>NC_071400.1:49783123-50983123 GCF_022682495.2 Desmodus rotundus
AAGAAAAATATAAGGAAAATGGAAGGAAGGAAAAAGGAATAGCAAAGGAACGGAAGGAAGGAAGGAAGGAAGGAAGGAAGGAAGGAAGGAAGGATTCAAAAAGATCAGAAGAACGATAAGAAGAAGGAATTTTAACAAAAATTAAAATAAAAAATAAATAAAAGAAAGCAGGGAGAAGGAATAAAAAAGTAAAGGAAAGAAGGAATAAAAAAAGAAAGAATGACAGAAAGAAAAAGGAATTTAGGGGGAAAGAAATAAAATCTTCTGCTGGCTTTAAACACGTCAGGTCAGTTCTGCTGGTCGTGTCTGTGAAACGGGAGAGGGTGGTTGGAAGGATTGGTTTCATTTTGCTCCCTTCCTGAGCCACACTCTTTGCTGATGTCCAGCCTCGAGGCTAGTTCCTCAGGGTCCTTCTGGTCCACACTAGGCCTTTAGTCAACCAGTTGTGCTGTTCTTGAGGTTCACCAAGTAGGGGCAGCTCACACTCCACCTTCTTGCTCTTTGTTGTCCTAGATGCTAGGGGCTCTCCGAGTTCCCTCAGGGTAGTTCAGCCCTATACTGGGTCAAGTCTTTCCGGGGAATGCAGTCTCCCCTAGCCCTGCAGCTCCCCTCTGCTGGGCATTCTGCCTTCTTCCTACAGAGCGTGTAGGCCCTGCATGGCTCTGTGTGCAAGTGCTAGGTGGGAGGTGTTCAGATCCGGGTGTTTCAGGTGGGGTCGCCCACGGGCAGCAAGGCTATTAATATTGTTGCACACTGATTCCAGGCTTTGGCTTTGTGCACCCGGGCAGCTGGGCTGCTGATCAGAGTGCGCACCTATCTGAGGTTTTAGGAGTGGGCGCCCAGGCTGGTGATCTTTGTACACACCTACCCGGGGTCTTTGGGCCTGTGCGCCCAGGCATCTGGGCCACTGATCTGGGTGCGCACCAACGGGGCTTCAGGTGTGTGCTGAGGCAGCTTATCTGGTGTTCACAGTCCAGGGGCTGAGGTGGTGGGGGCGCGAGAAACCACAGCTGCTGCGGAGAATTCTCTAAAGAGCTGCTGAGTTTCTCTATTTTCTCTTTTCCTTTTTGAGAAATTATTTCTATTCAAGCCTCCAGGTCCAAACAAGCACCTGGCCTCTCACACAGCCCAGCCTGGCTCTCTCCCAATAATCCTGCAGCAGGCCATGGCCGGGGGCTTCAGCAGCCCTGGTCCCTGTGCTGGTCCCAGGGACCTTATTGTCCTTAAGCACTCTTCTTACTGTCTGATCTTTCAATGTCCTCTATCTTTGGTCTCCAATCTTCACATACGCTGGAATACTGTTAGCTGTTCGCTCTGTTCCTCAGATCAGCTAGGAATTTCACTGGTGCTGAGGGGAAGTGGCCTCTCCTCCCACCTCTCACGCTGCCATCTTCCTCGCAACGGGGTCATGTTTTTTTATCCAGTCAATTCCCCTATGTCTTTTGATTGGAGCATTTAACCCATTTACCCTTAACGTTATTATTGATAGGTACTTATTCATTGCCATTGTACTCTCCTTGTACCTTTTTCCCTCTCTCTCTCTCTCTCTCTCTCTCTCTCTCACTGTTTTTCTTCCTATTCTTAAAGCAGTGCCTTTAACATGGCTTATAATGCTGGTTTGGTGGAAGTGTATTCTTTCAGCCTTTTTTTTTTTTGTCTGAGAAGCTACTTATTTCACCTTCCATTTTAATTGAGAGCTTTGCTGGGTAGAGTAGTCTTGGTTACAGGCCTTTGCTTTTCCTTACTTGGAATATTTTGTGCCAATCCTTTACAGCTTGGAATATTTCTGTTGAGAAGTCAGCTGGTAGCCTTATCGGGGTTATCTTGTATGTAACTTTCTGATTCTCCTTTGCTGCCTTTAAGATTCTCTCTTTGTCTTTGAATGTTGCCATTTTAATTATGATGTGTCTTGCAGTGGGTCTCTTTGGGTTCCTCTTGATTGGGAGTCTCTGTGTTTCCTGGATTTGTGCGACTTTTTCTCTCATCAAATTAGGGAAATTTTCCAATCATTACTTTTTCAAACATGTTTTCTATTCTTTGCTCCTCTTGTTCTCCTTCTGGTATCCTTATTATATGGACATTATTCCATTTCATGTTGTCCTGCATTTCAATTAACCACTGTATGTTCTTTTTTAGCCTTTTCTCTTTTTCATTCTTTTTTTGGGAGTTTCTTCTGTCTTGTCCTCCAGCTCACTGATTCAATCTTCTCCTTCATTGAGCCTGCTTTTGATTCATTATACTGTGTTCTTCAATTCAGAAATTGTATTCTTCATTCCCTCTTGGCCCTTGTTGATTGGTTCTATGTCCTTTTTTATGCTGATATAGTTTGCAGTAAGTTCCTCGTAGTTTCCTTGTATTTTTTGTCAGTCACATGAGCTCAGTGAGCTTCCTTATAACCACTGTTTTGAAGTCAGTATCTTATCGTTGACTTGCCTCTATTTCATTTAGCATTCCTTCTGAGGATTCCTCCTTTACTTTCTGTTGGGGGCTGGTTCTTTGTCTTCCCATTATTTGTGGGACTCCTCTTGTTTGCTTCTGCTTCTTAAATTGATCTGTTTTGACTGCCTGACTTTGTGGTGTGAACTTCTATGGTAGGAGGCCTGTGAGATTCAGTGGTGCAGTCTCCTTGATCACCTGAACTTGATGCTCTTGGGATGCCCTTTATGCCTTTTACGCTGGTTCTCTGGATGTAACTGGGTTTTGATTGTTGTTGGGTCTTTCTTTGGTGGGTCCTTCTCTGCTGCTGGTTGACTGAGGGTCACTTCACCCACCACATTTTGTGTGCGTTTGTGCAGGTACTGCCAGAAGAAAACCACAAAGCCCAGGGTACAAATCCACATTCTCAAAAAGTACTCCTTCCCACAATCCCACTATCAACAGTAAATTAACCAGTATTAATGACAGTGTAAGGAAATTAAGGCTATTATAAGAAAGGAGAGTGGATATGAGATGACCTACTGAAAGAAAAACAATTTTGAGGGGGTAGAAGGAGGAACACCAATGAGAGTTGGGATTTGGAGCAGTGGAAAGAAAGAAAGTAAAATTTACAACATGAATACAAAAGGGAATAAAGAATGTGGAATGGAATATGAGAAGGGAAGCATATAGTATTAGGTGTAAACAGTAATTAAAATAATATAAAATAAAATAAAGTGAGAGAGAAAGAAAAAGGAAGAAAAAGAGTAAACAAGTAATAAAAAGATAGGAGTCAAAATTGGAGGGAAAGTTCCACTGGAGTACTATCAACAACAAATGAGCTAAAATTAATATAGGTGGTATGGGAATAAGAGGGAAAAAACAAACAAAGAAAAGTCTAAGAGATGTTTAGAAGGATGGGAAGTGATTTTGAAATGATAGAGTGCGAGGGAATGCTAAGAATGAGGAATAAAAACCAGGCTAAAAGAAGGAAAATTAAAATTTGAGATATAAGGAAAAAGAAAAAAGTAATAAAAAGAAAAAGAAAAAGGAAAGGGCAGGATGAAAGAAAAATAGAAGAAAGACAAAAAAACAGGCTAAGATGGCAAAATTAAAATTTCAGACTAAAAAAGAGTAGGACAAGGGACCAATAAAATTGAATATTTGAAATACAGAATTAATGAAGCTCTAGAGATAAAATTGAAAAAGCAATGCAACAACAACTACCCTACCCACAACCAACTAGCAAAGATTGTTAAAGGTGGATAGACAACATGGGTACTTTAAGAGTAGGGAAAAAGGATTTGAGATGAGCCTTGACAAGAAAATTGGTTTTGTGTGTCTGGACTGAAGAGAAATAGTAAGAAACAAGTTGCATCAAGAGAGAAAACAAGTTGTTATCAAGAGAGAAAAAAATTGAAATGAAAATAATGCGAGGAAAGAAAAAGGTAAAATGGGTTAAGACCAGAGAGGGGCAAAATATGTGGATTGAAATACATGATAGTATGAAATCTAGTGACTTAATGACACAGATCCCGGCCCACAGGATCTGGTGTTGTGGCAGCAATATGCAAATACACACGGACTACAGAAATCCTGTGGAGAAAAAGGGACAACATGGCCACTCTCTCAAGAGGAGAGCACCCCGACCCTTGCCTTGACAGGCTTTTATTGTTTTTCTAGGCGCCTTACATGAAAGATGGTCCTCATTTACTCTGCATAGGTTTGTTTTGGGTGGTTACCTTTTGCAGTCAAAGGAGAGGATGTCACTGAATACATCAAAGAAGGATATTTGCAATGTAAAGGGAGAAATGGTCTAGACTGGTTATGCTCCATACCTGGAATGTCTAGCTCAGATTTTAGGAAGATAAAGATACTCAGTAAACATTTGTTGTCCCAGGATGAGGGAGTTTTAGCAAGAGCAAGTCTCATAGCAGTCTAGGTACAATGCAGGCCTGATTTCCCACAGGAGAACCTATCCATGGACGTGGGTCCAGCCCGTCAACTTCGCCCCCTACTGGCTTCTCCGAGTGGGGGCTGAGCCACATTTCCCACACTTGGAATGGTTCCCCACAACTTAATATGTACAAAGTTGCTGGATAAGAAATGAATGTTAAAAAGCTATGCAGGAAAGAAAATATCGCAAATCATGGAGAAGACCACTTGGCTTTCGTCTCGGTATCCTCTTGTATTTACCCCCCTTTTTTTTTTCCTTCTGGATCTGCCTCTGGTGATGTCAGATGTTGACCCTGTCTGACCTTAGGCAGCCTATTCCATATTTCCAGGGATCTGCTGTCCTTGACCGTCTCCTTCAGTTGTTAATCTGGTCACTCTGAACTCAGCAGTCAGGTTTAAGTAATGTAGGGCTGGCTAGAATCTCTCCTGGGGTGGAGGGTATTATTTCCCCTCAGACTGCTGCTGCTCAGAGGGGAGTGGTCTGTCTGAGCCAGTTGATGACTGCAGTATGGGGGTTGGTTCAGCACCAGGGTCTCGGTGGCTACTCTCTCAGTTCTCTCCCCAAGGCCTCTGTCCCCAGTCTCTCTAGTCCACTCTGCCCCCACTTTGCCAGGGATCTACTGTCTGTGGCTAGCTCATTCAGTCATTAATCTAGTCACTATGCACTCAGTAGTCAGGTTGAAGCACCACAGGACCAAGGAAGAGACCCTCCGGGGGTCAGGGCTATTGTTTTCCCTCAGGCTGCTGCTGCTCAGAGGGGAGTGGTCTGCCTGAGGATGAAGGTTGCTGCTATCTGAGGGATGACTCAGCACTGGGACCCCAGTGTCAACTCTCTCAGTTCTCTCCCCAAAGCCTCAGTCCTTAGTCTCTCCTCAGGTGTCACCGGTTCACTCTGCCCCCACCTTTGCCAGAGCCCAGGGTAAGTGGCTGCAAATGAAAATTTGTGTGTTGGCCCTTTAAAGGTCTCTGGCATCTCCAGCCATCTGTCTGTACAACCCTGCAGCTTTTTACTGCTGGTTGTTATCTGTGTATTTTGGGGGCTCTGGTTCTCTAGGATGGGAATCCTAGCTTAGAGTTTAGACCCCATTCTTCTTAGGGGGATACAACCAGCCACTTAATTATCTTTCAGGTGCTGCTGCCTGTGGGCACCCAGCCAGTCCTCTCAAGTCCCTACCGCACTCCTTACCAGACAGGTTGCGCAGAGGCTGGTTCTTCTGTCTGTCCTAAGTTATACGGCTTCTCTCTGGCTATTGTTCAGTTGTTTGTTCTGGGTGGTTTCTCCACAATTGAGTTGTAATTCCAGATTGGCCCTGGGAGGAGGTTAGTGTGAGTTCCATTCACTCCTCCGCTATCTTCTCCACATTTTTCATTTTCACCAATAACTTTATTGATTTGGATATTTTGAGTATGTCAGCTATCTCCCATTTGGTATAATGTTGGTTGTTCTCAAATCTTGTCTCAAGTTGATTGCTATCCACTTCAACTGATCTACCTGACTATGGAGCATTGTCCAGTGAGAAATTTCCCCACTTAGTAGTAACTTTAAAAGCTTAACACTTTATACTAGATGAAGTATCAATTTTGAAAAAGGAAGAAAGAGAACTTCTACTTTCAGATATTTAAGAGAACTAATATTTTCTATTTATAATTTTAACACATTTAGTCAACCTTATATATACTATTTTCTGCAAAATTGCCTACCTTTACATTGCTATGACTTTTGGATGACTGGCAGAATTATTATAAATCAGGAAGTATCAGTATGGTTATTCCTGAAAAAAAAAAGAAAACTGATAAATTCTTCACTAATTGTTTGAGATAGAGCTTATAAATCATCATTTATTCATTCAATCATTCAACAGATATTTAAGTAATAGCTATAATAATTCAGGAACTGAACTAGGTTATATGGGTACAAAAATAATGAGACTTTGTCCATCTCCTAAAGGAGCTCACAACCTAGTAGAAAGAAAGAGATAAGGATATTAATCATCACAGTGCAGCATCATACAAAACTGACCTAAAAGAACAATGGAGGAATGGTGAACTTGGCCATTTTTCTGGCTTAATTGATTAACATCTGTAACCAATAGTGTAATAATTTTAATATATGATGGAATTATTTTCATATGGGAATAGTTCTGTAAAACTCTGAACCAGCTACGGCATTTCATTTAATAAAAATAAAAATTCATATTACTATTTGCGTAGTTTAATCATATACATGATTTTTGAAAACAATAATTTTCAAGTCAATTGTTTTGAAAACAATTGAAAAATGAATTGTTATAAAGGGAGTATAAGCTTAAATAAGGAGCATAAAATTTTAGAGAACTTTCTTAAGATATAATTCATATACCATAAAGTTCACCTTTTAAAGTATTTTTTAGTATAGTCACAGGACTGTGCAACTATCACCACTAACTCCAGGATCTTTTTATTACCTCCCTAAAAGAAACCTCATACTTATTAGCAGTCACTTCTAATTTCTCTCCAAAGTCTCATTCCCAGCCCTAAGCAATTACTAATCAACTTTATATCTTATGGATTTTCCAATTCAGGACATTTCATATAAATGGAATCACGTATATGGTCTTTTGTGTCTGGCTTCTTTCACTTAGCATAATGTTTTCAAATCATCTATGACAGAATGAATTGGTATTCAGTATTTTCGTGGCCATATAATATTCCATTGTATGGGTATACCACCTTTGGTTTACCTATTCATTATTTTATGGACATTTGGGTTGTTTCCAATTTGGGGCTATTATGAATAAGGCTACTGTAAACATTTTTGTACAAATTTTTTTGTTGACATATGACTTTAGTTCTCTTGGGTATATACTAAGGAATAGAATGGCTGGGTCATATGGTAAATCTATATTTAACTTTTTGAGGAGTAGCCATACTATTTTCCACAATGGCTGTACCATGTTACAGTCCCACCACTAGTAATTTCTCCACATCCTCAACTCTTTTTTAATTGAGGTATAACTGACATATAACATTATATTAGTTTCAGGTGTACAACATAATTATTCAATTCTTGTATACATTGTGAAATGATCATCACTATAAGCCTATTTAACATCCATTACCATAGATTGTTACAAAAAAATTTCTTGTGCTAGCTTTAAGATCTATTCTGTAGCAGCTTTCAAATATGCAATACAGTATAGTCACTAAGTATAGTCACTATGCTATACATTATATCGCCATGACTTATTTATTTTATAACTGGAAGTTTGTACCTTTTGAACCTCTTCACCCATTTTGCCTACTCCACTCCCCCATAATCTCCAATCTGTTCTCTGTATCTATTTCAGTTATTGAAAACGAAGCTCAGTTTGTTTGTTTTTAGATTCCACATACAAGGGAGATCATAGGATATTTGTCTTTCTATCATTTATTTCACTTAGCCTAACGTCCTCAAGGTCCATCCAGGTTGTTGCAAATGGCAGGATTTCCTTTTTTATGGCTGAATAATATTCCATTTTCTTTATCCATTCATGTATTAATGAACATTTCAGTTGTTTCCATATCTGGCTATTGTAAATAATGCTGCAACAAAGATGGGGGTGCATATATATTTCCAACTTAGTGCTTTTGTTTCCTTTGGATATATACCCAGAAGTGGAATTGCTAAGTCATATGGCAGTTCTATTTTTAATTTTTTTAGGAATCTCCATTCTGTTTTCCACAGTGGCTATAAAAATTTACATTCTCATTTTGGTTTTAAATTGTATTTACCTGATGACTAATGATGGTGAGCATCTTTACTTATGGTTATCAGTTATCTGTATGTCTTCCTCAGAAAAATGTTTATTCAGACCCATTGCCCATTTTTATTTGGGTTTTTCTTTTATTATTGAGTTTTAAGACTTATTTATACATTCTAGATATAAGTCCCTTATAATACATGTGATTTAAAATTGTTTTCTCCAGTTCTGTGGATTGTCTTTTTACATTCTTGATCATATCCTTTGTATTGGGTTGGCCAAAAAGTCCATTTAGTTTTTTCCATAAAATAAAAGATACATTTTTCATTATCACCAATAACTTCAATGATTTTGGATATTTTGAGTATGTTGTCTATTTCCTGTATGGTATAACATTAATTGTTCTCAGTTAATGTCTCAATTTGATCTCTATCAACTTCAACTGGTCTACCTGACTGTGGAGCATCATCCAGTGCAAAATCTCCAGCACAAAACCTCACAAACCACTTTTGACACGTTTGATCAGTCACACTACCTTCTCCACACACTGCACAAATCTTTCTTGCATTTCAGTTGCATTTTTACCTTTCTTGAAATAATAAAGCATAATATGCTGACGATGTGTATTTTCTTCCATTGTCAATATTAAAATGGCTACACAAAAATTCAACAATTTTGATAAGTTTTTTAATGTACACTGATATGACAGCTATCACAGTACAATCTAACAAAATTGTTTCAAATGAAGTTAAAGAAAACTAAGCACTACTAGAGCCATCTTACAGGAAAAAACAAATGAACTTTTTGGCCAATCCAATAGTACAAACATTTTTCATATTGATTTAGTCTAATTAAGCTATATTTTCTTTTGCCACTTGTATTTTTTTGGTGTCATATCTAAGAAACCATTTCTTAACAAAAGGTAACAGCACAATTTTTTAACAACAGGTCAAATATAAACAAGTACTAAAAACAATGATGCTTTCACAACTCCCTTGGTTGCCGGCTGCCTCAATATCATTATTCATGTTTATTTAGCACTTTTACCCTTTCCAAAGTACTTTTTATTTTACCTGAAAACTCAACCCAGCATTTAATCTAACAAAATACCACAGGGCTAATACATATTAGGTGCTCTGTTTGGTCCCTATGATGCAAGGATGATTAAAACACTATCCCTAAGAAAGAAATTGAATACTTACTTACAGTATATTGTGCATAAGTATTATGAAAGAGGCAATATATAAGGTGCTATTAGAATATGGCTGAGGTAATTCTACTCGGGGTGGTGAGGAGAGTCTGAGAAGATTTCCTAAAAGTGTTCAGCCAGTTAATCAACAAATAGTTACTGAGCATTTATTTTGTGGCAGATATTGTGCTAGATTCCAGGAATGTAGTAGTAAAAAATTGAACATGTTTGTAGTTTTCAGGGAGCTGACAGTATACAGAAGATATGGTGCCCTGTGAAATAAGAAGAGTATTTCATTTTTAAAGGGTTGTACCATAAACAGAGGAGAATGTGCAACAACAACAAAAAAGCAGATATGGCCCATAAGGCCTAAAATATTTATTATTTGGTCCTTTACAGAGAAAATTTACTGTTCCTTGATCTAGAGAAGTGTTTATCAAGTTTGGCTACATATTAGAATCACTTGGGGAGCCTTAAAAATTTACAGATGCATGGGTCCCAAGCTGAGATTCTGACTTAGTTGGTCTATTGTCAGCCATAGCTCCAGAATTTTTAGAAGCCCATGATTGATTTCAATGTGTACTCAATGTTGAGAACCATTGTTTTAAGTCAATACTGTCAAATAAAGTTGTTTACAATGATAAAATGTTCTATATATGCACTGACTTACATGGTAGTCACTAGTTGGCTGCCTGCTTCTATGAAAGCCAACACTGGAGAGGTAGGTGCTGATGTAAAGGAAAGTGTTTTATTTGCAGATGCTGGCCACCTGAAAGATGGGGGACTCATGTCACAAAGCCCATCTCCCCCTTTCAATGGAAGTAGAAGTTTTTATAAGGAGGGAGGGGGAATAGAACAAACAGATCAAGGGAGGAGTTTGCAAAGTTCTGTATGTGCAGACCAGTACAGTCCCTTCTGATTAGGCAGGTGATGGTCCAGTGTGTATCATACTGGATTTATATCAACCTTATTTTATGTCATCCTGGCTCCATGATTGAAGGTCAGAAAATCTCACAGAGCTGGGATGCCTGAAGGTTGGGGTCTGTATCTTTTTAAACAAGTTCCTAGGATTCTTATACAAAAATGCTGTTCATGGACAAGCTACCTATTAGTCGGAGTCAGTACTTGCAGAAACAATGTCAAAAGAATGGTGGGGTGGGTTACAATTTCCCATTACAATTTTCCACTGTTACAGTCATATGCGGTTATGAGCATTTGAAATTTGGCTACAGTGACTGAAAATCTGTATTTTAAATTTTATTTAATATTAATCAACTTAAATAGCCATATGTGGCTAGCGACTACTGTATTGTATATAGCAGCTCTAGAAGGAAGGTTGATATTAAAAGATCAAATAATAAAAAACATTAGATAAAGCAACATTTACTGAGAGGTTGGATGTACTAGGTACAGTTTTAAGTGCTTTACATGTAAAAACTTTGATCTTCACAATAACCTGATGAGTTATGTACCATTATCATATCCGTTTGTCAAATTAAGAAACTGAGAAATAGAAAGGTTAAATAATTTGCCCAAAGTCACAACATTTCTAAGTGGTAGAGCTAAGATTAGAACTCAAGTCCTTAGGCTCCAAAATTCATGCTATTAATAATTTCACAAAGCTAAGAATTAGTTAAACAATAACAACTGCACAATGCATAACTATTACAGCTAAAAAGTAACATAAATAACTGCAACTATAATTATAAAATTCAGAGAAGTAGGTAGTCGATATAAAGAAATAAAGAATGTTCTAGCCCACATGAGTTTGTAGATTGTGAATCATTCTCATGATAGTTAGAAAAAAAAAACTAGAATAAACTACAGTCCAAAACATATGCTGAGAGCACTGTAAAAATAAGAGTGATTTAGAGATTTTCAAGTCCAGCATCTGTTATATAAAGAGGAAGAAGAAGCCTTTGGGAATTTCAGCGTAATTAATGGGGAGCTGTATCCTGAGCAGCCTGGGTAACTGTGCCTCTGGGGGCCAGTTCTTACACAATGCTTTAGCTCGGGTACAAATTTTGCTGCTGCCTTTTGCTCAGAATAAGTGGAAGTAGTAGTTAGCTGCCACACCTAAGTGATAAATTGCTGACACACTCCATGTAGCAGCAAGTTATGTTTCTTCCCCACAATTATCATAGGCTTTACTTTACAAAAACATCTATAAACTAGCTAATAAAATATCTCAAAGATAAGAACACAAGCAAGAATCACCAATTAATATCTGAAAACAGACATGATATAAGAAACTTACCAAAATCAGTAAACAGACAAACTAATATCAAAAGAAAGAGAATTAATGCAGCAAATGGAAAAAAAAAACTTTAAATGAATTTCAGTAATGTTCTCAGCAGAATAAGAGAATTTATCAAATCCATAAACAAGGAAAATGCTGATGTAAAACAAAACCAATTGTAGGTCCTAGAAACTACATCAATAAAAGATAAAATAAAGCATGCAATGGATATGTGTAATAGTATCATGGGGCAGCAAAAAAGAAATATTTTGTTGTAAAATCAAACCAAAAGATTCTCACAGTGCAGAAGGAAAAAAATAGAAATTTTGAGAAAGCAATAATAGACATGGATGATAGATCTAGAAGTTCAACAGCCATGTGGCAGAATTCCAAGAGAAAAGAACATAAAGAAGAGAGAGGAGAATGTTAATAAATCAATAATAAAAGATGATTTCCCAGAAATGATAAAAATACTACTCTTCAGAGGGAAAATGACCATTAAGTGCTAAATAAGGTACACAAAAGAAGACTCATACATAAGTACATTGTGGTGAAATTACTAAATACCAAGGTTTAAAAAAAGGATGCAGAAATTCCAAAAGCTTCCATAAAAAATATATATGAGATAAAAGAAACAGCAAAAAGCAAAACAAACAAACAAACAAACAAACCATTAAAGGGTGTAGTTATGTCTAAATTGTAGGTGCATGATATAAAAATATATTTTTAATTATTTGGAACTAAAATTCCGGGAGATATCCAATTGGAGGCAACAGAAAAGAAATTGTAAAGTCGATGAAGTTATTGTCTAATACAAGGGAAATATGGATTCAAATGAAACTTGATTATTATTTTTTTTAAATATAATGTGTGTTAAGGATACCAACTAGATGCATAGAAAGAACATACTCACCTTAGAAACTACAGGAAGCAAAGTAAAACAAGTTAAATCATCAATCCAACTAAAAGAAGAAAAATAGGAAAAATGAGAAATAGAAAACAAAATAAGATGGCAGTACTAAGTACAAATTTACAATGAATATTAATAGGATAAATTACTATATTAAAAGACAACTCTGAAAATTAAAAATGTAAAAATTTTAATTATCAAATAATTTGAATATTATAAAAACTTCAGAAAACAGTTAAATGATTCTGGTATAGCATTCATCCAAATTACCCAAATGTTAACAAATAAACACTTTCATTTTCTGTCTCTAACATTCCCCTGAAATGTTTCAGAGTAAGCTGCAGAGAGGATGTTCTTTCACAATATTATAAAGTTCCAGCTATTGAGACAAAAGGTGAAATTTGAATAATGTCTACATATGAGATAATGTTGTACCCATGTTAATTTCTTGATTTTGATAATTATATTGTCTACAATTAATATGTAAGAATCTCCTTTCTGCAACTTATCTTCTCCATGATTTTTTTAGAACTTCTTTACTTTCTGGCACCACGAGATATTCCAGAATCATCTTGTACTTCCTATGACTTAGCACTGAAATCAGTCATGTACCCAAAAGCCCTTGTTCCTTTATCAGAAAATGGTATTTAGAAACCAAAATCTGGGCACTGGGTGTGCTCATTGGTATCAGAATATATGAGGTCTGTACAGAATGTATCCAGCCATGTAATATGAAAAATAGAGACATTTCTTGAAAAGATACAAGATATAAGAAACATTGTACATAGGACAATGATCCTTCAGACCCCTTCAAAGTAGTCACCTTGATATGTTACACAGTTCTCCTAATTGCCATCAGCTGTCCTGTTGTATTTTCCTCAACCTTATAGACGGTTTGAAATCTCTTCCCTTTCAAAGGTGATTTTAGTTTTTGGAAAAGCCAGAAGTCACAGGGCACCAAATCTGGGCTGTAGGGGGTGCTGAGTCACCTGGGAGATTTGATGTTTCACCAAAAAACCTAGCATGAGATGCGATGCATGAATGGGTACATTGTTATGATGAAGCTGCCAATCACCAGTTGCCCATTGCTACTGCCTTCTGAATCATGTAAATAGTTTCCACAGAGAAATATTCAAGCTTAATACAAAACTTGATGCAGATGTGTTGCTCTACTCACTCAGTCATTTTGAATGAGACAGCCACATAGTACCCATGCTCACTCAATGGCATCTACCACCCCCAATTGTAGGTCCTAGAAACTTACTAGTACAGTGAAGTCATTGTTGTTCATGCATGTGCATTCCACTCCACTCTCCTTGGCTGCCAGATTACATCAATATCACGTAAACCATTATCGTTATATTAACAGTGGTTGGACTTGTTCAGGACTTATATTCAGAGAAGTATCACTCTTACATATTTCTTCTACTCTTCTTCCATATTCCCCCCTTTCTACCTTGTTCCCAACCAACTCCTGTAGGTAATCAATCTCATTTGTCTCCAGTTTATCTTTTCATGTTTGCTTTTCGCACAAATGAGGTGATACAGCTATATTTTTTATTCCCCCCTTTTCTTATGTAAAAGGTGGCATACAATTTTGCACTGGTTTTTTTTTTTTTTTCCACTTAATATATTCTGGAAATCACTCGTTGTCAGTTCATAAAGGTCTTCCTCATCCTCTTTTGTATCTGCATAGTATTCCGTTGTGTGATGTTTCCAAAGTTAAGCACTTTCTTGCATGAGGACTTAGGTTATTTTCACTATTTTGAAATTGTAATGCTTAATGAATAATTTTATGTATATGTATTTTATATTGTTATAGGTCTATTTGCAGGGTGAATTCCTAGAGATAGGATAGTTTTTTTGTAATGACAAATACATATGTAGTTTTGTTAGGTATTTCCAAATATCCCTCCAAAAATATTTTAGCACTTTGCACTTCCACCAGCAGTGTATGAGAGATACTGTTACCCCGCAGCCTTGCTAAGAGAATATGTTGGCATAGTTTTAATTTTCACCATCAGATTGGAAATATTAGTCCATCTATACACTTACAATTCATTAATAGAGAACCACTGAAATAAATAAAATTGAAAGTAAAGAAGTGGAAAAAGTTATATTAGGCAAATGTAAAGAAAATAAAACTTATTTATCAATGTTAATGTCATATGAAATAGAATTCAAGGCAAATAAATTTAATAGGACAAAGTAGGGATACATCACAGTGGTTTTATCTACCAAGAAGATAAAATAGTAATGAATCTTTAGGCTCCTAACAAGAGAGCTTTACAATATATAAGCAAAGTGTAATAGAAATATAAGGGGAAATTTACAAAATCACTATCACAGTAGGAGACTTTAACACACTTCTAATAACGATCAAAACAGATCAAGTAGAAAAATATGAGAAGATGCCTTAATTGGGTTTCCTAGAAAGCAGACTTTGAAACAAGGACTGGGTATGGGTAGTTTCTTTGGGAAGTGGTTCCAAGAATCACCTCCAAAGAAACAGGGTGCAACTGCTGTGAGCAACTAGCGCTCATTTCTACTAGGATCTTTCTGAGCAACTGTGTAGAACAGGCTTTATATCGTCTCTCCACAGAATAGAGAAGCAGGAGCATTTATCTACTGACTTTTATCCTCCTTTGGTGAGAGTTCTCCATTCCTGGGGCAATAACTTCTCACACTTTTAGGTTACACCAGTAAAAAGTTTAGCAATCTTCTGTACCTTCCAAGAAAATAAGAGCATAGAAATGTTATGACTTGTGTGTGTGTGTGTGGGGGGTTCCACCCACAGAGCCCCCCGGACCGCTGTGGGTGAGAATAAGTCTACCAAGACATGATCAGGTTGGGGTGGAAAGGTGGCCGATCTCTCAAAGGAGAAGGGCCTTGAGCCTGTTCCTCAATGGGCTTTTATTGGGCTTAATTTGCATAGGAATACAGGGCGTAAAACTCATCAATCGTTGTTAGGCAGTAATGATCAAATAGAAAACATTCAAAGAACTATGAGGGCTTATTCTTAGTCAGGGTCAAATAGCCAAAGGGCCATAAAACCTTGGGAAACTCATTTTATGCTTGGACCCTTATCATTTAAATTGAGGACATTCTTAGCAAAGAAGGTTTCACAGGATTTTATGCATTCTTTCTTAGGCCTGATTGCACTGGGGAACTGCCCTTTTCAGCACAGGGCTGCACCACCCTCTGTCATTGTTTTAGGCTTAAGTCAGGTGGGGGAAATAAGGCAGCCAAGAGATTAGGAGACTTCTTACAAATAGAATGAGGACTCGAGCTATGACAAAGCCGAAGGGTGAAGGTCCATCACCCCTTTTATATCATCCCCTAAGTCCTTCCCTGATGGTCCCTTAGCCACCATCCCTGTTTTAGGTAGTCCCTCCCTTGAGGAATCTTACCTGTCATTGTCTAACCAGTCATCTTCCCCGGGGACAAGCAGGGTGAAGTAAAGGGGGCAGATGCTGTGCCCCTGCTGGAAGGATAAGTTTTGTCTCCTTAGTGGCTTATAGTCTTAAGGCCTTTTCACTCAGCCTTAGCCATGGGGGGTTACAGCTTCTGAAACCAGGCAGGGCGGTTCCCAACAATGATTCATGCTTGGTTCCAGATATTGACAATGATACATTGAACTTCTACCAGGAAGAGCTGAAATCAGGTGGGTTCGAAGATCTTGCATGGTGTATAAGCACCTTTCATAGTAGGATTATTGAAGATTTAAATGATACAAGTAATTTCACATGGTGTGTGGTGGGCTTGTTGTTGCTAAGTTAGGATAAAACAGTATCTGATAAAACTTGTATACCAAACTTTAAAAGTAAATATTATCACTTTGCAATGGGAGCTATTTCAGGTTTTAAGCCTGGGAATGGCACAGTCAGATTGTGTTTCAGTATGTAACTCTTTTAAGGTACAGGATGGTTTTGAGGAGGAAAAGGATAGGGCCAGGCTGATCAGTCTATTGCAATAGTCCAGAAGACTGAGGTGAACAGGATTTGGCTTAGGACAATGAGAAGCAAATAAAAAAAAAAATTGCAAGACAATTAGGAGCATAAAATACCAGAAGGAGAGTTGGGAGAAGAGATGGTAGAGGTAATCATCTAAATTTGGAACATTTTGAGTCTGTCTTTACAGAATCCTAATGAGGTAGATAGGAGATGAAACCATATAGAAACTTCATTTCTTTAACAGAAACTTTTCTCCTTTTTTTCCTTTTGATTCAAACAGGCCTCATTCAGAACCCTGACTTAACCTGCTCCCTTCTCCCTTGCAAGTCTACTCCTTTAATCATTAAGCCCTCATGACACTAAGGTTCTAATCAGCATCAAATAATCTTAGGAACAAAGCCTCAGGTCTATTGATCCCAGAGACAGATTTTTGGTCAAACTAGACATAACATCTATGCCTGTTTTGTTTCAGCTCCAGACCCAGCAAAGTGATGACACCAGAGAAAGAAATGCCATAGCTGACATCAAGGCCAGATGCACTGATCATCTACCCCGTACCCTAGCGCTGACCAGTCAGTAGAGACCATGACCTTTACCCTGATCATGACCCTAACTTCATTAGCCACCATGATTAATGCTTTTCCCCCTGTACAACCCATCCCCTAGAAGTCATCCAGGAGCCAGGTCTTTGATCATTAACTCTAGGCATGGACCACTTCCTCAAATAATAAACCCTTACTTTCTTTGCTGCAAGCTATTTGTGTCTTATTGGGCTTTGATGCACACAAGCAAACAGACTCCTTTAGTCTGGTAATAGAGAGACATAATGTGACAATTTAAAAAAGCTATGGCCCCCATATGAGGTTGTGACTTGCCCAAAATTAGAGCTATTTAGTTTCAGACTGAGAACTAGAACACAGGTTTTCTAATAGACTTCTAGTCTTGAGTTCTCTCATTCTAGAAATATGTCAAAACAAGCAATTGACACTGATACTGAACAGCAATTGGGGTCCTGTTGCCCACCTCCACCCTCCAGGCAAAATTCCAGAGGTGAAGGTTTGGTGATAAAGGAAAGGAGTCTTTATTCAAAAGCTTCACAATTTTGGAATAACAGTTTTCCACATGCATTAGTCACTTAGGTCTATCAATTAAGGCTAAACTCTAACACCTGAGTTCTCCTAGCATTTTTTTCCCCTTGTTAGTTTTAATTATCTTATTTCTATAGGGTTAGTTTACAAACTAAAACAACATAAGATAAAAAAGCTACACAGTTTTAGAAGAATGGCAGGGCTTCTGCCTCAGAGGTTGTCCCCTCTAGAAAATCCAAAGAACAAACCTGTCACCCTCTGCCAGACCAGCACGACCCTAGCCTGCATCTGGAGTCTCTTTCCATCCAAAATATTATCTGTTGGGAAATGCAGGCAGCTACAGCACCATCATCCAGGCATCCTAGAGGAAGAAGGGAGCCTGACAGCCATAGAGAGCCTGTGCCCACCTGTCCAAGAGTCCTTCTTTTATTCCAAATCTTCTTGCTCATAATTCCATGCACTCTGGAGGCATTCAGCTTTGCAGCCTATCCCATCCTAGACTGTTTACCGTTGCCTCGACAAACTCCTCCTAAGGTCACTCCCTACTTCTCCCTAGTGATCTGATCAGATCTCTCTGTATCAATTCCCCATTTAACATTTCTTGACCTTTGTATTCTTACAAAGGCAAATGGAGGAATGTCTCATTCTTCTGTAGCTACTTCCTGCTGGCAATGGACATAGTCCTACCTATCCCCTGGCCCAGAGATCTGTAAGAGAAAGGGGGTCTGGGGTGGAGGGAGGCCTTCACACAAGGGAAAAGGATCTTGCAAAGTCCAGATCAGTTGGCTGTCTCTGGGAAGTGGCATACACAATGTCCAAATGATGGCAAAGTTGGCATCCTTGTCATACTATAGAGGTAACAAATTTGGCAAGAGTTAGAAGACACCATTAGAACCACAATCACTAAATAACAATAGTAGGGACCAATTCTACAATGTCTCTGGTTAAGAAAAAGTGGCTTTCTTGGAGGAAGGCGTGCAAAGCATGTCACACCTGTCTGAAGCCCTTTTACCCACTACACTTAATTCAGGGTGAGGGGAAATATTCTAGGATTCTTTAACACATTCTGCATCCTTTCTTTCCAAATCATCAGGGCAGAAAAGGACACCAGTTTTAAAGTGAAGCCCACAGACCACCCCATACTTCATCAACTCAACCACTTAGTCCAGTCAAACTACTGAACCTCAGGAGGCTGCAGTGCAGATGGGCTTCTCAAGTGAGGCTTATATTGTGTAAACAAACACCTAGGTAATGAGGTCATAGGCATAAGCCCCATGAAAAGAGAAGTGAGGACATGCAACTCAATTAATACAACAAATCACAAATCAGTCTGAGTCTGCAAGACTGTCTTTTGAGAAGACATCCAGTTGCAAGGCCTTTGCTGGAATGACATTAAACAGTGACAATCTGACAAAATCTTCCTGCCTATAAATTGAACATCTCTAATGATGTCACCTTCCAACTTCAACTTCTAAGTGAAAACAAAAATTTAAAGACAGCTGTATTAGAGTCTAATGTCCACTACAGAGTATTGTGACTTTCCTTGTTACATGAATTTCACCTTAAGTTTACCCTCACTGTCCTAAAAGGAACTGAATTAAGTCCAGTTTTAATTTTGCCTGTTTGTTTGCATAAACACAACAAAAGTATCAATTGACCACAGGATATTTAAGTCTGCTTTGATGGAACTCACACAACCAACCTTTAGATTTAGACTTAGTTTGCCCTTCAGGGCAAAGATGTCAAGCCACGCTCCTGCCATCTGGCTTTTCCTGCAGTACCTATCATCCTCAAGTCCTTGAGGTTCCTGTTGTGTCTTGAGGTTCCTCCTTGCCTTCTTTCAGGAAAGCAACCTTTGTTCCTTCCCTAGAAAGACTACCATGAACTACACAACCAGACAAGGTACCAAGCCATTTTTCCAGTGGACTTTCTTTAGCTTTTAAAGTCAATCTTGGTTCTTCAAGGCTTTCTGGTAACAACCAGATTCCAGTCATGCCCTCTTCAGGCATGACATTCCAGTCAAAGTCTTGATTAATAAAACCACCAATGGCAACTGGTCTTGCTGGTTTTATGCAAAGAAACATTATGTCATCATTCATTCTTTCATAATGCCAAATTCTTGAGGGATCATGTAGGGAGAAAAATACAAAGCATGAAGAAAAACCCTTGTGCTTCTAATATCCCCTAAAATTGCATTTCCATGCCTTATACTTTTCATTATTTACCCTCCATGTCATGTGAAATTTTAACTCTCCCTAGGAAACCTCAATTTTCTTTCAGGACAGAAACAAAACAAAATTCAGAGCAAAGAAAGAGTTCCAATGGAAGAAGCGGGACTGGAATTAGCCTTAGAATCTTGTCTCCTTTCCCACTGGTGCAACTAATGGGTCACACAGGTGACCTTTCCTAGGCCCCACATGGCCCAAAGCCTCACTGGTAGAGGCACTCTTTCACCTACCAGTGTGTCCACTGGTCCCTTGGCAGAAACATGACCTCTCACCACCTGGTCTCATGGCAGAGACATGGTATCCTGCCCCAAGCCAGATTCCAATGGCACTAAATGACCTTTCTTATGTCCCAAATAGCAAAGGCATTCTCTCCAGCCAGCTTCACAGAAGATCTCTCCTAGGTCCTAATGGGCAAAAGCAGAGGCAGAGGATTCACAATATACCAAAACAGCAAAGTTCAAACCACATCCCCATAAGATCAGAAAACAAGCAAGGAAACAAAGGAAGCAAAGAATAACCATACCCAAGAGTGAGGTTTCCTTTTCTCAAGTTTAAAACTTTTACAACATTTCTATATATCTTCACTCATTCAGAAATAAATATAACTCACTTCCAATCCTTGTGTGTTTTTTTTTTTTTTTCCCCTCACAATGGGAAGGACCACACTCTAACTCAGTATCTGGCAGCTGAGAGTCCATAGTTTTCCAAGCACATGAATAAAATAAAACATTGTCACCCTGTATTGGGGGTCACTCTGTCCATTTCCAGAAGAGGAATTTCAAATCTCCTTCCAGAATGCAGGACCCGCTTTCCCTTTCAGCATCAACCATAGCAGCAGGGTCTCTGTATCAACACATTTCTCACCATCTATTGGTAAAGAATATTTTATACATTGCAACACATGACTGCTTTATTAAAACTTCTGTAAAAAAGCTGAATGTAAAAACGCCTATATCCTGTTATACTATAAAGTTTTTTTAAAGGTGCTGCAAATTCTCATAGAAAATGAGGATATTAACAGCAATGTGGAAATGGAGAATATTAATTGTAACTGTAAGATATGTGGATGAAAAAGGGGTTCAAGGAAAGTAATCTCACAGGGTAATCTGATCATAAATTCCTAACTGAGTAGTCATGCCCCAGACATATGACTTCTTTAGTAAAACCTTTGTCTTTACATTAAGCAAGCCCTGCCCATGGTTTCTGTGCATGTAGGTTAACATACCTTTGAAATATCACATTTTGCTGTATGTAGTGATTTTTTGCCCAAATTTTTGAGGGAAAAATAAGGATGTGCATTATACATGAGTAGTACCAGAAATACCTTGTATCTGTTGTTGTGTTTTGTAATTATTTGTTACATAAAATTTCTTGTACCATAGTATCTTAAAAAATAAATGCTAAAATTCTTTTATAATACAAAAAACAAGTATCTCAATGTAAATAAATTAAAAATTAAATTAAAAATTAAAACAAAAGTTTTTTTTCCTGAAGGTTTGGGCCAAAGACATCAGTGCACATTACACATGGCAAACTACAGTAACTCTTTTTAGACCCATCCTTGTAATGCATGAACCACCCATTCAGACTCCTCCTTCTAAAATATAGCCATCTGGAGAGGAAAGATGGCAGCGAGATAGGCTGGAGCAGAGTCCACTTCCCCCGGTACACAGGTAAAACACCTAGCCGATCTATAGAGGAACAAAGTGAACAGCGAACAGCACCCCAGCGTCTATGAAGATAGGAGACCAAAAAGTATTGAGGACACTGAAAAAACAGATGGTAAGGGGATTGCTTCAGGACAGAAAGGTCCCTGGGACCAGCGCGGGGAACAGGGCGACTGCAGCCCCAGGCCTGCGCCCACCAGGCCTGCCACGGGACTCTGGGAGAGAGCCAGTTTAATGACTCCCTCCCCTGCCAAACAGGGCTTGAGCAGCACCTAGAGAGACCTGGTTGCTTGAGGTCACAGGGAGGGGAATAAGGACGAAGTGTGGTAAACACACCGGAGAACAGAGAACGCGGGTGCCAGCTGGGGAGAGTTGAGAGTTGGGTCGTGTTGGCCCTGACCCAGACAATCCCCAGTCTAGCCTAGCCGGAGAGGTGGGCTGTGGGAGAGGACAGGCCCTTCCTTGTATGGAGCAGCAGGACAGACCAAGAGGATTTTCTCAAAAAGAAAAAGACCCTCAGGGGCACTTTGGGGAACTCTCCTGCAGTAGCAGCTCCAGTGTCCTCTCCACCCAGCTACCCGGTGCTCCTGTGGGGCTGTGGGGGATATCGAGCCCAAATCCTAAGCACCCGGGGGGAGAGTGCACACCACACCAAGACCACAGGCACCGAACAGGGAGAGTGCAACTGAGACGTGAGACCAAAGGCATGGGGAGAGTGCGAATCCAGGAAGGCCCTGTGCAGGCACACCCATAGCCCAGAGGAGGGTGAGTGCGTGAACCAGTAGGTCCAGGGGCCTCTGGAGAGCTGGGCCAGAGGCTGCCTGAGTGCTAGTCGGGTTGGAGAAGAGCTGGGCTAGGTGGCCTGAGTTGGCTACAGCCAAAAAACACCAGCAAAACTGGCTTGGCCAGCACACTTGTTTTTTGTTGTTGTTGTTTTTTAAGTAATTCTTTATTATTATTATTTTTTTTCTTTCTTTTAACACCTTCTTCCTCTCTTTCCATCTTTCTTGTTCTACTCCTTCTTTCTTTCCCTTTATATTTCTTCTTCCTTCCACCTTTCTTTCTTTCTTTTTTTTTTTTTCAAGATCCCCACAAGTGAGACAATAAAACCTGGAACTCTGAAAAGACCAAAGTTGGATGCAAAGAGGGGGCATCCCAACAGCTGAGTGAAATGAATTTCACTTTGCTAGTTCAGAGAACTTGCAAGATATTGTATACTAGTATTATTTTTTCATTATCCTTACATCATTCATTTTATTAATATTTTTGTATCTCTCTTCTTTCTGTTTAGTCTTCTTCGTTTGACTGGTTAATTTGAATTGTTTGATTGGTTTCCCCTTGTTCTCTCTTTCACAGTGTATTGTTAATTAACTATCCTTCACTTCACTTGAGTTCCATTAGCACACTACTCTAGGACCTATACTCCCTATTCTAGTTACCCAGACCACATAAATTCTGTCATATGATTGTTGTTCCATTACTATTGCAAATAATAGCTGTTCCATACATTTGTAAATACTACACAGAACCCCTCCCAGATCTCAGCCCACTTCACTGTTTCCTGAAATTTATTACTGGTGTGGTTAAATCTATTCTTTCACACATTACACCTATTTTCTACCCTTTACTCTCACTTTACCTCATAATCTGACCTCCCACAAGCTCACAGCTATCCAGATCCAACTCACAATCCTTCCCTCCGCACAACAAGAGTCTTATCTTCTTTCCACCCTTTCTAAAAAGTGGCTAGATTGATGAAATATCACGGTTCACACTACGTATATATCCAATGGATCTCCTATCTCTTCTCTAAGGGCTGCTACTTTAAATATCATATAATACACTCCTGCTCTCTTAACCATTTCGCTTTCCCCTTAAAACATACCATAAAAAAGAGTGGGTAGAAGCTGTAAACACCAGGGTACCTCCTGGAAGAGGAAACCCACCAAAGAAGGTAACACCAACAGCTACGAAGAGGAGAAGGTGAAGGAGGGAGTGGGAGTAACAGTAACTTAACCCAGGACTTATCTTGAAGTACAACTAAATAGTGAAGAAATTAATAACAACAAACAACTGAACACGAGCAAGAGAAAAGCCTCAAAACCTTGTATATACAGAAGAATGACCTCCAACACAACCTGCCCAAACCTGCACAACAGAAAACAAGAGGTGGGGGACAGATTGACCCTCACATAATCAGCTGTTGGGAATGACCCACTAAATAAAGTCTCAAGAAGAACCAAAAACCAAAGACATACACAGAGCCAACATAAACCACAGCCCCAAATCAGTAAGATCGGGAGATCAAGGAGACTATACCACTGAATCTCAGAGGTATTCTACCACACAAGTTAACACTATAAACTCAGGCAGACAGAACAGAGCAACTTAAAGGCAGAGGCTAACAGGAAGTCTCACAAATAATGGGAAGACAAAGAAACAATCCTGAAATGAAAGGAAAAGAGGAAGCCTCAGAAAGAATGCTAAATGAAAAAGACGCAAGTCAACTATCAGATACTGAGTTCAAAGAATTGGTTATCAGGAAGCTTAATGAACTCATACAGAATTAACAAAAACTACACAGAAACTACAATGAATTCATTGCCAACAATATCAACATGAAAAAGGAAACAGAAACTATCAACAAAGGCCAAGAGGAAAGGAAGAATACAATTTCTGAACTGAAGAACACAGTAGAAGGAATGAAAAGCAGACTTGATGAAGCAGTGGATCGGATGAGCGAACTGGAGGTCAAAGTAGAGAAAAACAGCCAGAATGAGCAAGAAAAGGAAAAGAGGGTAGAAAGAATGAAGAGGGGTTAAGGGAAATACAGGACAACATGAAATGAAATAATATCCATATAATAGGGATACCAGAAGGAGAAGAGGAAGAGCAAGGGATAGAAAACCTGTTTGAAAAAGTAATGATAGAAAACTTCCCTAATTTGATGAGAGAAAAACTCACACAAATCCAGGAAACACAGGAAGTCCCAAGCAAGAGGAACCCAAAGAGGCCCACTGCAAGACACATCATAATTAAAATGGCAAAATTCCAAGACACAGAAAGAATCTTAAAGGCAGCAAGGGAGAAAGAGGAAGTAACATACCAGGGAGCCCCAATAAGGTTAGCAACTGACTTGTCAATGAAAATGTTCCAAGACAGAATAGAATGGCAAAAAATATTCCAAGTAATGAGAACCAGAAGCCTGTAACCAAGGCTACTTTACCCACCAAGGCTCTCAATCAAGATATAGTGCCAAATAAGGAATTTCCCACACAAAAGAAGTCTAAAAGAATACACCTCCACCAAACCAGCTCTGCAAGGCATGCTAAAGGGATTGCTTTAAGGAAAGGAAGGAAAAGAGATATATAGAGAGGAACATAGGGACAAAAAATCAGCAATGAATAAGTACCTATCGATAATAACCTTAAATGCTAATGGGTTAAATGTTCCAGTCAAAAGACGTAGATAGCTGAATGGATAAGAAGGCATGACACACACATATGCTGCCAACAAGAACCCACGTCAGGACAGAAGAACTACATAGACTGAAAGTGAAGGACTTGAAACAAATTTTTCCAAGCAAATGGACAGGAGAAAAAAAGCAGGGGTATCAATACTCATATGAGAAAAAATAGACTTCAAAAAAAGGGCCATAAATAGAGAACCAGAAGATGACTTCATAATACTCAAAGGAAGAATCCACCAAGAAGACACAAATATTGTAAATACACACGCTCCCAACATAGGAGCACAGAAATACATAGAGAAAATCTTGGAGGACTTCAAGAAAGATATTGAGTGCAAACCAATTATAGTAGGGCATTTTAACACCCCACTGTCAAAGATGGACAGATATTCCAAACAAAATATCAACAAAGATATTGTGACAATGAACAATGCCCTAGAGAAATGGACTTAACTGATGTATATATAGAGACTTTCATAGCAAAGAAGCAAAATACACATTCTTCTCAAATGCACACGGAAAATTTCCAAGACAGGACCACATGACAGGACACAAAACAAGCCTCAAGAAGTTCAAGAAAATTGAAATCATATCAAGCATTTTTTCTGACCACAAGGGACTGAGACTAGAAACAAATCTCAAGGAAATAAACCCAGAACACTCAATAACATGGAGATTGATTAGCATGCTATTAAACAATGAATGGGTGCAGAATGAGATTAGGGAAAATATCAAAAAAGTTTCTGGAAACAAACGAAAATGAACGCACAAGATTCCAAAACCTATGGGGCAAAGCAAAGACAGTCCTGAGAGGCAAAGCAAAGACAGTCCTGAGAGGGAAGTTCATACTGATACAGACCTACCTAAAAAGAATAGAAACATTTAAAATAAAGAGTCTAACCCTACACCTACAAAAACTTGAGGAACAACAACAAAGACAGCCCAGACCAAGTAGAAGGAAGAAATAACCATAATCAGAGCATAATTAAATGACATAGAGACTAAAAGCACAATTCAAAGGATCAATGAATCCAGGAGCTGGTTCTTTGAAAAGATAAACAAAATCAACAAGCCTTTAAGCAGGCTCATCAAGAAAAAAAGAGAGAGGACACAAATAAACACAATCAGAAATGAAAGGGGAGAGATTACAACCGACCACAAAAATACAAAGGATTGTAAGAAATTACTATGAAGAACTGTATGCCAAGAAATTTGAAAACCTAGGTGAAATGGACACATTCCTAGAAAAATATAACCTTCCAAAACTCAATGGAGAAGAAGCAGAAAGCCTAAACAGACCAATAACAGCAGATGAAATTGAAGCAGTCAATCAAAAAACTCCCAACACACAAAAGCCCTGGACCAGATGGTTTCACAGGAGAATTCTACAAAGCATTTAAGGAAGAGCTAACCCCTATCCTTCACAGACTATTCGAAAAAATTCAAACTGATGGAAGACTCCCAAACTCTTTTTATGGAGCCAGCATCATCCTAATCCCAAAACCAGATAAAGACACAACGAAGAAAGAAAACTTCAGGCCAATATCGCTGATGAACATAGACGCCAAAGTTCTCAACAAAATATTGGCAAACCGCATCCAGCAATACATTAAAAAGATCATCCACCATGACCAAGTGGGATTCATCCCAGGGATGCAAGGATGGTACAATATTCGCAAATCAATAAACATAATACATGACATCAATAACTGCAAAGACAAAAATCACATGATCATATCAATAGATGCGGAAAACGCACTTGATAAGATACTGCACCCATTTCTGATAAAAAACACTTAGCAAAGTGGGAATAGAGGGAGCATTCCTAAATATAATAAAGGCCATATAGGAGAGACCTACAGCCAACATCATACTCAATGGACAAAAACTTAGAGCTTTCCCACTAAGATCAGGAACAAGACAAGGATGCCCTTTCTCACCACTCCTATTCAGCATAGTATTGGAAGTCCTAGCCACAGCAATCAGACAAGAAAAAGCAATAAAAAGCATCCAAATTGGAAGGAGGAAATGAAACTGTCACTGTTTGCAGATGACATGATAGTGTACATGGAAAATCCTATAGACTCCACCAAAAAACTACTCGACCTAATAAATGAATTTGGCAAAACAGCTGGATACAAAGTCAATACTCAGAAATCAAAGGCATTGTTGTATACCAACAACGAAATTGCACAGACAGAAATCAGGAAAAAAATCCCACTTGATATAGCAACAAGAAAAATAAAGTACTTAGGAATCAACCTAACCAAGGAGGTAAAAGACCTGTACCCAGAAAACTACACAACATTGAAGAAAGAAATGAAGGAAGACACAAACAAATGGAAGCATGTACCATGCTCACGGATTGGAAGAATTATCATAATCAAAGTGGCCATACTACCCACAGTGATTTATAGATTCAATGCAATCCCTATTAAAGTACCCATGACATATTTCACAGATATAGAACAGACATTTCAGAAATTTATATGGAAGCATAAACCTCTCCGAATAGCTGCACCAATTTTGAGAAAGAAGAACAAAGCAGGAGAGATCACAATACCTGATATCAAACTGTATTACAAGGCCACAGTAATCATAATAGTCTGGTACTAGCATAAAAACAGGCACATACACCCATGGAACAGAACAGACATAAACCCAAGTCTTTACAGTCAATTAATATTTGACAATGGAGGCAGGAGCGTAAAATAGAGCAAAAACAGTCTCTTCAACAAATGGTGTTGGGAGATCTGGACAGCTACGTGTGAAAAAAGGAAACTCGATCACCAGTTTATACCATAGAGAAAAATAAATCCAAGGTGGAAAAAAGACTTAAATATAAGTTGTAACACCATACAAGTCCTAGAGGAAAACTTTGGCAGGAAAATCTCAGACATTCCATGCAGCAACATCCTCACAGACATGTCCCCTAAAGCAAGGGACATAAAGGAAAAAATAAACAAATGGGACCTTATCAAAATAAAAAGCTTCTGCATAGCTAAAGAAAAAAGCATTAAAATAATAAGAGAACCAACAGTATGGGAAAACATATTTGCCAATGATAACTCAGACAAGGGTCTGATCTCCAAAGTATATAAAAAACTCACACAACTCCATTTCAGGAAAACAAACAACCCAATTAAAAAATGGGCAAAGAACTTCAACAGACACTTCTCCAAGGAAGATATACAAAGGGCCCAGAGACACAGGAAAAGACGCTCAGCATCACTAGCCATCAGAGAGATGCAAATTAAAAACACAATGAGGTACCATCTCGCACCAGTCAGAGTGGCCAATATAAACAAATCAATAAACTAATGTTGGAGAAGATGTGGACAAAAGGGAACCCTAGGGCACTGTTGGTGGGAATGCAGACTGGAGTGGCCACTGTGGAAAACAGTATGGAATTTCCTCAGAAAGCCAATAATGGAACTGTCTTTTGATCCAGCAATCCCGCTGCTGGGATTATACCCTAAGAGCCCTGAAACACCAATCCAAAACAACCTATGCACCCCAATGTTCATAGCAGCACAATTTACAATAGCCAAGTACTGGAAGTAACCTAAGTGCCCATCAGCAAGTGTGGATACAAAAAGTATGGTACATTTACACAATGGAATTCTACGCAACAGAGAGAAAGAAGGAGCTTATACCCTTTGCAACAGCATGGTTGGATCTGGAGAGCTGTATGCTAAGTTAAATAAGCCAGGCAGTGAGGGACAAATACCATATGATCTCACCTTTAACTGAAACATAATCAACAGAAGAATAAAGGAAACAAAATATAACCAGAGACACTGAATTTAATAGCAATCTAACAATAACCAGAGGGGAGTGGGGAGGGTATAGTGAGGAGAGGGTTTTTCAGGAACTACTATAAAGGACACATGGAGAAAACCAAGGGGGAGGGTGGAGGAAGGGGAGGGAGGTGGTTTTGGCTGGGGTGGTTTGGAGGGGTGGGGAGAAAATGCAGACAATTGTAATTGAACAACAATAAAATTTTTAATTAAAAAAGAAGAAATGAAAAATAAACTTTTCAAGTAATAACCTTAAAAAGAAAACCAACTGAAAATGGAACTGCCTTTTCACCTGGCAATTCCACTGCTGGGATTATATCCTAAGAACTCTGAAACACCAATCCAAAAGAATGTATGCAGCCCGATATTCATAATAGCACAATTTACAATAGCCAAGTGCTGGAAGCAACCTAACTGCCCAGCAGTAAATGAATGCATCAAAAAACTATTGTAAATTTACACAATGGAATTCTACACAGCAGAAAGAAAGAAGGAGCTCCCACTCTTTGCGACAGCATGGATGGAACTGGAGAGCTTTATGCTAAGTGAAATAATCCAGGAGCTGAAAGATAAATACTATATGATCTCACCTTTAACTGGAACCTAATCAACAAAACAAACAAGCAAGGAAAATGGAACCAGAGACATTGAAATTAAGAACAATCTGACAGCAACCAGAGAAGAGGTGGGAGGGGACAATGGGAACAAAGGGGGAAGTGTTTTCAGGAATGAAAAAGAACGGAACGTAATTTCAACTCCTTACCAGTTAAGGAGTACTTACATTTACACAGTCCTAAAATTACATTTGGCCCTTTGAAGGCATCTACGAGGCTGATGTGGCCCCTGGTGAAAATGAGTTTGACACCCCTGAAAATGGTTAAATGGATTTATATACATGGTTTTTGTGGCTGGCTTCTTTCACTTAGCATGATGTTTTCAAGGTTCATCTATATTGTAGCAAGTATTAGTACTTTATTTCTTTTTATTGCCTAATAATATTCCACTGTAAGTACCATATACATTTTAAGGAAAACAATTTCAATTTATATTAAATATACTAATGCTATAAAGCTAAATTTTCAGTTAAAAGAAATCAGCAGTTTCTAGTCAAGATAGTGGGTTCACAAGTATGGTAGGAGTCTACCCACATTAACAGTAAATAAAACCTATTCTTTTTAAATTAAAGATATAATAAATTATAGTGAAAGTCACACAACTCTGTCGATATACTAAAAGCCACTGAATTGTAACTTTCAACAAATAAATTATATAATATGGTTTATATAAGTGGTTTGTTGGGAACCACCCTGCCTGGTTTCAGAAGCTGTAAACTCCCATGGCTAGGGCTGAGTGAGAGATGTTGGGACCATAAGCCACTAAAGAGACCAAGCTGATCACCCTGGCAGGGGGGCCGCCTCTGCCCACTTAACCTCACCCTGCTTGGCCCTGAGCCTGACCAATTAGCCAATGACGGGTAAGATTCCTAAAGGGAGGAATGACCTAAGACAGGCATGGTCATGAAGAGTCCCTCAGGGAAGGACTTGGGGGGCTATAGCAAAAGGGGGTGATGGACCCTCGCCCCTCGGCTTTGACATAGCCTGTGTCCTCATTCTGTCTGCAAGAAGTCTCCTAATCTCTTGGCTGCCTTACTTCCCCTGCCTGACTTAAGCCTGAAACAATGCCAGAGGTGGGTGTGGTCCTGTGCTGGAAAGGGCGGATTCCCCAGGGCTATCAGGCCTAAGAAAGAATGCATAAAATCCTGTGAAACCTGCTTTGCTAAGAATGTCCTCAGTTCTCTGATAAGGGTCCAAGCATGAAATGAGTTTGTTTCCTAAAGTTTTATAGCCCTTTAGCTAACTGACCCTGATTCAGAATAAGCCCTCAGAGTTCTTTGTATGTTATCTATTGTTTGATCCTTACTGCCTGACAATGATTGATGAGCTTTACCTGTATTCCTGTGCAAATTGAACCCAATAAAAGCCCATTGAGGGAAAGGCTCTTGGTCCTTCTGCTTTGAGAGATCGGACACCTTTCCTCCCCAAGCAGATCACGTCTTGGTAGACTTATTCTCATCCCTGGCAGCCGGGGCGGGGGGGGGGGTCCCTGCAGGCAGAGCCCCCCCACAGTGGTTTACATATGTATAATAGTACTTCAATTTATGTACCCAAATTGAATGGGTTGAGGAGATAAGGATGGGTCTTGTAACCCCAGGAGGTCCCATAAACTAAAAGGAAATAAGCTAATAAAGGGCCAGGCACCTAAACTCCGGTCAGGATACAGGTTATTGAGTGTAATTCTTCTAGATAGCAGTTCCTTTCCTTACAGGTAAAAATTTGATGCTGGACATGGACACATAATGATTACTTCTCTGCAATGTGAAATTGGCATAGTTCTCTGTTCAAAGCATTAATTTCACAATATTTCCTTTATATGAAATTGTTTGTTTTTGTTTATTTTTATTGTTGTTCAAGCACAGTTGCCTCCATTTTCACCCCACCATGGCCCCCTGCCCCACCCATCCCCGCCTCCCACCCTTGATCCTACCCTCTTTGGCTTTGTCCATGTGTCCTTTATACATGTTCCTTGATGGCCCTTCTCCTATTTCCCCCCCATTACCCCTCTCCACCTTCCCCTCTAGTCACTGTTGGTTTGTTCTTTATGTCAATGTTTGTTAATATAACATTGCATCACTAGTATATAGAATTTAGATATAGTTATTCTCTTTTTTGCTAGGATTTATAGGAACTTTAAGTAAGTAGATATTAGTAAAATATTTCTTTTACAGGCTTTCAGCAATGTTTCATAAATATACTTAGACTCTTTCAACACTTTGTAATATACTATTCATGGCAATGAGAAAAGTTCAGTCTGAAAACTGTAGTTAAATTTGAACAAAATTGTAGCTAGAATGGACCCAAAGGAAAATTAGTAACATAGAGATACTTTCAAAAGAATAAAGAATGATATAATACTTACATTGAACTTGAGCTATGCAATTTTAATTTTGATGAGGAGTTAACTAAATATGATATGTGTGAGTTTGGTATACGGTCCAAAGTGATTTAAGTCTCTGAATATTTGGAGTAACCACTAGAAAAAATCATAAGCAAGAAGTTTGATCGTGGGTTTACTATTCCTTGGGTCACATTCAATACCCTTGGCCAGAACAGAATTGGTTAAGATCAAATCTTTGGTTAAGAAAATCCTTGTTTGGGAAAATAGGCTCAACAGGGATTGAAATGAAGGTCAGCTGAGGTCCAAATAAGTATTTTTGGTGATTAAGCAATTTTTTCTTCTCCAACCATTTGCTATTGGGCTTTAAACCATTAAGGGAAAGGATTACACTTAACAGACCTAAAATTTTGGCAACCAATACAATGTTATGGACCACTGAGAAAGGTCTTTAAACCAGAGGTTTACAGAATAAATACATACAACAAGATGATCCATGGGAAACAAGAAAGAAAACAAGAACTTCTATTTTGATTTTTAATTTATTTTCTTTTGTTTTGTTTATTTTCATAGAACTTTATTGACATTTAATTTACATACCACAAATTCATTGGTTTAAAGTGTGAAAGTCTCTGTTTTTTTATATATTCATATTTTTGCAACCATCACCAGAATCTTATTTTAGAACATTTCAATATTCCAAAAAGAAACCCCATTAGCAGTCACCCCCATTCCCCTTTCACCCTGTCTCCAGACAATCACTAATCTACTATGTGTCTCTGTAGATTTTCCTATTCAGTATATTTGCTATAAATAGAATCATATAATGCATGTTTTTTTCTTTATCATGGGCTCTTTCATTTATCATACAGTTTTCAAGGTTCATCCACATTACAACATGAATCAGTAACTCATTGTTTTTAAAGCCAAAAAATTGTTGATTGTATGGATATAGCACATGTTATTTATCCATTTATCTGCTGATGAAAACTTGGGTTGTTTCCACTTTTTAGCTACTATGAATAATGATGCTATGACTATTCATGTAGAAGTTCTTGTGTGGAAATACATTTTCAGTTCTCTTGGTTATATACCTAGGAGTGAAATTGTGGATTATATGGTAACACTATTGAACGTTCAGGGGAACTGCCAGTCTGTTTTCCATAACAACTACATCATTTTACATTTCTACCAGCAATGTCTGAGGGTTCCATGTCCTCCACATTCTCAACATTTGTTTTTTTCCCTTTATTTTATTATAGTCACCTAATGGGTGTGGAGTGGTATCACACTGCAGTTTTGATTTGCATTTTCCCGATGGCTAACAATGTTGAGTACCTTTTTGTATATTTATTTGGCTTTTTTTTAGTCTTTGGAGAAATGTCTATTCAAATCCTGTGCCCATTTTTAAATTGGGTTATTTGTCATTTTATTGTTGAGTTGAGAGTGTTTTCTTTTATTTTGGGTACCAGCTTCTTGTACTTATATTTATTTCTATCTTGTTTTACAACTTCTAATTTTTAATATGTTTTTATAAAAAATGTAATAGTATAATAATAAGAGTATATTAATTATAACTAAACTTGGGGGTGTGTGGTCAAAGTATTTTTACTGTTAGGGCCTGCGACTTAAAGTTTATCAATATTTTTGCCACTATATCTCCTATGGCATTGGAAACAAAGGAGAAAATAAACAAATGGGACTACAACAAATTAAAAAGCTTCTGCACAGCTAAAGAAATCATCAGAAAGACAGATAAGGAACCCACTTAATGGGGGAACATTTTCACTAAGCATACATCTGATAAGGGTTTAATTTCCAAAATATACAAAGAACTAATACAACTCAACACCAGGAAGATAAACAACTCAATTAAAAAATGGGCAAAGAATCTGAATAGATACTTCTCCAAAGAGGATGTACAGATGGCCCACAGACATTTGAAAACAATGCACAACATCAGAGATGCAAATTAAAACCACAATGAGTTATCACTTCACACCAGTCAGAATGGCTATTGTCAATAAATCAACAAACAACAAATGTTGGTGAGGATGTGGAGAAAGTGGAAACTTTTTGCACTGTTGGTGGGAATGCAGTCTGGTAAAGCCACTATGGAAAACTATATGGAGTATCCTCAAAAAATTAAAAATGGATTTCCCTTTAGACCCAGCAATTCCACTCCTTAGAATCTATGCTAATAATTCCAAAACATCAATACAAAATATATATATATGCACCCTTATGTTCATAGCAGCACTATTTAGAATAGTCAAGATCTAGAAACAGCCTAAATGCCCATTGGTAGGTGAGGGGATAAAAAAGCCATGGTACATTTACACAGTGGAATACTACACAGCAGTAAAGAAAAGAAGAAACTCGAGACTCGGGGAAGATGGCGGCAACATAGGTGGGAGCGGAATCCACTTCCCCTCAGCGCCAGGGAAATACCTAGCTGATCTGAGGAGCAGAGCGAACAGCCAACAGTACTCCAGCATATACGAAGATTAGAGACCAAAGATAGAGGACATTGAAAGATCTGACGGTAAGAAGAGTGCTCAAGGACAATAAGGTCCCCGGGAACCGGGACCGCGCGGTACAAGGGCTGCAGAGGCGCCAGCCCTGGCGCAGGGGCTGCTGCAGGAGTCCTGGGAGAGGGCCAGGCTGCGCTGTGAGCAGCCAGGTGCTTGATTGGACCAGGGGGGCTTGAAAAGGAGGAATTTCTCAAAAAGAAAAAGAAAATAGAGACACTCAGGGGCTAGTTAGAGAACTCTCGGTGGTGGCCGAGGCCCCTGGCGCCCCTCCCCCCTCCGCCCCTGGACTGTGAACGCGGAACGCGGGATAAGCAGCACCGGCGCTCACCTGAGGTCCGGTTGCGCGGTGCGCGCAGATTAGCGAACGGGGCCCATACATGAAACCCCGGAGGGGCGCCCACACCTGAAACCTCCGAGATCTTTTGGAGCAGAGACTAGCTGCTCCACCCACAGACCCAAAACCTCGGAACCGAGTACCGCGTGATTCGGTCCCAGGGCGGCCCCGCCCACCCGAGAGTCTCAAGCCCCGGGCGGCTGGATCGGGCCCCCAAGTGTAGAGCCTCTGGCTCGGAGGCGGGCTGCGCGCTCACCAAGCGTAGGGCCGGCTGGATGCGCACTTCCCAAGCACAAAGGGGCTGGCGAGAGTCGTAACACCAAGGCGGCTGAACCAGCAGCTTGCAGCGCGCCAGCCTCCCTAGCCTGGGCGGCTCGATTGGTCGGCCGGCTGCGCGCTCAGAGCCCAAATAACGTCACAAACCCGAAGCGGCTGGATTCCGCTGCTGCGCGCGCACGCGTCCGGAGCCGAAGCGGCTGGAGCGGCCACTCGAGAGTCCCAAGAACAAAGCTGCTGGATTGGCTGATCAATGGCCTGATTGCCTGCCAGGGACCACACCTACAAAACAGTGAAGAGTGTGACCCAGGAAGGAAGAAAAGTGAAACCAATCCTTCCAACCACCCCCTCCCGTTGCACAGACAGGACAACAGCAGAAATAACCTGAACGGTTTAAAGCCAACAGAAGATTTTTTTTTTCCCTTTTTTTTTTTTTCCTTTTCCTTTCCCCCTGAACTCCTTCTTCCTCTCTCTCTCTTTTTTTTCTTTCATTCCTTCTTCCTCCCATCCTTTACCATTTTTATGTCTTCTTCCTGCCTTCTTTTATCTATTTCTATGTTTTAATTTTTGTTAAAATTCCTTCTTATCTTGCCTCCGATCTTTCTTTAATCCTTCTTCCCTCCTTCCTTCCTTTCCTCCTTTCCTATTTCCTTTTTCCCTCCTTCCCATCTTTGGTTTTTTGTTTGTTTGTTTGTTTGTTCCTTTTCTTTCTCCCCCCCTTTCTATTTTTCCCACAGGTGCGACAACAAAACCTGGAATGCTGAAAAGACTAGAGTTAGACCGTGTTAAACACATAAACGTCAGCTCAAGACCAGTGAGCACAGGAGAGTAAGGAGACAGCACCACCGAATCCCATTGGCATTCTACCATAGAAGTTCATATCATAAACCCAGGGATTCAGAACAAAGAAATTTAAGAAGCAGAGGCCAACAAGAAGAGCCTCACAAACAATGGGAAGACAAAGAAACAATTCCCAAATGAAAGGAAAGGAGAAAGTCTCAGAAAGAATACTAACCGAAAAAGAGGCAAGTCAACTATCAGATACTGAGTTCAAAGCAATGGTCATCAGGAAGCTCACTGAGCTCTCTGAGCTCAAAGAGAACTACCAGAAACTACAAGGAAACTACAATGAACTCACTGCAAACTATATCAACATGAAAAAGGAAATAGAAAATATCAACAAGAGCCAAGAGGAAATGAAGAATACAATTTCTGAATTGAAGAACACAGTAGAAGGAATTAAAAGCAGACTTGATGAAGCAGAGGATCGGATCAGCGAGCTGGAGGATAAAGTAGAAAAAAACACCCAGAAGGAGCAAGAAAAGGAAAAGAGGCTCAGAAAGAATGAAGAGGCAATAAGGGAAATGCAGGACAACATGAAACGTAACAATATCCGTATAATAGGAATACCAGAAGGAGAAGAAGAAGAGCAAGGGATAGAAAACCTGTTTGAAAAAGTAATGATGGAAAATTTCCCTAATCTGAGGAGAGAAAAAGTCACCCAAATCCAGGAATCACAGAGAGTCCCAAACAAGAGGAACCCAAAGAGACCCACTGCAAGACACATCATAATTAAAATGGCAAATTTCCAAGACAAAGAGAGGATCTTAAAGGCAGCAAGGGAGAAAAAGGAAGTAACATACAAGGGAGCCCCAATAAGGTTAGCAACTGACTTCTCAATGGAAACGCTCCAAGCCAGAAGAGAATGGCAAAAAATATTCCAAGTAATGAGAACCAGAGGCCTCCAACCAAGACTACTTTACCCAGCAAGGCTCTCAATCAAGATTGAAGACCAAATAAAGAGCTTCCCAGACAAAAGAAGTCTAAAAGAATACAGCTCCACCAAACCAGCTCTGCAAGAGATGCTAAAGGGACTGCTTTAAGGAAAGGAAGGAAAAGAGAAAGACAGAGGAACACAGGTAGGAAATAATGGCAATGAATAACTACCTATCGATAATAACCTTAAATGTAAATGGATTAAATGCTCCAATCAAAAGACATAGAACAGCTGAATGGATAAGAAAACATGACCCACACATATGCTGCCTACAAGAAACCCATCTCAGGACAAAAGACTTACACAGACTGAAAGTGAAGGGCTGGAAACAAATTTTCCAAGCAAACGGACAGGAAAAAAAAGCAGGGGTAGCAATACTCATATCAGACAAAATAGACTTCCAAAGAAGGGCCATAAAGAGAGACCCAGAAGGTCACTTCATAATACTCAAAGGAAGAATCCACCAAGAAGACATAAACATTATAAATATATATGCACCCAACATAGGAGCACCCAAATACATAAAGAAAATCTTGGAGGATTTCAAGAAAGATATTGATAGCAACACAATTATAGTAGGGGATTTTAACACCCCACTATCAAAAATGGACAGGTCTTCCAAACAAAAGATTAACAAAGATATTGTGTCACTTAACAATAACCTAGAGGAAATGGACTTAACTGATATATACAGAGCTTTTCATCCCAAAGAAGCAAAATACACATTCTTTTTAAGTGTCCATGGAACTTTTTCAAAGATAGACCACATGATAGGACACAAAGCAACCCTCAACAAATTCAAGAAAATTGAAATCATATCAAGCATCTTCTCTGACCACAAGGGTCTGAAACTAGAAACCAACCCCAAGGGTAAAAACCCAAAACACTCAAAATCATGGAGACTGAATAGCATGCTATTAAACAATGAATGGGTAAAGAACGAGATTAGGGAAGAAATCAAAAACTTCCTGGAAACAAATGAAAACGAACTCACAACAACCCAAAACCTATGGGACACAGCAAAGGCAGTCCTGAGAGGGAAGTTCATAGCAATACAGGCCTACCTTAAGAAGTTAGAAACAGTTCACACAAACAACCTAACCCTACGCCTACAAGAACTGGAGGAACAACAACAAAGACAGCCCAGAACAAGCAGAAGGAAGGAAATAACCAAGATCAGAGCAGAACTAAATGACATAGGGACTAAAAGCACAATTGTAAGGATCAATGAATCCAGAAGCTGGTTCTTTGAAAAGATAAACAAAATCGACAAGCCTTTAAGTAGGCTTATCAAGAAGAAAAGAGAGAGGATCCAAATAAACAGAATTAGAAATGAAAGTGGAGAGATTACAACTGATACCACAGAGATACAAAGGATCGTAAGAAATTACTATGAAGACCTATATGCTAAGAAATTTGAAAACCTAGATGAAATGGACACATTTCTAGAAAAATATAATCTTCCAAAACTGACTGAAGAAGAAGCAGAAAACCTGAACAGACCAATATCAGCAAAGGAAATTGAAGCAGTCATCAAGAAACTCCCATCACACAAAAGCCCTGGACCAGATGGTTTCACAGGAGATTTCTACAAAGCATTTAAGGAAGAACTAACCCCTATCCTTCACAGACTATTCGAAAAAATCCAAACTGATGGAAGACTCCCAAACTCTTTTTATGAAGCCAACATCATCCTAATCCCAAAACCAGATAAAGACACAACGAAGAAAGAAAACTTCAGGCCAATATCGCTGATGAACATAGACGCTAAAATTCTCAACAAAATATTAGCAAACCGCATCCAGCAATATATTAAAAAGATCATCCACCATGACCAAGTGGGATTCATCCCAGGGATGCAAGGATGGTACAATATTCGCAAATCAATAAACATAATACACCACATCAACAACAGCAAAGACAAAAATCACATGATCATATCAATAGATGCGGAAAAAGCATTCGATAAGATACAGCACCCATTTCTGATAAAAACACTCAGCAAAGTGGTAGTAGAGGGAGCATTCCTCAACATAATAAAGGCCATATATGAGAGACCTACAGCCAACATCACACTCAATGGACAAAAACTTAGAGCTTTTCCACTAAGATCAGGAACAAGACAAGGATGCCCTCTCTCACCACTCCTATTCAACATAGTATTGGAAGTCCTAGCCACAGCAATCAGACAAGAAAAAGCAATAAAAGGCATCCAAATTGGAAAGGAGGAAATGAAACTGTCACTGTTTGCAGACGACATGATAGTGTACATGGAAAACCCTATAGACTCCACTCAAAATCTACTCGACCTAATAAATGAATTTGGCAAAATAGCTGGATACAGAGTCAATACCCAGAAATCAAAGGCATTCCTGTACACCAACAACGAAACTGCAGAAACAGAAATCAGGAAAAAAATCCCATTCGATATAGCAACAAGAAAAATAAAGTACCTAGGAATAAACCTAACCAAGGAGGTAAAAGACCTGTACTCAGAAAACTACACAACACTGAAGAAAGAAATTAAGGAAGATACAAATAAATGGAAGCATGTACCATGTTCATGGATTGGAAGAATTAACATCATCAAAATTGCCATACTACCCAAAGCAATTTATAGATTCAATGCAATCCCTATTAGAGTACCCATGACATATTTCACAGATATAGAACAAACATTGCAGAAATTCATATGGAACCATAAACGACCTCGAATAGCAGCAGCAATTTTGAGAAAGAAGGACAAAGCAGGAGGTATCACAATACCTGATATCAAACTGTATTACAAGGCCACGGTAATCAAAACAGCCTGGTACTGGCATAAAAACAGGCACATAGACCAATGGAACAGAATAGAGAGCCCAGAAATAAACTCAAATCTATACGATCAATTAATATTTGACAAAGGAGGCAGGAGCATAAAATGGAGCAAAAACAGTCTCTTCAACAGATGGTGTTGGGAGATCTGGACAGCTACGTGCAAAAAAATGAAACTCGATCACCAACTTACGCCATACACGAAAATAAACTCAAGATGGATAAAAGACTTAAATATAAGCCGTAACACCATAAAAGTCGTGAGGAAAACATTGGCAGGAAAATCTCAGACATTCCACGCAGCAACATCCTCACAGACACATCCCCTAAAGCAAGGGACATAAAGGAAAGAATAAACAAATGGGACCTCATCAAAATAAAAAGCTTCTGCATGGCTAAAGAAAACAGCACCAAATTACAAAGAGAACCAACAATATGGGAAAGCATTTTTGCCAATGATACCTCAGACAAGGGCCTGATCTCCAAAATATATAAAGAACTCACACGACTCCACTCCAGGAAGACAAACAACCCAATTAAAAAATGGGCAAAGGACTTGAACAGACACTTCTCCAAGGAAGACATACAGAAGGCCCAGAGACATATGAAAAGATGCTCAGCATCACTAGCCATCAGAGAGATGCAAATTAAAACCACAATGAGGTATCATCTCACACCAGTCAGAATGGCCAACATAAACAAATCCACAAACAAATGTTGGAGAGGATGCGGAGAAAAGGGAACCCTCGTGCACTGTTGGTGGGAATGCAGACTGGTGAGGCCACTGTGGAAAACAATATGGAATTTCCTCAGAAAACTAAAAATGGAACTGCCCTTTGACCCAGTAATTCCGCTGCTGGGATTATACCCTAAGAACACTGAAACACCAATCCAAAAGAATCTGTGCACCCGAATGTTCATAGCAGCACAATTTACAATAGCCAAATACTGGAAGCAACCGAAGTGCCCATCAGCAAACGAGTGGATCCAAAAACTATGGTATATTTACACAATGGAATTCTACACAGCAGAGAGAAAGAAGGAGCTTATACCCTTTGCAACAGCATGGATGAAACTGGAGAGCATTATGCTAAGTGAAATAAGCCAGGAAGTGAGGGACAAATACCATATGATCTCACCTTTAACTGGAACATAAGCAATAGAAGGAAAAAGCAAACAAAATATAACCAGAGACATTGAAGTTAAGAACAATGTAACAATAGCAAGGGCGGGGGTGGGGGGGTGGGGGCGGGGGACAGTGGGTAGAGGGGATTACAGGAACTACTATAAAGGACACATGAACAAATCCAAGGGGGAGGGTGGAGAGGGGGGAGGGAAGTGGGTTCACCTGGGGTGGGGTGAAGGGATGGGGGAAAATGCATACAACTGTAATTAAATAACAATAAATAAATTAAAAAAAAAAAAAGAAAAGAAGAAACTCTTACCTTTTGTAACAGCATGGAAGTACCTGGAGAATATTATGTTAAGTGAAATAAGCCAGTCAGTGAAAGACAAATACCACATGATCTCACATACATGTGGAATCTAATGAACATAATAAACTAATGAACAGAATATAAACAGAAGCATAAATACATAGAATAGACTGACAGTGTTCAGAGAGGAGGGGGATACTGGATGAAAAATGGTGAAAGGGGTAACTAAAGGACTTTTATACAGGCCCCATGGACACGGGCAACAATATGGGGATTGGCTTGGGGAGGGGGGAGCGGGGGCTGGGGAAGTGGGGGAAGGGGAGAAAAAACAGGAACAACTGTAATTGCATAAACAATTTTTTAAAAGTCTGTGGAGCACTGCTGTAGACCAATTTTTTTCTCCCATGTTTTTGATGTTTGCAAGAAGGGAACACTGAGTGAGTTAAAGTCAAACTTCAGGTCTTATATTTTTTAGTCACTTTCCTATTGAACTGTGCCTGGCAAATACAAAGTATTTTAGGTTATGCTACATAATTAACACATAACTTAGGAAACCTTAAATATAAGAGATGGGGTAGGGTGACTAAAATTTAAGTCCTACCACATAGTGACTTCTCTAGTAAATATTAGCCAAGGTAAACATCATCGTCGTTTCAACTCTACAGATTAGGGGATGAGCAGCCATGTTAAGTAACATGGACAAGGTCATATAGTTCATGAGTTGTAAAGCAGGAATTTAAATTTACGTCTGACTCAAAAGCCCATTGTTTTCTGTGTGACTGCGTATCAGTCATATTATAGGTAAGATTTCTGCAATGAACAATAAACTGGAGATAAGTTATCTCCTAATTCTGAGATATTATGATGACATTTTGATTTAAAGAAGCATTCAGGTCTGTGTCAGTGGTAATTTCATAACTAATAGACATGTAGGGGCAAGAAAAATTTTGTCTTACTGCCTGTGAGTGATACCCAGTACAGGAACATATATAAGCAGAATTAATAACTATCTGCTATGATGATATGCTGAACATTGACTCCAAAAGGAGAGATGTATGATAATTACTATTTTGAAGTTTTAAATAATCATTTATATAATAATCAATATATTTCATTTATACTTATTGTATTTAGAATGTGAATTTTTATTTACAGTACAAATTGTATTTTACTTATTCAAAGTTGATATCATAAAATAAATATGACATACTTTCATTCTAATGAGGTACTCATAGTTTCCATGTCAAAATGAATGAGATGAATGGGTTACAACATGAAGATCAATTCATTTCAGCCAAGTAAGTTTTATAAATCACCACACACATTAAATACATAAATAAATCACTACACGTATAATTAACCTATTGTGTATAAATGAAATGACTTTATTAATATCTGGTTAAATCATAACATATAACTCTAGCCAATAGTCTTCGGGCTTAAATTATATCACCATTCAAATTATATCCTTAGCAAATCCATTTCATACAGTTTAGTTTAGCAAACTAAAGATGATCGAATGCATTTTTTATTTCATTAAAATTATTGGTATGACATTAGTTAATAACATTATACAGGTTCAAGTGTACGTTTCTATGATACACGATCTGTATATTGCATTGTGTGCCCACCACCCAAAGTCAAATCATCTTCTATCACTATATATTTGGTTCCCTTTACTACCACCCTGCCCACCTTTCTTCTGGTAACCACCATACTGTTGTCTGTGTCTATGAGCTTCAGTTGTATAACCAATGGAACAGAAGGATGCATTATTCTTTATGAAATAGAGAAAATTCATTAAATTTTACCCAAGAGCAGAAAACATTTAAAAACACTCCAAATTTAATGAAACAAAATAGAGATTATATAAATTCAAATGAGTTGTTATATACCCAACGTTTTTACTTGCTCCCAATGTAGTTATTGTTCCCTAAATCTCCATTATCTTAATGTTCCGACTGGTGCATATCTCTTTTGGCAAAGCTGTTGAGAAATGCATAATTATTGGTGTTTTGCAATATGTAAGATTTCTGTTGGGAATTACTTTACAGAGGAAGTTTTTTTTTAATTGAGGGATTTATACCATAACTAGAAAAATGATGGTCTAAACCCCAGTAGAATGATAGTACTTTAATTAGTATTCATTTATATTAGACACACCCATGGAGAAGACTAGAAGCTGCTTTTTATTGAAGTTAAATATTAACTGTGAAACCAACTAAATCATATTCTCACTTTAATATCTGAAATGACTGGCCTATTTAATTGTGTTTTAAAAAAGAACTAGTAGTAAGACTATACTTTCAGGGATCATTTCTGTAGTTCATTACTAAAAAAGAGCTAGTCATCTGACATTAACTGAGCAATGCTTTAGGACAAAAAAATTAAAAAACCGTTCAGGTGAAAATATAGGCTCAGGTAAAATTGAAAATGCAGTGGAATATTTTAAGAATATTTAAAAATTATTTTCTTCAGCCCTGGCTAGTGTGGTTCAGTTAGTTGGAGCGTCCTCCCATGAACCAACATCAGGGCACATGCCTAGGTTGCAGGTTCAATCCCTAGTTTGGGTGTGTACAAGAGGCAACCAGTCAATGTTTCTCTCCCTTTCTCCCTCCCTTTCCCTCTCTCTAAAATAAATGAGCATGTCCTCAGGTGAGAGTAAAAATAAATAAATAAAATTATTTTCTTTTAGAAAATCATGTATTTCATAAATATCTCAAAATTAAATAGTATGTTTCATATTTGGGGGGTTTCTTAGCAGAAAGATTTAGCCTAATGTCAGATTGAAACCAGAAAAGTCAGTGTTCGTGCTGCCTGTCACTACCAGAACCAATTAGCAGAGGCAGGGACTGAATCTTCATGTGTACTCTATTCAGATGGCTGGTGAGCTGAGAAGATGGTGGGTTATGTACACTGAAAGACCGTCTTACATTTCCTTTCAAACCAGCCTTTTTTATAAGAGGGGAAAAGTTTGGAATTCAGGGGAAGAAAGTCTAAGTAAGGGATTTGGAACTCAGGACAAAGGTTAACCAGATAAAAGCTGCAGTCTGGCAATTTCCCCAGCATCTTTTCACTTGTTGATGGTGATTCTTCATCTGTATACTGGGTGGTGGGATGTCTCTCCCTGAAACACAATGGCTCACATACTATCTTGACTGCTTATAGTCTCCTGGAGTCAGAGTGGATTACCCCCTCAGTTCCTGAAACAATAACTTTTTACATACATTCATTACTAAGCTTATTAACTATCACCTAAAACTAAAATTTCCCAACTCTTGAGTTCCCCTATCATTCCCCCACTGTTAGTCTAAACTATCTTATTTCTATAAGATCAGTGTCATATGAAAATAATTTTGCTGTTGAGCATGTATTTTAGCATTAGACAGTCTGGTAGGGGGTTTAGGAATACACTTAATTGCAGATCCACATTACATGCAACAACAAGCTGTGATACTGAAAAAGATGAAAAGCATGAAAACAACAAATACATCTCTGAGACCAGTAATACTAAGTAGCCAGGAGGTTAATTTAGACAAATCAACACCAAAGAAACCCTCTCTTTGTTTTATCTTGGACACTACTTCATTTACTTGCTTTACTTTATGCTCTGTGAGTTATGAATTATCAGCCAGGTTGAAATAGCAGTGTCCTTTAAATTCCTCACATCCATGGTTATGTCTTAAAAGAAGGTAGTCTATAGCTATGCAATCTTCTAATACTGCTTCTCTAACTTGTCCTAGTTCTTGACTGATGTTACTAATCGCTTGAGATGTGGCATTCAAAGCTTTTGCCATAGTGAAGGCTAATCTACTCACTTTTACATTCAGAGTGTTTGGCATCACAAATTTAGCAGGGCTAAAAAGGTATAAATCACTGCTACAATCAAATGCAAGGGAGAGGTCATACTGAGCCCAGGTGGTGTGGAGCTTCTGAGGCATAAACACCATGAGTCTTCCCAGAGAGTATGGTCCCCCAAAACTGTTTTCTGGAACATATGAGTAAACAGTGCTTCCACATATTAGAAACCATCCTGCTGGCAATTTAACATAACCAAAGGCATAAGATACATTAGTGGTGGTGTTGCAATTCATCTCCACATCTATTGAAAGCATAAAACAGTTTTCAGTACAGTTGACAAAAGTTGCCTACTCTAGCTGGGGCTACATTAGTGACTTTTTAAAAATATATTTTTTAAGGATTCCACTTATTTATTTTTAGGAAGAGGGGAAGAGAGGGACAAAGAGAGGGAGAGAAACCTTGATGTGTGAGAGATACATTGATCACTTGCCTCTCACATGTCCCCAACTGGGAACCTGGCCTGCAACCCAGGCATGTGCCCTGACTGGGAATCAAACCAATGACCTTTCGGTTTGTAGGCTGGTGGTCAATCCACTGAGCTACACCATCCAGGGTATACATTAGTGACTTTTAAGGAAAATATTTCCCTGCCCTTTAGAGTTACCACAGGTCCCGAATTATGCTCTTTTTTTTCTTTTCTTTCTTTCTTATTTATTATTTTTGATATATTTATTGATTATGCTATTACAGTTGTCCCATTTCCCCCTTTCACTCAACTCCTTCCTGCACACCCCCTCCCTCCCACATTCCCCCCCTATAGTTCATGTCCATGGGTCATACTTATAAGTTCTTTGGCTTCTACATTGCCTACACTATTCTTACCCTCCCCCTGTCTATTTTCCACCTATCATTTATGCTATTTATTCTCTGTATCTTTCCCCCCTCTCTCCCCCTCCCAATCCTCAATTGATAACCCTCCATGTGATCTCCATTTCTGTGGTTCTGTTTCTGTTCTAGTTGTTTGCTTAGTTTTCTTTTGTTTTGGTTTTAGGTGTGGTTGTTAATAACTGTGAGTTTGCTGTCATTTTTACTGTTCCTATTTTTGATCTTCTTTTTCTTAGGTAACTCCCTTTAACATGTCATATAATAAGGGCTTGGTGATGATGAACTCCTTTAACTTGACCTTATCTGCCCTTCCATTCTAAATGATACCTTTGCTGGATACAGTAATCTTGGATGTAGGTCCTTGCCTTTCATGACTTGGAATACTTCTTTCCAGCCCCTTATTGCCTGTAAGGTTTCCTTTGAGAAATCAGCTGACAGTCTTATAGGAACCCCTTTGTAGGTAACTGTGTGCTTTTCTCTTGCTGCTTCTAAGATCCTCTCCTTCTGTTTCATCTTGGGGAATGTAATTATGATGTGCCTTGGTGTGTTCCTCCTTGGGTCCAGCTTCTTTGGGACTCTCTGAGCTTCCTGGACTTCCTGCAAGTCTATTTCCTTTGCCAGACTGGGGAAGTTCTCCTTCATTATTTGTTCAAATAAGTTTTCAAATTTTTGTTCTTCCTCTTCTCCTTCTGGCAGCCCTATTAATTCAGATGTTGGAATGTTTAAAGATGTCCTGGAGGTTCCTATGCCTCTCCTCATTTTTCCGAATTCTTGTTTCTTCATTCTTTTCTGGTTGGATGTTTCTTTCTTCCTTCTGGTCCACACCATTGATTTGAGTCCCAGTTTCCTTCACGTCACTGTTGGTTCCCTGTACATTTTCCTTTGTTTCTCTTAGCATAGGCTTAAGTTTTTCATCTAGTTTTCGAACAAATTCAACCAATTCTGTGAGCATCTTGATAACCAGTTTTCAACTGTGCATCTGATAGGTTGGCTATCTCTTCCTCGCTTAGTTGTATTTTTTCTGGAGCTTTGAAGTGTTCTGTCATTTGGGCCTTTTCTTTTTCTTTTGTCTTGGTGCGTCTGTTACTTAAAGGGGTGGAGCCTTAGGTGTTCCCGGGGCAGGGTAACGCTGATAGCTGCGCTGTGATGCTGTACGTGGAAGAGGGGCCAAGAGGGAGCAATGGCGCCCGCTCCACTCTCCACCAGACCTCAGTCTTTCACTCCACTACCTACAATCAAACTGGGCCCCTCTGGTGCTGGTTCCCGAGTGGGTGGGCTTGTGCACGCCCTAAGCCCCTGTGGGTCTCTCCAGTGACCTTTCCTGTGAGGCTGGGAGTCTCTTCTGCTGCCGTCCCAACCCCCACGGGCGTTTTCAATCAGAGGTTTGAGGCTTTATTTTCCCGAGCTGGAGCCCTGGGTTGCGCAGTCTGCTTCGCTCCCCGCCGTTTGTCCTGGTTTATCTGTGCGCGAATGTAGGGCCTCAGGGTCTGCTAGAGGTCGGACTGCCTGCCCCATTCGTCCCACACTCTGCCAGTCTTGGTCCTGCCACGGGAACACGAGTCCTCTCCGCCCCTCCTACCGGTCTGGATGAATGTTTCTTTTTTATCTACTTGGTGTCGGACTTCCTTGTCATTCGATTTTCTGTCAGTTCTGGTTGTGCGAGGAGGCGAAGTATGTCTACCTACGCCGCCATCTTGGTTCTCCCCCCCAATTATGGGCTTATTGATTGCTTAAACAAAGTATAATTTCGAAGGCTTTCCAGGGGAGTACAAACACCTATGAAACAAGAAGTGAAAGTTCAACAGAGGTTTCTCCTGCAAGACAAAAGTCAGAGATGTTTAGAACATATTTTGCTAAATATACTCAAATGTTTTCATCTTGTTTGAAAGGAATAAGTTCTCCATAACATGGGGTTAGACAAAAAGTAATGAAAAGAATATGTCATTGTTTTCAAAAGATGACTTTCAGATTTCCTTGAGGTTTGGTAGTCCATTGTTCTTCCAGTGCTTTCTTTACTATGGTGTGATTAATCCAAGGTTTTATTCCTGCCAAAATAGGGGTGGTGAGGAGTATGTCCCAAGGTCCAGTCCACTTTTCTTCTAGTTGGCTCTCTGGGGATCCTGTCTTCCAACACTTAAGTTCCCCCAGCAAGATGAGCCAGGGTCAAGGCCTGCTAATGGCACTTAGATTATACTTGAATTTCTCATTTATAAGATAAAAAAATAGCATATGCTGGGTAGCCATCTGCTGAGTCTGTGTGACAATATAAAACCACATTTAAAATAAATTCTGATAATACTCACTGAGTACAATATGAATGGTGACACAGAATATATTAGGGCAGTCAAGGTAGCATTCAGTATACTTGTCTACATAAGTCATTTAGATGCCTGGAAAATCCAAAATTTCATCATGAAATTGTGTTTTCTAGACTACATGTTACAAATCAAAGTAACAAAAAATCCTTTTTTTCATAGTATGTTTATCACATAATCATATGATTTTCAATAATTTTGTCACTGTTGATATGGTATAAATTTTTATTGACCAAGTGTATTAATTTCTAGTAAGAACAAGTACTAATAAATGTAAGTTATTTACTTTGGGTATGGGACATTCCAAATAGTTAAGTAACTGGTAAAATACTATTCATATCATTTAGATGAAGAAACTATGTTAGATTATAGATAAGTGATTGGGTTCTTAGAAATAATAAATTCAGCAGAAGAACTTATAATATTTTACTTTCATATAATTTTACATAGGACTTCATTCACTTCTAAGCCACCCATCCCTGCAGTCCTCCCCGAGCAATCCCAACCTCCAGGCCCCCTTGAACTTTCACATTCACCATTTAGTTTTGATTCATTTTGTTTCAAAAAAGATTTATTGAATATCTATTATTTGCAAATCACTATACGAAGTACAGATACAAAGAAGAGATATTCTCAATAAGCTTAAATCTAGTAAAGAAAAAAATCACAATACCATATTATAATATCATAAGAGGGATATAAATAAATATGTGAACACAAAAGAAGGAGAGAATACTTCTACCATGGCAGAATAAGAGCAGTAATAAAAAAAATATATCCAAACTAAGAAATACTGCAAAAGAGTGGGGTCATACATTTTCAATGTCATAAGAAAGTGAAGGCTACCCAAAGAATGTCTAGGGCAATGCTCAGAAAATGGTTTCTGTAAAGGTCCAGAGAGTAAATTTTTTGGTTTTTTGGACCACATGGTGTTACAAGTATTCAACTCTGCCTTTGTAGCAGAAAAGCTGCCACAAACCTTATGCAAACAGTTGAGAGTGGCCAGATTTCACCCACAGGCTATAATTTGCCAACCTCTGGTCTAAGGGGCCTAAAATTAACTAATTCAACTCACTGTTTGCTATTTATTTATGGTTCCAGATTTAGTGAAGTTACATGTTGACTTGTAATTTTTTTTTTATCTTTTCTAAACGCAAATAGTTTCTGTCTATAGACACAAAACTGCAAAGTATTATGGCCCTGTTGACATTACCCAGTTTGTATCAAATTCAGCAATTTTATCTTCCTATCAATATTCTGTCTTAAAATGGTCTTTGACCTAGTCATGATATCTTAATTGTTCCTTTACTAATTAATGAGTTCAATACAATCTTTGATATGTGTTCATTTTCTTTTGTCTGATTGTTATGATTTTACTTCTTTAAAATTTTCACTTTGACAATTTTGGAGGTTCCATGGTGATGCCCAAATTGACTCACTTCACGGAGGCAAGTAAACTGCATTATGAAAGAAATTGAACTCATAATCTGTTTAAAACTAAGTACATTATTTTGGCTGTCAGGATGAATCCCAACCAGCAATTAAACTTTGCTTATTCTGTTTCTAGGTTCTATTTTCTTATCTGTAGTGATTGTTGTGTTTTTGTTTCTTGTTTGCACATGGCAAAAAAAGTTATTCTCACTTGGTGGTAGTAATGATTATGATTTTTTTTTATTGTCTGACCATTTGGTGATTTCTTTTGGATGGATGGTGGAGAGCTATTCTCTGCTGAGTGAGAAAGAGATGATCTGGTTTGTTTGGGCTCTTTGTTTGTCTATTTGTGAATTCAAATCAATTAGGAACTCTGTACGATTGTGAAAGGGAACGGCTCTTTAATATCTAAATCTATAAGTTTTTATGTTTCTGTTTACCCTTGACCTGTGGCAGAAATTGTAGCACTGAAGCTCTAAGTTCTCTATATATCTATATTTACTTAAATTAGAAAGGAGTTTCTGTTTCATATGAATATGAAATAGGATCCTTCTTATGAATAGAATTAGATTATAATGTCTCTTTAAGGAGTTCAAATATAATTGACTTATAAATAAAGGAGCACTTCTATAAACAAATATTCCTAGCCATGACAAAAAATTTTAAATGAACTTGTAATACTACAACTATGCTATGAATTTGTAAAATCCTTACACAAATGGCTAACTCAGAAATATTTTAAGAATTCATGTTTACATAATTAAGGATCTTTGGACAATTTAGATTGGTTTGATAATTCAGGTTTAAGAAAGAGAAAATATAGCTCTAGGTTTTTTTCTCTATTGTATCTTAAGTTAATAAAGTGTACATTGTCTATTTATAAAATTTTGTCTTTTATGAAAATAACAATGGGAATTTCTTAAATTTATTTTGGTTTACTAATCAACACACTAATATAACTCCTTCATAATTTTTTAAGATTGTGAGAAATGTAAATTTGTCTTCAAAATTTTATTATTACTATTTAATGTATTTATTGATTATGCTATTACAGTTGTCCCATTTTCCCCCTTCACTCCACTCCATCCTGCCCACCCCCTCCCTCCCACATTCCCCCCTATAGTTCATGTCCATTGGTCATACATATAAGTTCTCTGGCTTCTACGTTTCCTATACTATTCTTACCCTCCCCCTATCTATTTTTTACTTACCATTTATGCTACTTGTTTTCTGTACCTTTCCCCCCTCTCTCCCCCTCCCACTCCCCTGTTGATAACCCTCCATGTGATCTCCATTTCTGTGGTTCTGTTCCTGTTCTAGTTGTTTGCTTAGTTTGTTTTTGTTTTTGTTTTAGGTGTGGTTGTTAATAACTGTGAATCTGCTATCATTTTTACTGTTCATATTTTTTATCTTCTTTTTCTTAGATAAATCACTTTAACATTTCATATAATAAGGGCTTGGTGATCCTTTAACTTGACCTTTTCTGAGAAGCACTTTATCTGCCCTTCCATTCTAAATGAAAGCTTTGCTGGATAGAGCAATCTTGGATGGAGGTCCTTGCCTTTCATGACTTGGAATACTTCTTGCCAGTCCCTTCTTGCCTGTAAGGTCTCTTTGGAGAAATCAGCTGACAGTCTTATGGGAACCCCTTTGTAGGTAACTGTGTGCTTTTTTCTTGCTGCTTCTAAGATTCTCTCCTTCTGTTTCATCTTGGGTAATGTAATTATGATGTGCCTTGGTGTGTTCCTCCTTGGGTCCAGCTTCTTTGGGACTCTCTGAGCTTCCTGGACTTCCTAGAAGTCTGCTTCCTTTGCCAGATTAGGGAAGTTCTCCTTCATTGTTTGTTGAAGGAAGTTTTCAATATTTTGTTCTACCTCTTCTCCTTCTGGCAGCCCTATTAATTCGGATGTTGGAACGTTTAAAGATGTTCTGGAGGTTCCTAAGCCTCTCCTCATTTTTCTGAATTCTTGTTTCTTTATTCTTTTCTGGTTGGATGTTTCTTTCTTCCTGCCAGCCCACACTGTTGATTTGAGTCCCAGTTTCCTTCACATCACTGTTGGTTCCCTGTACATTTTCCTTTGTTTCTCTTAGCACAGCCTTCATTTTTTCATCGATTTCGCGACCAAATTCAACCAACTCTGTGAGCATCTTGATTACCAGTGTTTTGACCTGTGCATCTGATAGGTTGGCTATCTCTTCCTCGCTTAGTTGTATTTTTTCTGGAGCTTTGATCTGTTCTTTCGTTTGGGCTGTGTTTTTTGTCTTGGCGTGCCTGTTATCTAAAGGGGTGGAGCCTTAGGTGTCCACCGGGGCAGGGTAATGCTGGTCGCTGTGCTGTGACGGCTGTATGTGGGGGAGGGGTCCGATAGGGAGAAATGGCACTTGCTCTACTTTCTGCTGGATTTCAGTCACTCTCTCTGCTACCCACAATCAAACTGGGCCCCTCTGGCGCTGATTCCCGAGTGGGGGGCTTGTGCACACTCTAGGCCCCTGTAGGTCTCTCCAACGACCTCTCCTGTGAGGCTGGGAGGTTCTCCTGCCGCCGCCTCAATCCCCACAGGTGTTTTCAATCAGGGGTTTGGGGCTTTATTTCCCTGTGCTGGAGCCCTGGGTTGTGCCATGTGTCTCGCTCCCCTGCCGTTCCTCCCAGTTTATCTATGCGCGAATGTGTGGCTGCAGGGTCTGCCAGCCACCACCTTGCCGTGAGTCCTCTCCGCCCCTCCTACTGGTCTGGATGAATGTTTCTTCTTCATCTCCTTGTTTGTCAGACTTCCATACAGTTCTATTTTCTGTCAGTTTTTTCTTTTTTTTAAAATTGTTGTCGTCCTTTTTTTGGTTGTGCGAGGAGGCACAGTGTGTCTACCTACACCTCCATCTAGCCGGAAGTCTCTAAATTTTATTATTTTGACAAACTTTTTATATCAACTGTAACTATGTTTTGTAGTTTGAACACAATTTTCAAGATCCTTAAGTAAATTAAACACTTGGATTAATATCCAAATAATAAATAATATTTGATTGTTATAATTTCTAAGTAATATAGTATACTGAAAAAAATGATTACTAAGGATAATTTCAAATTAAAATACATTTTACTAATTTTTTTAATAAACTATAGGATGACTATGTCTTTGGTCTTGTTAATGGACATGTTAATTTCTAATATTTTTAAAGTGTAAAAGATATATGTGAAGCTGTACAATGTAGTGTACTCATAGCTTTCCTAGCCTGCTTAATTATATTGTACAACAGTTTTCAATCACTTACCAGGAGGTAAGTGAAATAGAAGTTAGTTACTTTGTGTTTTCTGTGAAATAGAAGTTAGTTACGTTGGTTAAAGGTTATATTTAGTATGAATGTACTAGGAACAATAGTAAGAGAGAAATAAACCTAGGTGTATATGGTAATGCTTGTGTTTTTTGATTAAAGTAAGAAGGGACTATGTTTTTTGTTAAAGCATCTGATTACTACAGAAAGAGGACATGGAAAGACAAAGCCTTAATGACTGCACAAAGTCATAAAAGGTTTTCAGAAAAAGGAATATTCTTTTGCCTTGGTTTATAACATTGAATATAAATAGAAGCAATACTTATAATCCATTAACATGGCATATATTTCCATTTATTTGTGTCTTCCTTAATTTCCTTCTTCAGTGTTTTCAAAATGTCCATACTATCCAACACAATTTATAGATTCAACACAATCCTTAATAAAATACCAATGTCATATTCCACAGATATAGAACAAACATTTCAAAAATTTATGTGGAACCATAAACAACTCCAAATAGCTGCAGCAATTTTGAGAAAGAACAAAGTAGGAGGGATCACAATACCTGACATCAGACTATATTACAAGGCCACTATAATCAGAACAGTCTGGTACTGGCATAAGAACAGACACATAAATCAATGAAACACAATTGAGAGTCCAGGAATAAATCCCTGCCTCTATTGTCAATTAATATTCAACAAAGGGGGCAGGAACATAAAATGGAGTAAACATAGCCTCTTCAACAAATGGTGTTGGGAGATCTGGACAGCTACATGAAAAAAAAAATGAAACTTGACCACCAACTTACACTATACATAAAAGTAAACTCAAGATGGATAAAAGACTTAAATATAAGTCACAATACCATAAAAGTCCTAAAGGAGAGCATAGGCAGGACAATTACATATATTCAAAGCAGCAATATTTTCACTGACATGTCTTCTAGAGCAAGGGACATAAAGGAAAGAATGTACTCCCATTTTGTTTAAATGGGAGCACATCAAATTAAAAAGCTTCTGCATGGCCAAAGAAAACATTAGCAAGATGAAAAAGGAACTAACTGTGTGCGAAAATATATTTGCCAATGATACCTTGGACAAGGGTTTGATCTCCAAAATGTATAAAGAACTCACTTAACTCCACTCCAGGAAGACAAAAACAACCCAATTAAAACACGGGCAAAGGACCTCAACAGACACTTGTCCACGGAGGACATACAGAGGGCCCAGAGACATGAAAGGATGCTCAGCATCACTAGCCATCAGAGAGATGCAAATTAAAAATAAAATGAGATAACACTTCAAACCAGTCAGAATGGGCATCATCAACAAATCAACCAAGAACAAGTGCAGTTGAATTTGTAGAGAAATGGGAACCTGAGTACACTGTTGGTAGGAATTCAGACTGGTGCAGTCACTGTGGAAAACAGTATGGAATTTCCTCAGAAAACTAAAAATGGAACTGCCTTTTGACACGGCAATTCCACTGATGGAATTATACCCTAATTATCCTGAAACACCAATTCAAAAGAACTTATGCACCCCAATGTTCATAGCAGCATTATTCACAGTAGCCAAGTGCTGGAAACAGCCTAAGTGCCCATAAGTAAATGAATGGATGAAAAAACTGTGGTACATTTACACAATGGAATACTACACAGGAGAACAAAAGAAGGAATTCCTATCCTTCCTGACAGCATGGAATGAAATGGAGAGTATTATGCTAAGTGAAATAAACAAAGTGGTGAAAGACAAATGCCATATTATCTCACCTAGAAGTGAATCCTAATGAACAAAACAAACAAGCGAGCAAGATAGAACCAGAGACATAGAAATAAAGAACTGACAGTAACCAGAGGGGTGGGGGGACGGGGATAACAGGGGAAAGAAGGGGAAAGCTCATCCAGGAACATGTATAAAGGACTCACGGATAAAGACAACAGGAGTGGGGGAGGATTCAATGTGGGAGGTGGAAGCGGGGGACAGCAGGGGGAAGTAATGGGTGAAAAATGGGGACAACTGTAATTGAAAAACAATAAGAAAATAGAGAACCAAGATCGCGGCGTAGGTAGACACACTGCGCCTCCTCGCACAACCAGAACTGACAGAAAATCGAATGACAGGGAAGACCGACACCAAGTAGATAAAAAAGAAACATTCATCCAGACCGGTAGGAGGGGCGGAGACAGGCAGCCGGGGCGGAGAGGACTCGCGTTGCCATGGCGGGACCAAGACTGGCGGAGTGTGGGACTAAAGGGGCAGGCGGTCTGGCCACTGGCAGACCCTGCGGCCCCACATTTGCGCACAGATAAACCGGACAAATGGCGGGGAGCAAAGCCGACCGCGCAATGCAGGGCTCCAGTGCAGGGAAATAAAGACTCAAACCTCTCATTGAAAACGCCCGTGGGGGTTGGGGCGGCAGCAGAAGAGACACCCAGCCTCACAGGAAAGGTCATTGGAGAGACCCACGGGGGCTTAGGGCGTGCACAAGCCCACCCACTCGGGAACCAGCACCAGAGGGGCCCAGTTTGATTGTGGGTAGCGGAGTGAAAGACTGAGGTCTGGTGGAGAGTGGAGCGGGCGCCATTGCTCCCTCTTGGCCCCTCTTCCACGTACAGCATCACAGCGCAGCTATCAGCGTTACCCTGCCCCGGGAACACCTAAGGCTCCACCCCTTTAAGTAACAGACGCACCAAGACAAAAGAAAAAGGAAAGGCCCAAATGACAGAACACTTCAAAGCTCCAGAAAAAATACAACTAAGCGAGGAAGAGATAGCCAACCTATCAGATGCACAGTTGAAAACTGGTTATCAAGATGCTCACAGAATTGGTTGAATTTGTTCGAAAACTAGATGAAAAACTTAAGCCTATGCTAAGAGAAACAAAGGAAAATGTACAGGGAACCAACAGTGAAGGGAAGGAAAAGGGAATCAAATCAATGGTGTGGACAAGAAGGAAGAAAGAAACATCCAACCAGAAAAGAATGAAGAAACAAGAATTCGGAAAAATGAGGAGAGGCTTAGGAACCTCTAGGACATCTTGAAATGTTCCAACATCCGTATTATAGGGCTGCCAGAAGGAGAAGAGGAAGAACAAAAAATTGAAAACTTATTTGAACAAATAATGAAGGAGAACTTCCCCAGTCTGGCAAAGGAAATAGACTTCCAGGAAGTCCAGGAAGCTCAGAGAGTCCCAAAGAAGCTGGACCCAAGGAAGAACACACCAAGGCACATCATAATTACATTACCTATGATTAAACAGGAGAGAAATCTTAGAAGCAGCAAGAGAAAAGCACACAGTTACCTACAAAGGACTTCCCATAAGACTGTCAGCTGATTTCTCCAAAGAGACCTTACAGGCAGGAAGGGACTGGCAAGAAGTATTCCAAGTCTTGAAAGGCAAGGACCTCCATCCAAGATGACTCTATCCAGCAAAGCTATCATTTAGAATGGAAGGGAAGATAAAGTGCTTCTCAGATAAGGTCAAGTTAAAGAAGTTCATCATCACCAAGCCCTTATTATATGACATGTTAAAGGGAGTTACCTAAGAAAAAGAAGATCAAAAATAGGAATAGTAAAAATGACAGCAAACTCACAGTTATTAACGACCACACCTAATACAAAAACAAGAGCAAACTAGACAAACAACTAGAACAGGAACAGAACCATAGAGATGGAGATCACATGGAGGGTTGTCAACAGGGGAGTGGGAGGGGGAGAGAGGGGGGAAAGGTACAGAGAATAAGTAGCATAAATGATAGGTGGAAATTAGACAGGGGGAGGGTAAGAATAGTGTAGGCAATGTAGAAGCCAAAGAACTTATAAGTATGACCCATGGACATGAACTATAGGGGGGGAATGTAGGAGGGAGGGGTGGGCAGGATGGAGTGGAGTGAGGGGGGCGGGAAATGGGACAACTGTAATAGCATAATTAATAAATATATTTATAAATAAATAAATAAATAAATAAAATACTAAAAAAAAAGAAAGAAAGAAAAACAGTAAGAAAATAAAAATACGCCCTGGCTGCTGTGGCTCAGTGGTTGAGTGCCAGCCTGTGAATCACAGGGTCGCCAGTTCAATTCCCAGTCTAGGGCACATGCCTGGGTTGCAGGTCAGGTCCCCATTAGGGGGCATGCAAGCGGCAACCGTATACTTATGTTCCTTTCTCTTTTTCTCCACCCCTCTCCCTCTCTAAAAAATAAATAAATAAAATCTTTAAAAAAGAAAATATAAATAATAAAAATAATTTTTAAAGGAAGCAATAAAATATGTGAAAGTTTCCTCAGGTTGGCTCAGTTTTGATGAGTGTGTTCATAACAAAAAAAATACAAAAAAAAAACCCCAAACAAACAAAAAAAAAAGAGGTCTGGTATAATTTTACTGCCAGTATTACACTAAGGCAGGACTAGGGTTTGACTTTTTTTGTTAAAGACAGGGGAAAGGAGGAGAGAAACAGCAATGTGTGAGAGAAACATCGATTGGCTGCCTCTTACACGCCTCCAACTGGAGACCTGGCTTGCAACCTAGGTACGTGCCCTGACTGGGAATCAAACCAGTGACTTTTCAGTTCACAGGCCAGCGCTCAATCCACTGAACCACACCAGCCAGGGCTAGAATTTGACTTTCTTTCTATTAAAATATTATTATTTTAATAGGGATAGACACAGAGACCAATGGAACAGAATACAGAACACAGATATAGATCCCTACTAATATGCTCAGTAATTTTTGACAAAGAAGCAAAAGCAATTCAATGGGTGGAGAATGGCCTTTTCAATAAATGGTGCTAAAGAAACTGGATGTCCAATGACAAAAAACATGAACCTTGATCTAAACTATATATAAAAATTAACTTGAAATGGATTATGAGCATCAAATATAAAATGTAAAACTACAAAACTTATTTTAAAAACAGGGACCTAGGTAGAACTAAGCAAACTTCTTAGTCTTGACACCAAATAGCACAATTGATAAAATGAAAAGTTGACAAATTAGACCTAATGTAAAAGAACAACTTTTTCTTTGTGAAAGATTCTGTTAAGAGGACAAAAAAACAAATTTTAGTCTGTGGTAAAATATTTGCAATTACATATCCAATAAAGACCTTGCATATATAAAAGGTACTGGGGCCAGCAAAAGTAAGGCCTGCTTGAGTGTGGTTGGTAGGGTAATAATATGGGTGTAATAATTTATAGTTTAATTTGAACATTTCACCTAAAATGTCATATGACATGCTTCAATATGATCTTGTTATGTTACAGAATGACACACCTAAGGTTTTATAATAAAATATTTTGTAATAAAAAGGTGGAATTATTTGTGCTATACCCTGTATTAAAAACTCAAAACTCAGCATTACAAAAAATGAGCAATCCAATTAGAACATGGACAATTGACATGCACTTTTTACCCAAGAGTACACATGGATGACAAATAAATGCATGAAAAGATGTTCGATATCTTTAACCATTAGAGAAATGAAACTAAAACTAAAATGATATATCGCTACACACCTAGCAGAATAACTAAAATAAAAAAATACTGATAATACCAAATGCCGGTGAGGATGTAGAGAAAATGAATCATTCATACAATGCTGGTGGGATTGTACAATTGTACAGCCACTCTGGCAAATATTTTGGCAGTGCCTTTCAAATCGATAAATGGACTTAATGTATGGTCTAGCAATTATACTCTTAACATTTATCCCTAAGGAATTAAGATTTATTTTTATGCAGGAACTTGTACATGAATGCTCATAGCAATTTTATTTGTAATAATAAAAAAAAGGAAACAAAATATAACCAGAGACATTGAAGTTAAGAACAATCTAACAATAGTCAGGGGGGAGTGGGGAGGAGACAGTGGGAACAGGGGATTACAGGAACTACTATAAAGGACACGTGGACAAAATCAAGGGGGAGGGTGGGGGTGGGGGAGGGAGGTGGGTTCAGCTGGGGTGGGGTGGAGGGATGGGGAGAAAAGGCATACAACTGTAATTGAATAACAATAAAAATAAAAATAAACCAAAAAAACAAAACAAAAACCAAAACTGTAGAATACCCAAATGCCTTTTATTGGGTGAAAGTTTAAATAATCTGTGGTACATCCATACCATGAAATACTAATCAGCAGTAATAAAAGAATGGATTAGTGATACATGTAACAATTTGGTTAAATCTCAAGGACATTATCTTGAGTGAAGAAAAAGTCAATCTTAAATGCTCACATACTGCATAATGATATTTATGTAACATTCATGAAATAACATAATTATAGAGATGGAGAAGAGGTTCATGGTTTCCAGGAATTAGAAATGGAAGGGAGGACATTTGTGTGACATAAATGAATAAAATGAGTGAGTTTTGTGGTGATGTTAGTTGAGTTTCTTGATTGTGGTGGTAGTTACGCAAGGCTACACATGAGATAAAACAGCATGGAGCTACATACACAAGTGCATGTGTAACTGTTGAAATCTGAATAATCTCCCTGGATTGTACCAATATTAATTTGTTGGCTTTTATATTGTACTATAGTTGCGTAAGTTGTTAACACTGGGAAAATTAGGGGTAGGGGGTACACAGCATTTCCTTTTATATTCCTTTGCAAGGTCCTGTGAATCTATAATTATTTCAAAGTAAAAAATAATTAAAGATGATAAATTGGTCTTCAAGCTCTTATCAAGGAATGAGGTTATATTTACCTTCTATGTAATCTTGCTTATAAGAGATTTCACCTATGACAAGAATAATTTTATCTGCATATTATTGTCTTTATTATGTTCTTAAATTTTTAAAAAATGCACCCAAATGTCAAAGAACAAAGGTGAAAAAATTAAGTTTACTTATAACCATGTTGGCTTATTTTATGGTTAATTTAGAATATTTTATCATTTTGATTAAATTGATAACCAAGTATTGTTTTTCAGGTACCCACGTAAATATTTCAAAAATGGTACAATTTATGTAAAGGCACCAGAGACTTTGACAATGACTCTGCTGTTTAACATGTTCTTTTTTCTGCTGTGAATATGAATTAATTTTTTTATTCTTACCCAATGACATGCTTATTGATTTTAGAGATGGGGGTTAGGACAGAGAAAGAGAGGGGGAGAAACATCAATGTGAGAAAAAAACATGGATTGGTTGCCTCTCATAGGTGCTCTGACCAGGGACTGAACCCAAAACCCAGGCATGTGCCCTGACCAGGAATCAAACCTGTGACCTTTGGTTTGTGGAATGATGCCCAGCCCGCTGAGACATAATAGCCAGGGTGAATTTTGAATTTTTAAAAATTATTTGAATTACAGTTTACATTCAATATTATTTTGCATTAGTTTCAGGGTACAGCATAGTGGTTAGATAATCATATACTTTACAAAGTGTTCCCCTGATATTTCTAGTACCCAACTGAGACTATATGTAGTTATTACAGTATTGTTGACTACATTTCCTATGCTGCACTTGACATGATACAATCAGGGGAAACATTGATCAAACTCATGAAATAGTTCTGCAGTTATAATATTATTGATGACTGTAATAAATAAACTATAGCCTCTCAGTCACATTATCATCAGATTTCTGCTACCTGACGCATGCCTGAAGTCTCTGCTGTAAGATAGTGACTGGTATTTGTACCTCCAATAAAGGAGGAGGTTGTTGAGTCTCCTGGATAGGTGTATATCAGGTACTCTTAACTATGAGGGTGCATTTATTAAAGCTGAGGGCAGTAAAACAAAGAAGGGGTTACCATGGAAGAAGCAACAGGGGAGCCTAAGCGGGGCTGTCTTGGCTCTCTGGAAATGTTATAGGAAAGAAATAAGCCTTGGCAGGGCTGCTTTAGCTCACTAGAAATCAAAGAAAAGAGGGTCTTGGAGAAAGGTTCAGGAGTTTTTCACAGGACAGCCTGCCACTGCCCATTGCTGCTCTGGTTACAAGGCTTGTGGGGTCCCCCAGAGTTTAGGAGATGCATGTCTGTGAGTAAAGAAGTAGGGGAGAGGGCCCTGGCTGGTGTGGCTCAGTGGATTTAGTGCCAGATTGTGAACCAAAACGTCGCTGGTTCGATTCCTAATCAGGGCACATGCGTAGGTTGTCAGGAGCTCCTGAGAGGCAGCCATGCATTGATGTTTCTTTCTCTCCCTTTCCCCTCTCTAAAAATAAATAAATAAAAATTAAAAAAGAAAAGAAGAAGTAGATGACAGGAAAAAGAAAGGCACAGGTTGCTCCCAGGAGACCTAGGGAGAGTGCATGGGTCCTTCATCCTAGAAGTTTTTAAGAGTGGAGAGCTCAGGGGAACCCCAGGGGAGGATCTCAATAAAGTACTCATCAGCTTTCCAGGTATGTCCTCTCAGGGTCGTGGGGGTTATTATTCAATGCAGCTGGTCCCAAGGTCAGCTGTAGTGTCACTTGTCTGCTTTTACTGCTTTTCTGGGTCTAGAGCTGACATACAACTGAGGCCTAGATGTTATGTTCGGGGAGAAAAGGCCAGGGGAGGAGAGGTTACCCTTGGGACGAGGTCCTTGTCTTGCAAGTTTTGCCCCTAGCCAGGCAGCCAGGCACCTGGGGCTTTTCACCCTTGTGACTATCTGCAGCTGTCTCAGTTTCCCTGTTCCATTTGCCAAGGAATTTTCCTAGCTTCTTATTTTCTTGCCTCAGCTTAATTTGCATCTGCATGATGATTAATTATGTTGAACAATATTTCATGTTTTTATCAGTCATTTGTATGTTTTCTTTGGAGAAATGTCTATTGAGGTCTTTTGCCCAATTTTTTTATTTGTAGTTTTATTATTGAGTTGTAAGGATTCTTTATATATTCTAGATTGAGTCCCTTAACATTTACAAAATTTGCAAATATTTTCTCCTATGCTGCGGGTTGTCTTTTCACTTTCTTGATGGTATCCTTTGTTATACAAATTGTTAGTTTCTATGAAGTCCAATGTATTTACTTTTTTGAAATTGTCGCTGGGTTTTTCAGTATCATATATAAGAAAGTTTGTTTAACCAAAGGTTAAAAATATTTTCTCCTAGACTTCTGGCCAAGATGGGGACATAGGTAGACACACTGTGCCTCCTTGCACAACCAAAAGAAGGACAACAACAAATTTAAAAACAAAAAACAACCAGAACAGACAGAAAATCGAACTCTATGGAAGTCCAACAACCAAGGAGTTAAAGAAGAAACATTCATCTAGACAGGTAGGAGGGGCGGAGATGCGCAGCTGGGTAGAGAGGACTCATGGCAAGGCTGCAGCTGGCAGACCTGCCGAGGCAGCAGATTGCGGACTGGGCGTGGTCCCACATTCGTGTGCAGATAAACCGGGAGGAACAATTGGGGAGCGAGACAGACCACGCAACCCAGAGTTTCAGTGCGGGGAAATAAAGCCTCAAACCTCTGATTGAAAACACTGTGGTGGTTGAGGCGGCAGCAGGAAAAACTCCCAGCCTCACTGGAGAGTTCATAGGAGAGACCCACAGAGTCCAAGAATGTACACAAGCCCATCCACCCAGGAATCAGCACCAGAAGGGCCCAATTTGATTGTGAGTAGCAGGGGAAGTGACTGAAAACTGGCAGAGAGCAGAACAAGTGGCACTGTTCCTTCTCGAAACCCTCTCCCACATACTGTGTCACAGCGCAGCAACTTGGGTTGCCCTGCCCTGTTGAATAGCTAAGGCTCTGCCCTTACTATGTAACAGGCATGCTGAGGGGGAAAAAAAAAAAAAAAAGCCCAAATGAAGGAACAGATCAAAGCTCCAGAAAAAATACAATTAAGAGACAAAGAGATAGCCAACCTATCAGATGCACAGTTCAAAACACTGGTAATCAGGATGCTCACAGAACTGGTTGAATATGGTCACAAATTAGAGGAAAAACTGAAGGCTATGCTAAGAGAAATAAAGGAAAATGTACAGGGAACCAACAGTGAAGGGAAGGAAAGCGAGACTCAAATCAATGATTTGGAACAGAAGGAAGAAAGAAACATTCAACCAGAACATAATGAAGAAACAAGAATTCAAAGAAAGGAGGAAATGCTTAGGAACCTCTGGGACATCTTTAAATGTTCCAACATCCAAATCATAGGGGTACCAGAAGGGGAAGAGGAAGAGCAAGAAATTGAAAACTTATTTGAACAAATAATGAAGGAGAACTTCCCTAATCTGGCAAAGGAAAAAGACTTCAAGAAGTCCAGGAAGCTCAGAGAGTCTCAAAGAAGTTGGACCCAAGGAAGAACACACCAAGGCACATCATAATTACATTAGTAAAGATTAAAGATAAGGAGAGAATCTTAAAAACAGCAAGAGAAAAGGAGACAGTTACCTACAAAGGAGTTCTCATAAGACTGTCAGCTGATTTCTCAAAAGAAACCTTGCAGGCAAGAAGGGGCTGGAAAGAAGTATTCACAGGCAGGGACCTACATCCAAGATTACTCTATTCAGCAAAGCTATCATTTAGAATGGAAGGGCAGATAAAGTGCTTTCCAGATAAGGTCAAGTTAAAGGAGTTCATCATCACTAAGCCCTTATTATATGAAATGTTAAAGGGACTTATCTAAGAAAAAGAAGTTAAAAAATATGAACAGTAAAATAACAACAAACTCACAGTTATTAACAACCATACCTAAGACAAAAGCAAACTAAGCAAACAACTAGAACAGGAACAGAATCACAGAAATGGATATCACATGGAGGGTTGAGTGGGAGGTAGAATGGGGGAAAAGGTACAGAGAATAAATAGCATAAATGGTAGGCAGAAAATAGACAGGGGGAGGGTAAGAATAGTATAGGAAATGTGGAAGCCAAAGAACTTATATGTATGACCCATGGACATGAACTAAAGGGGGGGAATGTGAGTGGGAGGGGTGTGCAGGGCGGAGGGGAATAAAGGGGGGGAAATGGGGCAAGTGTAATAGCATAATCAATAAAATATATTTTAAAAATATATTTTCTCCTAGAATTTTTATAGATTTAGATTTTACATTTAAGTCTATGATCCATTTTTACTTTTTTGTTTGTAGTGTAAGGAAAGGATCTAAATTAATTTTGGCATAATATGAATATTCAATCCACACTGAATCATTTGTTACCAGGGCTGTCCTCTTCTTTTGAATTGTCTAAGACCCTTGGTAAAAATCATTTGATCGTAAACCTATGGGTTTAGTTTTGGACTCCTAATTCTGTTCCATTGATTTGCATGCCTGCTCTTATGCAAATAACACACAGTTATAATAAGCTACAGTCTGAATGACTGTAGCTTTATTATAACTTTTGAAATAGGGTAGTGTACATCCTCCAACTTTGTATTAGTCTTCAAATTTATTTTGGTATTCCAGTACCTCTGCATTTCCATATAAATTTTTGGATCACCTAGTCAGCTTAGGGAAACTTGCAATCTTAACATATTGAGGCTTGCAATCCATTAACATGGAATGTCTTTCCCAATTGTTTAGATATTTTAAAATTATTTTGGCCCTGGCAGGGAACTCATTTGGTTAGAGTGTCATCCCAATATGCCAAAGTTGCGGGTTTGACCTCGAGTCAAGGTATGTAAAGAAAAAAAAAAACAATGAATGCATCAGTAAGGGGAACAATGAATGTTTCTGTCTCTCTCCCCCTCCCCCTCCCCCTCCCTCTCTCTCTCAAAATCAATAAATAAAAAAGAAAGATAGATAAATAATTAAATAAATAAAATTTATCTTAACATTGGAAGGAGACTTGATTTTGGGTGGTAAACACACAATACAATATAGAGATGATACATTACAGAACTGTACACTTGAAACCTATATAATTTTACTAACCAATGTCACCCCAATAAATTCAATGAAAAATTTTAAAAATTAACAATGTTTTGTAGTTTTCAGTATAAAAATTTTATATTTTTCTTAAATTTGTTCCTAATTATTTTCTTCTTTTTGATGTTATTAAGAATGTTTTTTTTTTTTAATGTACTTAATTATTTATTTTCAGAGACAGGGGAAGGGAGGGAGAAAGAGAGGGAGAGAAACATCGATATGTGAGAGATACATCGATCGGTTGCCTCTCACATCCCCACCTGGGGACCTAGCTTGCAATGTAGGCATGTGCCCTGACAGGGAATCAAACCAGCAACCTTTGGTTTCACAGGCCAGCACTCAATCCACTGAGCCATACTAGCCAGGATAAGAATGTTTTTCTAATTGCACTTTTGAATTGTTCATGTTCACTGTATAGAAATACAATTAATTTTTGTATATGGATCATGTGTCATAAAACATCACTAAAGTTATTTATTAATTTTAGTAATTGTGTGTGTTTGTGTGCATTCCTTAGGATTTTCTAAATATCATGCCATCTGCAAATTAAGACAGTTTTTCAATCTGAATGGCTTTAAAATATTTGTGTTAGGTATGACAAAACCATTGCCAGCATTGTACTAAATGGGCAAAAATTAAAAGCATTCCCCTTAAGATCGGGAACAAGAGAGGGATGTCTGCTTTCACCTCTATTATTCAACATAGTACTGTAAGTCCTAGCCACAGCAACTACACAAGAAGAAGAAATAAAAGGCATCCAAATTGGGAAGGAAGAAGTAAAACTGTCTTTATTTGCAGATGGCATGATGCTGTACATATAGAACCCCATAGATTCCACCAATAAACTAGTAGAACTAATAAATGAATTCAGCAGAGTAGCAGGATACAAAATTAATATCCAGAAATCAGTCACATTTTTATATGCCAATAACACACTAAGCGAAAGGGGATTAAGAAAATAATCCCATTCACAATTGCTTCAAAAATAATAAACACCTAGGAATAAACCTAACCAAGGATATAAAAGACCTGTACTCTGAAAATTATAAGACACTGAAGGAAGAAATAGAAGAAGATACAAATAAGTGGAAGCACATACTGTGTTCATGGATAGGTCCATACTACCCAAAGAATCTATAGATTCAACACAATTCCTATCAAGATTCCAATGAGTTACTAAACAGAACAAATACTTCAAAAATTTATATGGCACCACAAAAGGCCCCACTTGACAACAGTGATACTGAGACAGAAGAACAAAGTTGGAGGAATTATGCTACCTAATATCAAACTATATCATAAGGCCAACAGTAATCAAAACAGCATGGTAATGGCATAACAACAGACACCTAGATCAATGGAACGGAATAGAGGGACCAGAAATAAACCCACACCTTTATAGTCCATTAATATTCGACAGAGGAAGCAAGCACTTACAATGAGATTAAGATAGTTTATTCAATAAATGCTGTTGGGAAAATTGGACACATGCAGAAAAATGAAACAAAACCACCTTCTTATACAACACACAACAATAAATTCAAAATGGATTAAACCCTTAAACGTTAGACCGAAAACCATAAAAATCCTAGAAGAAAACATAGGCAGCAAAATCTCAGATACAGCAATATTTTATCAGATATCTCTCTCCAGGCAAGGGAACCAAAAGAAAAAAAAAAAAAACACAAATGGGACTATATCAAACTAAAAAGTTTTTGCACAGCAAAGGAAAACATCAACAAAATAAAAAGACAACCCACAAACCTGGCTGGTGTGGCTCAGTGGATTGAGAGCCAGCCTGCGAAACAAAGGGTCGCCGGTTCGATTCTCAGTCAGGGCACATGCCTGGGTTGCAGGCCAGGTCCCTAGTAAGGGGATGTGCAAGAAGCAACCACACACTGATGCTTCTGTCCCTCTCTCCCTCCCTTCCCCCGTGTCTAAAAACAAATAAATAAAATCTTTTTTTAAAAAAAGGCAACCCACATAATGGGAGAACATATTAGCTAATACATTTAATAAGGGGTTAATACCCCAAATTTAGAAAGAACTTACAAAACTCAACACCCAAGAAACAACCCAATTAAAAAAAATGGGCAAAGGAGCTGAATAGACACTTCTCCAAAGAGGACACACAGATGGTCAATAGACATATAAAAACATGCTCAACACCACTAATCATCAGGGAAATGCAAATTAAAACCACAATGAGATATCACCTCACACCTGTCAGAATGGCTATCATCAGTAAATCAAAAAACAAGTGTTGACAAGGATGTGGAGAAAGGGCAACCCTTTTACACTCTTGCTGGTAATGCAGATTGGTGCAGCCACCGTGGAAAGCAGTATGGAGATACCTCAAAAAATAAAAATTGGATCTGCCTTTTGACCCAGGGATCCCACTTCTGGGAATATATCCAAAGGAACCCAAAACACTAATTTGAAAAAACATAAGCACCCCATGCGCACTGCAGCATTAGCTACAATAGCCAAGACATGGAAGCAGACCAAGTGTTCATCAGTAGATGAGTGGATAAAATAACTGTGGAACATTTACACAATAGAATTCTACTCAGCCATAAAAAAGAAAATTTTACTCTTTGTGACAGTATGGGTGGACCTGGAGAACATTATGCTAAGTGAAATAAGCTAGACAGAGAAAGACAAATACCATATGATTTCACTCAGATGTGGAATCTAATGAACAAACTGAACTAACAACCAAAATAGGGACAGAATCATAGATAGAGGGCAATGCGACAGCTAAGGTGGGGGAGAGTAGGAGGTAGAGGGAATGAGTGAAAAGGAAAAAGGACCCATGGACATGGACAACAGTGTGGTGATTGTGGGGGGAGGGATTATAAGGGTACTAAATGGTAATGAGAACAAAAATACAATAAAAGTAAATACATTTAAAAATATTTTTATTGTTCTTGCACTGGCTAGAATGTCCAGTATAATGTTGAATAAAAGTGATGACAGTGGACACTCTTGTCTTATGTCTGGTCATAAAGGTAACGTATTCAGTCTCTCATGATTATATATAATATTAGCTAAAGATTTTTCATAGATTTTCTTTATTGGGTTAGGAAAGTCCCCTTATAATCCTGGTTTGTTGAGTGTTTTCATTATGACAGGGTGTTGAGTTTTGTCAAAGGAGTTTTCTGTATCTGTTGGGATAATTATAAAGTTTTGTACTTTATTCATACATGTACTTAACTTTACAACATACATGTACAAAACTTTAGTACATGTATTAATAAATACATGTACTAAACTTTAAGTACATGTATTAATATGGTGAATACAATTTTTTTTTTTAATATTACACCGACTTGCATTTCTGGAACAAATCCCGCTTTGTCATGTTTTATAATATTTTATATATTGCTGAATTTAGTGCACTAATACTTTTTAAGATTTCTTTCACGTGTGTTCATGGGGGATATCAACCTGTAGTTTTCTTCTGCTGTCTTTTCTATCAGAGTAATACTGGCCTCATAGGGGTTGGGAAGCATTCTCGCCTCCTCTAATTTTTCTTGTCTTTTTTGTTTCTTTTTTCCTTCTGTACTTTTGAAAGATTTTGTAAATAATAGGTGTGATTGTTTTACTTCAAATATCTGATTACATTTAGCATATAACCCACATGGGCGGGGGTTTCTTCTAGTGTGAAAATTAAATTTCTTAATCTATTTCTTTACTTGGTTGTCTATTCACATGTCTCATAATTTTGGGGTGAATATTGGACATTTTAGATAAGTATTGTAACAACACTGGATTCTGATTTTGCCTTCTACAGGTTTTTTAAAATAGTTGTTTGCTTACTCATTTGTAACTTGCCTAAACTAAGTTTATAACCTCTGTCTCCCCTACAGTGTGTGGCTGCTCGTGTCTCTGCTCAGATTTTGTACCTTGCTTATATTTTTAAAGACTATCTTTCTGAGGGTTGATTATTGTGTCTGCATAGCTTAGTGTTTAGCTAAAGATTGCTCCAAAATTTTGTTCAAACACCACTAGTCTGTACACACCCATTATCTGTTCATGGATCTGTGTGTGGGCTGGGGAACACTGAATCAAACTTCAAACTGTTGCCAAATCTGCTCCACCTTTTCCTTTCTGCTGCTTCTCTTGCTTTTCCTCTGTGCGTTCAGATAAGCACCGTAGGTTAAGTATGGGTGAGCACGACATGCGGGTTGCTTATGGAGTCCACTGTAGCTGTCTTACTGCCTGGCATTCCCAGCTACATCCCCTGCCAATCAGCTGGTCCCCTGCCTGCCCCAAACTGTCCTGTAACCTCAGGCTAGCAGCTCCTTTTGTCCACTTGCCACTGAGATCACTACTTAAACTGACAATGCTCTAAATCAAGTGAGCTCCTTTCCACAGCAGCAGCAAAAAGCAAAACTGCTGGTTTTTATTTTACAGCCTATGTCGCCTTGGTTAAACTATTGTGCCAACAGAGCTGGGGCAGTGTGGTGAGTGGGAAGTTGGAGCAAGCCCAGTATATTAGTCAGGATTCTCCACAGAAGCAGAACCTACGACACACACACACACACACACACACACACAGAAGGCCTGCTTGAGTGTGGTGGGTAGGGTAATAATATGGGTGTAATAATTTATAGTTTTAATTTAAACATTTCACCTAAAAAGTCATATGGTGTGCTTGAGTGTGATATTATTATGTTATAGAATTACGTGTTTATGATTTTGTAATAAAAAGGGGTGGTATTTGTGCCAGACCCTGTATATATACTTATAATTTATAATTATATATTTATATATCAGGCAAGAACACCATAGACTTGCTCTGTTCTTACCCAAAGTTCTCTGTTATATCCTCTAGAGTGTTGAAATGGAAAAAAAATGATGAAATTTCTTAAAAAGCTGACAATTTGTTTAGCTTTTTAGTTGTTAGACACATAAGCATGAATTCTACAAACTCAGGAAATTATTTACTCAAATACAGTAGGATTTCCTCCATCAAGGTCAAAGAAACTCTTCCAACTGAGAGAGATGTCAGTCCTTGACCACCATCAGTGCAAGAAACAACAGTAATACCTGCTTGGAGATTCTTCTACTCTTCTTGTACAATACAGCCTGTGACCCACACATATGAAGAACGGAACTAATATTTAATAGAAGATACATAGCAGTTTTGATAAACATTTTGCTGATGTGATCTGAACTTGGTGCCATTAGGGAAATCTAGAACAAGAGAATAGAATGCCTTATGTCTGGGGGAATGAGAAAATGAAAATTGGGGAAAAAAGAGATAGAGTAGAATATGAATGGACTCTAATGATCCTTCTGAAGTGCTCTTTATACCTAGATTAATTTTTCAATTATTTTGTAAATCTTTCAAGAGCAAGAACAGTCTTTTATGTGTTGTAAAATACTTTAATGTAATATAGGTACTAGATGTCACTGGGCAGAGGCCTGCCCCTGAGCGGGTCTGTCTAGGGCCAGCTGTAGTGTGTGGGTTCTTGACTTCATGGAGGAAAGACTGTACAACACAAGTCCCGGTGACTATGAGGATACATTTATTAAAGCTGCAGACAGTAAAACAAGGAGGGGCTTAGCATAGAAGAAGCAACAGTAGAGCCTAGGCTGGGTTGCCTTAGTTCAGTGGGAAGCCAGAGAAAAGGGGGCTTTGGGGACAGGTTCAGGGGATTAGCCTGGGGCAACTGCCAGCCACCTATTGCCTTAAAGTTTAGGAGATGGGTGCCTGTGAAGAAAGAAGTGGGGGAGAGATAGGGGAAAGGGAATGGTGTTGGTTGCTCTGTAGAGGGTCATTTGTCTTGAGTCTTTTCTCTCTTTCTCTCTTTTCTCTCTCTCTCTCTCTCAAAATCTTAGGGGAGGTCTCAGGGGAGGGTTTCAGCAGAATATTCATCAGTTTTCCAGGCGTGCCCTTCCAGGGTCATGGTCTCCTCTGATTGGGTCAGTAACAGGCCAAAGGTCTTTAGTCACTGCAGTTGGTTCCAGCATCACTCACCTGGTTTTGCTGGTTTTGTGGGCCCGGAGCTGAATTACAACTAAGGCCTTGATGTTATCTCCAGGGAGGAAAGGCCAGTGTTGCCACCTGCCAGGCACTGGGGGCCTTCTGCCCCAGCGACCATCTATTGGCACCTGGCTGTAAATTGCTCAGTTATTGTGTTCAGCTGTCTCAGTTTCCCTATTCCACTTGCTAAGGAATTTTTGTACCTTTTTATTATCATGTCTCACTAGACATGTGTTAAATTAAAATAATGGTCACTAGCTCCAATGCTCTGCATAGTACTGAAGGTTAGATTTGCTAGTTTTATAAGACAATGAAGCCAAAGCTTAAAATCTATAAAGCAATGTAAGTGTGTCTTGAAGGTGGGGACCTGAGACAGTGACACAAATAAAATTTCAGACATGAGCTGTATTTTCTGACCTTCATTTTTGTAAACAATATCTAAAAGCAAGCATGTTAGGAACCAAAGACAGATGAGCTGTCAAAATGCAGAGTATTTGTCATGTTATGAGGAATGACATCTAACTGTACCGTTTAAAAAATACCCAGGCGACTTAAGCTTACTAAAAATCATTAAATTGTATACTTGAAATCAGTGAATTATATGTAAAATATGCCTCAAGAAAATTACTAAAAATACCCAGGAGACTGAGAAACTATTTTTCAAATATGGATTTTTGAAAACATATAAATGCAGAATATCGTCAACTATAGTTATAAGAAAAGGCAATCTGTTAGGTATTATAGATATTTAATTCAAACAGATGTCTTACACAGCTATACTTTAATGATGTTAAACACGCCACTTTAAAAATGGATTTATTAATGAAATGTCAGATGCAATTACAACTATAGCTATTTAGGAATAAAAAATTAAACAAATCCATTTTTTCCTTTTCTGAAACATTTACTATCATGCCTACTTTCAGAAATTGCAGCTCATGTAACCAACTCATCAATGACTTTCACCTTGACCACAGATTTATTTATATGGAAAAACAAAACAGTATTTGCTAAGTATATGTAACATCTTCCACCTAATTAGTACCTCGGGGCAGGTTGTTTATAAACAGAAAACAAGAAGGGACACGTTAAATATCCCCAGCAGCACTCCCTGCATACTGTCAGGTTTAGAAATAAGGAAGGCTCTTTGCATTTTAAGGAACAAATCAGCTACTCCCAGATTGCCATCAAGTATAAGGAATCTGACAAGAATAACTTATAATTCATAAAGAATTAATATGATTTACAGCTTCATACACTAGAAAAATGAATATGGTTCCTTTTAGATTCAAATTAGAAATATGTTTACAGTGAAACATGGAAATAGATGATTATTGTTTGTTTTCAAAATTAATTTTAAAGAGAATGTTACTAAAAATATTTCACACTTGATGATAAATACATCCCAACTCTACACATCCCCCAGTCTCCAACAATCACTGCCTAGAGACTACCTAGGATCCATTTACTGGCTCACTACAGAAATCATCCATTAATCAGGGAGAATCTGGCTTCAGGGACCTTTAATGGGTGGTAGAGTATTGTACAGCATGTTTCACATGCAGATGAGGTTGCCATCTGGTGGATTTTCTCTAACTAAATACTAACAGCATTTATAGTTATAAGCAGAACAATCCTTTTCTAGGGGTTGCTGCCACTTTTTAGAAAACATATAGTTTACATTAACATTTTTATGACCATGTTATGATTGCACTGAATGGGTTTCCAGTTTTTGTGAGGAAAAAATACCACGAAAGGAAGTATTACTGTGACAGAGAGATCTGATCAGATCACTGGGGAGGTGTAGGGCGGGGCTACAAGAGGAGGTTGCCTGAGGCAATGGTACACAGTCTAGGATGGGATTCGCTGAGAAGCTGAAAGCCTCCAGAGCTCTGGGGGTCTCTCTGGCTCTCTCTTCCTCAAGAATACCTGGATGATTGTGCTGCAGCTGCCTGCATTTCCCAAGGGATGGTATTTTGGATGAGAAGGATTTCCAGGTGCAGCCTAAGATCCAGCTGGCCTGGCACAGGGTGGCAGGTTTATTCTTCTTTGGGTGTTCTAGGGGGGGTGAGTTGTGAGGCAGACAGCTGCCGTTCTTCCAAAATTGTGTAGCTTTTTAATCTTTTGTTTTAGTTTGTAAACTAACCCTGTACAAATAAGAAATTAAAAATTAACAGAGGGAATGATAGGAGAACTCAGGTGTTAAAGAGTTTACCTTAATTGATAGGCTTAAGTGACTAATGCATGTGGAAAGCTGTTATTCCAAAACTGTGAAGCTTTTGAATAAAGACTCCTTTCCTTTATCACCAAAACTTTCCTCTGGAATTCTGCAGAGAGGGTGGCAGTGGGCAGCAGGACACTAATTCCTGTTTGGTAACATTACTAAAGCTTCAAAAACTTTTTAAAGCTTCAGGTATAAAAGGTGATAAATGTGAGATGGAAAAAGATATTCCATGCAAACAATACACAAACAAGAGCAGGATCGGCTATACTCATATCAGATAAAATAGACTTTCAGTAAAAGTCAGCTAAAATATAGTCTCTAGATAGTGATAAAGTGTTGGTTCAGAAATAGACAGCAATACAATAATAGTAAGGGACTTAAATACATCACTTGACATTGGATAGATCATCCAGATTGAAAATTAATATGGAAACAATGGACTTAATCTAACAGTACAAGAATACACATTTTAAGTGCACATGGAACATTCTTCAGAATAGATCATATGTTAGGCCACAAAGTAAGCCTTAACAAACTTAAGAATATTGAAATCATATCATTTATCATTTCTGACCACAAAGGTGTATAAACTAGAAATCAATAACAGGAGGAAAACTGAAAAATTAACAAAAATGTGGAAATTAGACAACATATTCCTGAACAACTTTTGAGTTCAGAGAGGAAATCAAAAGAAATCAGAAAATATCTTGAGAAAAATTAAAACAAAAATGCATCATACCAAAATTTATGAGATGCAGCACAGCATTTCTAAGAGTTTATGGTGATAAATGCCCACATTAAGAAAAAAGATCTCAAATAAACAGTGTAACTTTCCACCTTAAGGAATTAGAAAAGAAAAAACTAAGCCCCAAGTTAGCAGAAGGAAGGAAGTATGGTAACAGAGATTATTATTGCAGGAATAAATGAAATAGAGACTAGAAAGACCACATAAAAAATCACTGAAACTAAGTGTTGTTTTTTTGAAAATATAAACAGAAGTTACAAAACTTTAGCTAAACTAATCAAGGGAAAAAAGGACTCAAAAGGTAATAAATGTGACTTTTTAATTTGGCAAGTTCTTGCTAAACAAAATTTGTTACATTAATATTAAAAATATCTAGAAGACTTGTGACATCACACATGCTTTGTTTTAAATATTACAGTGACTTCTTCTGGTGCCATGTATTTCTTTACCTGAGAGCTTTAAAATGGGGATTCAGGGTCACATACATGTGAGGACTTTATATAAATGGTTCCATCTCTAACCTACTCTAATACAAAATATGTGTTGATTCAGATCTCGCTACCCACCTTTTCTAGTTTTTCTCTTCTCTCCTTATTTTCCCTAATGGAACTCTATAAAAAAGAAATCTCCCATATATTGAAATATGAACTCTGTTCCTTAGAAGATGTGGCAGTCAATAGAAAGTGTGGTATTCACCCACAGTTACTTACTCCATTTTTACATAGAGACCAGTTAACTGAACTCTGCCTCATGGTTATTAGCCAACCATCTCAAAACCATATCCTGTATTACTCATTAATCACAAAGGTGAACAGGTAATAAAGAACATGGGCGTTGGAGTTGGATCTGGATTAAAACCCTATCTTTGCTGTTTTTAAGTCGTTCTCCTTCACTAAACAGTTTTCTGACACTAATTCCTCAGCTGTAAAAAACAAAATAGGGCTCTGGCTGCTGTGGCTCAGTGGACTGAGTGCTGGCCTGCGAACCAAAGGGTCACCCGTTCGATTCCCAGTCAGGGCACATGTGTGGGTTGTGGGCAAGGTCCCCACGGGGTGTGACAGGCAACCTCACATTGATGTTTCTCTCCCTCTCTCCCTCCCTTCCCTGCTCTAAAAATAAATAAGTAAAATCTTTAAAAAGATTTAAAAATTGAAACGGGGAAAATAACACTGTGGAGATGCTACTGGGATGTTGTAGAGATGAAAGCACTTACCAAACAGTAGATTTTTAATGCATCTCATTAAATATGAGACATTTCTTTTAGAAAAGTATGTAGTTTGCTGCCTTTGTATAGTCACCATGTTGATCTATACCTTTTTTTCTAAACAAACAAACAAACCATGAGCCCTATCTACTTTTCCACTCTGAAGATTTTAATCAATGCTACCACGTCTGCATAAAATAACCTATGTCAAAGCTAGTCTAAAAGTAAATCAGGAAGCAAATATATATATACATAAAATATCAATATAAACTCAATATAAATATTAATACAAATGTAGTGACTACCCTGAGGGATACGACATCATAACTGCAAATGTGATATTATGTCAATGGGTATGCATGACTTGGGATAAACTTTCCTTGATAGTAAGATGATGCAGATAGTTTTGTATGCAGAGTGAGAACGATGAGCTGTGAAACACAGTGATATGACCAGAATAGACTCTGGTGATGATCCAGATACTAATGTTGAAAATGCATGTAAAGTACTAAACTTACTTTATGAAATATGAGGGGAGAAAAAGCACTACAGCTTAATTAATATATTTATATAATACCTTTATTTTATTAAGTTGAAAATTTAAGTGCCACTAGCATATATTTGATTTATTCATCTATATCCCTAAAAGTTTTATACTCAAATTGACAAGAAAAGCTTTTTAGTATCTTCTTTTTCAGGTCTCCTTACATCTGAGGATATATTACACACACTGATGACTACAAAATCTGTATTTCTAGCCTAACCCCTTTTCTTTTTTTAATTATAAGACAAATTTTATTTAGAAAGCTATAGAGGTAGTAGAAGTGAGCCAGCTGGGCTATACTGGCTCAGGAAACAAGTTACAGAAGCAAAAGAAGGGTCCTTGGAGCTTAGGAGGTTGAAAGGCAAAGGGAATGTGTGCAGGGGGAAGGGGGGCAGGGAAAGGTGGGTGTGCTCTGCAAAGGGAGGAGGAGTGAACTCTTGAACTCCATCCAGAGTCTCAGGGAGCTAAATATATCCTAGACATCTCCACTAATATGTTCCACAAGAAAAATGGAAGAGTCAAATGGTTAAGAGTGCAGACTAGTGGTTAAACAGACTAGGTTCAACTCCTGACTCCATCATTTACCAACTATGTACCACTGGACAAATTAATTAGTTTCTCTGAGCCTCGGTTTCTTCATCTGTAAAGTGGGGATAAAAACAATATTGACCTGATAGGACTATTGTAAAAATTAAGTGAAATATATACCTAGTGCCCTTGGCTGAATGGAATGTAGTAAATAATCAGTAAGTTATATATATTCCATTAGAAGAAACACATATGCTTATGTCTCTTTAAAACCAGTAATTTTTTTTCCCAAATGTGCCATGGCTGGCAGCTTTTTCTAGACTTCCTGCACCTGAACTGGCTTTCATGATATTTTGCAGCTGTTGTCAGAGGTTAGCATGTATGAATTATATACAAATAAATACATATATTTGGAATCTTAACTACAAAATTAATTCTATTTATATCGACAGTTGGTAAAAGAGAAAAAAAGTATTTTGCATCATTCATGCGGTATTATTCACATAATACCAATAGAGTAGGGTAGTTATTTTGCATATATTTCATCTTCAATATTAGATTATGTAATTTCTTTGACTGAATGTGTACTAAATCATCTAGGAGTTTTGTCAAAGTTTGATCACTTGGAAATATAAGCCATATTGCTTTTAAAAACAGGTTTAACAAGAACAATCTAACAATGGGCAGGGGGAATGGGGGAATGGGGAGGGGACAGTGAGGAGAGGGGATTACAGGAACTACTTTAAAGGACACATGGACCAAATCAAGGGGGAGGGTGGAGGTGGGGGAGGGAGGGGGGTTCGGCTGGGATGGGGTGGAGGGATGGGGATAAAAGGCACACAACTGTAACTGAATAACAATAACAAATTTAAAAAAAGAGAAAAAAAACAAAACAACAACAAAAATAAACAGGTTTAACAGTTATAGTAATGTCTTGGCAAGTTTCTCTTTCTTCTCTCTCCTTTTATTTCATCTCTTAGAAAATATTTGATGGTAGCCCTGGGTTGTGTGGCTCAATTGATTGGAGCATCAACCCATAACTGAAAGATTAAGGTTTGATTCCCAGTCAGAGCACATACCTAGTTTTCAGTTCAATACTAGTCTACCTACAGGAGACCCACCTCAGCATAAAAAACCTACACAGACTGAAAGTGAAGGGCTGGAAACAAATTTTCCAAGAAAATGGACAGGAAGAAAAAGCAGGGGTAGCAATACTCATATCAGACAAAACAGACTTCAAAAAAAGGGCCATAAAGACAGACCCAGAAGGTCACTTCATAACACTCAAAGGAAGAATCCACCAAGAAGACAAAAACATTGTAAATATATATGCACCCAACATAGGAGCACCCAAATACATAAAGAAAATCTTGGAGGACTTCGAGAAAGATATTGACAGCAACACAATTATAGTAGGGGATTTTAACGCCGCACTGTCAAAAATGCACAGATCTTCCTTACAAAATATCAACAAAGATATTGTGGTTATGAACAATGCCCTAGATGAAATGGACTTAACTGATATATATATATATAGAGAGAGAGAGAGAGAGAGATAGAGAGAGAGAGAGAGAGAGAGAGAGAGAGAGAGAGAGCGCCTTTCATCCCAAAGAAGCAAAATACACATTCTTTTCAAATGCACAAGGAACATTTCCAAAGATAGACCTCATGATAGGACACAAAACAAACCTCAAGAAGTTCGAAAAAATTGAAATCATATCAAGCATTTTCTCTGACTGCAAGGGACTGAAATTAGAGACAAACCTCAAGGAAAAAACCCCAAAACACTCAAACTCACGGAGATTGAATAGCATGCTATTAAACAATGAAGGGGTAGAGAATGAGATTAGGGAAGAAATCAAAAACTTTCTGCAAACAAATGAAAATGAACTCACAACAATCCAAAACCTATGGATCACAGCAAAGGCAGTCCTGAGAGGGAAGTTCATAGTGATACAGGCCTACCTAAAAAGAATAGAAACATCTGAAATAAACAACCTAACTCGAACCTACAAGAACTCGAGGAACAACAACAAAGACAACCCAGAACAAGTACAAGGAAGGAAATAACCAAGATCAGAGAAGAATTAGATGGCATAGAGACCAAAAGCACAATTATAAGGATCAATGAATCCAGGAGCTGGTTCGTTGAAAAGATAAACAAAATCTACAAGCCTTTAAGCAGGTTTATCAAGAAAAAAAGAGCGAGGACCCAAATAAACACAATCAGGAATGAAGGAGGAGAGATTACAACTGATACCACAGAAATACAAAGGATTCTAAGAAATTACTACAAAGAAGTATATGCCAAGAAATGTGAAAACCTAGATGAAATGAACAAATTTATAGAAAAATATAACCTTCCAAAACTGAATGAAGACGAAGCAGAAAGCCTGAAGAGACCAATAACAGCTGATGAAATTGAAGCAGTAATCAAAAAGCTTCCGACACACAAAAGCCCTGGACTAGATGGTTTCACAGAAGAATTCTACAGAGCATTTACAGGAGAGCTAACCCCCATCTTCCACAGATTATTTCAAAAATTCAAGAAGATGGAAGACTCCCAAACTCTTTTTATGAAGCCAACATTATCCTAATCCCAAAACAAGATAAAGACACAAGAAAGAAAGAAATCTTCAGGCCAATATCGCTGATGAACATAGATGCTAAAATCGTCAACAAAATTTGGGAAAACCGCATCCAGCAAAACATTAAAAAGATCATACACCATGATCAAGTGGGATTCATCCCAGGGATGCAAGGATGGTACAATATTCATAAATCAATAAACATAATACACCACATAAACAAAAGCAAAGACAAAAATCACATGATCATATCAATAGATGTGGAAAAAGCATTTGATAAGCTATAGCACCCATTTATGGTAAAAACACTCAGCAGTGTGGGAATAGAGGGAGCATTCCTCAACATAATAAAGGCCATATAGGAGAGACCTACAGCCAACATCATACTCAATGGACAAAAACTTAGAGCTTTCCCACTAAGATCAGGAACAAGACAAGGATGCCCTCTCTCACCACTCCTATTCAACATAGTATTGGAAGTCCTAGCCACAGCAATCAGGCAAGAAAAAGCAATAAAAGGCATCCAAATTGGAAAAGAGGAAATGAAACTGTCACTGTTTGCAGATGACATAATAGTGTACATGGAAAATCCTATAGACTCCACCAAAAAACTACTCGACCTAATAAATGAATTTGTCAAAAGAGCCAGGTTCAAAGTCAATACTCAGAAATCAAAGGCGTTCCTGTATACCAACAATGAAACAGCAGAAAGAGAAACTAGGAAAAAAATCAGACATGATATAGCAACAAGAAAAATCAAGTACCTAGGAATAAACCAAACCAAGGAGGTAAAAGACCTGTACTTGGAAAACTACACAACACTGAAGGAAGAAATTAAGGAAGACACAAACAAATGGAAGCATGTACAATGCTCATGGGTTGGAATTATTAACATCATCAAAGTGGCCATAGTACCCAAAGCGATTTATAGATTCAATGCATTCCCTATTAAAATACCATTGACATATTTCATGTATATAGAAGCAACATTTCAGAAATTCATATGGAATCATAAATGACCCCGAATAGCTGCAGCGATTTTGAGAAAGAAGAACAAAGCAGAAGGGATCACAATACCTGATGTCAAACTGTATTACAAGGCCGCTGTAATCAAAACAGTCTCGTACTGGCATAAAAATAGGTACATAGACCCATGGAGCAGAACAGAGAGCCCAGAGATAAATGCAAGTCTTTATGGTCAATTAATATTTGACAAAGGAGGCAGGAGCATAAAATGGAGCAAAAACAGCCTCTTCAACAGATGGTGTTGGGAGATCTGCACAGCTACATAAAAAAAAAAGGAAACTCGATCACCAACTTACACCACACACAAAAATAAATTCAAGGTGGATAAAAGACTTAAATATAAGTTGTAAGACCATAAAAGTCCTAGAGGAAAACATTGGCAGGAAAATCTCAAACGTTCCACACAGCAACATCCTCACAGACATGTCCCCTTAAGCAAGAGACATAAAGGAAAGAATAAACAAATGGCACCTCATAAAAATAAAAAGCTTCTGTATGGCTAAAGAATACAGCATTAAAATAAAAAGAGAACCAACAATATGGGAAAACATATTTGCCAATGAAACCTCAGACAAGGGCCTGATCCCCAAAATATATAAAGAACTCACATGACTCCACTCCAGGAAGATAAACAACCCAATTAAAAAATGGGCAAAGGACTTGAACAGACACTTCTCCAAGGAAGACATACAGAGGGCCCAGAGACATATGAAAAGATGCTCAGCATCACTAGCCATCAGAGAGATGCAAATTAAAACTACAATGAGGTACTACCTCATACCGGTCAGTGTGGCCAACATACACAAATCAAAAAACTAATGTTGGAGAGGATTCAGAGAAAAGGGAACCCTAGCACATTGTTGCTGGGAATGCAGACCAGTGAGGCCACTGTGGAAAACACTATGGAATTCCCTCACAAAACTAAAAATGGAACTGCGTTTTGACCCAGCTATTCCACTGCTGGGATTATACCCTAAGAGTCCTGAAACACCCATCCAAAAGAACCTATGTGCCCCAATGTTCACAGCAGCACAATTCACAATAGCCATGTACTGGAAGCAACCTAAGTGTCCCTCAGCAAATGAGTGGATCAAAAAATTGTGGTATATTTACACAATGGAATACTACGCAGCAGAGAGAAGGCGCTTATACCCTTTGCCACAGCATGGATGGAACTGGAGAGCATTATGCTAAGTGAAATAAGCCAGGTGGTGAGGGACAAATACCAAAACATCTCACCTTTAACTGGAACATAATCACCAGAAGAATAAAGCAAACAAAATATAATCAGAGACACTGAAGTTAAGAACAATTTAACAGTAGCCAGAGGGGAGTGGAGAAGGGACAGTGGGGAGAGGGGTTTTCAGGAACTACTATAAAGGACACATGGACAAAACCAAGGGGGAGGGTGGAGGAAGGGGAGGGAGGTGGGTTTAGTGGGGTGGGGAGAAAATACAGAGAACTGTAAATGAACAACAATAAAGTAATTTAAAAATATTAAAAAAAAAAGAATGAGATCTTACCATTCACAACAACATGTTTGGACCTAATGGATATTATGCTAAGTGAAATAAGTCAGACAGAGAAAGAGGAATATTGGGTTGGCCAAAAGTTTATTTGTTTTTCTTTTTTTTTCCATGATGGCTCTAATAGTGCTTAGTTGTCTTCAACTTCATTAGAAATAGTTTGTTAGACTGTATTGCGACAGCTGACTTATCAGCGAACATTAAAAAAACATCAAAATTGGTGAATTTTTGTGTAGCAATTTTAATATTGATGATGGAAGAAAATATGCAGTATTTTCAGTATATTATGCTTTATTATCTCAAAAAGGGTAAAAATGCAACTGAAATGCAAAAAGAGATTTGTGTGTTGTGTGGAGAAGGTGCTGTGACTGATGGAACATGTAAAACGTGGTTTGCAATGTTTGTGCTGGAGATTTCTCATTGGACGATGTTCCATAGTATCGTAGACCAGTTGAAGTTGATAGCAATGAAATTGAGACGTTAATTTAGAGCAATTAATAACGGAGGACATAGGTGATATACTCAAAATATCCCAATCAATAAATTTATTGGTGAAAATGGAAAAGGTGTCTTTTATTTTGTGTAAAAAAACCATACGGGCTTTATGGCCAACCCAATACCATAGGATTTCACTTATGTGAGGAATTTAAAGAGCAAAATAAACCAACAAACAAAACAGAAACAGACTCATAGATACAAAGAACAAACTGAGGGTTGCCAGGTAGGACAGAGGTTGGGGTGGGGCTGGGTGAAAAATGTGAAGGACTTGAAAAGTACACATTGGTAGTTACAAAATAGTCACAGTCATATAAAGTACAACATAAGAAATATAGTCAGTAATAACTATGTATGGTGCCAGGTGAATACTGGAATTATGGGGAGTATCACTTCATAATTTATGTAATTATCTATGCACTATGGTGTCCAACTATGGCTTCACATCCAAATATTGAATGTGAACTGTAATTGAAAAATTAAAAAGGATATAAAAACCTTCTGATAATTAATGAACATTCAAAAAAATACACAGAATAGTTAGGTTTAAGGCTTCTATAGTGTGGTGTATTTAAAAGAATAATAATCATTTCTGGTTTATCATTCTTTAAAATTATATTGTGCTTTCTTTAAAAGATTTTATTTTTAGAGAGAGGGGAAGGGAGGGAGAAAGTGAGGGAGAGAAACATCAATGTGTGGTTGCCTCTTGCGCACCCCCCATGGGGACCTGGCCTGCAACCCAGACACATGCCGACTGAGAATCAAAATGGTGACCCTTTGATTTGCAGGCCAGTGCTCAGTCCACTGAGCCACACCAGCCAGGGCAAAAAATTATATTGCTCTTAATGCTTTATATTATAATGCAGGTGTCAGTATTGTAGGCTCATCATTAAAGGATAGGTCAGCATAGTATAGGAGAGCTCTGCTGTTATTATTAGCTTTGCTATTATAATCTTGGGAGGGGGGAACCACAATCTTATTTGAACCTCTGTTTCCTGTTCATAAAATAAAAATAATTGATTTCATGGTTTCTGAATTCTAAAAGTCCACATCAATCAACCCATGGAAAACAAGTAATCTATTGTTGGGATAGAAAAGAAAACATGTTTTATTTATCTTTTTACTTCCCACAGGGCTTAGTGGGTACCTAATAATTTAACTGTTTTTAGTTCAATAAACATTTATTGAGTATTGGCTAGGTTTCAGAGACAGCACTAAAGGCTGGGAGTTCACAGATGACTTAGACATGGTCTCTCCCTTTTAGGATTTTACAGTCCAGAGGAAGGAAGACGTATACAGGGTATTTAAACATTAAGAATTACGACAGAGTTAGGCAAAGAGTAGTATTCGCACATGGTGTGCATACTTTACGAGGCTCAGAGAAAGGCTTCCTTTGGGAAATTCCACCTCTGCTGAATCTTGAAGGATGATTTAGCCATATTTATGAGGAAGCAAGAGAAATAGCAATAGCAGAAACAAAAAAGTATAAAATCGATATGAATAAATTAATGTTATACATTCATTACAATTTCCTTCTAAATATTTAAAAAATAAAACAGACCTTCAGGTATAAAAAAACCAGTATGAAACCACCCTTTTCATGGTTAACTCATGCTACTTTTTTTTCATATTTCCTTTAGATTCTCAGCAATAAATAGCTTCACGTTTATCTGCACCAATATGTATATTTCTTCTAAAATGCACATTAGAAATCCTTGGTTTCATTTGAAAAACTAAAATATTTTGAAAGGGGAGAAAAAAGAATAAAAGGATTACTGGGTATCTTATGGAAGGCCAAGCACTGTCTAGCACATCCTCTTGGTTATCTAATTCTCTGTTAGTCTGCACCTTTCACTGGATTTAAAAAAAAGCCCTGGAAATACTACCTCAGTCCACTGATACCATCTGAAAGATATCTGAGTGATACTAACTCAGGTGCCTGAACACCAAAGTCTATTCTTTCAAGTGGCAATCATGTGAAGGCCTTTTCTTTTTTAAAAAATTATTTTATTGTTGTTCAAGTACAGTTGTCCGCATTTACCCCCAACCACTCCCCAGCCCTGACCACAGTCATTCCCACCTCCCTCCCCTGATTCTATTCCCTCTTGGTTTTGTCCATCTGTCCTTTAGAGTTGTTCTTGAAAACCCTGCCTCCCTTTCCCCGAATTATCCCCTCCCACCTCTCCTCTGGTTACTGTCAGATTGTTCTTAATTTCAATGTCTCCAGTTGTATTTTGCTTGCTTGTTTGTTTTGTTGATCAGGTTCAACTTAAAGGTGAGATCATATGGTATTTGTGTTTCCCATGAGATTCTGAGATTCCTTTTCTTTGTTGAACATTAAAACTCTGTCTTGCAGTTTATAGTAGAACCTTCAGGTAAGTTTAGAGCAACAGGAGAACATTAAGAAATTTATTGGCTGTGTTTAATTTATTTCTATGCCAATTCTATCATAATAGAAAGGGGTGAAATTCTGTATTGGAGTCCAGTATACAGGCATACGTCAGAGATATGGTAGGCTTCATTTCAGACCACAATAATACAGCAAGTATCACAATAAAGCTGGTTGTAATCTTTTTGGTTACGGATTGTCTTGCCTTCCATTTGTGAAAAAATGTAACACCTGCGGAGCACAATAAAATGAGGTATGCCTGTCTGTATAACTATTGCGTTGGCCAAAAAGTCTGTTTAATTTTTTTCTATAAAAGACACATTTTTTTCATTTTCACCAATAACTTTATTGATTTGAATATTTTGAGTATGTCAGCTATCTCCTGCTATTGGCTCTTAGTGGGTAGAGGCGAGGGTTGCTGCTAAGTATCTTTCATTGCATAAGACAACCCCACAGCAAAGAAATATTTGGCCAAAATGTCAATAGTACCAAGAAACTTGGTACTTCGCAAACCACTTTTGACACATTTGAGAGGTCACAGCACCTTCTCCATACACTGCACACATCTTTTTTGTGTGTGTGTTTCAGTTACATTTTTACCTTTTTTGAAATCATAAAGCATAATACACCTTTATGTTGGGTATTTCCTTCCATCTTCAGTATTAAAAAGGCTGCATGAAAATTCACCAACTTTGATTAAGGTTTTTTTTTAAATGAACTCTGCTATGACAGCTGTCAAAATACAATCTAACAAAATTGTTTCCAATGAAGTTGAAGACAACTAAGCACTACTAGAACCATCACGAGGAAAAAACTAAACAGTTTTTGGTCAACCCAATATTTCACAAGAGTTTTGATGACGTTTACCTCTGACGGTAAAACAATTCTGAACACATAGGGCATCACAAATTGCCAGGGACTTCCCATAAAGCACACAATTACTGAAATGTTCATATTAATAATATTTTACCCCTAAATTTGTTTACAGAAGGCTGAGTGTCCCTTCTGATCTGACAACTCTCCCCAATCGACTTGACAATAGTAATACATTAAACAAACCTAATTATTCCCAATATCTGTTTTTATAAGGTGACACAGCAAATATTTGTGATTCCAAAGGCCCTCTGAAAAATCTTAGTTGGTTTATGTATAACAATTTTAGTTTTAAGTATAAAATACATCATGATTTTTTTTTAAAATTCTAAATTTAGGAACTGATCTGGCAAAGGCAAAATTAAGAACTGTCACAGGAGATCTGTGTACTTGACTAGATAGGAACCTGAATGACTGAAAAACAATATTTCCATACCTATTTACTCAAAGTTCAAATAAAGCATTTGAAAAGAAGCCCAGATGTTAACACTATTGTAAATGAAGAGCCTATGTTCTAAGGTTTTTTTTTCACTTAAATAATCATAGACACAAAAAGGAAACTTAAATCAAGTAAAATTATTCTTGTAAGACACAAGGATCTCTGCTATCTAGGCAGATTGCATAAGGTAATGAATAACCATTCTATTGTAGGTAGAAGCATTACTTACTAAATAAAGGAAGCAAGACAATGTAAACTGAAGTAGTACTGTAAACATTTTAATATACAGCGGCGGGCAAACATAGATTTACAGTTATACAAGTAAATAATACAATAATTAATAAGTAACAATGCAAGAATAAACTGTGATTTGTGTACTCACAACTGTAAACCTATTTTACCCATCCCTGTATTTCATAGCTTCTTTACAGACTCAGGTGTTATAAACCAAGACAAAGAAAATTCACTTTCTAAGTTTTGTCCTTTTTATAGTCTCTCATATTCTTTTAGATTTTTGGTGAGGTCAAAATGGTTTTCATAATAGTACTAAGATATTATCTGTCTTTGGACTCTCATATTCTCCTGAGTAGACAGTCAAGCTTTGCAGATGCTATGTGATACCTGATAATGCAATGTATTGAATGAGAACATACAAAGATCCAGCTTTCTTCTGTTAGTCCACATAGTCAAAGAGATCTGCAGAAATGTGAAACAATCTATTCTCTTCATGATTTTTTTTTGTTTTAAAATACAGTTTTTGTTTCAAAAATAGGTTATTTATGTTAACATGTAATGTGCTCATCATTGTTACTTTCCAATGAATCAACAAATATTTTTAAATTTTCTCATTTTTAATCTCTAATATGGTAAATATCAACAGTTATCACTCACATTATCATCCATACACAAAATCTCCTTGAGGTTCTCAATAAATTTTAGGAGTATAAAGGGGTCTGGAAAACAAATAGTTGTTTGAGGAAAAAAACTATTACTTGTGCTTGGAAAACAAAAACATATATTGTTGTAATTCTCGGTCACTGTTATTACTCCTTAAAGAATCTCAAGCCCTGGCTAGGTGGCCCAGTTGGAGCATCATCCCATATATCAGAGGTTGCGGGTTCGATTACCAGTCAGGACACATACATAGGTTGTGGGTTTGGTCCCCGTTGGGGGTGCATATGGGAGGCGACTGATGGATGTTTCTGTCTCACATTCATGTTTCTTCCCACTCTCTCTCCCTTCCTCTCTCTCTAAAATTAGTAAATATATCATCATGCAAGGATTAAATAAATAAATAAGTAAATAAAATCTCAACCACCCATATTAATTACAATTTCAAACCAAAGTGACTAACTTCTAACTTAAAGAGAAAGGTACAGGGTGGATGAATGAGAATTGTCTGGCATATACAAGCACTTTAACAGACTAGCAAACTTAAGACATGACAAAACTTTCTACAGTTACACAGATCCTTTTATAACCTCCTAAAGTGGCAAAAATAAACACATTCATTATACAACTTCAAGATGGAGCTTCTCTATAGCATTTCAAATAAGAAGCAAATGTATGTAAACTTAAAATTATGTTTACGATTTTATTTATTTATTTTCAGAGAGGCAAAGGGAGGAAGAAAGAGAGAAACATCAATGAGCAAGACGAACGTGGATTGGTTGCCTCTCACATGTTCCCATCTGGGGACCTGCCCCACAACCTAGGCATGTGCCCTGACCAGGAATCGAACCAGCAACCTTCCGGTTCACATGCTGGTGCTCAATCCACTGAGCCACACCAGCCAGGGCAAATTATGTTTAGTTGAAACCAAGGTCTCAGTATTCTATTTTACTTAAAAAGTATCTAGCTGTGTAATCAGTATACATTAATTAACTCAATTTCATGTCAGTCCATGATTTTAAGTTGCTTAAGGGTACTGTAAATCACTTTCAAACTGGCATAGTACAAAGCATTGTTGCTGTTGAAATAGTTTGTCAGAATTCAATGTAGTTGAAAACCAGTGCCGGCAAGAAATGTCCAAACCTGTAGAGAATTTTTATGAATTTATTTGAGCCAAACCGATGACAACTGCTGGGAAGCAAAATCTCAGCGGGTTCATAAAATGCTTGGAAGAATGGCAGGCTGGAAGCTTATTTTATATATTACAATTGAAGGAGGAAGATATAAGGGGGGTTACATGAAATTCATTGGTGGTAGATTAGGGAGGCAGGAGACAGCAAAGCTGGAAAATCTCTGAGATTGGAAAAAATAGTAAACTGAAGAGACAAATACTTCTTTTACATTGGTGGGTATAGGGTAGTTAACAATGATCATTTAAAGCACATAGCGATGGTATTCAGAGAACAAGATAATAACGAAGGGCTGTGGTCTTGGGTTCTGGTATGGTGGATATAGGCGTAGGGTGTGATTAGGGAGGGGCCTGGAAAAAGGAAATTACTTTGACATTAGAAAGATGTGTTATCTTACTTTCAAAAAGACAATAGACAGCCTCAGTTAAGGTAAAGATTGACCTTTGTCAAAGACGATACTGGCCTAGCCCAAGACTAACCACCATGGTTTGCTTTCAGAAAGTTTTAATTTCAGACCATCCTTGTGGTTGCTTTCGGTGACCGAGTTTGTAAAGCCCTCCATGCAGACCTCCCCGGAGCTTGTCAGGGTTAGTATGTGGCCCCTTTTTCATCCACACAAATTTACCTTTTTCATAATTATAACCATTTTTAGAAGTAATGTTAACTTATTTGATCAGTAAGCCTGTATAAATTTAGGGAAAACACACCCAAGTAAATACACATGGTGATATTATACTTACCATTAATAAACAGATAAAAGACTTAATTGCCAAAATTTTACATCAATTATGTAACCTTGGATTCTTAAACTAGTTCTGCATCAATTTCTGGAAGACATTTTATTAAGGTGTGGCACATTTGAAGTATTAGAAGTTGTTTCCTTATTTTGGGGGAATTTAAGAACATTTAATTTATATATGTGCTTATTCTCTCTGTGAGCTAATCAGAATAGTGCTCCACAAATTTAATATCTTCCAAACACAGGAAAAGATTTCAGACACAGAAGAGGTAAAGGTCTTTCTGAATTACAGAGTATTTTGGAATATTTTTATTTTTATATTTCAATGAAAAGTTTATTCCTCTTATTGGGCAGAGTATATGATTATGTTTATGTTTTATTATTCAACCATGATCTTTCTACACTTGCTATAATTATGAAACTGTAGTTTCACTATCATTAATTTGTGAAATTTGGTACCAAGAGACGGATGGCTGGCAGGTCACTCCTCAGAAAGACAATTACCCAAGCTACACGACTTAAAGGTAAAAAGAGGTTTTTTTTTCAGCCTATGATCTATGCCTAATTCAACTCCAATCCTTTTCCTCTTTAAAAGAATTTCTTCTCACAGCTTCCCTGCTGCATATAACCAGGCAGGCAAAGTATAAATATGAGTGAAAGTGATATTTTAAGTAGGAAACTCAGAAAACATTAGAACCACATAAAGCGGACAATAATATTAATAGCAGTAGGTGAAGGGAATCTTGAGAAATCACCGCTCCTGTACTTGACTAATTGAAATGTATCTGTGGTAGATAGTCATGCTAATGTATTATTTTACATTTTATTATAATTCAAGTTGATCTTAATTTCACATGTTAAATGGTTCAATGGATGGTTTCAATTCATTATAGATGTAAACTTCAGGCCTTAATGCTTCTATTTTACACACAATGTTTATGGAGGTAATTGTCTTGCTGCAGATTCCAAAGAGACGCCAAAGTACTATGGCTTCTTGAGAACCACAATTGGAAGAGCCCGTGCTAACAATGAGTGATTTAAGAAAAGCACTTTTTATTTCATAAGTCCTCAAGTGACTCCTGAAGCCATCGCTCTTATGTATATGTCTTGGCAAACCATGATAGCAAAGAAAGAATCTCAAACTTCTGTAACATTAAAATTTGTGCTACCCAAAGCAACGAATCAAACACGATTGTTAGCATAAGGCGCGAGGCATCATTATTTTTCAACTGCTACTTTTGAAAAAAATAAACCTATCAATTCCCCACCCTCTTAACGCGAGGGTCCCACCAGCTCCTTCCTACTCGCAAAGCGTTTCCAACAGTGCCTGGCAAACAAGTCAGTAGGTCGTGTTTGGCTCCACCCCCAACCCAGCCACGCGAACCGACTTCCCGCAGCCCCTGGGCGGCCATGGCCAACTTCCGCCTACCCCACTGAACGCGCAGCAGCAGTTCACGTGGCCTCGCACGTCACATCCGGCCCTTGGGATTCTGACTTGGTAATCATCGCGATGAAGTGCGTGTTTGTTACTGTTGGGACCACCAGCTTTGACGACCTCGTTGCGAGTGTCTTGGCGCCCGACTGTCTGCAAGTGAGTGGGGGAGGCCGGAGGGTTAGCTCACCGCTCGTCCCCGTCGCCATCCTCGGTAACCTTGGCCAACGTCCGCGCTACGGAAGAAGTGCCGCAGCACTACCTCAGGTGCCTCCGCCCCTTCGCTGGCTCCTCCCTACGCCCGTTTGGGCCCTCCCCCTGCTCCCCGCGCCTCAGGGTCCTCCGACACTGCCGGCTCCCCCTCCGTCTTCCCGGGCCGCTCCTCCCCAGTCTTTCCTCTGGCTCCTCCTCCCCCCGCACCGGCCTTTCCCTCAGAGTCTCCGCCTCTGTCTGTTGGTTCTCAGGCTTCACCCCTCCTTTCAGCGGCTCCGCCTCTAGGGCCTAGACCCGCCTCCCCGCCTTCTCCCCCGGCGCGTGGTGGGCCTCGCACGCCTCGTCGGAAACCCGGACGCCTGGGCCCGTTCCGCCAGGCCCGGGTCTCACTCGAACCGGCTGGACCCAGTTCCTCCCTTTCGGGCCGCCGCCCTTCCCTCGTCGCCTTTCCCCGGGCGGCCCGGAGCGTAACCTGCCCCTGGCCGCCTTTGGCGCCCTCGCGGCTGTCGTTGGTCTGAGGTGGCGTAGCGTCTCTCCAGGGTTTGTTCGCGCAGCCAAACCTGGGAAGCAGAACGGACCTCTTAGTTGCTCTGCCCCCGAGTTTTCAGCGCCTTTTCCGGGATCCTTGCCTGGTCTCAGGTTGTTTTGTGGGGCCAGTTCTTTAATGGTTCAGTGAGGTGGGTCGCTTAGATGCATTAGGGCTAGTGAGGTACTCAATCAGGGCCTGGGACGGGGAAAATAGGTCATTTTGAGAAAAACTAACAGGAGTCGGTGGCATTTAGACTGTTTGGCAGCCGGTGTTACTATCTGAACACCAACTTCAGGGTTTGTTGTTTGTTACTCCGTTTTTACAGTAACCTATTTAAAAGGCCCGCTTCTTCTTTTCTCTCCTCTCTCTCTCTCTTTTTTTTTTTTAAACCCCGTTTCAGATCATCAGGAGTCTTGGTTACAACCGACTCATCCTGCAAGTAGGTAGAGGAACGGTGGTACCTGAACCATGCAGTACTGAGTCATTCACTCTGGATGTTTACAGGTACAAAGATTCGTTGAAAGAAGACCTTGAGAAAGCAGATCTAATTATTAGTCACGCAGGTAAAGTGCCTTAGAACCTTAACATTTTTTTTTTTTTTTTGTATAGAAAGTAAATAAGAACAGAAACTTGAACCTTTTGGAGGTAAAATAACTAGAGTAACTTAGTGTAGCCCTTTTCAATGTAGTAATTGAACATAACATTTGAGAATATTATTGGTAGGATTTATTATTTCTGGGTGGTAGAAGGATGGGGAATTAATCACCAGGGCCCAACTTTAAACATGGGCAAAATAATTTACCTAATGATGTGTGTAAAGAGTTGTCAGTTGAAGTTAGTATTTGGGCTTAGATCCGAAGTAATGTTAAGCCATCTAATTGCTTGGATTAGTCATGGAGAAATTGACTTTGAAAGATGTTTTATGTTTCTGTTAAATGTGGATGTAAAATAAATGAAGTCAGAAATATTCTGTAACAACTACATATTGCCTGCTCTTCTAGTTAAACTGCCAGGATCTTCAGAAAAACTGTTTTGGGGGACCATTGCAGTTTTGACGCTGGATAAGTGACGGAGGAAGAAGTTCTGTGGTTCTTAATAAACCTAGTTTGGAGAGAAACAAGTCATTAGAAATAGGCATTACTAACAAATTGGTGTTTAGAAATGGGTAATAGCTCATAACTTTTGGCACTGGTATACGTGCTATGTGTATATAACTGGTTGAATCCTCCCAAACAATCCTATGAACTAAGTACTATTAGTATGTCCATTTTTCAGATGAAGAAACTGAGACGCAGAGGGTAAGTAACTTCCAGTGAGTAAGTGGTAGACAGTTAACAGTCTGGTCCTGGAGTCTGTGTTTCCATTACTATCCCATCATTATTTACCCAAAAAGGATTTGTCTACTGACTTATCTTCGCACTCCCATATAAAATGTCAAATGATTTAGATTTTAAACTTGAATCGACCCAAACATTGTATATATGCACATTTGTGGAGATTTACCCTTGGCTGTACTTGGGATCGTACCTCACAGGCAGACTCACAAGGAGCAGTCAGAGTTTTTCTTTATTGGTGCCTGTTGCTATTGAAGGCTTGCTTTTCTACTTTTTGAATAGCTGTGTGATACAGTTTCAGGGACAGCATGTTGAACCTGAATCTTACTTGCATTTGAGACCCATGCCCAGGGCATCCTTCTAGAGGACAAGTGGCAGATCACTGAATTACAGGTTATTGGTGGCAGTGTTAAAAAACGTATTTTTCAAGTTAGGTTTATAACACATAATGATAGTTGTGGTATTTTGGATGTGTAATTAAAAGTCCTTTGTAGTTCTGCCTACTGAGTTTTTCATCTTTTGAGTTCTACCATAAAACTTGGTGGAACACCTTAACTGTATTAACAAATTTGATGTATTTTTGTAGGTGCAGGAAGCTGTTTGGAGACTCTGGAAAAACAAAAGCCTCTTATAGTAGTTGTAAACGAAAAGTTGATGAACAATCATCAGCTAGAATTGGCGAAGCAGCTACACAAAGACGGGCATCTCTTCTACTGTACCTGCAGGTATACTAGAGACTGATTATTTGACCTCCTGCCTTAAGTCTTCCCTAGCTATTCTTATCCACCTACTTACCTCATCTGTTTCTTAGACCTCTTACCTTCTCCCACTTACCAGACATTCATTGATTTTTCCCACCTATCAGATTCTCATTTGTCTTCCACTCTGACTGTGATCTATGCCTGTATCATTGCATGTAAATATGAGTGTGTGTGTGTTCATTTGACTGCTCAAATCGCCAAGAATATAATTTTTGAGTTCATTATTTAGATTTTCACTGTTCAAGGAAGGCATTTGCTTATTTTTAATTCAGATTTTGCCTTCAGTAAATCTATTGGAATCTCTAAATTTGCTTATTCATTAATTCAGCTATACCTAATGCATGGCAAGCATTGTTTTTGGTGCTGTGGGTACAGTGGTAAACATGAGATAAAGTCCCATGGTGCTATGTTCTAGTGGTGGGAGATAGTAAACAGTTCTAAAGGAGCAATCAGTGTAATTTCACATGGTGAAATGTGCTATGAATAAAATAAGGCAATGTGGTGTGATAGCTTGAGTGAAGACTAATTAGATAAAATGGTCAGGGAAGGCATGGCAGTACATGACATTTGAGCTGAGACCTGAATAATAAGGAAGAGCCAGTTATGTGAAGCTCTGTAGGCAGAAGGAACAGCAGCAATTGCAAAGGTCTGAAGTTAGGAATGAGCTTTGAGTTTGGTGCATTTGAGGAACAGAGGGATGGTTAGTGTGGCAGAAGTATAGTGAGCAAGAGAGAATGTAGTGTAAGCTGATGCTGGGTTGGGATACCTCATGTAAGAGTTCTGATTTTATTCTATGTTTAGTGAGAAGTCATTGGGGTATTTTAAACAGGGGAGTTCCTTTATGATAAGGAGTATTATTTTTTAGAAGTACATTAGAATTCAACAGGAACTGATCAACATCACAATAGAACAACGAAGAAAATTGCTGCTTTGTTTTCTGTTATTTCTTCTTGAGACTTTAGAAGCTTGCCAAAAAGTCAGGTCAGTAATTTCCAATTGTTTGAGTTTAAAGGCTATCCTAATTTGATGTTTTAAAAAGCAAAGACCTCATAGAAGTATTGCAAAATACATACAGGTATAGGCAAAACGAGGTTTACTGTTGTAATACAAATACATGTTATAATTAATAAGTAGTAACACAAGAGTAAACTGTTTCACATACAACTGTAAACATACATTGGCCTGCCCCGTATTTTTATGTTATAATGAATTGAAATGAATTAGAAAATAAAAATAAACTTTAAAAGAAACAGGTTAGAACATAGTTTCTTTTTAACTTTTCTGCGTCTATCTCTTAGGCACTCAGTAAGTACTCATTTATTAAATATTTATTAAGCATCTAGTATGTGCCAAGTATTATTCTAGGTACTAAGCATACATCAGTGAACAAAACAAAGATTCCTGCTCTCATTGAGAGGAGACAGATTCATTGATTGTTTCAGGAGCAATTGTTGATGTCCTAATCTCTATAATGATGGAGGAGAGGGAATGTCAGGGTGGCTTTGTAATATACAAGCTATTCTTTTATTTTCCTTTTTTTAATTGAGTACACTATGATAGGAGTCTTGATTTTTTCCCCCTTTGCCCCCTTCAGTCCAGCACCCCACACTCCCTCAGGCAATACCCCCACCATTGTTCATGTCCATGGGTCATGAGTATAAGTTTTTTGGCTACTCCATTCCCTGTGCTGTGCTTTACATCCCCATGGCTATTCTGTAACTACCTATTTGTACTTCTTAATCCCCTCACCTCTACACCTATTCCCCAACACCTCCCTTGCATCTGACAGCCATCAAAATGCTCTGTATGTGTGATTATGTATCTGTTCTTATTTGCTTTTTAGATTAGTTTGTTTTTTAGATTAGTTGATAAAATGTAATTTTGCCATTTTATTGTTCATAGCTTTGATCTTCCTCTTTTTCTTAAATAAGTCCTTTCAACATTTCATGTAATAATGATTTGGTAATGATGAACTCCTTTAGTTTTGTCTTGACTGGGAAGCTCTTTATCTGCCTTTTGATTCTAAATTATATCTTTGCTGGGTAGACTAATCTTGGCTGTAGGTCCCTGCTTTTCATGACTTTGAGTATGTCTTGCCAATCCTTTCTAGCCTGCAAAGTTTCTTTTGAGAAATCAGCTGACAGTTTTATGGGAACTCCCTTATAGAAAACTAACTTCTCTTGCTGTTTTTAAGATTTTCTCTTTATCTTTAACTATTGGCATTTTGATTATGTTATGCCTTGTAGTGGGCCTCTTTATATCCATCTTGTTTGGGATTCTCTGTGCTTCCTGTACTTGTGTGTCTGTTTCCTTTGCCAAATTAGGGAAGTTTTCTTTCATTATATTTTAGATAGATTTCCAATTTTTTGCTCTTTCTCTTCTTCTGGCACCCCTATGATGCCAATGTTGGACCTCTAGAAGTTGTCCCAGTGACTGTTTATACTATCCTCTTTCTTTGGACTCTTTTTTTTTTTTCCTTCTTGTTGTTCAGCGTGGTTTTTTTGCTTCCTTATGTTCCAGATCATTGATTTGAATCTTGGCTTCATCCACTCTACTGTTGTTTTCCTGTAAACCAGGGGTGTCCAAACTGTGGCCCGTGGGCCACATGCAACCAGAGATGGTTGTGAATGTGGCCCAACACATTTACTTAAAACATTATGACATATTTTGGTGATTATGTGTCACAATGTATAGTGTGTGGCCCAAGACAACTGTTCCTCCAGTATGGGGAAGAGACATCAAAAGTTTGGACACCCCTGTTGTAAATTGTTCTTTATTTCAATTAGTGTACCCTTTGTTTCTGACTGGGTCTTTGTTATGCTGCTGAGGTCCTCGCTTAAGTTCAGTGAGCATCCTTATAAACAGTGTTTTGAACTCTGCATCTTATCTCCATTTTGTTCAGCTCTTTTTCTGGAGTTTTGATCTGTTCTTTCATTTGGGCCATGTTTTTTTTTTTTTTTTTTTTTGTCTCCTTGTTTTGTCAGCCTCTCTGGGTTTGTTTCTATTATTAGGTAGAGCGCTTTGACTCCATGTGTTGGTAGTGTGGCCTAATGTAGTGGTCCTGTAGGGTTCAGTGGCACAGCCTCCCCTATCACCCAAGCTGGGTACTTGAGGTGCACCCTTTGTGTAGTCTGAGTACACCTTCCTCTTGTAGTTGGGCCTTGACTGCTGTTTGGAGATCAATGGGAGTGATTTACCAAGGCCAGTCAGCTGCAAGGACTCTCTGTGACCATTTATACCAATTTCCACCCTCTGTAGAGGATCAGCTGTGTAGGGGCAAGGTGGTAGCATCCGGACGTGGTCTGTAGCTGTCTACTGGGTACACTGGTCCTGGGGTTTCCCAGTGGTACAGGTCAGGTCAGCTTCCACCTATGTTTTGCCCAGGACCATTCTACATGAGCTCTAAAGGAATCTGAGATGGCTGCTACTTGTGCCGGGCATGGAGACTCCCAGGAGAAGCCAAGCTATGAATCTAGCCTGGCGGCTGCCTGTGTTACACCTCAGGCTCACGAAAGCCAGCTGTTAATTGTTTGAGAGGATTTAGGAAGTGGTAGAGCCTGAGCCAAGACCAGCCATTCATATGGAAAAGCAGCTTGGCTGGGCCCCTGAGTGGGGTGGGGTAGGGTCTCTGCAGATCTCCAATGCAGGTCAAACATTGTTAGCCAGGTTGATGGAGTCTCATATATGGCACCAGCTTGCCCCCTCTGGCTCTGTGGTAGGAGAGCTTACAAAAGAGAGAATGGTCTCTGCTCACCTTGATGTCAGACGCTTCATTTTCTCCCAGTGTGCTACTGGTGCCTTTCAGGCTGCTTCCCCAGTGCTGGAGCTCAGAGAGGGTGAGTCTGAGTCAGTGAGTCTATGTAGGGTTCTTTAAGAGGAACTGCTTGAGGCTCCAGAAGGTTCTTCCACCAACTCAATCCCCATTGGTTCTTGCAGCCAGAAGTTGTGGGGACTTATCTTCTTGGCACTGGAACCCTTGGCTGGGGGGCCTGGTGTGGGTCTGGGATTCCCTGCTCCCGAGATATCCTTTCCAAATTTAACCACCACACGTGGGTGTGGGACCAGCCCATTCTGCTTCTGTGTCCCTTCTACAATTCTGGGTGGATGTGGTTTCTTTAATTCCAGGGCAATCAGGCTGCCATTTAACTCATTTTCTGACGATTCTGAGTGATCGTTGTTCGATATTTTAGTTGTAATTTTGATGTGTTTGTGCAAACACGCAAGCCATGTCTTCCTGTGCCACCATCTTGACCTGAAGTCGAAGCCATTAAAAGTGTTGCAAGTCAGGGAGAATCTAGATAATCAAAAGTATGTGGACCTCAGATAATGGGCATATCTGTCCTTGGGTAGGTTATATTGTTAGGGCTTACCATAGTTTTCAAACAGAAATAAACTCTAATCTTCCTGTTTTATGAGAGTCAGTTTTTCTGGACACATCTGATGAATATTTTCATTTTAAATGTCAAATCGTCTTTGATTTTATGTCAGTACGTTCAAAAAGGGAAAACATTGATTTCATAAACACATCCTATCTCTTTATTCAGGCTGAAAAGGAAGCTGTATAAGCTTCTATCTTATTAATTTTTTAAAGTTTTAGAAGTATTTTATTATATTAATTTCAAGAAAATCACACATACGAATGCCATAAGAATCAATAATTGGTTGTGTTTTCATCTTAGGTATATGATTTATTTGCCCCAAATCTAGGCTGGGTGGTTTTATGCCTGTTGTAAGTTAAGTGGCTGGTTTAATAAAATTTCTGAATTAATAGTTTTATATTGTGGTTTGGAACCTTATTTCTAACATGCATGGCAATTGTACACTGGCATTGGATTAATGATAATAAATTAACGGCAAAAGAAGTTATTTCACAATCTTCATACATGGTCTAGTAGTCTCCCCAGCTTATTGTTCTTGTCTATAAACTTTTACTTTTGATTTCATTTATTCTGTTTTCACTAATTAATTTTGCTTCAATTTTTATCTGCCCAGTCCTGAGAAGTATTCCAAAGCCTTGTGACCACATCTTTCATGAAATGACATTTCTGTAATATTTCAGCTTACATAAGAGATAAAATATCTTTTGAATTGATATTGACATGTAATGCTCTTTGTACTGCTTTAGTTTTAGTATGAAAACAATATTAAAATACATTTAAATTCACATGTATAGTTTGAGAAGCTTCAGGTATTCTTGGCAGTTAGATTCAGTCATCAAATGGGCAGCAGATGAATTCTGGAAATTTCTCCCATGTTACCTAATATTTCTTTTCTTTTGTTTTAGCACGCTTCCTGGGCTGTTACAGTCAATGGACTTATCAACACTGAAATGTTTTCCTCCTGGACAGCCAGAAAAGTTTTCTGCATTTTTGGATAAAGTTGTTGGATTACAAAAATAAACACTAAACTCTCAACACTTTAAAAACATCCCCCTAAATCCACTCTATGGAATGTGATTAAATCAAATTAAATACAAAATATATATTTGCAGAATAATATAAATTAATAAACTTCCTACATCTATAGAATGTTAGAAAATTTTATTCTGTGAATATAAACATTTGGGTTCAAATAGTAATTACAGTTAAGTAAATTTATTAGATTTTCCCCAAATCATTGTATTTCAGTATTAGAAATATGTAGTGAGCATTTACAGGTTTTATCTTAGACTCCCAAATAGAATTGGAATCACGAAAAAATAAAATTTGAAAACTTTGACAAGAATCTCAAATGTAGTTAAGAGTTTTCTAAGTGTAAGAAAATGAAACAGTAACAGGCTTGTAAAACTTTTTTTTTGAGAGTTGGCACCTTTAGCTTCATAATCCAAGAAACCAAATTTTTAAAAAGCAGAAATGGTGGATTATGTTCTGTGAAATAAAAAGTTCAATAAATATCTAAAAATACGAACAATTAAGCTAGTTGATCCATTGTACTTGGAGAAACTTTTATCCTGAAGATTAGGGTGGGGTGGATGTGTTCACTTTTTTGCTTTAGAATATAAATAATGACAAAATAATATTGTCCAATGTCAAAAACCTTATTGGTCTGAGAAGAGTAAACCAGAAGGACTTAAGTCAGTAGGATTTGCTGGGGGGTTTTAAGAAGCTCCTCTCACAGTGGTATTTGAAACATTTACTATGACATAGAGGAGTTTGTATATAATTTATGTACTTCAAAATTAGTTTTACAAATGAGTAAATGTGATTTGTATAACGAACTAAATATATGCTTTTACAATTCACATAACTCAAGGTAGACATACAGAGTGGGGCAAAAACCAGTTTATTGTGTTATTTTTCATAAGAACAGCTGTAAACCTACTTTTGCTCCACCCTACTTTATGAAATTTTGATGACCATAAGTGGTCTCAAGACCTGTAAAATAAACTAGATTATCCTTAAGTGTTCATAGCTTTCTGGTAGAAAGTTTAGATTTCATTCATCTGTAAAAATAGAGCATCCACTCTAAAGACCTACTTTCCAATACATTTCTCCCAATGTTGAATATTCTAAACATTTTACTTGGGATCCGTTGTATAATGTTTCTGTAGATTTATTTTCCTGATTGTGTTTTGCTTAGGCTAATATTAAAGTAAATGCTTACTAATGGTAGAAGGTGGTGGCTGAGAAGTATTCTAGGTAGCAGGAGGAAGCCAATTTGGATTAAAATTTTGCTGATAATAAAAAGTGAGTAATTTACATAGTTAAGAATTCACAGCACCATAATCATAATTGTGTATTATTATTAATAGTAAAGTTACAGGAAAGGCCCTGTTTAAGTCCGTGGAGAGAATTAGACTTTTCTGGGATGTCTTTTAAATGTGTTTCTCCAACTTGAGAAAAAGTAGCTTAAAATGGATGTTGATCCCTCAGTCTTTAGTTATTTTATGTCAAGAGGGACTAACCATAGAGAATCAGAAACAAATGTAAGGGTCTACTCGAACTTGAGACAAATGAGAAACAATGTAGAACCCCACGTCCTATGCTTCTTTCCCACTAAAACAGAAAATCCAGATTCCATTATTTCATTTAGCAGAAGCTTAAGCTAGTGGTGTCATTTGTATGTGGTGACATCTCCTGACCATACCTTTATGAAATACGGGGTTTAAAAATCAAAGGGTATCGTAGAGTCATTTTGATTTGGCAGGAATTCACAAGATCATCTAGTCCAATCCTATCATTTCTCAAATGAGGAAGAAGGCCAAAGCTTAGGACTTGTATGAAATAAGTAGCCTTTGGCAAAGCTGCCACTGGAAGCAGCTCCTTGACTTCCAGTCCTGTGCATTTTTTTCTTCTACCACACCATACGATACGTTGTAAGCTTTTTGTTATATTTGTTTGCCTAGTGTCTACTTTGGTTACTTTAATCCCTTCCAAGGAAAGTTTTGTTAATTTCCAGAAGTTGTTTAATTATTTTAGTAGGAATTACACAGTCAATTGGGTTTTCCTTTGGTTTATGACAACCTTAACTCAGAAACCTTGATTCCTGAGTTTTCGGAATCTAGCAAAATGCCAAGCATACAATTGGTACTAGATTGAATGAAAGAATGAAGACTTTAATACAAAGAATTGTAAAGTTTTGGAGTTGGAACTGTTTTAAAATGTCTAGTGAAACTCATTTTACACACAAGGAAAGAGGCCGAGATAAGTTGATTGCCAAGTTTACATCTTACTGGTCCTTATGAAAGATTAATTGTAATCAAAATTCTATTAGAAACATTTTTTCAAAAGAGTAAAATTTGGTTTTATTACACAACAGGGCTTCAGGTACTTAAAATCAGTAAGCAGAATGCCGTTTATTGAGCAGTTTCCTGTTAGAGTTATTTAGATTTCCAAAAATAAGGAAGCAAAAGAGAAAGTTCAGAATTTTGAGATAGCCAAAAACGTGAATACGGTCTGAGAAATGAGATGTATGGGAAAATTATTTGAAATTGATTTTTAGGAAAGATTTGGAATGGGTGGTCCTCATAGCCATGTGCTAATCAATTTTCTACTGTACAGTTATACATTTTTGTGGGGGAATGAGGCATGATAAATAACAGTAAAAGTTAACACTGGCTAAATGTTTAACATGTCAGGTACTATTCAAAGTGCTTTGTAAGTGTGAACTCATTTCATCTTTATAATCCTATGAAATCAATACTGTCAGTTTGCATTTTGCAAATGAGGAAACAGACCAGAGCATAATGTGAAGAAGGACTTTTATGCTGTTTCAGTGACTGAAAGATGGTCTGGGAATTGTAATTGAAACACTGAATTCCATTGTATTTCCATCATTTATGGGAATGGGAACAGAATATTTGAAATTGGGACTGTTCAAGATTTTTCGATTGTATGATAGGTACAGGTATATAACCTATTTCAGTTTTGACATTTCTATTTCAAAGCGTACTGATTTCTACTCATAAAATCCACGTGGAGAAATTCCTAATTAGTTCGCCTGGGTGCAAGTTATTTACCACCTCTTTTTCTCTTTAAATAATTGTGTTTTAGGTTCTGTTTTTGATCCTCTCCTCTTTATATATTTTTCTTGGTATTTTCATCACTCCTAGACATTTTACTCTTGACTTCCCTGTGTGTGTTCCCCAACTCTGATTTGAGTTCCTCAATGGTATTTTCCAGTTGCTTACTGGTCATGTCTGTTAATTATCTAAGCACCTTAAATTCGATGTGCCCCAAACCCAAAATCATATTTCTCCTTTTTACTTTCCTGAGATCCTTATCTTTTAATGGTGTCGCCATTTAGTCCTATAGGCTTTAACTCATGCTTCCAACCCTTTTTATGCGATTGGCTACCAGGTACTCTCAGCTTTACTTGCTAAATATGTCAAACCCACTTATTCATTTAGTCTTTTAATATGTGTATAATAAAATCTACTTTTGTTATCAGAGGACATAATTTCTGCTATAGAGCAAGTTTTAAGTTTAGGTGAGGAACTCATTCTTGAGTTCTTTGCCTGGAGGACAGACAGTAGGCTGTCCATAAATTATAACTTAGTACTCTTCTCTCTTTATCTTGTGTAGGATTAGGTATTGGTTCTCAGAAACACTGATTTGTTTCATACTGTCTTTGATTTCAAAGTATCTAGTGTGTTTCTTGTTGAGAAGAAAGATGTGACCATGACATTGTACAGTGGAATTTGTAGTATCAAGCTTTTATAGGAATGGCACCTAAAGCAGTGGTGCTGAGCTGATGTAATGTCCTGCTGGTATTCTAGGGTCTGTCAAATAATGGTACCTATTGGGAATTTTCAGTAAAACATGGTGATGTTAAAAGTTAAGAGAGTTATTAAAACCAGTAGCTATAATGTTTTCCAGTGAAAGATTACATAGAGAAAGGTTTAGGATAACCACCAAACACAATTCCTTGTTAAATGGTTAATTCTCATATGAACATTCTAGCATAATCTTCACATTGTATTGTTCTTTAATTCTTAACAGTTTTTGTAGGTAGCTTGACAGAAGAAGGTGGGCAAATAAATACAGCTAGCTTCAAACAGGAATGTAGCCCATATGCTTCCTAACTTTGATATTGAAAAGATTTTTGAGGTGCTTTATACCATTACATGTCTCTTGGTATTTCACTTCTAAATCGTGATTGTCTATGAATGTTTATTTCTTTGCTGCAATTATTTATACTGGTATTCTGTCATTATTTTATTTTGATGGCTGCAGTCCTGCTCTCAGATTCTTTGGGTCATGGAACCCTTCAAAGTATTTAAAACTTGTTTTTCTTTTTTTCCCCTTTAACTCATGTTTATTTGAAACTTGCTTCACTTTCTACTCACACATACGCACATTTTGCTGTGAATTTCAACTTCAGTAACTTCATTCATATGTTATTGTTCATTAATATTCTGGTGATGACTACTAGACTTTTTAAAACAATTAAACGCTCTGAATAAAATACCTTTAAGTGTAGTAATTCCCAGTTTTTATAACAAATTGTAAACTTTGCTCAAGTTGAAAACATAGCACACAGCACATTTTGAAACTAACCTTTATACACTATTAACTCAGTATCCATTACCCGTAATGTCTTGTGTAGCACTGTTTCTAATCGATAAAAGGAACAAAATGGGAGGGTTTTTTTTTTCATTTATAGTGATTATTTTAGGGTATACTACATTAGGCCGTTTGGTAAGGCAATACATATTATAAGTTACTCATTTACTGTCAAGTGTTCTTTTAAAGTTTTTGCTGAACTGATACTGTTGGAATGTCTGTGAGAGGCCATGTATTACATCTTTTTTACTGTTCATTTCCCCTTTTGTACAGGGTATGTTTGTTGTGTCTCCACTAGTATGAAGTCGGTGGGTAGTACCCTCTCCAAATTTAGGAGTGAAAAAGATACCTAAATCCTCTGCCTAAGTATTCTGGATTTCAGTTTTCCCACTTGTCATTTGTAAAACTAACATTTCTCATAGGTGATTTCTAAGACAAAACCAATTATGTGGCATATTTGAAAATAAAAAAAAAATTCATTGAAATAATACATTTACATTTGGTTAGAGTTTTTGTTTTAAGAAGTAGGAATACACTTAGAGATACTTCCCTAGAATTCAAAGAACAATGCATAGACCTACATGTTACAGACAGCAAAGTCTTCATTGAATTTCATATTTAACTTCATATTCCAAGTCTATTTGGGGTTACGGTTAGAGAATTATAGTTTATTTAGGTATTTAAGTGAATGGATATTTCCAGTGCATCAAAACAGAAAAGAATGTTCTGGTCTTTATTCTCCCTTACCCCAATCCCCTGTCTATAGACTGATTAGAAACTGCAAGTCTCTTAAATCAAAAAACAACCAACAACCCTCAGTATTTCTGTGCCAATATGATATATTTTAAAACAAAGTGCTATTTTCCTTTTTTCTTACTTATATTAGAATGCTTCAGGTCAAAGAAGGGAAGAGAAGAAAATGAAAGCAAATGGCTATTGGTAATGTTTCTTTAGTTTTGCATCTCTGAACAAGGATCACTGCTCTGGGAAATTTCTTTTTCTTGTCTTTATTGTCTTCCTCAAAAGTGTGGAGGAGGTTGAATAGGGTCCTGTGGCCAAATTTTGTTTTAGAACTATCGTGTTTCCTTCCTTCATAAATTCTGCTTTTCTAATTTTGTTTTTCCTTTTCAGCCATTTCTTATTTATGTTCAAATACAGTTGTCTCCATTTTCCCACCACCACTTTCTCCTGCCCCCCTCCACCCCCCACCCTCAATCCTGCCGCCTTTGGATTTGTCCCTGAAACCTTTATACATGTTTATTGATGACCCTTCACTTCTTTCCCCTGTTATTTCCCTCTCTCCTCCCCTCTGGTTATTGTCACGTTGTTCTTTATTTCAGTGTCTCTGATTATGTTTTGCTTGCTTATTTGTTTTGTGGATTAGGTTCCACTTGTAGATGAGATCTTGTGGTATGTCTTTCACTGCCTGGCTGATTTCACTTAGCACAATGCTCTCAGGTTACATCCATGCTGTCCTGAAGGATAGGAGCTCCTTCTTTTCTTTCTGCTGCATAGTATTCCCTTGTGTGACTGTAACACATTTTTTGATCCACTCATTTACTGATGGGCACTTAGGTTGCTTCCAACACTTCGCTATTGTAAATTGTGCTGCTGAAAACATTGGGGTGCATAGGTACTTTTCAATTAGTGTTTCAGGATTCTTAGAGTATAATCCCAGCAGTGGAATTGCTGGGTCAAAATGCAATTCCATTTTTAGTTTTTTCAGGAAACTCCATACTGTTTTCCACACTGGCTGTACCAGTTTGCATTCCCAGCAAAAGTGCACTAGGGTTCCCTTTTCTCCACCACCTCGCTAGCACTTACTGTTTGTTGATTTGTTTATGATGGCCTTTCTGACTGGGGTGAAGTGGTATCTCATTGTGGTTTTAATTTGCATCTCTCTGATGGCTAGTGATTCTGAGCATCTTTTCCTATGTCTCTGGGCCCTCTGTATGTCCTTGGAGAGGTGTCTATTCAGATCCTTTCCCCATTTTTTCATTGGGTTGTTTGTCTTCCTGGTGTGGAATCATGTGAGTTCTTTATATATTTTGGAAATCAAATCCTTGTCCAAGATAATCATTGGCAAATATGTTTTCCCATACAGTTGGTTTCCTTTTCATTCTGCTATTGTTTTCTTTAGCCATACAGAAGCTTTTTATTTTGATGAAATCCCACTTATTTATTCTTTCCTTTATGTCCTTTGCTTGTAGGGGACATATTGGTGAAAATATTGCTGTTTGGAATATCAGATTTTCCTGCCTGTGTTCTCCTCTAGGACGTTTATAGTATCACGACTTATATTTAAGTTTTTTATCCATCTTGAGTTCATTTTAGTGTATGGCGTAAGTTGGTGATTGAGTTTCATTTTTTTTTGCATGTAGCTGTCCAGGTGTTCCAACACCATTTGTTGAAGAGGCTATTTTTACTCCATTTTATGCTTCTGCCCTCTTTGTCAAATATTATTTGACCGTAAAGACTTGAGTTTATTTCTGGGCTCTCTGTTCTGTTCCATTGGTCTATGTGCCTGTTTTTATGCCAGTACCAGGCTGTTTTGATTACAGTGGCCTTGTAATACAGTTTGATATCAGGTATTGTGATCCCTCCTACTTTGTTCTTTCTCAAAATTGCTGGGGCTACTCAGGATCATTTATGGTTCCATATAAATTTTTGAAATGTTCTATATATGAAATATGTTACTGGTATTTCATTTTTTAAAAAAATATTATTTATTTATTTTTAGAGAGAGGGGAAGGGATGAAGAAAGAGAGGGGGAGAAACATCAGTTTGTAGTTGCCTCTCACACGCCCCCTCCTCGGAACCTGGCCTACAGTCCAGGCATGTACCCTGACTGGGAATCAAACTGGTGACTTTTTGGTTTGGCACTCAGGCCGGCACTCAGTACACTGAGCTACACCAGCTAGGCTGTTACTAGTACTTTAATAGGGATTGTGTTGAATCTATAAATTGCTTTGGGTAGTATGGACATTTTGATTGTTAATTCTTCCAATCCAAGAACATGGTACATGCTTTCATTTGTTTGTGTCTTCCTTAATTTCTTTCTTCAGTGCTGAGTACAGGTCTTTTAGCTCTTTGGTTAGTTTATTCCTAGGTACTTTAGTTTTCTTCTTGCTATAGCAAATGGGATTTTTTCCCCCAATTTCTGTAACTAATATTTCATTGTTGGTGTACAAAAGTGCTTTCGATTTCTGAATATTGACCTTGTATCCTACTATTTTGCCAAAATCACTTACTAGTTTGAGTAGTTTTTTGGTGGAGTTTATAGTTTTCTATGTAAACGATTATGTTATCTGAAAACAATGACAGTTTTAGTTTCTCCTCCCCAAATTGTATTCCTTTTCTTTTTCTTCTTGTCTGACTGCTATGGCTAAGACTTCCAATAATGTGTTGAATCAAAGTGGTGAAAGCAGACATCCCTGTCCTGTTTCTGATCTTTGTGTGAAAGCTTTTAGTTTTTTTCTGTTGAATATGCTGTTGGTTGTAAGTTTTTCATATGCGGCCTTTATTATGTTGAGATATGTTCCCTCTACTACCACGTTGCTGAGTGATTTTATAAATGGGTGCTGTACCTTATCAAATGCTTTTTCTGCATCTATTGATATGATCATGTGATTTTTTGTCTTTTATTTAATGTGATGTATTATGTTTTATTGATTTGGGAATATTGTACCATCCTTGCATCCCTGGGATGAATCCCACTTGATCATAGTGTATGATCTTTTTCATGTATTGCTGAATACAGTTTGCCAGTACTTTGTTGAGGATTTTAGTTTCTGTGTTCATCAGCAATATTAGCCTGTAGTTTCCTTTATTTGTTGTGTCTTTGTCTGGTTTGGGGATTAGGATGATGCTAGTCTCAAAAAGACTTTGGAGTCTGCCCTCTTCTTGCATTTTTTGGAATAGTGTGAGAAGTAGAGGGGTTAGCTCTTCCTTAAATGTTTTGTAAAATTCTTCTTTAAAACTGTCTGGTCCAGTAATTTTGTGTAACAGGAGTTTTTAGATTACTGCTTCCATTTCGTCAGTTGTTACTGGTCTTTTCAGGCTTTCTGCTTCTTCATTCGGTTTTGGAAGATTATATTTTTCTAGAAATTTGTTCATTTCACCTAGGTTTTCAGATTTATTGTCATATAGTTGTTCATAGTAATTTCTTACAATCCTTTGTATTTCTGTGGTATCAGTTGTAATCTCTCGTCTTTCATTTCTGAGTTCTTTTTATTTGGGTCCTCTGTTTTTCTTGATGGGTCTGTTTAAAGACTTGTCCATTGTTTTTTAATCTTTTCAAAGAACAAGCTTCTGGATTTCTTGATCCTTAGAATTGTTCTTTTAGTCTCTATGTTGAATTCTGCTCTGATCTTGGTTATTTCCTTTCTTGTACTTGCTCTTGGCTGTCTTTGTGGTTGTTCTTTGAGTTCTTGTAGGTGTAGGGTTAGGTTGTTTATTTAACGAGTTTCTGCCTTTTTTTAGGTAGGCCTGTATCACTGTGAACTTCCCTCTGAGGACTGCCTTTGCTATGTCCCATAAGCTTTGGACTGTTGTGAGTGCATTTTCATTTGTTTCCAGAGTCCTCTTGATTTCTTCCTTGGTCTCATTATTCATCCGTTCATTGTTTAATAGGATGCTATTCAGTCTACATTAATTTTAGTGTTTTTGAGTTTTTTCCTTGAGGTTGGTTTCTAGTTTCAGTCCCTTGTGGTCAGAGAAAATGCTTGATATGATTTCAGTTTTCTTGAAGTTGTTGAGGCTTGTTTTGTGCCCTGTCTTGTGGTCTATATTTGAAAATATTCCATGTGCCTTTGAAAAGAATGTGTATTTTACTTCTTTGGGATGAAAACCTCTATATATATCAGCGAAGTCCATTTGATCCTAGGGCGTTGTTCAGTGTCGCAATATCCTTGTTGATCATTCATTTAAAAGGTCTATCCATTGTTGACAGTGGGGTTTTAAAATCTGTTAGTGTAAGTATGTTGCTGTCTGTATCTTTTTAAAGTCCTCCAAGATTTTCTTTATGTATTTGGTTGTTCCTATGTTGGATGTATATATGTTTATAATATTTGTCTTCTTGGTGGATTTATTTCCTTGAGTATTATGAAGTGTCCTTTGGTGTCTCTTGTTATGGCCTTTGTTTTGTAGTCTATTTTTTCATATATAAGTATTGCTACCCTAGCTTTTTTCCCCGGTCCGTTTGCTTGGGGAATTTTTTTGCAACCCTTAACTTTCAGTCTGTGTAGGTCTTTTGTTCTGAGGTGGGTCTCCTGTAGGCAGCATATGTGTGGGTCATGTTTTCTTACCCATTCAGCTACCCTGTGTCTTTTGATTAGAGCATTTAAACCATTTACATTTAAGATTATTATTGATAGGTCCTTATTCGTTGCCATTTTACTCCCTCTGTACCTGTGTTCCTCTTTCTCGCTGTTTTTTTCTTCCTCTTGTTAAAGCAGTCCTTTTAGCATACCTTGTAATACTGGTTTGGTGGCTGTGTATTCTTTCAGTCTTCTTTTGTCTGTAAAGCTCCTTTTTTAGCCTTCCATTTTAATTGAGAGTCTTGCTGGATAGAGTAGTCTTAGTTGCAGGCCTTTGCTTTTCATTAGTTGGAATATTTCTTGCCAGTCCCTTGTGGCTTTTTGAGAAGTCAGCTTCTAGCTGTTTTGGGGCTCCCTTGTATATAATTTCTTGATTTTCCCTTGCTTCCTTTAAGTTTCTCTCTGTCTTTGAATGTTGCCATTTTAATTATGATGTGTCTTCAATTGGGATTTTTTGGCTTCTTGTTCATTGGGAAACTCTACTTCATGGACTTGTGTGGCTTTTTCTCTCATCAAATTAGGGAAGTTTTCCATCGTTACCTTTTCAAACAGGTTTTCTATCCCTTGCTCCTCTTCTCCTTCTCCTTGTATCCCTATTATATAGATATTATTCCGTTCCATGTTGTCCTGCATTTCCCTTAACCCCTCTTCGTTCTTTTTGAGTCTTTTTTCCTTTTCTTGTTCTTTTTCAGAGTTTTTTTCTACCTTGTTCTCCAGGTCACTGATTCGATCCTCTGCTTCATTGAGCCTGCTTTTGATTCCTTCTACTGCTGTCTTCAATTCAGAAATTGTATTCTTCATTTCCTCTTGGCCCTTGTTGATTGTTTCTGTGTCCTTTTTTATGCTGATATAGTTTGCAGTAAGTTCCTCATAGTTTCCCTGTATTTCTTGTAATTCATTCTGAGCTCCTTGAGCTTCCTTTTAACCATTGTTTTGGACTCAATATCTGATTGTTGACTTGCCTCTATTTCATTTGGCATTCTTTCTGAGGATTCCTCCTTTACTTTCAACTGAGGGTGGTTTCTTTGTCTTCCTGTTGTTTGTGGGACTCCTCTTGCTTGCTTCTGCATCTTAAATTGATCTGATTTGACTGCCTGACTTTGTGGTGTGAACTTCTATGGTAGGAGGCCTGTGAGATTCAGTGGTACAGTCTCCTTGATACCCTGAACTTGATGCTCTTGGGATGCCCTTTATGCCTTTTATGCTGGTTCTCTGGATGTAATTGGGTTTTGATTGTTGTTGGGTCTTTCTTTGGTAGGTCCTTCCCTTTTGCTGGTTGACTGAGGGTCACTCCACCCACCACGTCCTATGTGCTATCATGCAAGTGGTGCCAGAAGAAAATGAAATTGCCCAGGAAACAAACCCTCACCTGTAAATATAACTCCCTCCCACAATCCCACTATCAACAGCAAATGAACCATTATTAATAAGGGTGTAACGAAGTTAAGACTATTATAAGAAAAGAGAGAGGTCTCCAGTTATTTAATGCTAAAAATAATTGAAGAAAATGATTTAGTAGGTCATATGAGATGACCTACTGAGAAAAAAATGATTTTGTGAGGGTAGAGGGAGGAGCTCTAATAAGAGTTGGGAGTTGGAACAATGGCAAGAGAGAAGGTAAAATTTACCTCATGAATAAAAAAGGGAATGAAGAATGTGAAATGGAGTATGAGAAGGGAAGCATATAGTATTAGGTTTAAAGAGAAATTAAAATAATATAAAATAAAATGAAGTGGGAGAGTGAGAGGAAAAGGAAGGAAAAAAGTAAATAATTAATAAAAATACAGGAGCCCAATTGGAGATAAAGATCCACCGGAGTACTGTTAATAACAAAGGAGCTAAAATTAATATAGGTGGTATGGGAATCAGAGGGAACAAAGAAACAAAAGCCTATGAGATGTTTAGAGTAATGGGAAGAGATTTTGAAATGATGGAGAGGGAATACTACGAGTGAGGAACAAAAATCAGGCTAAGAGAGGGAAAAATTAAAATTTGGGATGTATGGAAAAAGAAAAAAAGGAGTAGAGAAAAGAGAAAAAAGCAGGGTAAGGCAGCAAAATTAAAATTGAGACAAAGAGTAATACAGGGGACCAGTAAAATTTGATATTTGAAATACAGAATTAGTGAACCTCTAGAGACAAAAGTAAAAAACAATGCAACAACTACCCTACCCACAACCAAGTAGCAAAGATTGTTAAAGGTGAAGGGAGAATGTGGGTATTTTAAGAGCAGGACAAAAGTATATGAAATGACCCTTGACAAGAAAATTGGTTTTGTGTGTCTGGGTGTGGGAGAAATATTAAGAGTGCTGAATGGAAAGAAGTTGTAGCTTGAGAGAAAACCAAATTTGAAATGAAAATGCAAGGAAAGAAGAAAGTAAAATCAGCTATGGAGGGAGGCCAAAATATGTAAATTGAAATACACTATAGTATAAAACCTATTGACTTAAAGTGTATAAACTTGTTGGACAAGAAATGAATGTTAAAAAGGCCTTCAGGAAAGAAAATATCACAAATCAGGAAGAAGACTACAGTGGCTTTGGTCTCTGTGTTTACCACTTGAGCCTCTTGAGTTTGCCACTTTTTCTTTCTGATGCTCCCACCCCTGGTGATGTCAGATGTTGACTCTGTCTGACCTTAGGCAGCTTGTTTGATAATTCCAGTGATCTGCTGTCCCTGGCTGTCTCCTTCAATTGTTAATTTGGCTACTCTGCACCCAGCAGTCAGGTTTAAGCACTGTAGGGCTGGGTGGAATTCCTCCTGGGGTGGGGGCTATTGTTTCCCCTCAGGCTGCTGCTGCTGGGAGGGGAGTGGTCTGCCTGAGCTGGATGCCTGCTGTTGCCAGTAAGGGGAATGACTCTACCCGGATCCTGGTGTCTATCAGTTCTCTCCCCAAGGCCTCTGTCCTGTCTCTCACTGGTGTCAGCAGCTCATTCTGCCCCCACCTTTGCCAGAGCCCAAGGTAAGTGGCTCAAATGAAAATTTGTGTTGGCTCTTTAAACAACAGCTCTTCAGTGGCCAGTCATCTGTCTTTGGAGCCTTGCTGCTTTTTGCTGCTGGTTGTTATCTGTGTACTTTTTGGGCTCTGGTGCTCTAGGCTTGGGGATCCCAATTTAGGACCCCATTCTTCTCAAGGGGATCCAACTGGCCACTTCATTATCCCTCTGGCGCTGCCACCTGTGGGTACACAGCCAGCCATCTGGAGTCTCTACTGCATTCCCTACCAGACAGGTTGTGCAGAAGCTGGTTCTTCTGTCGTCCGAAGTGTTATGGCTTCTCTCTGGCTATTGCTCAGTTGTTTGTTCCGGGTGGTTTCTCCACAACTGAGTTGTAATTCCAGATTGGCCCTGGGAGGAGGTTAGTGTGACTTCCATTCATTCCTCCGCCATCCGGAAAAAAGCTGCTAATTGTGTTTAAATGTCCACCCTGAAAAGAAGTGACCGGTTCTAATTCTAGGATGCTGTTAAAAATGTTTTTTAAATCGTTTACCATTATGTTTTTAAGTAATGAAAAACCTTTAAAAGTCATTCTATGGAGTTGAGGAGCTATTTCCCCCAATTGCTCTCCAGTTATTTAATGCTAAAAATAATTGAAATAAATGATTTAGTATTAAGTTTTCTTAATACGAATTACCTTTTTTAGCATGTTCTGAAATAAGTTGTTATATACATGTATTTTCTTTGTTTTCCCAGTTTTATTTAAATATAGTTGACATGTAACCATGTGTACGTTTAAGGTGTACAACATAATGATTTGATATATGCATATATTGCCAAATAATTACCACAGTAAGCTTAGTTGACATTCATCACCACACATAGTCACAAATATTTTCATTTAAATCTAGTTCTGTATATTTCATTTGGTAAAATAAGATTTATTATTTTTTGTGTGGCTTAAGTCAACCCCACAATTTGCCAGAATACTAGGTTAATCCCCTAAAAGCTATTTTTATGGTTAATCTTGATCACAAAACTGAAGGGAGGGCAAATCTGTTCCTCACCATTGAATCAGAGAACACCAGTTCCTTAGACCTTAAAGAGAGTTTAGAGATCATGCACAGATTGTCATAATATTTTTATGGTATCTCATAGCCTCTCAGACTCAAATAAATTGAAAGCATCATGTCATATATATATTTACAGCTATACCTCATATGTTGCAGATAATGTATGCTTAAAAAATTCAGGCATACATATATCTCATTTAATTGGGCGAAACATGGAGAGTTATATTAGAATTAAAATATAGAATTATATAAGAATTATCTATATGTATTTCTAATATAAAATTAGGAATATCTTATAATTGTTTTAGAATTATTAAAATTATATTCATATGTTGTTACTATGAGGAATTTCCCCATTTCATTATTGAAATAGGCAATTCTAGTAATTAAAACAACAAATCACATTTTCAAATTAAATGACAATATAAAAAGTAGTAATAAAATTAAAACATATCAGTTTCCTGACAGTTCAAAAAATACAATTATTTAAAGTTATTTTTGTTTTTCTCAATTTGTATTATTTTAATCGGTATCTAGAGTACAGTACCTAAAAAGTCTTTAAGGCAGTCATCTCCTTCCCATTATTTTCAGATGTTGAAGAGAGGAACTCCATCGGGGTTGGGGGAAATTTTGGGGGGGAAGTTACAGTTGAACTTTGTTTCAATTTCCAATAGCATTTAGGTGAAATTGTTCTGATTCTTATCTCTATTTTTTGACCAAGGAATAATTTCTTAGTTAACCAGCTTTATTTCGCAGCTAACATAAGTCAGTACTTAATTAAGCATTTATTGCACACTTGATGTGCGCAGTCTTTCTTTTGTAATTATCCCAAAACTTTAGGTATAAGGTCACAGAAAAATTTCTACAGCAACATTTCTCAAATTTTGAAACAGTTTAAAAGCATCTGTAGTGCATTAAAACACCATTAGTGATTTGAATGGTATGAGTTACTTAACTTAGCCTTGGCATTTCCCAAACCTTGTTTGACCACAGGAAAGGCCAGGTCAAAGTTAAGCAAGTAAATTTAGCATTATTTACATCAGGGGTGTCAAACTCATTTTCATCGGGGGGGGGGGGGGGAAGCAGGCACATCGGCCTCTCGGTTGCCTTCAAAGGGCAAATATAATTTTAGGACTGTATAAATGTAACTACTCCTTAAGTAAGGGTATGGAGCTCGGCACTGCCAGGTAGAAACAAGGTGCCAGGCTGGATAAAACAAGGTGGAGGGACAAATACCATATGATCTCACCTTTAACTGGAACATAATCAACAAAAGAAAAAAGCAAACAAAATATAACGAGAGTCATTGAAATTAAGAACAATCTAACAATAGCCAGAGGGGAGGGGGGAGGGGAGTGGGGAGAAGGGTTTTCAGGAACTACTATAAAGGACACATGGACAAAACCAAGGGGGAGGGTGGAAGCAGGGGGGGAGGTTGGTTCGGTGGGGTGGGGTGGGGAGAAAATGTAGACAACTGTAATTGAACAACAATAAAATAATTTTTAAAAATTTAAAAAATACTAATTCCAAAAAAACCCCAACCTAAAACAAGGTGTGGAGGGCTGGGTTCGGCCCGCAGGCCTTGTGTTTCCCACCTGTGCTTTATGTCCTTTGATATTGCTAATGGGCATTGTGAACCTCAAAGACAGGATTATAGTGTGCAGTGTTCCTGATAGTATGTACTGTTCCTGAAATTTTGGCCTTGAAATTCTTTTAGGAACACTTACTACTAACTTGTGGAACACACTGTTCTAAAGGACTGGTTCTCAAAGTGTGGTCCTGGACCAGTGGCATCAGCAACACTTCAGAACTTGTTAGAAATGTAAATTCTCAAAAAAAAAAAAAAAAAAGAAAAAGAAATGTAAATTCTCAAGACTCATCCCTGACCTGAATCAGGATCTCTCAGGGTGGGGGCCATCTGTGTTTTATGAAGCCCTTTATTTGAGAACCCCTGTTGTAGAAGTTTATAGGATTGGAGGAGTTTGCTGTGGAAGAATACTCAGCCAACTGGGATTTCAAGTGCAACAGATATATCAAAGGACGTTATTAAATAAAGTCCTATTTTAATAATTTGGGGAACATAACATGTACTTAACCACCTCTGAGCCTTTGTTCGTATCTTTTATTTGGTATACAATCCATCTTTATAACAATTGTGCAGCAATGTATAGTTCTAGTCCTAGTACTCCTGCTGAATGGATGTGAAAATTTGAACAAGTCTTAAAATTATTTGAAACCCGATTTTTTCATCTGTAAAATAAGAGATCCCTTGTAGTTGTAAAATTCTACTTACTTATTTTTTCGTTTATTTTCCTATTCTGTTTCTTGCTCACACACCGAATAATTTTTAAATTTAATTTTTATTATTCCTCAAGCTAACACATGCAAATAATACAAAAATGTTAATTAGTTCTACAAGACTTAAAAAAAGAAAAAAGTTTTATGTCCCACTCCTCTCCTCTGATACTGCTTCCTATAGGTTACCATATTATCTTGCATGTTTTATAACTGATATATTCAAACTTGTTTTTGTTTTTTAATTTTATTTTTTTTAATTTTCTATAGTTATTCAATTACAGTAGTGTGCCTTTTCTCCCCATCCCTCCACCCCACCCCAGCCGAATCCCCGTCCCTCCTCCACCTCCACCCTCCCCCTTGATTTGGTACATGTGTCCTTTAAAGTAGTTCCTGTAATCCCCTCTCCCCACTGTCCCCTCCCCACTCCCCCCTGCCCATTGTTAGATTGTTCTTAACTTCAATGTCTCTGGTTATATTTTGATTCCTTTTTTCTTCTATTTATTATGTTCCAGTTGAAGGTGAGATCATATGATATTTGTCCTTACCGCCTGGGTTATTTCACTTAGCATAATGCTCTCCAGTTCCATCCATGCTGTTGAAAAGGGTATAAGCTCCTTCTTTCTCTCTGCTGGGTAGAATTCCATTGTGTAAATATACCATAGTTTTTGGATCCACCTGTTTGCTGATGGGCACTTAGGTTGCTTCCAGTACTTGGCTATTGTGAATTGTGCTGCTATGAACATTGGGGTGCACAGATTCTTTTGGATTGGTGTTTCAGAGTGCTTAGGGTATAATCCCAGCAGCGGAATTGCTGGGTCAAAGGGCAGTTCCATTTTTAGTTTTGTGAGGAAATTCCATACTGTTTTCCACAGTGGGCTCACCAGTCTGCATTCCCACCAACAGTGCACTAGGGTTCCCTTTTCTCCGCATCCTCTCCAACATTTGTTTGTGGATTTGTTTATGTTGGCCACTCTGACTGGTATGAGATGGTACCTCATTGTGGTTTTAATTTGCATCTCTCTGATGGCTAGTGATGCTGAGCATCTTTTCATATGTCTTTGGGCCCTCTGTATGTCTTCCTTGGAGAAGTGTCTGTTCAAGTCCTTTGCCCATTTTGTAATTGGGTTGTGTGTCTTCCTGGAGTGAAGTCGTGAGAGTTCTTCATATATTTTGGAGATCAGGCCCTTGTCTGAGGTATCATTAGCAAATATGTTTTCCCATACTGTTGGTTCTCTTTGTAATTTGGTGCTGTTTTCTTTAGCCATGCAGAAGCTTTTTATTTTGATGAGGTCCCATTTGTTTATTCTTTCCTTTATGTCCCTTGCTTTAGGGGATGTGTCTGTGAGGATGTTGCTGCGTGGAATGTCTGAGATTTTCCTGCCAATGTTTTCCTCAAGGACTTTTATGGTGTTACGGCTTATATTTAAGTCTTTTATCCATCTTGAGTTTATTTTTGTGTATGGCGTAAGTTGGTGATCGAGTTTCATTTTTTTGCACGTAGCTGTCCAGATCTCCCAACACCATCTGTTGAAGAGGGTGTTTTTGCTCCATTTTATTCTCCTGCCTCCTTGGTCAAATATTAATTGACTGTAAAGACTTGAGTTTATTTCTGGGCTCTCTGTTCTGTTCCATTGGTCTATGTGCCTGTTCTTATGCCAGTACCAGGCTGTTTTGATTACAGTGGCCTGGTAATACAGTTTGATATCAGGTATTCTGATCCCTCCTGCTTTGTTCTTCTTTCTCAAAATTGCTGCAGCTATTCGGGGTCGTTTATGGTTCCATATGAATTTCTGAAATGTTTGTTCTATATCTGTAAAATATGTCATGGGTATTCTAATAGGGATTGCATTGAATCTATAAATTGCTTTGGGTAGTATGGCCATTTTGATGATGTTAATTCTTCCAGTCCATGAGCATGGTACATGCTTCCATTTGTTTGTGTGTTCCTTAATTTCTTTCATCAGTGTTGTGTAGTTTTCTGAGTACAGGTCTTTTACCTTCTTGGTTAGATTTATTCCTAGGTACTTTATTTTTCTTGTTGCTATATCATGTCTGATTTTTTTCCTAGTTTCTCTTTCTGCTGTTTCATTGTTGGTGTACAGGAATGCCTTTGATTTCTGAGTATTGACTTTGTATCCAGCTGTTTTGCCAAATTCATTTATTATGTCGAGTAGTTTTTTGGTGGAGTCTATAGGATTTTCCATGTACACTATCATGTCATCTGCAAACAGTGACAGTTTCATTTCCTCCTTTCCATTTGGGATGCCTTTTATTTCTTTTTCTTGTCTGATTGCTGTGGCTACGACTTCCAATACTATGTTGAATAGGAGTGGTGAGAGAGGGCATCCTTGTCTTGTTCCTCATCTTAGTTGGAAAGCTCTACGTTTTTGTCCATTGAGTGTGATGTTGGTGTAGGTCTCTAATATATGGCCTTTATGATGTTGAGGAATGCTCCCTTTATTCCCACTTAGCTGAGTGTTTTTATCAGAAATGGGTGCTGTATCTTATCAAATGCTTTTTCCCCAACTGTTGATATGATCATGTGGTTTTTGTCTTTGCTGTTGTTGATGTGATGTATTATGTTTATTGATTTGCGAATATTGTACCATCCTTGCATCCCTGGGATGAATCCCACTTGGTCATGGTGGATGATCTTTTCAATGTATTGCTATATGCGGTTTGCCACTATTTTGTTGAGAATTTTAGCGTCTATGTTCATCAGCGATATTGGCCTGAAGTTTTCTTTCTTCATTGTGTGTATATCTGGTTTTGGGATTAGGATGATGCTGGCTCCATAAAAAGAGTTTGGGAGTCTTCCATCAGTTTGGATTTTTTCGAGTAGTCTGTGAAGGATAGGGGTTAGTTCTTCCTTAAATGCTTTGTAGGATTCTGTGAAACCGTCTGATCCAGGGCTTTTGTGTGTTGGGAGTTTTTTGATGACTGCTTCAATTTCATCTTCTGTTATTGGTATGTTCAGGTTTTCTGTTTCTTCATTCAGTTTTGGAAGATTATATTTTTCTAGAAATGTGACCATTTCACCTAGGTTTTCAAATTTCTTGGCATACAGTCCTTCGTAGTAATTTCTTACAATCCTTTGTATTTCTGTGGTATCAGTTGTAATCTCTCCTCTTTCATTTCTGATTGTGTTTATTTGGATCCTCTCTTTTTTTCCTTGATGAGCCTACTTAAAGGCTTGTCGATTTTGTTTATCTTTTCAAAGAACCAGCTTCTGGATTCATTGATCCTTTGAATTGTGCTTTTAGTCTCTATGTCTTTTAACTCTGCTCTGATCCTGGTTATTTCCTTCCTTCTGCTTGCTCTGGGCTGTCTTTGTTGTTGTTCCTCGAGTTCTTGTAGGCGTAGGGTTAGGTTGTGTGTTGGAAGTGTTTCTATCTTCTTAAGGCAGGCCTGTATTGCTATGAACTTCCCTCTCAGGACTGCCTTTGCTGTTTCCTATAGGTTTGGAGTTGTTTTGAGTTCATTTTCATTTGTTTCCAGAAAGTTTTTGATTTCTTCCCTAATCTCGTTCTTGACCCATTCATTGTTTAAAAGCATGCCATGCAGTCTCCATGATTTTGAATGTTTTGTGTTTTTTCCTTTGGGGTTGGTTTCTAGTTTCAGTCCCTTGTGGTCAGAGAAAAAGCTTGATATGATTTCAATTTTCTTGACTTTGGTGAGGCTTGCTTTGTCTCCTATCATGTGGTCTATCTTTGAAAAAGTTCCATGGACACTTGAAAAGTATGTGTATTTTGCTTCTTTGGGATGAAAAGCTCTATATATATCAGTTAAGTCCATTTCCTCTAGGGTATTGTTAAGTGACACAATATCCTTGTTGATATTTTGTTTGGAAGACCTGTCCATTTTTGACAGTGGGGTGTTAAAGTCCCCTGCTATAATTGTGTTGCTGTCAATATCTTTCTTGAAGTCCTCCAAGATTTTCTTTATGTATTTGGGTGCTCCTATGTTGGGAGCATATATATTTACAATGTTTTTGTCTTCTTGGTGGATTCTTCCTTTGAGTATTATGAAGTGACCTGGGTCTCTCTTTATGGCCCTTCTTTGGAAGTCTATTTTGTCTGATATGAGTATTGCTGCCCCTGCTTTTTTTTTCCTGTCCGTTTGCCTGGAAAATTTGTTTCCAGCCCTTCACTTTCAGTCTGTTTAGGTCTTTTGTCCTGAGATGGGTCTCTTGTAGGCAGCATATGTGGGGGTCATGTTATCTTATCCAGTCAGCTCTTCTATGTCTTTTGATTGGAGCATTTAATCCATTTACGTTTAAGGTCATTATCGATAGGTAGTTATTCATTGCCATTTTTTCCTGCCTATGTTCCTCTCGCTTTCTCTTTTCCTTCCTCTCCTTAAAGCAATCCCTTTAGCATCCCTTGTAGAGCTGGTTTGGTGGAAGTGTATTCTTTTAGACTTCTTTTGTCTGGGAAACTCTTTATTTGGCCTTCTATCTTGATTGAGAGCCTTGCTGGGTACAGTAGTCTTGGTTGCAGGCCTCTGGTTCTCATTACTTGGAATATTTTTTGCCATTCTCTTCTGTCTTGGAGCGTTTCCATTGAAAAGTCAGTTGCTAACCTTATTGGGGCTACCTTGTATGTTACTTCCTTTTTTTCCCTTGCTGCCTTTAAGATCCTCTCTTTGTCTTGGAATTTTGCCATTTTAATTATGATGTTTCTTGCAGTGGGCCTCTTTGGATTCCTCTTGCTTGTGAGTCTCTGTGTTTCCTGGATTTGGGTGATTTTTTCTCTCCTCACATTAGGGAAATTTTCCATCATTACTTTTTCAAACAGGTGTTCTATCCTTTGCTGTTCTTCTTCTCCTTCTGGTATTCCTATTATACGGATATTGTTACATTTCATGTTGTCCTGCATTTCCCTTATTATCTCTTCATTCTTTCTGAGCCTCTTTTCCTTTTCTTGCTCTTCCTGGGTGTTTTTTTCTACTTTGTCCTCCAGCTTGCTGATCCGATCCTCTGCTTCATCAAGTCTGCTCTTTATTCCTCCTGCTGTGTTCTTCAATTCAGAAATTGTGTTCTTCATTTCCTCTTGGCCCTGTTGATAGTTTCTATTTCCTTTTTCATGTTGATATAGTTTGCAGTGAATTCATTGTGGTTTCCCTGTATTTTCTTGTAGTTCTCTGTGACCTCAGAGAGTTCCGTGAGCTTCCTGATAACCATTGCTTTCAACTCAGTATCTGATAGTTGACTTGCCTCTTTTTCAGTTAGCATTCTTTTTGAGACTTCCTCCTTTCCTTTCATTTTTGGAATTATTTCTTTGTCTTCCCATCATTTGTGAGACTCTTCTTGTTAGCCTCTGCTCCTTAAATTGATCTATTCTGCCTCCCTGGGTTTATGGTATGAACTTCTATGGTAGAATGTCAGTGGGATTCAGTGGTGCTGTCTCCTTAATCTCCTGTGCTCTCTGGTCTTGATCTGATGTTTATGGCTGTAACAAGGTCTAACTCTGGTCTTTTCAGTACTCCAGGTTTTATTGTCTCACCTGTGAGACAAGAAAAGGTGGCGGGGGGGGGGGGCGCAGAACGGAAGGAGTAGAAAAGGGAATAGAAAAGGAAAGGAAGGAAGGGAGTAGGAATAAAGATAGATCGGAGGCAATATAAGAAAGAATTTTAACAAAAGTTAAAGGAATAAATAAAAGAAGACAGGAAGAAGGAATAAAAAAGGTAAAGGATGGAAGGAAGAAGGAATAAAAAAAAGAAAGAAGGACAGAAAGGAAAAAGGAATTCAGGGGGAAAGGAGGAAAGAAAAGAAAAAAAAAAAGTCTTCCTCTTGCTTTAAACTGGTCAGGTTAGTTCTGCTGATCTTCCTGTCTTTGGAATGGGAGGGGGTGGTTGGAAGGATTGGTTTCACTTTTCTCCCTTCCTGAGCCACACTCTTCCCTTTTTTCAGCTTGCAGGCCAGTTACTCTGGGTCCTACTGCTCCCCACTATGCCTTTGGATCACCAGTTGTGCTGTCCTTGAGTTGCACCAATTAGGGGCAACTCATATTCCCCCTTCTTGCCCTTTGCTGTCTTAGATGCTAGGGGCTCTTGGTGCTGCTATGGGATAGTTCAGCCCCCTACTGGGTCAGGTCTTTTCGGGGATTGCAGTCTCCCCTATCCCTGCAGCTCCCGTCTGCTGGCTGTTCTGCCTTGGTCATAGAGAGCCAGTAGGCCCTGCAGGGCTCTGTGCGCAGGGGCTATGTAGGAGTTGTTCAGAACCGGTACATTTAGGTGTGGTCCCTGGCAGGCAGCCAGGCCCTCCGATCAGCAGATCTATGGTTTTGAGCCTGGGTCACCCATGGCCAGTCTTTCTGCTGCTTTGGGCCTATGTCTCCTGCACGCCTGGTCGGTCTGCCTCCTTGGGCCTGTGCGTGGGGCAGGTAGCCTCTGCTTCCGGTGTGCACCCACCCACCCAAGTTTTCGGGTGTGGGCGCCCCACCGGGATCTCAGGTGTGGGCGGCCAGCTGGGGTTTCTGTTGTGGTCCCCCAGTACGCTGATCTGGGTTCGCGCAACCGGGCTTTAGGTGAGCGCCGTGGCTGCTTTTCCATTGTTCACAGTCCAGGGGCTGAGCGGGGAGGGCCGCCATAGGCTGGGGCTGCTGGGAAGAGTTCTCTAACTAGCCCGATTGCCACTATTTTCTTTTTTTTGAGAAATTCTTCCTATTCAAGCCCCCCTGGTCCAAGCAAGCACCTGGCTGCTCATACAGCTCAGCCTGGCTCTGTGCCAAGAATCCTGCAGCAGACCCTGCGCCCGGGCCGGGGCTTCAGCCGCCCTGGTCCCAGCACAGGTCCCAGGGACCTTATTGTCCTTAGCACTCTTCTTACCGTCAGATCTTTCAGTGTCCTCTATCTTTGGTCTCCGATCTTCATATATGCTGGAATACCGTTGGCTGTTCGCTCTGTTCCTCAGATCAGCTAGGTGTTTCACTGGTGTTGAGGGGAAGTGGACTCTGCTTCCACCTATCTCGCCACCATACTTCTTTTTGTGTGTTTTAATTTTAAATATCATCTATTGACTTCTTACTGGGGAAGAGGAGGCTTTATCTCTCTCCCTTTCTTCCGCATTAGGGAGTCTATAGACACTATACAAATTTAAAAACTAAAAACAAATTTAGTTTTATCAGTTCCTTGAGATGTTTTCAGTGTTGACATTATTACAGTTAAGTACAATTTTGATCACATCTGAGCCATGTAGTATGTGTTCGTTGATTACATTTCCTATAAACCTTTTTCCTTATTTTTGTTTATTTTTTTTTATTTCCTCAGTTTTCTTTAGAAACATTCTCAAGTTCTCCAACAGAGTTGTCTATCTTTCCTAGTATGATTAAACACATTAGGTTATCTACAATTTGTATTATTTATTTATAAAAGTTTCTTCTTTTTTGATATGTCTGCACTGGAGTTCTTTGTCCTTTCACCTGAACTGATGGTTCTCTATTTAGTCCTTCTAAATGTTTGTCCTGGGATTTTCCCTGCATCCTTATCCTGTAAATTCCTTTGCTTCTCTCTTGTGTTGAATCTTCTGTTTCTAGGATTTTATGTGCTCTCTTGCCTTTTTTTGTGGTTTAACTTTTTTATTTTGGTTTCAAATATCCTTCAATAGCTTTCTGAGAAAGTTCAGTAAATTATTTTTACCTTTAATGTTTGAAACACCTTCTACTTAACCATCTGATTGATAGCATGATATAGAATTCAAGGTTGGAAATACTTTCCCCTCAAATATTGAACTTCATTGTTTTCTAGCTTTTATTAATCTATTTGAGAAGTTTATTGCTATGCATATGTCTGATCTTCTGTATATGATATGTTTTTTCCTCTATGAAAGCTTTTAGAATCTCTTATCCCCCTGACTTCAGAAATGTTGCGTGCATTGCTGATCATCTTTTTTATTTCATTGTTTTGGCTACTTCATGGGCACTTTCAATTTCAATGTAGCTATTCATATCCTGTAGTGGAAATATTCATTTCCTTACATCACCATCATCATTTCTTCCCCTCCACTTCATCTCTTTTTGGGCCTCCTGTTGGTTAGATGTTGGTTTCCCTGGATGATCCTCTAATTTGCTTGTTTTTTCTCTCCAATCGTGTTTGTTTTGTGAGCTCCTCAACTCTAAATTCTATTCCTTCTACTACTTCTTATTATATTTATTTTAAGATTTAAGTACAGCAAAATTAGGATTTTTTTCTTGTACAGTTCTATAAGTTTCAACAAATGCCTAATTGTGGAACCACTACCACAGTCAACACTTCTGATAACCCCATACATCCCTTGTTGCCATTTTGTAGTCAACCCTTTTCTGTGACTCTAACTACTGGTAGCAACTGATGTGTTTTCCCTTCCTATAGTTCTGCCTTTCCAGTATGTCACATAAATACAGTCATGCAGTACTTAGCCTTTGAATCTGTCGTCTTTCACTTAACACAATGCATTCGAGTTTCATATATTGTTCTTTGTGTATCAATGCTTCTTTTTTTTTTTATTGCTGAGGAGTATTTTATTAAATGGATATACCTCACTTCATCTATTCCCCAGTTGAAGGATGTTTGAATTGTTTCCAGTTTTAGGTGAACCATGATTATGAAAAAAGTTGTTATGCACATTCATATACAGGTTTTTGTATGAACTTGTTTTCATTTCTCTTGGAGAGATATCCAGAAATGGGATTGCTGTGTCATATGGTAATTCTGTATTTAACTTTGTAAGAAACTAGTGCTAAACTATTATCCCAGAGTGGCTGTACTATTTTATATTCTCACTGGCAACATACGAGAGTTCTAGTTGCTCTGCATCCTTGTCAACAACTTGATATTGTCAGTTTAAAAAAATTATTTTAGTTATTCTAAGATGTAGGTAATGGTATTTCAGAAAAGATATACAAATGGCCAACAGGCCCATGAAAAAGATGCTCAACATTATTAGTCATCAGGGAAATGGCAAAACAAAGCCACAGCAAGATACCACTTCACACCCATCAGGACGGCCGTCATCAAGAGACGGATGGCCGACGCCGATAGGACATGGAGAAATGGGAATGCTCACACACTACTGATGAGAATGGAAAATGGTGCAGCTGCTGTGAAAAAATAGTCTGACAGTGCCTCAAACAGTTAAATGCATTTATATGATCCAGCAACTGAATTCCTGGGTATTATCCAACAGAATAGAAACCTGTCCAGAGAAAAACCTGCATGCGAATTTTTATAACAGATTAGTCATAATAGCCCCAAACTGGAAACAATCCAAATGTTCATTAACTGAAGCATGGGTAAGTAAAATATAGTTTATACAAAGAATTGAAGTATGGATTGATACGTGCTACAACATGACTGCATCTTGAATACCTCATGCTAAGTGAAGGAAGCCTGTTACACAGGACTATATATTGTACAGTTTCATTTATTTGACATGTCCAGAATAGGCAAATAATACAGAGACAGAAAGTAGATTAGTGGTTGTCTTGAGTTGGTGGGTGTAGGGAGATTAGAAGTTGGTGGTTATGAAGTATGGGGTCTTATTTTGGGGTAATGAGAATGTTCTAAAATTGATAGTGGTGATGAATCCACAACTTTGTAAAAACCATTGAATTGTTCATTTTTGAGTGAATTATAAGCTGATTAAAAATCACCAGTTTTAAATTTACAATTCAGTAATTTTAATGAATATACAGATATTGTTCAGACATCACCACAGATGAGTTTTAGACCATTTTTATCACAACAAAAAAGACCCCTTGTGCCTGTTTATGGTTAATACCTATTCCCACTCCAACTCCTGGCAACCACAAATCCTTTTTCTGCCTCTATAGATTTGCCTTTTCGATATATTTCATATAAATGAAATAATGGAATAATACTCTTTTTGCACCTGGTTTTTTTACTTAGGTTTGCTTTCACATTTTTTGCTAAAACTTGTTATTGACTATTTAATAGCCATCCTAGTAGGTATGTAGTGATGTCTCATTGTGGTTTGAATTTGCATTTTTCTAATGACTATTGACGTTGAACATCTTTTTAAAACTTTTTGACACTTGAGTTATTTTATATTAGTTTCATGTGTACAGCTGTATAGTGCTTGCACATCTTTTTGTGTGCTTATTAACCATGTTATCATCTGTGAAATATGTAGATAATCCTTTGCTCATTTTTTAAATGTTTTTTCTTATTGGTCACTTTTGAGTTCATTATATATTTCAGTAAAAAATTTTTTGTCATATACGTGATATACAAATATTTTCTCCCAGTCTGGCTTGTATTATCATTCTCCTAACAGTATCATTTGAAGAGCAAAAGTTTTTAATTTTGGTAAATTTCAATATTTTCTTATATACATCTAAAAACTGTTTGCCTAACTCAAGACATTGAAGATTTTCTCTTACGCTTTTTTCCAAAAGTTTTGACGTTCTACATTTAGGTCTTTGATCTATTTTGAGTTAATTACTGTAAAGATGGGAGGTACAGGTTGAGGATCATTGTCTTTTCTTTTGCATATGGATATCAATTGTTCCAGCACCATTTGATGAAAATACTGTTTTCTCTGTTAAATTGCTCTTGAACCTTTTGTCAAAAATCAGTTGACCTTTTGTGTGCTTTCTCTGTGCTACTACTTTCTCTTTCCTCTTTCTTTTTGTCTTCCTGGCTCTAATTTTTCTTCTTTATTACCTGTTCTTTCTCCTATTTTTTGATTTCTCTCTCTTCTCCCATTTTTCTCTTCCTTTATTTCCTTCCTTAAACTTACGTATATAGATTAGTATTAGTTGGAGTTTTATCTACCTTATTTTTAGTTTAAATAGCAATAAACATGAAGAATTTTCAGGGTATTTGTGGCCTTGAAGAAAGATGGTGATTCCTCTTCCCAGACCATGTTTCAGAACTTTTACAACAGGAATAATTTCCCCATGGTTATGGTTTCTTCAGAAAGCTAAATTAGTTAAGGCAATTTGAGACTGGCATGTTGAAAAGGAAGTCAAGATTTTAGTCTTTATTCTACCATGCCTTTATCATCCCTAAAATATAAAGTTAGTCATTCATGCTGCCCCTGTAGGGTAGTCACGATTACTACTGAATCCACAGATAAAAGAAAAACAATTTTCAGAGCAGCTGAATTTTGCAACTTCTTCAAACACAGATTTTGATCTATTTTTTTAACATTTAGAAAAAGTAAAAAAGGAATTGGATTTTGGCATTTAAATAAAAACGAGGCACTTGACCATGGACTCAAGTAATACAGGTGACCAGTCCTGTCTTTGAACCTTACAAAGCATAGTCATGTTTTACTTTGGTTTTCTCAGAATCCAGAGTAGCTTTTTTCCAGGAAAGTGCCCTAATTACATTGAAACATGCCTCTCATGTCCAACACTTTTAGTGCTGTGCCACAGGATTTTAAATGTGGTCTATTAGAAAGTTTGTGGTTAAGGTATTCCTTTTATGATACTTCAGTTTAAATTTTTATCTTCAGTTTCTAAGAAACACTTTTTGCATATTCTCTTTTTATTAATGCTATACAGTACTTTGGAGACATTAGTCAAGAATTGTATCACTGTTTCCTACCATAGCTAATGGATTTAGTTTCTGTGGTCTTAGTAGAGGGTTCTTATCTAGGAGAACTGAATGAGAAGATTACTTAAACCCCATACCTGAAATATCCAGATAACTGCTTCGGCACTTTACTTTGCTTGAACTGTGATCTCTGTGCCTTAATAAAGGGTGCCACCCTTCTATGTTTTAAGAAAGTAATTCTGACTACAAAAAGTTACTGGTTGAATTAGGTTCAGATTTTTTCCTCTTATCTCCATGAAACCATGAAAGGAGCAGGGAACTTGGGCAGAGACTGTAGTTGAAAATTTGGGTAGAGGTCTTACAGCAATGTAATGCAGGCCAGGTTGCATCATATACACCTGGGTGTTATTGCAGTCCCTTTGCAGCCTCGTGCAGCAGTTGCCCTGAGTTAAGTTGCAAACTCAGCTTCCCTTTGGTCTCAAAGCTCAGCTGCTTGTGCATACTGCTCTGAAGCTTGGGCTGATTGGGTTAATTCCTCTCTTCCCCAATAAGGTACCTCTGCAAGTACCTTCTCCCTCCTATGTCTTTCTCAATTTGAGTTCTCTATTCCTAGGAGCATTGGTTCTTCCTCTTCTTTTCACAGGATCTCAACTTGTCCTGGGCAAGCCAGCTCTTTGCTTCTGCTCCCGAGAAGTGCCAAGACTCTGCAACACTGACTCCAGCTACCTTCTCATACCTAGACTTTTGGGCTGCTTTCTGGATACCTGCATAAGCAAGCCCTTGTCACTACTACCCATTCCTCCCTACACCCTCCTTTTTCCTTCTGGCTACACTTGTGTTTGTTTCTCTCCCTCCCCACCTCCACCCTCTGGGCACAATGCATAAAGGATGGAAAAAGTACTGCGGCCAGAAGTCTGCGAGTGAGGCAACAATGGATGAATATTTAGGCAGCTTAGGACTATTCCGAAAGCTGACTGCCAAGGATGCCTCTTGCCTCTTTCGGGCTATTTCGGAGCAGGTAAAAGGAAAGCAAATATATCTTCCCATACTGAAATTTCAGAGTTTGACATGTGGTGTGGTACTGTAGCTAAAAGACCTATACCCAGCAAAACAAAACAAAATCCTTTTTTCTTTCCTAGTAAAAACATGTGGATCTGTCTGCTACTTACTAGCGTGGTGCACACCCTGCCAGTTAGTCCAAATGTGGTGTTGTGCCTTTGTTATCTCTCCTGTTTTCTAAATACTACTTTGGAATGTAAAAGAAATACAATTTTGGGGTTAAAGAAAAATTTAAAATTTATCTTGATGTTTATAAGCAGCCCCTGCTTCCTCTAAATTTGCCTAAGGGAAAATGCAGGCTGTGCCCATAAGGAGTAGAAAAGGGGGAGCTTAACAGAATCATCTCTGCCCAATCTCACTAGAGGTGACAACAGATTTTAATAATATCAGGACTTAATTTCCCAATTTCCTTCATACGTTCTGAAGGAGGGGGACTGTAAATGACCAGTTCATAGCGTTAATTCACAGACTTCTGTTTTAAATGACTGCTGACAGTAGCTGGTTTTTCTCTTTTTAGTTGTTTTGCAGCCAGGTCCATCATTTGGAAATCAGGAAGGCTTGTGTCTCATATATGAGAGAAAATCAACACTCTTTTGAGTCTGTAAGTAGAATACGTACCCCAAGGGAGAGTTGTCATTAGAGCATGTAGTAGAGGGGAAATGAATTTCGAGCACCTACGTATGAAAATTATATCATGTAATCTCAGTAGCAAATATTTAATTTTATGCTAACTTCCTTCCCTCTTGCTAGCACACTTCTGGACTTTGTTCCAGAATTAGATTGTTGTGTACTCTAAAATTTAAGAAAAAACAACCTGTATTCTCCCATTACTTTCTTCCCCCACATACCAAAAAACTCCCAAACCCTAAAAAGTTACACTTTGACTTCTGTTTTGTATTATCTATACCACTGTTTTCTTGAACAATTAATCACAGTTCAAGAAAGGTTTAGCTGTGTTAATATTTTAAGTATATATTTTAAAATATGTACAGATGGGAACCCCCTCTGTTCTCTTGCTTAATTCTGCAATGCTTGAAAAATCTTGTAAAACTTAATTGTAGGTAAACAAATTAGTCCTAAACATCCATCTTTCCATGTAACAAACTGTGGTATTTGGAGCTCTGCCACTAATGATTGACTTCAAAACAACTTTTAGAAGGCATCTTTCTGTATGTTGATGTATTTGAATTTCTGTTAACAGACTGAGGTTTTCATCAAGGTGTAATAGGAAGCCCTTTCATGTGTCTTTTATATTTTTATTATACCCCAACCTTCCCAGTACTTTTTTTCTTTTAGCTGTATACTATGGATATTTGCTTGCTGTTTGAGTTAATTTTTTCAACAGGTTTCATTAAATTTTAAAACTACGTAAAGTCTTCTAGACTTTTAAGCTTATTACCTTAAAGTTAATTACAGTCTTTGTTGTCACATCTGGGAAAAAGATTGTTCATGAATTACTTCAAATGCAAGACCATGGTGTAAAGCAGTGCATCTCAAGTATTTTTGTGCATACAAATCACCTGGATATCTTGTTAAAATACAGATTTTGATTTAGTAGGTCTGAGCTGGGACCCAAGATTTCTGCCTTGTTAACAAACTCCCAAGTGATAATTGCTGTTGTTTGTAGACCACATTTTGAGTAACAAAGATAAATGTGTAAAATTTTAAAACTACATGGGTGAGTCTTGGAATAATTTTACTGTGTGGAAGAAACCAGACTGCCCCCAGAAAATACATACTGTATGACTTCCTTTATATAAAAAGAGAAAATGCAAACCAATCGCAGTGAGTAAAGCAGGTCAGTGATTGCTTAGGGGTCAGTGGTGTTAGAGAGGGGCACAAGGGAACTTATGGGGATGATGAATGTATTCACCATCACGATTATCGTGACGGTTTCATGGGTGCATACATGTGTCAAAACTTACTTGATTGTGCCATTTAAATACGTGCATTTTATTGTATGTTTTGCATACATGGAACAAACTGATAGCTGTCAGAGAGGAGGAGGGAGGGGGATTGGATGAAAGAAGGTGAAGGGATTAGCTAAAGAACATATATGCATAATCCATAGGCACAGATAACTGTGAGGTGTTGGCCGGAGAGGAGTGGGAGTGAGGGCAGGGGAGAGGTGGGCAAAGAGGGGGAAATGAGGATATCTGTAATAGTGTCAACAATAAAAATACAGGAAAGAAATACTTGTAGTTTATTGTATGTCAGTTATACCTCGATCATGTTGTTTTAAAAAGGGATTGAGAAAAATTAAAAATTGAGTTTTAAAATTCTAGTTATATTTAATTCTAGCTATACCAGATAATGCGTGGAATTAGATTTATATTCCCTGAGTTTAATTTAATTTTATTTTTACTGAGGTATATTTATAAACGATAAAATTCACTATTTTAAGTTTAGCATCTTTAGTTTTGGAAATAATAAACAGTCACACAGCTGCCAGTGCAATCAAGATGTAGAAAGTTTCTGTTGCCCCAAAAAGTTTCCTTGTGCCCTGGGCTTTTTTGAACCTAATGAAATTCCCTTTAAAATTCCTCAGTTTAACTTTGTAAATGCATGTTTCCTGTAAAATTTAAAGTATTTGGACTTACAATGATTGGGCTTGATTGATTTATGAAAATTGTCAAGTTGGCATTTTAAAAGGAACTTATAGGTACGTAGCATTTGAGGAAATGCACTGGTGTTTGGATAAGCCAGGATCAATTCCTAATATACTTCTATAGTCCAGCTTTTCTCCACCCATAGCTTTTGTGTATGTGCAAAACTTCTTGAGGTGCTGTGCAAAATAGTAATTTAATACCATAATTATTGAGCTGAACAAAAACCCATTGGAGGATAACATTGCAGAATATAACCAGATTTCATTAATGCTATGTATTTGGTTAAGTCAAGTTTGTTTTATTTTTGAAGTATGTGGAGGGATCTTTTGAGAAATACCTGGAACGGTTGGGAGATCCCAAGGTAAGATAAAATATGGGGGTTTAATCTTTTCAAAGTATTTGGAATAAGAACCTAAGTAATCATTCAGCTGAGTTGCTTTAGCTAGGGCCAGTGCATTTTCCAAAGTAGCCAGCTGTGTTGAATCAAATAGTTCTTGCAAAAGTTTAGAGGCTGGCAGCCAACTTACTTTTTTTGTGATGAATCTTGAGAATTATGAGTTTAACACCTTTATCATCCATAGATTAGTGAAAGAGTTCATGCTGCTGGGGAACAGGATAAGCCTAAGCCTTTTCAGTTTAATGGGGGAGGGGGATAGTAATGAATGTTACTAGGAAGTCATTATTATATTTTATTAAACAATTCTCCTGATTTGTAGTTATCTTCCTTTTAAGTGGGAGTAAAAATCCATAAACACACATTTAATTAAAAATTTTATGTGATTATATTAAGTCCATAGTTCTGAGCTTAAAACACATGTACTAAATACCTTGCTAACTTCATATTCTTAACACTAATTCCATTTTTATTGTGCCTTTTAAATCCCCCATATTAACTGTCTTTGTTACTTAATGGCTAAGGTCTTTAGGTCCTTTTTTTCTGAATTAAATTTATGTTAACGAGTATTCCAAGTCTCAAAGAAAGTTGTATTTGTTCTACAAATTCTGCACCCAAAAAATAATTGGTGAACTTGCAAAAACTTGTACTTTCTAACTATGCAATGTTTTCTAAAAACTATTTATGTTTAGGAAAGTGCTGGCCAGCTGGAATTAAGAGCTCTTTCTCTAATTTATAAGTAAGTTGAGTCTCTCTCTTTTTTTAAGAGTGTATGTTGTGTGCACAGTTTCTATTAGAGTCCCTTTAGGATTGGGAAAATTTTGAGATGCGATGCATTGATATGTAGAATGAAGAGGTCTAAGGCAAGTCAATTTGTGTAATTTTTAGGTGAAGAATATCTAGCATTTGTGTCAGTTTGAATAGAAGAATAAAGGACTTAGGACTTAAGAACTGCTGGTATTATTCCTGTGGAAAATTAGAATATTTATCTTAGAATTTTGTTTAAGTTTATGCTTCTTTTGCATACATCCTCATTGGGGCCGCATTGCTTCTAAGAGGGTAGAAATCGCTTCTCGAGGACAAGAAAATTAGATATTGCAATGGTTTACAGTGTAACTGTGGTATTAAAATTTCATAGGGAAATTAAGAAAAGTCTAAAGCTGCTCTTTAGGGAGGCGATAATGGGCGAAATTTTGAGTAACACCGTTTTAATGCTTTGGAAGTTTTGTTTTTGAAATTGCAGATGTGGCATATCTGAAAGCTTTAGGGATTTGAAAAAGCTATGTAATATAGGTTAGAGGCTAGTGGGAGTATTGTTCAGTTGAGAAGATTGATCTGCATAAGACTCTTATCCAAATCTGGTGGTGAGATGGCACATACCTTGGTAGTGTTAGAACCCCTTTGTTATGGGGACTTGTTCAAGTTAGTGTTTTTTGGTCTCCTCTTTTCTCACTAAATCCAGCAACAGGTAGAACAGCAGAGCCATTGGGAAGGTTGCTTTTAAATCAGGTGGGCCGGCTCTTAAATTGGCCTGCTGTCAGTGTTTGTATGGCCCTCAAACTGAGAATGCTTTTCAAAAGGTTAAAAAATCAAAAGAAGGATAATGCTTCATGGCATGTGAAAATTATATGAAATTCAGATTTCAGTCTCTATAAGTAAAGTTTTATTGGAACACAGTCATGTGCATTTGTTTAGCATTGTCTGTGGTTGCTTTCATGCTACAAGGTGAAAGTTGAAAAAAGCATATGGCCTACAAAAGCTGAAATGTTTATTATCTGGTCTTTTATCAAGAAAGATGTTTATTTTCTGGTCTTTTATCTGCTTTAAATAAGTGGGAGCCCCCAGAACTCACAAATGTACATACAATTGGTATCTATCTTCTTTATTCCTCCTTCCCCTAAATTAAGATACATTTTTAAAAATCCATAGGACTTTACTGGCCATTAGCTTCTGTACCTTGAATTAATATTATTTAATGTTTTAAGCATTTGGATTACTTTATATGAATAAGGTCAGCAGTTTAAAAGAACAAATACTTATTTCTTACAACTATCTCTTGCATATGCCAAATTATGTCTTCTCACCCCACCTTTGTTTTCTGCTCACATAGTCGAGATTTCATTCTTTATCGCAATCCTGGAAAGCCTCCAACTTATGTCACAGATAATGGCTATGAAGACAAGGTAAGAAGATGAGTGAATGTTTACTAAAATAAAAAAAAAGAAATTGAATGATGCTGTAGGCTTACCAGGATATTAAGCAATCATCCTTTTATACCTATTTAGTTAAAGAAGAATAAAGACCCATTCCGCCCTGGCTGGTGTGGCTCAGTAGATTGAGTGCTGGTCTGTGAACTGAAAGATCACCAGTTCGATTTGCAGTCAGAGCACCTGGCTGGGTTGTGGGCTGTGTCCCCAGTTAGGGGTGTGGGAGGGGCAACTGATCACTATCTCTCTTGCCCATCAGTGTTTCTCGTTCTCCCTCCCTTCCCCTCTCTCTAAAAATAAATACATTTTTTAAAAAGTAATCCCATTACAAATGCAAAGCCTTTCTGCCACCAGCCTTTTCCTCTCCACTCAGTCATCATCACTGTTGTTAGCTACTCTTTGGAGCTGACCTGGTCTTGTCACTCCTCTATGATAGAAAACTCTAGTTGGCTCCTCATTGATTAGAAAGGTAAGATTCAAACTGTGAAGCTAGGTATTCAGTGCTCTAAAGGGTCGCAGCCTTTCTTTCCAACTTCGTTTTCCTCCAACATTACTATACCACACTTCCAGGTAGACTTTTATACTTTTTTTCTTTCCTTTGTATCTCAGATGTGTCAATTCCTGTGAAACGTTTCCAACTCCTCTGGAGTTATTTCCTTCCTTTGTATTACCCTAGCATCACCTAAGTAATTATGATATTTATCTCATTGTATTTGTTTTCATATTTGTTTCTCTCATTAGTCTGAAAGTCTCTTGAGGGCAGGGGCAGTGTGCTACTACTGCCTAAGTAAGGTGCAAATAGTAGTAGGTTGATGACTTTCAGCAGCTGAACAAATTGTTCTTCAGCATAAAATTTTTCTTCTAAAAAGTTTTAAGAAAAATATTTTATCCTGATTATTTATTATTGAATGAAGACTATGCAATATTTGACTTTCTAAATCTTGTTTCACATTGTGGCGCAAAATTCAGGCAATGTTTTGATGATGGTAAAACAAGACTAGACATTGGAAGTATGTTAGGATGTTATAGTATCTAGATCAGTGTTCCCCAACCTTTTTGGCACCAGAGACCAGTTTCATGAAAGACAGTTTTTCCACGGGTGGGAGTTGGGCAGGGGGCAGAGCTCAGGCAGTAATGAGAGTGAAGCTTGCTGCCTCACCTGCTGCTCACCTGCTGTGCTGCCCAGACCACTTACCAGTACCAGTACCTGTCTGCAGCCTGGGGGTTGAGGACCCCTGCTCTAGACAAAGACCTGAGCTAGGCAGTGGCATTAGGATGCAAGAGATAACTTAAACGATAAGTATAAATTGGAGCACATTAATTGTTTTACCAATGGTACCACCATCTAATTTGTTCAGCAAATATTAAGCTCCTATAGTATGCCAGGCATTTTACTGGGCTTTGGGGATACCAGAATGAATATAATAAAATTCTTGCTCTCCAAGGGCTTAAGGGGTTATGAAAACAGACATGTAAATGTTTGGGAAGTGGTAAGTTGTATAATAGAAGTATGTGCAAAGACCATAGACGAAAAAGCACTTTAACTCTGCTTAAGGGAATTTAGAAAGATTCATAGTGTTAGTGACATTTAAATGGAGTGTCAAAAGACGAGTCTCACGAGTATGCAGGGCAGTGTACTCATAGGAAACACTTCATGCAAAGGCATGGAAGCAAGAGACGCTCTGGGACTGAAATAGTTCGGTAGAGGGAGGGCAATGCTAAAAACAGGCTAGACTTATATAATGAGGGGTGTAGTAGGCCATACCAAGAATTTGTCGTTTTTATTATACAGAATAGTTAATTGAAGTTTTTCCCCAATATTTTTGGAAATGTTCAAACACACAGAAAATCTAAAAAAAAATCTACAATCAGCATCCATCCCACCACTTAGAGTCTACTGTTAATATTTTCGTATCCTCGTTTTATTAAATATATGTTCATCCCTCTGTCCATTCATTAATCCATCTTGATTTTTATGTATTTCCAAGTAAATTTCACATATCAGTACAACTGCCCTAAAACACTCAAAGTTTTTAAATAGAGGTATGATATAATCAGATTGTTTGAGGAAGAAGACCATTAACTTCCGTTTCAGCATTGTGCACAGCACTGCCTGAGATGAGATTTAGACACTTAGATCTTCACCAGGACTCTTTAGATCTGCAGTTCAGTATTTTGCCCCAACATTTTATTCTTAAAATTTTCATAAAGAGAAAAGTTAAAAGACTTTTATAGTGAACCTTCATATACCCACCTCCTAGTTACTACAAATTATACAGCTCCATTTTCAAATGAGTCTTCTATATCTCAGAGATATTGATCTAATAAGTTCTTTTGAGTGTGCACAACCATGAGAATATCATACATAATTATCATCTATACATATACATAGAGCTAACACTTATTAACCATTGGGTGTTTCCATGCACAGGATAGTATATGTATAAGTCTGATTTGGGAATACATACATAAAGTGAGTATGTTTGTTCATACTGAAATTTAAGTATGGAAAAGCCAGGTAGCAGTAGGCACTTTCCTTATGTGTCACCTTGCTTTGCCTAAAACTGAGTTGCTATATCTCAGTTCAGGTCATAACATTTATATTTGAATTGTTTGGGTTTTCAAAAATAACTTTATTTTAAAAAGTGAACATTATTAATGCCCCTTCCATAAAATATATTATGGAGCCAATTTTCAAGGAAATAAATGCCTAATGTTCACCTTGGTACCTCTCACCTTCTCTGTTGACCTTGAACTCTGCATTTTGAGGGTATTCAGTGTCAAAGTGAATGCTACTGGAAGCCAGCCATCTTCACTCAGCCCATTTACTCATCTAGAAAGAGTAGACGTGAGTACATTTATTAAAAACAAAATAAAAATTAAATCTGGAAAAGTAAAGTAAAGTTAGGTCTCCATTCATGTTCTTCAATCTCATATGCTTCACAGTAACAACTATTAAGTTCGGTGTATATCCTTCTATATTATTCTCTTTTCAATTTTTAATGTAGATAGGTTCATTTACACTTAACATTCTGTTACATGTTCTTTTTAAATATCTGTCTTCAGTAATGTAGATCTGCCTCATTCTTTTTTTACTAATTTACTGCCATTACATCCCACCTGGCACCCTCAAAGAACACATCACCCACAATTTGTGAGAGAATTGTTATTTTATGTTGAGATACCACCAGGAACATAAAAACTATCATGCCTAGTTTTTCCTCTTCCAATCAAAACAGAACTGATTGCCAACTGAATAGAGAAATTGTATGGTCACCAATTTTCTTTCCTGCTTTTTTATTCATCGGTTCTGGTTAGCTGGGTTCCTTTACTCCTTAACAACTGCCTCCAGTTATTAATCTTTAGTTGGAGTTCCTAGTTCTTCTAAAAGGGCTTCTCTGTTCAAACTCTGGTCATTGTTCTTTGGTATTAATAAACATTTAAATGCTAATGGCCCTTGGGGTGGCTGAAACTTCATAACTTAAACTTTACTGTGAGTAAACCTTAGCTTGACACTTGCCCTCACTGCTTTGAAATGGATTATACTGGTGGAGTTGGGAGTTGGGATTTCAAAAAAAAAAAAAAAAAAAAAAAAGGCTATAGAAGAATAATAGACCTGCTGTCAGAGTAATAGACCTAGCATCAGATAACTTGATTATTAGCAGAAGTTACCCCAGGGTAGTGTGGGAAGGTAGAAAAAGAGTCATTAGGATAATCTGCCAGGGAAGCTTTGTGGCAACATGCTGCCATAGATCACAGAGAATCATCTTTGGTACCTCATTTTGCTGATACTAGAAATGGCTTCAAGTGAAATAGACTTAAATCACTAGGGATTACATCCCTTACACAAGACAGAGGTTTTTGAACAAAAGTTCAAAACAGTTTTGGAGCGTTTAAACAAATTGTATCACATGGAGCCAGGGAGCATTTTTACTGAAATAATTCGGTTAGTAAGCATGGCCTTGGAATTGTTGTTTGAAAAAACTAGTGATCAAAGGAATCAGCTAAAAAATTGATTTTGTAGCCATCAAGGAAGTCTCTTTAGCAATATTGCTCTTATATAGTATACTTACTTATATATTGCTGTTCAGTACAGTGGATAATATTTTGAATAAATTGAAGTCTCTTCTTCCCTATTGGAGTTTGGGGTATTTGGGTATTTGATTTAATTTGTCCAGTCATTCTTAGAAGTTGAGCTGGGTCTTTTGTCTTCATTAGGCTTTCCATTATATTTATGCATTCATTTTATAAAAGTTCCTGTCTTTTCAAAGTTGTAAATTAGTATTTGTTTGCTATATTATTCAGAATGTGATTGAGGCTCACCGTATAGTCTTAGTGGTTTAATCTTAGCATTTAAAAATTCCTGTCAAAGGAGGCAGGAGCATAAAATGGAGCAAAAATAGCCTCTTTAACAAATGGGGTTGGGAGATCTGCACAGCTACATGAAAAAAAAAGGAAACTCGATCACCAACTTACGCCATACACAAAAATAAATTCAAGGTGGATAAAAGACTGAAATATAAGTCATAACATCATAAAAAGTCCTAGAGGAAAACATGGGCAGGAAAATCTCAGACATTCCACACAGCAACATCCTCACAGACACGTCCCCTTAAGCAAGGGACATAAAGTAAAGAATAAACAAATGGGACCTTATCAAAATAAAAAGCTTTTGCATGGCTAAAGAAAACAGCATTAAAATAAAAAGAAAACCAACAGTATGGGAACACATATTTGCCAATGATACCTCAGACAAGGGCCTGATCTCCAAAATATATAAACTCAGACAATTCCACTCCAGGAAGACAAACAACCCAATTACAAAATGGGCAAAGGACTTGAACAGACACTTCTCCAAGGAAGACATACAGAGGGCCCAGAGACATATGAAAAGGTGCTCAGTATCAGTAGCCATCAGAGAGATGCAAATTAATACCACAATGAGGTACCATCTCACACCTGTCAGAGTGGCCAACATAAACAAATCAACAAACAAATGTTGGAGAGGATGTGGGGAAAAGGGACCCCTAGTACATTGTTGGTGGGTATGCAGACTGGTGCGGCCAAACAGTATGGAATTTCCTCAGAAAACTAAAAATGGAACTGCCTTTTGACCCAGCAATTCCACTGCTGGGACTGTACCCTAAGAACCCTGAAACACCGATCCAAAGGAACCTATGCACCCCAATGTTCATAGCAGCACAATTCACAATAGCCAAGTACTGTAAGCAGCCTAAATGCCCATCAGTAAATGAGTGGATCAAAAAACTGTAGTACATTTACACAATGGAATACTACGCAGCGGAGAGAAGGAAGGTGCGTATACCCTTTGCAACAGCATGGGTGGAACTGGAGAGCATTATGCTAAGTGAAATAAGCCAGGCTGTGAGGGACAAACACCATATGATCTCACCTTTAAATGGAGCATAATCAACAAAAGAAAAAAGCAAACAAAATATAACGAGAGACATTGAAGTTAAGAACAATTTAACAATATCCAGAGGGGACAGTGGGGAGAGGGGATTACAGGCACTACTATAAAGGACACATGGACAAAACCAAGGGGGAGGGTGGAAGCAAGGGAGGGAGGTGGGTTCGGCTGGGGTGGGGTAGAGGGGTGGGGAGAAAATGCAGACAACTATAATTGCACAACAATAAAATAATTTAAAAAAATAGAAAAATAAAAATCCCTGTCAAGAAAATCTCTGTGAGGTATAGCTTGCACTTATCTATACTTAGATTTTAAACGTCACTTTTCCCCCAGCTTTATTGAGATAAAATTGATACATTATGTTAAGTGAAATTAGATGGAGAAAGATAAGATAATGTATATCACTTGTATGTGGAATCTAAAAATCACTTTTTAAAATAAAACATTCACTGTAGTTCATCAGTTTCTGATTTGCAACTTAAGTATTTCGTGGTTGTAAGATGTGTGACATTCATTGTCATTCTGTGTGTTTTTCCTCAGATTCTACTCTGCTATTCAAGTAATGGTCATTATGATTCAGTGTACTCGAAACAATTTCAGTCAAGTGCAGCTGTTTGTCAAGGTATGTGAAGGCTTTATAAATGTTTCGGTGTGATTTGGGGCCAGTCTTTAAATTGTGGGACCTGCCATAAATAACTTTTTAAAACCTTGAGTTGGTACCTATTGAATTTGTATCCTGGGTTATGGCTATTTGTACATTGTCAAATGTTATTTGGATAATTGGAGTTTTGACCTTTTTTTTCTTCAGCTGTATTGTATGAAATTCTCTATAAAGATGTGTTTGTAGTGGATGAAGAAGCATTGAAGACTGCAGTTGAATTGTTTCGAAGTAATTCCAAGAAGAACAGAAACAATGCTGTCACTGGTAGTGAGGATACTCATGTTGCCTACAAGAGTTTAACTCAGGATAGGTAATAAAAGGAAAGGGGATATCAACTATCAGATTTTCATCTTTCTGTGTCATCATTTGAAAGTGGAAGAGACCTGGCAAGCTTTTATGACTTAGACCACAAAAAGACACATACGCATTCATTCTTGCTCTCTAAATATGTCTCTCGTATGTATGTATGTATGATATATGCATGTATATATGTATGTATGTATGTATGTATAGAGAGATACATTTTTTAATGGGGGAAGAGAAGTTTTGCCAAAAAGATGGGTTGTATTGTGAGATGCTCAGGCTTTGGGGGTTTAGTCCAAGTCAGAATCAGACTTTTTTTTAATTGCTAGAAGAGACTTTAAAATTGCCTAATCCTGTGATTCTCAAACTTCAGTTGTATACACATTATTTAGGGTACTTGTTAGAGAGGTAGATTCTTGGGACTACCATCACAGTGTTTCAGGCCGGAGTAAGGCTAGGGATCTGCTTTCTTAACAAATATACTCAAGTATTCTGATATTGATAGGCTGTGGACCACACTTTCAGAAAAAAGGTGATTCTAAATTAGCTCCATAATTTTGTAGATGATAATTGAGGTTCAGGGTGGTTACTTGACACACACTAGTACAGAAAAGTCTCCCCTTTCAGGCTAAGGGGACTTTTTAGCAGCTGAGGGTCTGCCTTTCGTACTCACTAGGAGTATAGATTGTGGCCAAGAGGAAGCAGCTATTATTGAACAGCTTTAGTCAAAAACTTTGTATTTGAAGTATTTTTTCCCAATTATTAGTTCTGCCTGGAAATTCAGATAAGCTTGGTGCCAGTCAGGTCTCACCTTGGTTTTTTGTTTTTTGTTTTTTGCCTTGCTGTTCTATTTCTTGCATAGTTAATGCTTTGAATTATTTTCCCTTTGGTGTAGTAGAAGAGGTTTTTTGTTTGTTTGTTTTAAAAACTTACTTGGGAATGCACAGGACAGCACCCTGCATTCCCAAATATGTCGCTTCATTCTTCTCTGACTTGTTTTAAAGGACTCAGGCTTACAGAAACTACAGTATTAGGAAGGCAGGGTGTATTCTATTGCTACATAACAATATTACCACAAACTTGGCAGCTTAAATCAACACACATATCTCACAATTTATGTGGATTAGGAATCTGGTCACAGCTTGGCTGGATCTTTTTCTTAGGATCTCAAAAGACTGCAATGATGGTGCTGGCCAAGATTGAGTTCTTTTCTGGAACTTTGGGGGAAGGATCCACCTCCCCACTCACATGTTTCTTGGTAGCATTCAGGTCCTTGAAGCTGTAGGACTGAAAATGTCAGTGTTTTACTGTTTGTCAGTCAGAGGTAACCCTCAGCTCCTTGCCACATGGGGTTGGTGGTCATGGCTGCTTGCTTCCTTATAATAAGCAACAGTGAGTGACTAGTCAGACAAGCACTACATTCTTACATAATACAATGATACACATCCCGTTTATTGGTTAGAGGTGTAAACTTCGAGGGGAATCACACAAGGGTGTAAAATGCTAGGAGGGTGGGAAATCATAGGAACCCCCAGTCTTAAGCATTGTCCCCCCAGGAGTTATGAAATATAGGAGGTATTTCTTAAGCATTGTCCCCTCCCCCAGGAGTTAGGACGTATAGGAGGTAATCTGCTAAGTGTATTGTAGCACATACTTATACAAAGGAAGCATAAATGCAGATGTTGAATGGAAAAGTATTTGCCTCATTTTTAGAACTGACCTACTTTAGTACCACTAGGTGGTAGGATAGTCATTAGATTTAAGATTTTCTTAGCTAGTACATTTATATAAAACTCTTTGTTCTAAATCTTTTCAATTAGGACTGACGAGTGGGGTGATTCCTGCAGTGTTGAAAATACGCCAGAGGGGTGCAATGGAGGAACAGAAGAAGCAAAGGTTTGAGCTTTACTAGGGCAAAGACTTTTCATAATTTTGGTTTGCAGCTTTATAACTTAAAACTAGTTAAGGTCAAATAGTCCATTCTAGTAATATGGGTGGGGGAGGAGTTGATGTATTCCTTTATGGAAGTCTTAATCTGAAAATGTAAAATATATGCTTAATGTTCTTTGAATTTTTATTCTTTTGGAATTGTAGATTTTTTTCAAAGCATACTGAACACTTAAATTTCAGAAGCTGTTTTCAAGTTATATTTATGAACCCAGTAGATAATTAGTTCGTAATCAGTTTTACAATACTGAGGTTTCTATCTGTCATTAAAGAATATAATGCTTATCCTTATCTATTCAAAGAAAATAGGTAATAATCCTGGTTGGAGACACAGGAGAAATTTTATCATCTGTATAGACTTAAAATTAAGCAGACCTAAAGTTTGAGGATCGCTAAATAGGGCAAATATTATTGTATTGTAACAGTCTTTATGTGTGCCCCGAGCGCTGGTAGTTTGAGAACAGCATTAAATATGGTGAGATTCTAGGAAAGCAGAAGAAAAAGGCAATTCCTTTGAAAATTATGAGATTTTGACCAAAATGAAATAAAGTTTTCACAGTTTTCCAGGTGATTTTAGGGTACAGAAACAATTGCACCTCTGTGCATATTAAGAGGAGACTTGTTAAATAGCTGTGACTGAACCTTTAATCCTGGACTGTGTTGCATTGATCGACATATGATATATCCTGAGTTGTTGGCTGCTTCAGACAATATTTCCCTTCTTCCATCTAAAAACCTTTTAAATTATTGGCATATTGCTTCTGTAGTCTCCTGATTTTTAAAATGAACAGTAACATTTATTGTGGAACTTATTTCTTGTAATAAAGAAGGAAAGGGAGGCATATGTACTACTGTTTTTTTAAAGGAAAAAAAATTTAATTTTCTTCTTCATACAAGGAAGCCTTAAACTAAAGATGGTGAGTTTGTAGCATGATTATTTTTGTTTTAGTCTCCAGAAAATCCATCAAAGATGCTCTTCCCCTATAAGGTGCTCAAAGCTCTGGATCCAGAAATCTATCGTAATGTAGAATTTGATGTTTGGTTGGACAGCAGAAAAGGTAATGAAATATCAGCAGGATAATTTTGAATCGTGACAGATCCAGGAGAATAATTTTGCAAATTGTTTCTAATAAGAGACATTTTCATTATACTGATATGAAAAACAGCCAGGTACTTACTTTTTGCCTTACTCAGTAACATGATTTAAATCCAAAGGAAGAAAGAAACAGATTTAGAAGTGGGAGGGATCGTTTAGAGTCTGATGTTTATTAGGGATTTCAACTTAGCAGACTGTGTAGAGACAGCCTTTAGATAACTCAGAGTACCAGAAACATGTAGTAATTATAAATAAGCTCATCTTAAGTTTAAAGGATTAAGACTGCCCTCATTAATAAATGAGTTGGTCAGGTGTTGGCAAACCGTGGCCTGTGTACCTGTTTTTGTATGGTCTGTGAGCTAAGTCAGAACAGTCTATAAATTTTTGAACTGCAGAAAAAAATGAAAAGAACAGTATATTATATGAAATTCAAATGAAAATTACACGAAATTCAAATTTCAGTGTTCATAAGTAAAGATTTGTGACAGAGTTGAGTAGTTTGGTCAAAGCAGGCCTTAAGAGTTCTTAGAGGTAGCCTTTAATGTTTCATATTCAACACATTGAACCATATGAACCTAGGTATAGTTAACAATATGCAATGAGGTTAAGACCTAGTGGAACACAATAAGTTGTTAAAAATAATGGGCTGCTTTGAAAAAGCTGTGTACTTTTTTTATTGAGGTGTGTTATTTTCAAATTTTACATTATCAGTGTTTGACCAACTCTAAGATTGGAACCTCCTAATTTCCACTTATTTGTGTTTTGTAGCACAGAACTATATTTGCAAGTCTCCTTAAAAATTGACCACAGAAATAACTCACCAGGAGTGATAGAATGACCCTTTAGGAACCCCCCCCCCCAATTTTTACTTACAGAGGTAGCATTTTAAAGATACTATGGTAAAAGTAAATTAGAAAATTAAGTAATATAAAATAGGAAGAGAAACACTTTGAGCTTGATTCTTCATTTTCTTTTAATAGAACTTCAAAAAACTGATTACATGGAGTATGCTGGAAGACATTACTGTTTGGGAGACAAGTGTCAGGTTAGTTCCTTCTTCAACGAATCAGTATTTTGTTTTTCCAAGATTGTGGTTTTAGTCATTAATAAGTGTTCAACAAAACTAATTTACAGAATTCTGGAAAAAAATTTAACGTTTGTGTTAAATTTTTTAATTACAAACTTTTGTGAATAGATGTGTAGGCTCTTTCAGCAGGTACTGCCTCTGTTGGACCAGACTGGCAGTCTTGCTTGTCAACTTGCTTTTAATAAGTAGACACTGAACTCCATTTGGGGAAATGTGGTATTTTTGTTTGGCCAAAGCCAGATCTGCCAGTAGACTTGAGACTAGATGTATTCTGTCTCTTCTCTTTCAGGTTCGCTTGGAATCAGATGGAAAATATTATAATGCTCATATTCAGGAAGTTGGAAATGAGAACAATTCAGTAACAGTCTTCATTGAAGAATTGGCAGAAAAGTAAGAATATAATAATGTGTTGAATTACTAAAATCTTTGACTCCTGATGCCTTTTTGTAATGTTAAATTGAGTTACCAGGATGCTAGTAAGCAAACCAAAGTTACATCTGGTACTAGCCTACAACGACTTATCTTAAATTGTGAAAGTGTATGTAAAGTATGAAATCTCAGTACAATCATGTGCTGCGTAATGATGTTTCAGTCTATGACAGTGGTTCTATAAGATGATAGTAGAGCTGACTTTTCTGATAGAAATGGAGGGATATGTGGTTTACGACAAATTGTTTTTTCCTCTGATGGGAGCAGTATCTGTGGAGCATGGCAGTAGATTTCATCTTGCTCACAGCACCTCGGTTTTGAGTGCACAGATTGCATCCCCATCAGTCAGCTGTTGACCTGTTTCAGCACAGAGGAGCCTGTCACCCATCACTACATAATGAGAGGGTGCTACAGCCCTCCTGGATCTAGCATGATGGTCTTCAGTGTACATTGCTATACATTGTTTGTTGAGGACCTAAGATTCTGGAGAAGGACACAAGTCCACAGGAGCTACCTTCACAAGTATTAAGTGCCACTGACACTTCAGTGAAAGCTGTCTGTGTTAGTGTGGAGCCAGCCTGTCCCTGTACGTTGAAAATATGTTCAGGTTGTAATGTTGCAAAGCATAGATAAGTTTTATTTCTTCCAGCCGTTCCATGCCAGAGAGAGCCCTTTGTGCCAGGTAGTGTCAATGGAACCAAAAACATGTCGAAAGTCAAGCTACTGAGTCCCAGGTCTACATCCTCTCAGTGTTAAACACCCTCTGTTTTGTGAATAGCACAGCGTTCCTTAATGTGACCACCACTCCTTAATGTGACCACATGTGATAGCCCAAACCACATTGCCATGACAATCCCTGTATTCCTTCATCTCTCCATCTTGCTGCTTCTTCCTGCTGATCCTCAGGCCACCTTTCACTCCCTCCTGACAGTCGCTATTGTGGTGATCTGTGTCTTACCCGGCCAGTTTCTCCTCAATATTTCCAATTAATTCAGCCCATGTGGAGCTTCCTGTTCATGTTCATCCAGCCCACAGAGTTCATGGAGCAGCACTGACAGCTATGGTGCTCTGATTCTGACCCTGCTGGAAGGAAGCATGGGCAGAGCTTGTGGGACAGTGTTTACAAAGACTACAATGGTGCCCTAGGCCTTCACATTCACTCACTGACTCACCCAGAGCAACTTCCAGTCCTGCAAGCTCCATTCATTAAGTTCTTTATAGAGGCATGTACCCGTTTTTATCTTTTATACCATATTTTTACTGTATCTTTTCTATGTTTGGATATGTTCACATACACAAGTACTTATCATTGTGTTATAATTGCCTGTAGTATTAAGTAGCACCCTGTACAGGCTTGTAGCCTAGGAGCAATAGGTTGTACCATTTAGTCTAGGCATAGTAGGCTATACCATCTAGGTTTGGGTAAGTGCACTCTATCATATTCATATAATGACAAAATTTGCTTAATGATGTATTTCTCAGAACGCACATATTTTCCTAAGGAACATAGGACTGTATATGTATGTACAAGAGTTTATAAATTCTAGGCACTAGCGAACTTATTACAAATATTTTTTAATATATTTATTGATTATGCTACTACAGTTGTCCCATTGCCCCCCCCACTCCACTCCATCCTGCCCACCCCCTCCCTCCCACATTCCCCCCTATAGTTCAAGTCCATGGGTCATACTTATAAGTTCTTTGGCTTCTACATTTCCTACACTATTCTTACCCTCCCCCTGTCTATTTTCCACCTATCATCTATGCTACTTATTCTGTAACTTCCCACCCCCCACTCCCCTATTGACAACCCTCCATGTGATCTCCATCTCTATGGTTCTGTTCCTGTTCTACTTGTTTGCCTAGTTTGCTCTTGTTTTTGTTTTAGTTGTGGTCGTTAATAACTGTGAGTTTGCTGTCATTTTTACTGTTCATATTCTTTATCTTCTTTTTCTTAGGTAACTCCCTTTAACATTTCATATAATAATGGCTTGGTGATGATGAACTCCTTTAACTTGACCTTATCTGAGAAGCACTTTATCTGCCATTCCATTCTAAATGATACCTTTGCTGGATACAGTAATCTTGGATGTAGGTCCTTGCCTTTCATGAGTTGGAATATACTTCTTGCCAGCCCCTTCTTGCCTGTAAGGTCTCTTTTGAGAAATCAGTTGACAGTCTTATGGGAAGACCTTTGTAGGTAACGGTCTCCTTTTCTCTTGCTGCTTCTAACATTCTCTCCTTCTCTTTAAACTTGGGGAATGTAATTATGATGTGCCTTGCTGTGTTCCTCCTTGGATCCAGCTTCTTTGGGACGCTGTGAGCTTCCGGGACTTCCTGGAAGTCTGTTTCCTTTGCCAGACTGGAGAAGTTCTCCTTCATTATTTGTTCAAATAAGTTTTCAATATTTTGTTCTACCTCTTCTCCTTCTGGCACCCCTATAATTCGGATGTTGGAACGTTTCAAGATGTCCTGGAGATTCCTTAGCATCTCCTCATTTTTCTGAATTATTGTTTCTATTATTTTTAATTTTTATTCTTATTCAATTACAGTTGCACGCCTGTTCTCCCCATCCCTCCACCCCACCCCAGGTGAACCCACCTCCCTCCCCCACATCCACCCTCCCCCCTGGTTTTGTCCATGTGTCCTTTATACTAGATCCTGTAATACCCTCTACCCACTGCCCCCCCCCCACTACTGTTAGATTGTTCTTAACTTCAATGGCTCTGGTTATATTTTGTTTGCTTTTTTCTTCTATTGATTATATTCCAGTTAAAGGTGAGATCATGTGGTATTTGTCCCTCACCGCCTGGCTTATTTCACGTCGCATAATGCTCTCCACTTCCATCCATGCTGTTGAAAAGGGTATAAGCTCCTTCTTTCTCTCTGTTGTGTAGAATTCCATTGTGTAAATATACCATAGTTTTCGGATCCACTCGTTTGCTGATGGGCACTTAGGTAGCTTCCAGTACTTGGCTATTGTAAATTCTGCTGCTATGAACATTGGGGTGCACAGGTTCTTTTGGATTGGTGTTTCAGGTTTCTTAGGGTATAATCCCAGCAGTGGAATTGCTGGGTCAAAGGGCAGTTCCATTTTTAGTTTTATGAGGAAATTCCATATTGTTTTCCACAGTGGCCTCACCACTCTGCATTCCCACCAACAGTGCACTAGGGTTCCCTTTTCTCCGCATCCTCTCCAACATTTGTTTGTGGATTTGTTTATGTTGGCCACTCTTACTGGTGTGAGATGGTACCTCATTGTGGTTTTAATTTGCATCTCTCTGATGGCTAGTGATGCTGAGCATCTTTTCCTATGTCTCTGGGCCCTCTGTATATCTTCCTTGGAGAAGTGTCTGTTCAAGTCCTTTGCCCATTTTGTAATTGGGTTGTTTGTCTTCCTGGAGTGGAGTCGTGTGAGTTCCTTATATATATTTTGGAGATCAGGCCCTTGTCTGAGGTATCATTAGCAAATATGTTTTCCCATACTGTTGGTTCTCTTTGTAATTTGGTGCTGTTTTCTTTAGCCATGCAGAAGCTTTTTATTTTGATGAGGTCCCATTTGTTTATTCTTTCCTTTATGTCCCTTGCTTTTGGGGACATGTCTGTGAGGATGTTGCTGCGTGGAATGTCTGAGATTTTCCAGCCAATGTTTTCCTCAAGGACTTTTATGGTGTTACGACTTATATTTAAGTCTTTTATCCATCTTGAGTTTATATTTGTGTATGGCGTAAGTTGGTGATCAAGTTTCATTTTTTTGCACGTAGCTGTCCAGATCTCCCAACAGCATCTGTTGAAGAAGCTGTTTTTGCTCCATTTTATTCTCCTGCCTCCTTGGTCAAATACTAATTGACCGTATAGACTTGACTTTATTTCTGGGCTCTCTGTTCTGTTCCATTGGTCTATGTGCCTGTTTTTATGCCAGTGCCAGGCTGTTTTGATTACCGTGGCCTTGTAATACAGTTTGATATCACGTACTGTGATCCCTCCTGCTTTGTTCTTCTTTCTCAAAATTGCTGCAGCTATTCGGGGTCATTTATGGTTCCATATGAATTTCTGACATGTTTGTTCTATATCTGTGAAATATGTCATGCGTACTCTAATAGGGATTGCATTGAATCTATAAATCGCTTTGGGTAGTATGGCCATTTTGATGAAGTTAATTCTTCCAATCCATGAGCATGGTACATGCTTCCATTTGTTTGTGTCTTCCTTAATTTCTTTCTTCAGTGTTGTGTAGTTTTCTGAGTACAGGTCTTTTACCTCCTTGGTTAGGTTTATTCCTTAGTACTTTATTTTTCTTGTTGCTATATCAAATGGGATTTTTTCCCTGATTTCTGTCTCTGCAGTTTTATTGTTGGTATACAGCAATGCCTTTGATTTCTGAGTATTGACTTTGTATCCAGCTGTTTTGCCAAATTCATTTATTAGGTCAAGTAGTTTTTTGGTGGAGTCTATAGGATTTTCCATGTACACTATCATGTCATCTGTAAACAGTGACAGTTTCATTTCCTCCTTTCCAATTTGGATGCCTTTTATTTCTTGTTCTTGTCTGATTGCTGTGGCTAGGATTTCCAATACTATGTTGAATTGGAGTGGTGAGAGAGGGCATCCTTGTCTTGTTCCTCATCTTAGTGGGAAAGCTCTAAGTTTTTGTCCATTGAGTGTGATGTTGGCTGTAGGTCTCATATATGGCCTTTATGATGTTGTGGAATGCTCCCTTTATTCCCACTTTGCTGAGTGTTTTTATCAGAAATGGGTGCTGTATCTTATCGAACGCCTTTTCCGCATCTATTGATATGATCATGTAGTTTTTGTCTTTGCAGTTGTTGATGTGATGTATTATGTTTATTGATTTGCGAATATTGTACCACCCTTGTATCCCTGGGATGAATCCCACTTGGTCATGGTGGATGATCTTTTTAATGTATTTCTGGATGCGGTTTGCTAATATTTTGTTGAGAATTTGAGCATCTATGTTCATCAGCGAAATTGGCCTGAAGTTTTCATTCCTCATTATGTGTTTATCTGGTTTTGGGATTAGGATGATGCTGGCTTCATAAAAAGGATTTGGGAGTCTTCCATCAGTTTGGATTTTTTCGTATAGTCTGTGAAGGATAGGGGTTAGCTCTTCCTTAAATGCTGTGTAGAATTCTCCTGTGACACCATCTCGTCCAGGGCTTTTGTGTGTTGGGAGTTTTTTGAGAACTGCTTCAATTTCGTCTGCTGTTATTGGTCTGTTCAGGGTTTCTGCTTCTCTTCATTCATGTTTGGAAGATTATATTTTTCTAGAAGTGTGTCCATTTCATCTAGGTTTTCAAATTACTCAGCATACAGTTCTTCGTAGTAATTTCTTACAATCCTTTGTATTTCTGTGGTATCAGTTGTAATCTCTCCTCTTTCATTTCTAATTGTGTTTATTTGGATCCTCTCTCTTTTCTTCTTGATGAGCCTACTTAAAGGCTTGTCGATTTTGTTTATCTTTTCAAAGAACCGGCTCCTGGATTCATTGATCCTTAGAATTGTGCTTTTAGTCTCTATGTCATTTAGTTCTGCTCTGATCTTGGTAATTTCCTTCCTTCTGCTTGCTTTGGGCTGTCTTTGTTGTTGTTGCTTGAGTTCTTATAGTAGTAGGGTTAGGTTGTTTGTGTGAACTGTTTCTATCTTTTTAAGGTAGGCCTGTATTGCTATGAACTTCCCTCTAAGGACTGCCTTTGCTGTGGCCCATTGGTTTTGGGTTGTTGTGAGTTCATTTTCATTTATTTCCAGAAAGTTTTTGATTTCTTCCCTAATCTCATTCTTGACCCATTCATTGTTTAATAGCATGCTATTCAGTCTCCATGATTTTGAGTGTTTTGTTTTTTTTCCTTTGGGGTTGGTTTCTAGTTTCAGTCCCTTGTGGTCAGAGAAAGTGCATGATATGATTTCAATTTTCTTGAATTTGTTGAGGCTTGCTTTGTGTCCTATCATGTGGTCTATCTTTGAAAAAGTTCCATGGACACTTGAAAAGAATGTGTATTTTGCTTCTTTGGGATGAAAAGCTCTATATATATCAGTTAAGTCCATTTCCTCTAGGGTATTGTTAAGTGACACAATATCCTTGTTGATATTTTGTTTGGAAGACCTGTCCATTTTTGGTAGTGGGGTGTTAAAGTCCCCTAGTATAATTGTGTTGCTGTCAATATCTTTCTTAAGTCCTCCAAGATTTTCTTTATGTATTTGGGTGCTCCTATGTGGGGTGCATATATATATACAATGTTTATGTCTTCTTGGTGGATTCTTCTTTTGAGTATTATGAAGTGACCTTCTGGGTCTCTCTTTATGGCTCTTCTTTGGAAGTCTATTTTGTCTAATACGAGTATTGCTACCCCTGCTTTTTTTCCTGTCCGTTTGCTTGGAAAATTTGTTTGCAGCCCTTCACTTTCAGTCTGTGTAAGTCTTTTTTCCTGAGATGGGTCTTTTGTGGCAGCATATGTGTGGGTCATGTTTTCTTATCCACTCAGCTATTCTATATCTTTTGATTGGACCACTTAATCCATTTACGTTTAAGGTTATTATCGATAGGTAGTTATTGCCATTTTTTCCTACCTGTGAACTCTGTCTTTCTCTTTTCCTTCCTTTCCTTAAAGCAGTCCCTTTAGGACCTCTTGCAGAGCTGGTTTGGTGGAGGTGTATTCCTTTAGACTTCTTTTGTCTGGGAAGCTGTGTATTTGGCCTTCTGTCTGAGTGAGAACCTTGCTGGGTAAAGTAGTCTTGGTTGCAGGCCTCTGGTTCTCATTACTTGGAATATTTTTTGCCATTCTCTTCTGGCTTGGAGCGTTTCCATTGAAAAGTAGTGGCTAACCTTATTGGGGCTACCTTGTATGTTACTTCCTTTTTCTCCCTTGCTGCCTTTAAGATCCTCTCTTTGTCTTGGAAATTTGCCATTTTAATTATGATGTGTCTTGCAGTGGGTCTCTTTGGGTTCCTCTTGTTTGGGACTCTCTTGTGTTTCCTGGATTTGGGTGACTTTTTCTCTCCTCAGATTAGGGAAATTTTCCATCATTACTTTTTCAAACAGGTTTTCTATCCCTTGCTTTTGTTCTTCTCATTCTGGTATTCCTATTATACGGATTATGTTACGTTTCATGTTGTCCTGCATTTCCCTTATTGCCTCTTCATTCTTTCTGAGCCTCTTTTCCTTTTCTTGCTCTTTCTGGGTGTTTTTTTCTACTTTGTCCTCCAGCTCGCTGTTCTGATCCTCTGCTTCATCGAGTGTGCTTTTCATTTCTTCTACTGTGTTTTTCAATTCAGAAATTGTATTCTTCATTTCCTCTTGGCCCTTGTTGATAGTTTCTATTTCCTTTTTCATGTTGATGTAGTTTGCAGTGAGTTCATTGTAGTTTCCCTGTAGTTTCTGGTAGTTCTCTTTGAGCTCAGAGAGCTCAGTGAGCTTCCTGATGACCATTGCTTTGAACTCAGTATCTGATAGTTGAGTTGCCTCTTTTTCAGTTAGCATTGTTTCAGAGGCTTCCTCCTTTCCTCTCATTTGGTAATTGTTTCTTTGTCTTCCCATTGTTTGTGAGACTCTTTTTGTTAGCCTCTGCTTCTTAAATTGATCTATTCTGCCTCTCTGGGTTTATGGTATGAAGTTCTATGGTAGAATGCCAATGGGATTCTGTGGTGCTGGCTCCTTAATCTCCTGTGCTCTCTGGTCTTGAGGTGACGTTTATGGGTGTAACATGGTTTAACTCTGGTCTTTTCAGCACTCCAGGTTTTCTTGTCTCACCTGTGGGAAAAAGAAGAATGGGGGAAAAAAAAAAAAAGAACGGAAGGAGGGCAAAAGGGAATAGAAAAGGAAAGGAAGGAAGGGAGAAGGAATAAAAATAGATCGGAGGCAAGATAAGAAGGAATTTTCTAACCAAAATTAAAACCACAGAATAAATAAAAGAAGGTAGGAAGAAGGAATAAAAAAGGTAAAGGATGGAAGGAAGAAGGAATAAAAAAAGAAAGAAGGACAGAAAGGAAGAAGGAATTCAGGGGGAAAGAAAGAAGGAAAAAAAAAAAGGTCTTCTGCTGGCTTTAAACTGATCAGGTTAGTTCTGATGATCTTCCTGTCTGTGGAACGGGAGGGGGTGGTTGGAAGGATTGGTTTCACTTTTCTCCCTTCCTGAGCCACACTCTTCTCTGTTGTTCAGCCTTCAGTCTACTTCCTCCTGGTCCTTCTTTTCCCCACTAGGCCTTTAGTTCACCAGCTGTTCTCTCCTTGAGTTGCACCAATTAGGGGCAACTCACATTCCACCTTCTTGCTCTTTGCTGTCTTATATGCTAGGGGCTCTCGGCGTTGCTATGGGGTAGTTCAGCCCCTTACTGGGTCGAGTCTTTCCGGGGATTGCAGTCTCTCTTAGCCCTGCAGCTCCCCTCTGCTGGCTGATCTGCCTTCCTCCTAGAGAGACAGTAGGCCCTGCAGAGTTCTGTGTGCAGGTGCTATGTAGGAGTTTTTCAGAAGCAGTGCTTTTGGCTGTGGTGGCCTACAGGTAGCCAGGCCGTGATCGGGTTGTGTGTCCGATCCCCTGCCTTGGATCTGTGCGTGGGGGCAGCCAGCCAGTGATGCGGTTGCACACTAACCCGGGAGCTTTTTGTCTGTGCTCCCAGGCAGTCAGCGCTTATCAGGGCGCCCGCCCACCCGGGGTTTCAGGTGTGGGCCCCTAGTCCGCTAATCTGGCTCCGCGCCAGCCGGGCTTCAGGTGAGCGCAGGGGCTGCTTTTCCGCGTTCACAGTCCAGGGGCTGAGGGGGGAGGGGCGCCAGAGGCCTCTGCTGCTGCGGAGAGTTCTCTAACTAGCTGCTGGGTGCCTCTATTTTCTTTTCCTTTTTGAGAAATTCTTCCTATTCAAGCCCCCCTGGTCCAAACAAGCACCTGGCTGCTCACAGCCCAGCCTGGCTCTGTCCCACGAATCCTGCAGCAGACCCTGCGCCCGGCCGGGGGCTTCAGTCGCCCTCATCCCACGTGTGTCCCGGGGATCTTATTGTCCTTAAGCACTCTTCTTACCGTCTGATCTTTCGATGTCCTCTATCTTTTGTCTCCGATCTTCATATATGCTGGAATAGTGTTGGCTGTTTGCTCTGCCCCTCAGATCAGCTAGGTGTTTCCCTGGTTTTGAGGGGAAGTGGAGTCAGCTCCCACCTATCTCGCCGCCATCTTCCCCGAATTCTTGTTTCTTCATTCCTTTCTGTTGGATGTTTCTTTCTTCCTTCTGGTCCACACCGTTGAGTTGAGTCTCAGTTTCCTTCACATCACTATGGGTTCCCTGTACATTTTCCTTTGTTTCTCTTAGCATAGGCTTCATTTTTTCATCTGGTTTTCGAACAGATTCAACCAATTCTGTGAGCGTCTTGATAACCAGTGTTTTCAACTGTGCATCTGATAGGTTGGCTATCTCTTCCTCGCTTAGTTGTATTTTTTCTGGAGCTTTGAAGTGTTCTGTCATTTGGGCCTTTTTTGTTTTTGTTTTTGTCTTGCCGTGTGTTAGTTTAAGGGGCGGAGCCTTAGGTGTTCACCAGGGCGGGGTAACACTGGTTGCTGGGCTGTGATACTGTACGTGGGGGAGGGGTCGAGAGGGAGCAATGGCGCCCGCTCCACTCTCCACCGGACTCCAAACCCCCACTCCGCTACCCACAATCAAACCGGCACCCCGACCCCCGTGCCAGCCCCAAGTGGGTGGGCCCGTGCACACCCCAGGCCCCCGTGGGTCCCCCCAATGACCTCTCCCGTGAGGCTGGGAGTCACACCCTCCCCATCCCCCCCCCTCCCCCGCTGCTGCCCCAACCCCGATGGGCGCCCCCAATCAGAGGCTCGAGGCCCCACCTCCCTGTTCCGTAGCCCTGGGCCGTTCGGTCCACCCTGCTCACCACCGCCTATCCGGCCCATCTGCGTGCGAAAGTGGGGCCGCAGGGCCCGCCAGTGGCCAGACCGCCCGCCCCGCCTGTCCCACACTCTGCCAGCCTCGGCCACGCCACCGCCGCCTGTCTCCGCTCCTCCCACCGGTCCAGACGAACGTCCACCTTTTACTTCCTTGGTGTCGGACCTTCCTGCTGCTGGACCCTCCGCCAGCTCTGGCTGTGCGAGGAGGCGCAGCGCGCCCACCCACGACACCATCCTGGCCCTTATTACAAATATTAAGTACAAAAGAATTCTGTTAAAAAATTGTTCATGCTACTTGAAAGCTGGCTTGCCAACTGAGCTTCTGCCAGTATCATAGCAACCAGATAGTCCGATCCTTCTCAAACTTTTAACGTACTCCAGAAATGTCTCGAGAGAATGTTAAAGCACAGATTGATGAGCTCCACCCCCAAAGTTTTTGGTTCAGTAAGTCTGTGGTGGGGCTTTGAACTTCTAACAAGTTTCCAGGTGATACTATGCTGTTAGTACACTTTGAGAGCCATTAAATGACATTATACTGCCCTGATGACCAAAAAATCTCAGCAGCTTAAAAAGTAAAGTCACTTCTTGTTCATTTAGCATATTCATAGTGGGTCAGCAAAGGAGACCCTGGCCAACAAAGCTCTATTACAGGCAGTTAAAAAAGTATACTATGGCAAATCATGTGCTGGATCTTAAACCATCTCTTCAGTTACATAGCTTAGCGTTAAGTTAATGGGCTGGGAAAATAAATTCTCCTCCAAAGGGAAACAACAGATATTTGTAAACTAGTCAACCACAATCTTTCCTTTGGAACATGATTTGTACTGCAAACATTTGTGAAATTGTACAAACCACTCTTAGGTTTTCTAAACTTAAAAAGAAATGGACCTCTACAAGGAAAGTAGTATCAATAGTTTTAAGTAGAATACACTTGAAAATGAAGCAGAAGGGGTGGGGTTTGTGTATCAAATGAGAATTAAGTCTGTGTTGCAATGACATGGTGGTATCTTTACCTTCAAGGCATGTTGTTCCACTGGCTAACTTAAAACCAGTTACTCAAGTGACACCTGTTCCTGCCTGGAATGCTATGCCTACCCGGAAAGGAAGAGGTTACCAGAAAATGTCCGGGGGCTATTTCCCAGAAATGGGTTTGTATACTGAAGATTTCTAAAATTTCCCCCTTGTTTTACCCTACATTGTAATTTTCAAAAGGGTATAAGTAAGACTTGTTGTAGGGTAGAGTTTCTCAACTTTGGCGCTATGGACTTTGTGGGGTGGATACTACTTTGCTGGGAGCTGTCCTGTGCATTGTAGGGTGCTTAGCAGAATCCCTGGCCTCTATCCACTAGATGCCAATAGCATACTTCCCCCGGTTTTGACAACCAAAAATGGCTGCAGACCTTGCCACGTGTTCCCCAAGGTGAGGAGGGGCAAAAGTGTCCCTGGCTGAAAACCACTGTTTCAAAGTACTTTGTGTACACTTAAGCTGGAGTAGATTCTAGACTCTAAAGCTTGAAGGTAAATGATTTCTCAGAGAACTAGGAAAACACTTCACAGAAGCAGCCAGAGATATTAATAGGCATTAACTTTACATTTGAATGACCAAAGCTGCCTTTCCTAAGCATAGTGCTGAGATGTCCATTGTTATAGAAATTAATTGCTGGTTTTGCCCTTCCAAATGGAAGATCTAATAAAATCCTTAAAAAATACATAAATTCTGCCCTGGCTGGTATAGCTCAGTGGATTGAGCACAGGCTGCAAACCAAAGGGTCGCCAGTTCGATTCCCAGTCAGGGCACATGCCTGGGTTGCGGGCCAGGACCCTGGTTGGGGGTGTGCGAGAAGCCACCACACATTGATGTTTCTCTCCCTGTCTTTCTCCCTCCCTTCCCCTCTCTCTAACAATAAATAAATAAAATCTTTAAAAAATATGTAAGTTCCCTCCCTCTATTTTTTGTTTTGTTCCTCAGAAAAACATTTGAGAGTTTTTGGCATTTGTGGGTGTGGTGAGGAGACACGGGATCTTTTACTTTTGGTAATGAAGCTTATTTGCTGCTTCTTTGTTTGCCTGAAAGTTATGCCTGAGGTGGACATGAAGCAACAGAAGAAGATGTTCAGGAAAGTTAGAGGGAAAGAAATTTATATGTCCATGGCGTATAGCAGGGGAGATACCCTGCCTCAGCCAGGTCTTCAGCACAGTGTTATGCATTACGGGCATGACCCTGTAATGCACTACTCACAGACAGCTGGCAATGTTATGGCTAATGAACATTTTCATCCTCAACATTCATCTCAAAGACAAGGTCGGGGATATGGGATGCCCAGGTAAGTTTCAAAATAATGTACATCTCTGTTTAGATATTAGAAATAATTCCTGGGTAGAATTACATTAGAATTTAGAAATATCTTAATTGTTTAGATTTCTTATTAATTTCTGCCTACAGAGAGCATAGAGGATGAAACTTGTATGTACTTAAATTCTTGTCAAAAACATTTATTGGAAGATTCATATTCTCACGACCTAGGGAAATACACAACAGTTGAAGAGATGCTAGAAGATAAAATGCCATCAAGATATGAGTGCCATGCACATGGTCCTGTATCCGTTAATGTTGGGTAGGCCTAATGGCAGTAGTAAGCAGAGCAGAGCTGTTTGTATGTGTGTGTTTTTTAGAAAGATGTGTTAATGCTATTTAACTACAAAGACTGACTACTCAAACACTAGTGAATAAAGAATTCTGTTTTCTTTTCCCCTTATTTTTAGGGACTCATCTCGCTTTCTAAACAGACCTAACATGGCAGACCCTAAAGTTGGTTTTTACACTGGCCCAGGGAAAAAGTGCTGCCAGAGCTATGATAACTTCTCCTATAGATCTCGGTAAGTGCAAGTGTCAAAACTCAGAGGAAATAAGTAAGTCTTGGCTTCATTGTTGAGCAACAAATGTATGGACTAAGTTTTTTAAATGTCAACATTGAGATGTTTAAACTGTTACTTAGAAATTAGAAACAACTTACTACTATATTTTGTAATTTTCTCCATTTCATTCTCCAAAATACTTAAGTTCCTTTAGGCGTAGTCACCGCCAGATGCAGTGTGTGAATAAGGAGTGCCAATATAGCTTTGCCCCAGAAAATGGACAGATGCCCCAGGGCTTGGAAGAAACCATTACTTTTTATGAAATTGAAGAAGGGGGTGAGACTGCTTATCCAACTTTACCTGTAAGTAGTTAAAAAATATACAGAAAAAGCTGTTTACTTCTCTCTTTAAATAAAGCAGTGTGGATAAATTTTAGCTTATTGTACAAATGACCAGATAAAGCCCTTCCTGAAAATCAAGACTTCATCTTAGCACTTCTAAAGGTAGGAGAAGAAAGTATTTTTTTACTTGTATTTAGACAAGGAGGTAGAAGTGGACAAATAATCTTGCCTATTTAGTAGCATAGGCTAATATTTTCTGGGTTTTTTTTTTTGGTCATTATTGCCCCACGTTTTTAATTCTAAAACACATTAAAACATCCATGCTATTGCAAAGGGTATAAGCTCCTTCTTTCTCTCTGCTGCGTAGAATTCCACTGTGTAAATGTACCATAATTTTTTGATCCACTCATTTGCTGATGGGCACTTAGGTTGCTTCCAGTACTTGGCTACTGTAAACTGTGCTGCTATGAACATTGGGGTGCATAGGTTCTTTTGGGTGGGTGTTTCAGGGTCCTTAGGGTAAAATCCCAGCAGCGGAATTGCTGGGTCAAAAGGCAGTTCCATTATGCTAAGTGAAATAAGCCAGGCGGTGAGGGACAAATACCATATGATCTCACCTTTAACTGGAACATAATCAACAAAAGAAGAAAACAAAGTATAACCAGAGACATTGAAATTAAGAACATTGTAACAATAGCCAGAGGGGATAGTGGGGAGAGGGGTCTATAGGAGCTACTATAAAGGACACAAGGACAAAATCAAGGGGGAGGGAAGAGGTGAGGGAGGGAGGTGGGACTGGCTGGGGTGGGGTGGAGGGAAGGGGAGAAAATGCAGACAATTGTAACTGAATAAAAATAAATAAATTAACTTAAAAAATAAACTTAAAAACACAATCACAGAGAGATTCTTAAAAAAAATAAAATAAAACACATTAAAACATATATGGGTATAAATGAGGTCGTCCAGAAAGTATCCAGCCATGTACTATGAAAAATAGAGACATTTCTTGAAGAAGATACAAGAAACATTGTACACAGGACAATGACACCTCAGTTACCTTCAAAGTAGGCACCTTGGGACCCCACGCTGTTCTCCCAATTGTCATCAGCTGCTCCATCCCATTTTCCTGAATCTCATCAACAGTCTGAAATCTCTTTCCTTTCAAAGGTGATTTTAGTTTGGGCAAAAGCCAGAAGTTTCCGGGCACCGGATTAGGGCTATAGGGGAGCTGAATCACCTGGGTAGTTTGATATTTCACCAAAAAACTGTGTATAAGATGTGATGTGTGAGCAGGAGCGTTGTCAATGTTGAAGCTGCCAGTCACCAGTTGCCCATAGGTGCAGCCTTCTGAATTATCCAAACAGTTTCCACGGAGGAATGTTCAAGCTTAATGCAAAATTTGATGCAGATTCATTGCTGTACTTGCTCAGTCATTTTGAATGTGACAGCCACACAGTACATATCCTCACTCGGTGGCGTCTACCACCCCCACTGACTAGTATAGTGAAGTCGTCATTGTTCACACATGTGCATTCTAGTCCGCTATCCTTGGCTGCCAGGTTACATCAATGTTGTACAAACCATTCTTGCTTTATTAAGAATGGCTAGACTATCTCCAGACAGACCTCATATATATACTTTCCGACTATAGAGGGAGAACTGCATGTGTGTGTGTGTGTGTGTCTCTTTGGTACAGAATAATGGAAGGCCCTTTACAATGGTTCCTCCTACTTCGACATACTGTGTTGCAAGGCGAGGACATAACTCAGGCAAACAGACTTTGAGCTCAGAGGAGGGTGATGGCCAGAGTGACAACGGTGAGTCAATTACAGTTAAATGTTTTTTCTTACAGGTGATTCTTGTGACATTAAAATATCAAGGCTGCGCAGTAGACCTAAAGTTTTTGTTTTGGTGGGGGGGGTCTCATTCTGTTTTGGTAGCTTGTTTTCAAAGAGTTACCATTTCTTGTCTCAAAGCTTGATAGGTTTTTGAAGATATCTTGGTATTTCTGTAGGCCCTCTACATTATTATAACCTATTTTCAGCTTTTTGCATAGGTTTATAGTGACTTCTGATTTGGTGAGATTTCAGTATGGAAAACATCTGTTCCTTATTAATAAGGTACTATTCATGTTGTCCCCACTATTTCTAATAACTACTTTAGACTTTTCATGTGACTTATTTTCCAAGACTGCTATGAAATAACTTCATTGCCCAAAGAAGTCTACTTAACCTATAAATATTACTATTAATTGAATTGTATGTACTAAGTAATTATATTTATAATTTAATATATAAGGGGAGACCCCCCAAAACTTGGAATTATCTTCTGAGGGTTGGCCCCTTGTAGTGTAGGCTTCCCCTGCTAGGTGAGTGTTCTATGAACCCATCTGTATCAGTGTATCAGCCGGCGTTGTTGTGAGAGGCTGTGTTTGGCTTCAGTGAATTTTTTTTGAAGACTCAACACACTTGCCCATTTCATGATGGATGATTTATGAACATACCTTTCTACACCAAGCTGAGTGTTCAGCAGTGTTTGACCAAAATGGCATGACCCTCTGCCCCACCCTCCCTATTCACCTGATCCTGTGTCCCCAACAACTTTTTTTGTTTCCCTGAATTAAAAAAGTCCTCAAGGGGAAACATTTTGCCGATGCCGTGGAAGTGAAACAAAAAATGGCAGAGGCACCAAAAGACTTCAAAATTGACAAGTTCAAAACCCGTTCTGAGCGGTGGAAAAACCATCTCGTTAGGTGTACTGCATCAAATGGAGAGTACTTTGAGGGTAACTGAAGTTTAAACATGTAAGAATAAATATAAAAATTTTTATAAATACTGTTTTTTGTGCTCCCCCCTAATTACTATTCATTGAAGCCTGTGTACTAAGTAATTATATTTATAATTTAATATAATAGTTAAACTATATTCCTCTGAGGAATGTAGTATCCTTATTTTATATATGAGGAAATTGAGGTTTGAAGGGTAAATGACATGGCCAAAGTCATACTTGGTAAGTGGCAGATTGAATTTTCTTATAACAGCTTTATTTAGATGTAATATACATACTCTACAGTTCATCTATTTAAAATATAAAACTCAGTGATTTTTAGTTATTCACAAAGTTGTATAATCATCACCACAATTAATTTCAGAACATTTTTATCATCCCCAAAAGAAATCCTGTACCCATTAGCAGTCACACCCCATTTCCCTTCCCCCATCCCTCATCCCCAGCCATATGCATCCACCAGTCTGTTTTCTCTCTTAATGGACTTGCCTATTCTGGACATTTTATATAAATGGAATCATGTAATATGTGGTCCTTTGTGACTGGCAGAGATCAGTTTTGAAATTGGGTTTGTATGGCTCTAAAGCCTCTCTCTCTCTCTCTCTATATATATATATATATATACACACACACACACACATACACGTATGTATATGTATATATATATGCCCTCAACAGTTGTTATAGTGCCTCTTACCACAGAGTGTGCTTGCTTTTACCATTTTACTACAAAATCATATATGCCTACTTAAACAATTCTGGAGGAGTTGGGTGTATTAAGGAGATGTGAGGCAGTCTGAATGACTCAACTTACTGGTCAAGTTCCTTATTTTCTTGAGATGTTCTACTTTCTGCTACTTATGTAGAAGAAAATAGATATTTCTAGGAAAAAAATCTAGCACGAGGATAATATAACATTTTGTACATGCATGGGCATGCATGTAATTAAGGATGTGTATGCTCTACTCTTTTACTCAACACAACCCTTTTGTCTTCTCCCTTTCACACGGTGGGCATCTTCAGATGTACTGTTCACCTGCAGTGGCATTTTCAGAGTAACCAAATCTTTGTTCTCACCTTAAATCCTGCTGTCTGGAGGGGTTAATGCATGTGTGTTTGGAAAGCAATGTGTTTAATAATCAAATCCAGTGTTTTTGTTTTTGTTTTTGTTTTTTTTTCCCAAATCCAGTTTTGACCTGTGTGTTTTATTTGGTGAAGAACCGTGCATTTGGAGATTGACTTTCTCTGCATTTCAGTGGTGTAATAGTCTTAAAGCAAAGTACTTCAGTACACTGAGCCAATTTTAAACACATTATTTACATGACAGGCTGAAAAACAAATGAGGCATCATATATTCCTTTAATGTCCACCTAAGCAAACTATGGGTTATAGTCAGATTAAAGTCATCATTTACTGTATGTTAAGCATCATGCTATAGTCTTTTCATTTCCCTAGGTACTGTTGCACCCCTGTTTTATAGTGAAGAAAGTGAGGCACAAAGAGTGATGTAGTTAATCAGGATTCAAATCTAGCCCTAACTCTAGAGCCAGCAAACTTAATCACCATAATCTACTGCCTGACTGGAAAATTTGACACAGCTGGATTTTTCACCTCTGTCTGAACTTTAAGAACTAAGGAAATTTTCAGAGGAGAAATTTGTACTGTTTACAGCCAACCTCTGGCTTCCGTATCTTTTGAGTAATATGAAAGCCCAAATCACTTATTGCAGACATGTATACATTTTAGTTTTGAACATATATATCCATAAAACTTGAGAACAGACCAAGTCCTGGCCATCTGGCTGTATTGAGCTAAAAAGCTCTACCATAAACATGCTTCTTCTGTCTTTTTTTTCTAGGGGGATATCATGAAGAATATATTTATCCTTCAGGTCAGTGAGATCTAGACAGAATCTATGACATTCATCATTGTTTATAAAATTTCAAACTATAAAATAATGCTCACTTTTTACTTTGGCAATATCCTCTAGAACCAGACAATGAAACTTCAGGTGTTTATAGCACAACTGAATCTACAGCAAATTTGGTAGGTATTTAATAATAACAGCAAGCACTTATAGCTCCTACTGTGTATTAGGGCAGTGATCTAAGAATATATAAATAAATGTATTTAAATCAGAACAAACATATGAGGTAATGAGGGTACCATTCCCATTTTGTAGATGAAGAAATTTGAGACCCAGAAATTAAGTAACTCATCCAAGTTCACTCTCCCTTTCTGAAATCAATCTGTTTAGAGTTATTCCTAATATGTTTTGATACATAAGGAAGTTTAAACATTGGCAGTGAAGGTTTTTTAGAGGATTTTATTAGGACCTTTCTATCAGTAAGAAAGGGCCATAAATCTCAGTTACTTGATATAGGAAAACCTTGCTTCTTGTGTACATTCCATGTCCAGTAGAGGCCTACAGGAGTTCTCTGCTCAGGGACTCGGGCTTAATGGAAACTCTGTCCATGATCGCCATGGCGGGAAAGAAAAGGTAGTGAGTGGTGCACTGATCCGTACATCTTCCACCTGGAGATGACTTGTGTCACTTTCTTTTCCTTTTTTTTCATGGCGAGAACATATCCCACTAAAGAATCTAATTTCACTGTGCCTGGAAGTCAAAAAGTTGGCAATATTTTAACTGCACTAAGTTCTACAGCATTCAGTTCAGACTCCCTCCTACAGACAAAATACTTGCTTCCATGTCAGAGGAGGCATCCTGAGAATTCCATTCAGTGTAATTAAACTCAGTGCCCAGGGTTTCTGGAAAATGTGTCGTACTCTCTGTGTTGGGTCCAGATGTGGCTCTTCCTGATCTGGAAGCCTAAAACCAAAGATACAAAGTTATTTACCCCCTACAAACCCAATTGGGAGTGATGGAGCAGGGACTACAAAATTGCAGTAAAATTCTCACTCAGAGGGGAGAAATGGAGGAAACACAGTCACTTGCCTGTAGCAGTTCTGACATCATGATGGACACATTATGAAGGCCTCCAACCTGGGAACTGTTCCATAGAGGGGCCTGAGTTGCTTTCTGGGGCTCTTGGTTACTCTTAAGTCCCTTCCTTCCTTGGCCATGTTTGAAATAGGCATAGGCTTTGGAGAATAATCCTTTTTGGTAGCTGAGCAGCTTTCTTAGCCTGCTTTTTACTCATAGAAAATTCTCATAGAAATCCAAGGGTCATTTTATCTTAGTTGGATGGTTTTAGTTCTGCTCATGGTTTCTTTGGCTGTGTGATTAATTTATTATGCAGCTTCTCTGATTTTTATTATTTTCATGTGCCAATATGTCTACTGACAATTTCTTTTTAATAGTAGACACACTGCATAGATATGCTATAGTGCTTTTCTTTCTTATCGCTATGTTTCTCTCTATGTGATTGAAAGTACCATGAGCTTATCAGGCATTGATGGAAGAGCCCATACGTTTGGATGCATTTCCATGAGCCACTTTGTCCAGGTGCAGGTATTCACTGGGTATTGTGTATCATTAGCTGCACTCTTGCTTTGACATATCTTAATGCGATCAGATTTTAACAGTGATGTGATTTCTTGCTTCAAGGCCAAGTTTTAACTGCTCTATGCTGTTTAAAGCATGTATCAACTTCATCTTCTACAGTTTTGGGTAGAAGTAGTTATCTCTTCCATTAGGAGCTACAAGTTCATAATCTCCATCCCAAGTTAGGTTTCTCTTACAGCAATACCCTGGTTCTAGTTACCAGTTACTGTTTTAATCAGACTAGGTTAGACTGCAGTAACAAGTCCCCAAAATTTCAGCAACTTACCATGGGACGGTTGTTCTCGATAGTGTTACATGTCCAGCATAGGTCTTTGTTCATCATAGTCACTCAGGGACCCAGGCTGATGGAAACGAGCCATCACAATGATCTTGGTGCAGAGCTAAAGATAGGAAAATTGAATGCTGGCTTTTCATATTTTTGCTCCTATTTCATTGGCCAAACAAGTCGCATGGCCATACTTAACTTTAGATGAGGCCAGGAAGAGCAGCCTACCGTGTACCCACAAGGAGAACTGGAATATTTGTGAAGAACATGACTAACTACTCTATTCCCTAACTATGATTAATCTTAACTTTGGTAGCTTTAGGTAGTACATTTTTGTTTCTACAGTTTAGGCAATACAGCTTAGGAGGGTGAAGAAAACTGATAGGTAATTCTCTCCCTTAGTTTTCTCTTCACTTCCTTTGCCCCTTCTAGAGAAATAGTGTGTTTGCTCATTCTTCAGTTACTATTCTCATATCACATGCCATTTACACCATTTTTTTGAAATGGTCTCCCAACTGAAAAAGCAAGTAAAAATCTCACCATCAGACATGACAAGAGTAGATCCTTTCATTTCACTTGTCACATGTTCCTTTTTATTCTTAACTTACTTTATCATACATCCCATTAGCTTCCAATTTTTTCATGTTATGTTCCAATTCCACCCTTGGTCATAAAACCCATAGTAGTTTCTAAGTAATTTTCTCAAGGCATTCCGAGGTGAGAGGACAAATGCAGGACTTAAAGATTTCTAGGCACAGAGCCTTCTAAGAAACCATGAACATTTATTCCTACTTCTGATTTCCGTTTCCCTCTCTCATCTAAATCCTTCTCTAGAATTGTTTAGCATTTACACTGGGCATTCTGAACCAGGACTAAAGTTTTAGAAAAATGTGATCTTAAGTTCATGTTAAATTGGGCTCATATTTGCCACAGTCTGGTTCCCCTTGTTTCTGTGATTACTTTCCCTGATTCCCTCTGTGTTCTTATGATTATTACCAATTTTTGCTGCTAGTTTTTTGTTTGGTTATTTGTTTTGCTGTCATAACAATTTGTCATGCATAACTGTGAGCCTATTAAAATCATGTTTGCTTCTACAAAGACAAGGTCTTAAGCCAGAAGGAGTGGTGTTTGAATTACACTATATCCTGCTTAGATAGGATGCAGCTGAACAACCAATTATCCACCTTTATCCCAAGCTACATCTTTAGATGGAATGCTTTCTTTTAACAAAACTTGTTGGTCTACTGATTTTGAAGCTTTTAAAGCAAGAAAGGCCACTGAGGAAGTGTTCAAATTATAATTCACTGGTGTATTTTAGTATCTGCATTGGGACTAGAGTCAGTTATAGATAGGAAGTAGAGTAGTCACCCAAATCAAGCACTGCAGTGATACCTTTTGGAGTGTTATCTTAGTAGTCACTTCCAAATTTGAATACCTTCAGAACAAATCATCTTTATCGATTTTAGGAAATTTAAAAGCAAAGGAGATGTATTATTGATATGTTGTTTGGTTTCTTGATTTCCCTGTACTTAACCGTATTTCTGTATTCACTAAAGTCTCTTCAGGACAGAGGACCATGTTCTATGTCTCCTCAGGACACAGTTACCTCATACAGCTACCCTCAGGAGGTAATCTTTATAGTGTTATTAAATGGTCAGTTGCAGTGGTCTGAACAGAGGAAAATGATTTTCTCTTCACTCATCATACTTCAAAGAAGCTGCTTATATTCCTGTCTTAAGTAGTAGTATACCTTGTTGTGCCTTGCACAGTGATTGGTAAATTCAGTCAACAAACTGAGCATCTATTGTGTTTCAGACGCTGTTCTATGTGTTGGCATTAAGCTACTCAGTCATTCTACTCTGAACCTCTTATGTAATGAGTGAGTTAATATAAATCACCTGTCAAGTCAATGTCACAAATGTAAAGCTCTCCTGTAGAATGGGGAGTTGGCATCAAAAATTAGCTAAAACCATAAGAGTGAATAATGAATAACATCATCCTGGGAAAAGGAAGACGTTGAGAACACCTAGAATAGCGTCTGTGGATCACCAAATTTTAGAAGATGGGTAGAGAAGGAACAGCCAAGGATGGGGGGAAGGCAGAAGAATGTATTGTGGGAAGCCCAGGAAGAGACTGTTTCAAGAAGCAGTCGTGTCAGTTGTTCCCAAGAGGTCAAGCAACATAAGGTCTAACAAGAGTCTATTAGAATTTTTTGCCATGGGGAACCACTGGTGACTTTGAATACAGTTTCTGAGGACCAGAGCAGGTAGTAGCCACACTTCAGTGGGTTGTAAGGAAATGGAGACTGCAATGAGGACAATGTATTCAAGAAGAAGAGTCTGTTACCATTTATGGAACACCTCTGTGCATAGCCCTTTATTGGGTCCTGTGGCCTAATCAGAAACAGAATTTATAGTCTCACAAAGCTTTAAATATTCAAAAACATTTTCTGTTTTTAAAATTGTGTATACATTTCTGCATAATACGCAGGAAATGTACAGGTTAATGCCCGCTTGGGCAGAGGGGAACAAGGAAGATACCAGGTAGGGGCTGGAGGTAAATTTCATTGTTACACAATTTTATACTTGATTTTTTAATCATAGTAATATATTATCTTTTTAGAAAAATAATTGAAAAATGAAAGCTCACAAAGTAATCTGGGGTCTTCTAAAATAAGTAACTTAACCTGCCTAATAGAGTGTTTACATAAAGATTGACTTCTCCATGTTTTAGTTATCAAAATACTATTTCCTGAAATTTAGTATCAGAGAAGAGACTACTAATGTTTGAGAAACCAAACTTAGAATTCTAAACTTTCTTCCACACTTACAGGTGATGGTAAATTCTGCAGCAATTGCAACTTCCTGTGCCAATAATGTTCCAGCTCCAGTCTTATCTAACTGTGCAGCAGCTAATCAAGCTAGTAGTACTACTTCAGTTTCCTCACAGAATGCTATACAGCCTCTATATGTATCTTCACCTACACAAGGCAGGCCAGGTAGGTTGTTAGTGGTTCCTTACTTTGGAAGCCTCTTCTCCTATTCATGAATATGCACATACAGCAGTTCTAGTGATCAGATAGGATTACTTTAATTTCCAGGATTACATTTGTTTAACTTACTTAATAAAATATTTTCTATAATTAAGGAATCTATGAGATTTGAGAGAGCCAGGGTTTGTTTCTTTCTTTCTTTTTTTTTTAACAAATTTGTCTTTGATGTGATTTTGTAGCTGTCATTTTGCTACCCCTCTGGAAATTATTTATTTTATTTTTGCTTTTTATTGAATTTATTGGGATGACATTGGTTAACAAAATTATACGAGTTTCAAGTACACAATTCCATAGCACATCATCTGTACACTGTACTGTGTTTTCACCACCTCAAGTCAAGTCTCCTTCCATCACTATTTATCCCCCATACCCTGCTCTACCTCTCTATCCCACCCCAGCAGTCAGCACACTGTCGTCCTTTTCCATGAGTTCTTTCTCTATTTGTTTTCTCTTTTGCCCAACTCCTCCACCCTTAACCACCCACCACCCATGCCCACCCCCGACAGCTGTCAGCCTGTTCTCTTATCTATGAGTCTGTCTCTGTTTTGCTTGTTACTTCATTTTGTTCATTAGATTCCACATATGAGTGAAATCTGTCTTTCTCTGACTAGCTTATTTCACTTACTCACTGAAAATTTAAAGGACTGTATCACTTGCTCTCACTTCGAGTTAAGTTTTATTATACAGGAATTAAGATAGAGGTGTTTTCACACTTCACAGAATTAACTTCTGACAAATGGCTATAAAATATATTTCTATATATAATGAAGCATTTTTTCATGAATGTTATAAAGAATATAGGTGCTAGAATTTAAGAGATCTAGGTTAGAATCTTGGTTTTACAACTTAACTAGCTATGTAATTTGGACAGGTTATTGACCCTGTCTTATCTATGAGCTGATGGGTACTGATAGTACCAATTTATGAAGTGGTTGTGGAATCCCAATGAGATAATTTAATTAAAAATTCTCAGAACTCTGGAAAGGTGGTGACAACTATAGCATAGCTTTGGACAACAATAGCATAGCTTTTCAATCTGAGTCTCCAAATAAAAATGGAAACGGCAAAACCAAAACCCATGGACAATACTTAAAACGAAACTAGGTAACAAAAATGTAAGCAGGTGAGGACAAACCACCAGTTACAAGACCTGTGTGCCAATTTGGGAGGAAGGAGCAGCTAAGACTGGCAAGGGACGTGACCTGTCCGATACGAGGTGAGCGCTTTGGGTACATGCCTGCAGCAGTTCGACCCTAAGAACTCTCACAGCTGACCTTCCAGGTATCCCTTTTAGGGTAGTATTCTTCACTGGGCAGAAACTGCTGGGAGTGAAATAAAAAAAAAAAAATGATAAGGATAGGGCAAAGAACAGGTGCAGATTAAAGCTGAGGAGGAGAATAGAGCCATAGAATCTAGAAAGCAGTTATTTTTTTATGCCACATAAAAACAATTGCAAGGAGAGAGCCCTATGTCATTAGAAAAGGTTTCCTGTACTCCACCTCATTATAAATTTCCCAAAAAATAATTTCACATAGAAATGAACCCATGAAAAGCACCAAGATCAAATCCTATACAAAAATGTTTTAAGAAAATAACATCCTTATAGACAGTAAAAGCATGTCAGAAATGTGCTCACTAAAGAACTAAACATCCCTCACTGGTGCAGCTCAGTTGGATGGGTGTCATCCCATAAAGTGAAGGGTCACTGGTTTGATTCCCAGTCAGGGCATGTGCCGAGGTTGCAAGTTGGGTCCCTGGTCAGGGCATGTATGAGAGGCAACTGATCGATGTTTCTTTCCCTCCCTTCCCCTCTCTCCAAAAATAAATAAAATCTCTTAAAAAAAAAAGGAACTAAACAAACTAAACTAAAAGTAAACTAACAACTATTTCAGAATGAGCTGAAGACATTAATGTCTTATTCTTTAATGTCTTATTTTATTAACAACAATCAGGGTGAGTAGTGAGTTGGGGTTTTGCCCAGCGGAGGTAGCCGCGGCACCAGAGATGCAAGGTTTGGTGGGGCCTACCCTGTGTTCCGTGGGATGGCCACTCTGAGTCCCATAGAGTCTGCCCTCGCCAAGGCCTACGGCATTGGCATATAGAATATAAACCTCTTGAAAGGTTGTAGTAGCGGTAAAGAAGAAGACAATAAACGAACAGCCACCCATCTGAAATTGTAATTGGCTCACTAATAATCCCAGGACAAAGTTAAGAGATCAATCACAACTCAAGCCTAAGCCTCCCTTTCCTAAGACCACTACAAAGATGTTTGATACAGAGGCTTGGGTGAGTATGTTGCGGAATGGGCTGCAAAGGACGCATATGGCTTCCTTACGACAGTTATTTTGGCCTTTACTGTTACTGTCTCTAGCAAGTGCTGTACTGTCCTGGAAATTGGCCAAGATTATTGAGGCCAGGGAAAAGGAGCAAAACAAAAATATCCAGAAAATACTGCAAAAGCTAAATGACTAAAAAAGGATTGAAGGAATGCACAGGCTCTGCCACCGTAGAAAACTTATTTGGGAAATTATGCAGCTTTTGAAGGACCCTCTAGGATAGGGGTGTCAGACTCATTTTCACTGGGCGCCACATCAGCCTCGCGGTTGCCTTCAAAGGGCCGAATGTAATTTCAACTCCTTAACAGTTACGGAGTAGTTACACTTATACAGTCCTAAAATTATTTCGGCCCTTTGAAGGCAACCGTGAGGCTGATGTGGCCCCCGGTGAAAATGAGTTTGACACCCCTGCTCTAAGGTTTCTTTTCCGGATTTATGATTAGTAAATGAAGTCTGAGCACATGGAAAATTCATGTTAGTTGTGACCTCCACTGTACCAACTTTTAGGCTTTGGTATAAGAAGTCTGTTGACAGTTACTGTAAAATCTTTATAACTGACTTAGTAATTTGCCATTTTGCAGCTTATATCCTGAAATGTAATATCTTGTGGGGGAAAAAATGACTTTAGATTGTGAACTGTATTCAAATACTGGTTCAAAATGGTGTCCTGTTCTGGATGAAGGAAACTAAGAATGTAAAAATGGGAATTGTCCTGAGGTGAAAAGTGCACTTTGACTTAGATCCAGTATATTAATTACATCTTTTACCATTACCGCTTATGTCTTCGAACCATTTCTGGCTTTCTCAAAGCAAAATATTATTAATCAATGAGTACTTCAATTTTGTGCATTTTTCCTATTTTAGTCTTTTGACATACTGGTGATAATCAGATACTCTGCCTTTTTAAAATCTAATTTTATAAAAAATTCTCCTATCATCTTGACTATATAGAATACCAGCTATTGGATATAACAATTTCTGTATTATGAACACTGCCATTACATAGAGATAACTTGGTGAATAGAGTAACACTATGATTTAAAGCTTGCAATAAAAAAGCCAAACCTTGTAGTACTTTGGAACAGTTTGTTCTTACTTGTGCTAGATAGAAATGTGAAGTAGTTAAAATGCCTTACCTGATAATTTGCTGGTTATGTGGATACCACTTTTACTTTTTATTCCATTGTTTTGACTTGTAGTGATTTCCTATAATTTTTGATCAAACAAGTTCACACTGAAAATTAAAATTTCAAATTTATTTTAAGGAACTCTTAAAAAGAGTAAGTAAAAACAAGAGTAAGTCATTTCAAAAGTGGTAAAGAAAGGCTTAATATTTGGAAAAATTTTGTTTGACCTAGTAGTAATTGGGTGAAAAAGATAAATCGTCAAAATGAGAATGTGTTGTAATTAGAAATAAAAAACTAAAGGATATTTCCTTTAGTTAAGTATAACTGGAACTTTTTACTATGAAATACAGCTTTTCTAGATGATGCATGGTCCAATAATTTTACTTGTGTCAGTATTTAATAGCTCATTAACATTTTCTTCATCTCTGGTTATGCATTTTAAGCTATAGAAATTGTCTAAGAGCTTTAATTTAAAAATGAAACTAGATACTGAAATAAATTTGGTACTTTTTTTATTGGGAAAAAAGAATAAATCAGAATCAGAAAAACTCAGATGAGGTGTAGAACTTAAGAAAGCATTAGGAATGGAAGAAAGTCATTTCAATGAAGACTAAAGAACATGACTAAATGTATTTTATACAACAGAAAATGCTCTAAGGGAAAGACGTTAAGAAAGGGGGTATCTAAAGTGAAGAGAAAAAAGAAAGATTCAAAAGTGACATACTGAAGTGAGGTAAAGGAGATCAAATACTGACAGAACCCCCTGAAGAAGAAAACCAAAGTAAGGGAAAAGAATAAATATTAAAAACTATAATTCAGAAGACTTGCCCAAAATTAAAAAAGCTTTAAAGCTACCTACTGAAGTATTACCACTCTGCGTACATGAGACTGTTAACCTAGAACAACCAAAACCAGGATATTCTAGGAAAGTGACTGGACTTTAAATAAATAGAAAGTCCTTTGATTACCTATATATAAGAGTCTATGGAGTATAAAAGAAATAAAAAACTATCATGCTTTTACAGCAATGCTTCATGACAAGAAAATGTAATAACATTTAAGATAATGAAAGAATATGTGAACCAAAGATTTTTATATTCAACCAAACATTTTCAGGCCTAAAGATCAATATATAAGAATTGAGAGTATATTATTCACATGAGCCCTTCCTGAAGAACCTACTAAAGTTATGCCGTCAAGCAAGTTAATCACTAGTGACATGTGACTATTTAATATTAATTATAACTAAATAAAATAAACCTTCAGTTGCTCAGTCACACTAAAGTCATGCCTAGTGCTCAAAGTCACTTGTGGCTGGTGGCTACAGTATTGGAAAGCACAGATAGAGAATACCATATTTTGTTGTGTGTAGCACGCTCCCGTGTATAATGTGCACCCATATTTTTGTACATATACATGGGATTATTATACCCATGGTAATGTAATCATACCCATGTATAATGTACCCTTATTTTTCCCTCAAACATTTGGGCAAAAAAGTGTGCATTATACACAGCAAAATACGGTATTTGTCATCACAAGAAATTGTATTGGATGGACAACAGTGTATGAGAGAATGAATTGACTTTTAGACTAAAATAATTACAGACATCAACATAAGACCTGATGGTAAGCATTAAATATATATTTACCTGCAGAATTAAGACAAAACGAAGGCTGGGAGGTTGAGGCTATGTTTTGTAATGTCCCTATGTTTGGGCAATGTGGATATAACATAGCTATTTTTAAAAATGAGAGAATTGAGATAGCATGTACCAAGCATTTTTTTAATGCTCTCAATCACACTTCAAATCCTTTTATCTTGATACTCAGATTATTATTCCAAGACTGTAATGTCGTCTAAAACACATAAGTGAGTATTGGATATTCTAATTTTATCCCATGTTCTTACAAACCAGTAGTCTCAGTGTGGAAGAAAAGTAATACAGATGTGATAAAGTGGCTGAGTAAAAGCTTTTATGGTCTCAAGTTTGAACTGGAAGTATCAATATGAGCTTGAGGCATTTTATCTTTAATTATATTTGTATTTTACTTAGCTCTGTTCACTGAAAAGGCCTACAGTGAGTATCCTTAGGACTTAGTTTGTGGACTCGAAATAACATTTCTCAAAACAAACAAACAGGTTTGTGGAGAAATTGCTGATTCCAGGTCTGGAGGTCTGGGCAGGAAGTGTTCAGGTGAGCCTGGACCATCTCATGCCAGATAGCAAGGAAGCTATCAAAGACTACTTGATACTTTAATGAAACTTCCTAATGATACTTTAAAAATTGGTCACCTTAAAAGGATAAGAAACTATTTTATTTTCTTGAAAATTGGAAAATATAGAGTAGACGGATCGTTTATCCTTCGTTTCTTACATGAACTGTATTACTAGGAAACTAAATAGATGAGGGAAAATGTTTCTATATGTTAGTATTCTAACTAATCATTCAAAAAGAAGTGGTAGAATATAATCATTTTGCATTCATTACTGAATGGATGGGTATTAAACAGCAAGAGCTGCTACGATTGCAAAGACAGTAAGACATTACCCATATACGTGCCAAAGAAATTAATCCTGAGTTTGATCAAGCCCCCTGGATTGAGCTGCCTGTCTGCAGGAAATACAGAAGACCATGTTGAAATACACCATGAGTATACATTCAGTAAAATCAGACTATGGGAAACTCAACAGGTCTAATAAGGACCCAGATTCTTCCAAAGAAAAACTGAAAGAAAATGACAGGGATGGAGACAGGACCAATACATTGAAAAAAGATTCAAGACATCAACTTTAAAAAAGTGTCTGGGGATGCACATTTGGGTGACAAAACTCTTAAAAAGAAAACCACAGGAAGTAATTACTATGGAAGTCAGGGTAATGGTTAATTACGGTGGGAAGGAGAAGATGCGTAACTGGATGGGCAGCATGGAAGTTTGCTGGAGTATCTGGTTAAGTTTTATTTACTGACACGGATAATGCCTACCTTAAAATAATTCATTTATTTTCTGTATCTGTTTCACTTATAATTTAAAAATTAAATGCTTATTAGTACAGTGCCCGGAACAAAAACATGCAATAAATGTTAATTAATGACCATAGAAAATTTTCATTTTAAATGTTAATGTAGATCCTGGTTTTACTACTTTGGGAGTAACGGTAGGGGAAAGTTATAACTGTGTACTTCTAGCAAACATCTAAGCTTTAAAAAATCAAGTGACAGGTGAATCAAGCACTGTAATAGCCTCATTTATGTAGAATCATTGAACACTTACCCTTTAAATGCCAAGTTTGTGTTACATATAGGTATTTCTAAAAATGTTTACTGCCGTCATTTATTTTACTTTTTGTTCTTTGAGTTACATAAGAAATTCATCTATAACTCTACCAGGCCATGGCTGCTTTTTAGTTGCTCTTTATCTGTCCTCTAGATGAAACAACTTAGGTTTTCTATTGTTATTCATTTGACTGACTGGAAGTCTCATCCCATCCTCCTGTGAGTCACTTCCTATCTTCCAGGTAACTGTATGCCATGATTGCCTTTAATATGAGACTCCTCATAGGCATCACATCATGTTATAACTGCGTTTTGGTAACTGTTCTGAAGGCTTTTGCCAGGGCCAGGACTAGTGACGCACTTCCCCTAAAGACAGCTTCTGTGGGCCAGGCTTAGGGTGAGTTAAGGAAGGTATTCAGTCTTTTTTTATGGTTTTATTTTTTTTATTTTTTATTTTATGTGTATATATTTTTATTGTTGTTCAAGTACAATTGTCTCCATTTTCACCCCATCACACCCCAACCCCCCACCCCCACCTCCCACCCTCAAACGCACCCCCTTTGGGTTTGTCCATGTGTCCTTCATACATGTTCCTTGATGGCCCTTCCCCTATTATCCCCTGTTGTCTCTCTTCCCCCCTCCTCTCTGGTTACTGTCAAATTGTTCTTTATTTCGGTGTCTGTGATTGTATTTTGCTTGCCTGTTTGTTTTGTTGATTAGGTTCCACTTATAGGAGAGATTATATGGTATTTGTCTCTCACCACCTGGCTTATTTCACTTAGCATAATGCTCTCCAGTTCCATCCATGCTGTCCTGAAGGGTATGAGCTCCTTTCTTTCTGCTGCATAGTATTCCACTGTGTAAATGTACCACAGTTTTCTGATCCACTCATTTACTGATGGGCACTTAGGTTGCTTCCAGTACTTGGCTATTGTAAATTGTGCTGCTATGAACATTGGGGTGCACAGGTTCTTTTGGATTGGTGTTTCAGGATCCTTAGGGTATAATCCCAGCAGTGGATTTGCTGGGTCAAAACGCAGTTCCATGTTTAGTTTTTTGGGGAAATTCCATACTGTTTTCCAAAGTGGCTGCACCAGTCTGCATTCCCACCAACAGAGCACTAGGGTTCCCTTTTCTCCACAACCTCGCCAGCACTTGTTGTTTGTTATTGTTTATGGTGCCCATTCTGACCGGTGTGAAGTGGTATCTCATTGTGGTTTTAATTTGCATCTCTCTGATGGCTAGTGATGCTGAGCATCTTTTCATATGTCTCTGGGCCCGCTGTGTGTCCTCCTTGGACAAGTGTCTGTTCAGAATCTTTGCCCATGTTTTAATTGCATTGTCTTCCTGGAGTGAAGTCATGTGAGTTATTTATATATTTTGGAGACCAAACCCTTGTCTGAGGTCTTATTTGCAAATATGTTTTCCCATACTGTTGGTTCTCTTTTTATTTTAATATTGGTTTCTTTAGCCATGCACAAGCTTTTTATTTTGATGAGGTCCCATTTGTTTATTCTTTCCTTTATGTCCCTTGCTCTAGGAGATGTATTGGTGAATATATTACTGTGTAGAATGTCTGACGTTATGTCATGCAAGTACAGGCTGGTATCCTGTCTCTTAGAATTTTGATAATTTATTCATCATCGATTTTTTTTCCATTAATTTCGTGGCTGCTTAAATTTTGTACCTCACTGTACCTTATTCTTGGCCATGCCCTTTGATCTCTAAGGAAGCCAGGTCTTCTATGTACATTCACATTTTCTTTTAAAATGTCCTGAAGCAGACCGCACATACATAGACAGGGAGAAATAAGCATTTTAAGTGCATTATGTTGGTTTCTATTAATATTTTGGAAAAGTTTGTTTCCATTGTCCTGGAGCCATCCCATGAACTATGCCTATTAAGCTATAGAGCCCTATTAAGCCTGTGAATGAGATGCTCATACATCTCTAGAGGAACTGGAAATTATAAAACCGTTTTTTCTTATGAGGCTTATTGCAATATGCATTTGCAGGAAAGGTGAATTAAGACAAAGTAACCTCCAATTTTTTCTGCCCTTTATTCTTTCATGTCCATGAGTAGTTATTTACTGCTTCTATGTCTAGTAGTTGTTTTTTACCTACTGATCATAATTGTACTCCAGTATCTTTAGCTAAGTGAACTTACTCCATTAGCTTTTTTAAAAAATTAAATTTACTGGGGTAACATTGTTTGTTAATAATACATAAGTTTGAGGTATACAGTTATTGGGTTGGCCAAAAACTTCATTTAGTTTTATTCTATAAAATAAAAGACACATTTTTCATTTTCACCAAAAACTTTATTGATTTGGATATTTTGAGTATATCAGCTATCTCCTGCTATTCGCTTCTAATGAGTTAGAGGCCAGGAGTGCTGCTAAACATCTTCCAATGCATAAGATTTACTTGGTCAAAATGTCAATAATACCAAGAACCCCTTCACAAACCACTTTTGACATGTTTGATCAGTCACAGCACCTTCTCCATACACTGCACAAATCTTTTTTTGCATTTCAGTTTTGTTTTTACCATTCTTGAAATAATAAAGCATACTACGCCAAAAATGTGTATCTTCTTCCATTTTCAGTATTAAAATGGCTGCACAAAAATTCACCAATTTTGAGTTGTTTTTTTTTTTTTAAATGCACACTGATATGACAGGTGTCACAATACAATCTAACAAAATTGTTTCGAATGAAGTTAAAGACAGCTAAGCACTACTAGAGCTATCGTACAGGAAAAACTAAGTGAACTTTTTGTACAACCCAATACTTAAGCTATAATAAAATTGCATTTGTATTGGGTGAAGTAACAATGGTTACAGTGTAAGAACATTAAGTGTCTTTAGGTAACCTCATATAATGCTATCCTGCTATTAGTAACCTCCTCAAAAGTTAAGAGTTTTCACAACAGTACTTTTTTCTTCTTGTGACACTAACAGAAGTAGGTGGAAAAATCATTGGTGCTTCAAGCTCTCAAAAACTGAATCAGTTATTGCACAGAAAATACCTCAGAAAAGTCAGTGTTTAGGGAAGCTAGTCTAAAGAAGTATGTTATTTGTAAGTTGGTTAAGTCTGGAAGTTTTCCGGTTTCGAAATTCTACATAGGGATCAATTGGAAAATAATTTACATACAAATCAATATTAGTCTTTTCAAGTGGCAACAGTTTTGATAGTTTAGAAAATAAATAAAGTCAGCCAAGAGCCTAAGTTTCTGTGTGTGTGTGTGTGTGTGTGTGTGTGTGTGTGTTTTTTTCAAGATGCGTGGAAGGAAGTACTTGAATTTCTAAGTCTGCTAAAATGTTCAGTTAAATCTGAAGGGTTATTTCATTCATCTTTTGTAAGAAATTTAACAGACTTATATGGTTTACTGCATATATAGAGATACACTTATTATTATTAGGTTGGAAGCACATTTCCTTTTTATAGAAGAATGATAAAATAATATTTAAACATAATTATATTTGAATTTCTTATGTCAAAAACTGTGAAACTCCTAAGTGAGTATTGTTTTTAAACTATAGTAACAGTTATGGAAAGTTAAAGGGATAATGTATTTTATTTAGCTTGTTTGTTTTGCATTCTGTATGTTCTTAGAAATGGAAGTGTCGTGACTTAGAGTTTCCTGCTATTCCTTTGATGCTACAAAGTAGAAACCTTCAAAGATTACTTAAATCTGTAATCTGTGCCAATTAGTCTGTTTTATTAGCTTCTGCATCTTGTGATTTGACTAAGAGTTTCAGATGGCTGAAAACATCTTTAACTTTGTATTAAGCTAAGTAAAACTTTGGCTTTGATGATACATTATTTATGTACCTGCTCGCTGATGTTCAAAATCTTGGTAGTCCAAGCTCTGAAGCTTCCAGTTTTTAGTTCTAAATTCAAATAATTTGCTTAACTCAAAATAACCTGTAATGAACTAGTTTTCAACTGGCATGTCTAAGAGAATGTGGGGCAATTCATCTTCCAGGTTTTTGTTAAGTCAAACCATAAGAATTTGAGTCATTTGACCATGTTGGGGACAGAAAAGTAGTAGAAGATGAATTACTTACTTTTTGCATTGTTACTTTGTTTTGTTTCTTTTTTAGTGATTGTTTCGCCATCCTATCCATACTTCTCTGCTCCTGTGCCTGCTGTTGCTGCCTCTCTGCCACCACCACCACCTCCTCCTCCTCCTCCACCTCCTCCTCCTCCACCACCTCCTCCTCCTCTTCCTGCTGAGGTGGGAGAGGCTTCAAACTTACCCCCACCACCTCCACCTTACTCCTGTGATCCAAGTGGCAGTGATCTGCCTCAAGGTAAGTGGATTTTGAGTCTTGAGTGAGGATTATTTAGGTTTGGGATTTTAAAAAAAATTTAGAGCATATCTTTGGTTAGTCAATAGGAGTAGGGTGGAAGACCAAATGGAAATTGACTTGAGAGTATAATGCTAAGTAAGTGACTAAAGAAGGGAACAACTGAAAGCTAAGAATATCTTCTGCATAATGCAGAAGTGGATGGTTGAGCTGCCTCGTGCTGCCGCTTCTTGGTAGCTACATGTCTGCTTTGGAGAAGATTCTCAACTGCATATCTTTGCTCTCTCAACTATTTTCTTGAAAAGCAGGAGGCAGGAGTCAATACAAAATTTTCTTCATTTTCTTAAATTCCTACTACAAATATTTAATATTTAGGATTCCAGATGAATTTTGAAGACTTGAAAGCTTTTTTTGTTGTTGTGTTGTGTTTTTTTGTTTGTTTTTGTTTTTGAGAAATTACAGGTCTAATATGCATTGGATTTCAGCCATGTGTTCTTGTTTCAGTAACTAAACTAAGGAGTAGAAGAACTAAGGAGTAGCTTTCCATTGGATGTTCTTTGTTACCCCTCAGTTTGGCAGTGTTTCTCAAAAGGGAATTGTAGTTGAAAGTTGCTTGAAGCTTATTTATACTGTCTTTGCTATAATATTCTCTTGATTTTTCTAGCTGCTTCTCTATTCTGGTTTTTTTTTTTTTTTTCCAGCCCCTAAGGTAGTCACCAAGATCATCTTCAACTCCATTCTGGTTTTTTTTCTACCTTAAAACTTCAGTATCACCTTTATGTAGGTGATTCCTAAGTTTATCTAACCCAGGCCTTTGAAGTTTTGGATACTTGTCTCTAGCTACTTGGTAACCGTTTTTACTTGGCTTTCTTACTTTCATTTAAAACCCAGTCTGACTATCATGAAACTCCTCGTCTTTATCTCCTTTCTTCTCTCCAGGCCTCACAAAATATTAACTCTTCTTGATTTCCAAATTTGTTAACAGTGTATCATGTATCAGTACTTCATTCCTTTTTATGACTGAATAATATTCCATTGTATGCATACACCATACTTTATTATCAGTTGATGGACATTTGGGTCGTTTGCACTTTTTTACTATTATGAATAATACCGCTATGGATATTTGTATACAAGTTTTGTGTGGATGTATGTATATGCCAAGGAGTGGAATTCCATGCTATTTAAAGTGACAATAAATAAATGTGTATGCAGCACTAAATATGTATCAGAAGTCTCCAACTTAAGACTTAAGAGGAGTTTCCTGAGAGTTCCCATTTGTTAGTGGAACTCAGGTTATATTATCTTATTTATAAGAATATACATGAATCACAGGTCCATCAGTAAAAATACATTTAGAGATATAATTGGAATGCTAATGCTATTCTTTCTTCCCCCATGCATCTAGTGTATGTTCATTTGTGAAAGATTTTAATTAAATTCTATGTCTAGAGAAATTTTATCACCTTAGAATTTAACTTATTACAAGTTACCTTGCTTACTACCTCCTTTTATTTGGAGATCTAGTGGTGGTTAGTCATGTTTACTGCAAAACAAAGTGAATTGTTTCATAAGTGCTAGTTATGTCAGCAGACATAACTTAGTTCATACTATGTATTAGCTCCATTAACTGAGAAACCAATACGGCTGCTTAAATAGTAGATTTGTATTGACGTAAAATTTTAGTATTGAGACGAGCAAGAGAATACCTGTACTAGATTCTTCTTAAGTATTAGTAAAGTGGAATTCCTGTAACATTTGTTATATTAAGAATAGAAATAAAATATGTATTTGGTGATTAAACCTTGGATCAAAAAATGATCTTACCTGTAGTCGTAGGTAAATGGTCATTTACTACAAGGGAGAATTGAGCATGGTGTTGATGTGGGAAGACTATATTAGAATCTACCTTAATACTCAAACAGAAAAGCTTTTAAGTGGTAATTCTAATTGTTTATATCACCTAGTCACTAAAATTAAAAATTTTAATTCTAGATACAAAAGTTTTGCAGTACTATTTCAACCTGGGATTGCAGGTAAGAGTCCTGTTAAAATTGCTTGATAAACTCTATATTAAAATTAAAAGCTGTATTAATAATCAGACTCTTATACTTTAAGAATCAAGAACATTATGAGGAGGCCAGAGGTTTCATTTCTATCTTTATAAAATATCTCTGAAGATGATATAGTCACTTTTCTACTTTAGTCTCCCAGTGCTTCAGTTTCTCTTACAAAATAATTGTTAAATTGTGGTGAGTGGAGACTCTGAGCCGCGCAGCTTTAGCACATACTGGTCTCCATATTTAACATCATGTGTGAACACTTCACTGTGTTTTTCTGTCTCAAAATAATAAGTGGGTTATTTATCCTGCTTAAAACATTTTTATGGCTATTTCTGCATTTCATGTGAAAAATAATTTAGACATTTAAAGAACTGTATTATTTTTAAGCACTCATGTGTTCATAGATATTTGCCAAACACTTGATTTTCACCACTCCCCTGAGTTGTAAATGGTAGGTACTGACAAATACCTTAATATCACAGAAAAGTGTCTCTGATTTCAGGTAAGAGCTCTTTCATTTTATTCTTTCAGGGATCATTCCCCCCTGAAATACTCTTGTCTTCTGACATAACAAGATGATGTATTTACTGAAAAATAATGATGCATCTTAATATTTGGCAGCTAGAACCTCTCCCCTAGATATAGTGCTCAGAGTAGTTCATATTCCCAGACACTGATTTCCTTAAAACGTTGGACATATCATTTCCACAAAATTATCTTCCTCAACTGCCACACATCTATAAATTAAGATTAGTAAAGTGGGTTTTTGTTCTTTGAGACTATATTTCATAAAAGCAGTTTCAAGAATTGAAAAATACACCCGCCACTTCAGTTATGTTAGTTTATTATAGTCACATGTAGAAACATTGTAACTCATTCCACAGGGCTAAGGCATTTTTAAATTTTCCTCTTGCATTTCATGTCATGGGAATACAAGGAAATTGAAATTATTTTAATTCATTTTCATATTAAAAGTAATAGCATTCATTGTATTACATCTGGAAAATACTAAAGTGTAAAGAAAATCAAAATCACCTGTATAACCTCTGGATATGTCAATAGATTTTTTTTTCAGTATATTTTACAAAACATGGACTATGCCATATAATTATGTAAGCTTCAGTTAATAGTACAAGCATATGTCCTTTAAATATTCGACAGCATGATTTTTTTATTGCCTGTATTGTGTTTCATCATAGATATACCATAATTCATCCATCTTGTTCCCTATTGTTGATATTCAGGTTGTTCATTGTGTTTTGCTTCTAAAGATAATTCTATAAAAGGAACCTCTATCGTTGTGTGTATCTCTAATTTCCTTCAAGTGCTTTCCTTAAAGAATTCCTAAGAGGTCCAAATAAGAAATACAGATGGTGGAAAAGATCTTAAACTTGTGTAGATAATAAATTTTTTAAACGTCATATCTTTTAGGTCAAAAAGTCATTGCTACCCCACTTGAAAATCATGGCCCAAGTTATGTTTTTGTTTTTAGAGAGGAATTTAAGAAATGGACATTAGAGAGAAAATGTCCATTTTCTTAAAGTGTTTGCTTGTTTTTTTTCCCTTTCTTGTCCAAGTGCTATCATCAGAACTACTGGCACTCCATGATGTGTGTGCCACAGATGCAGCAACCCCACATTCCTGTGGAGCATTATCCAGTCTGCACTGAGACCCCCACTCTGGTGGATCAGACTGTCCCCGTGTTGTACGGTGAGGTGGGGAGACAAGATGACGCACAAGTGGAAGCATCAGCAAATGGTATGTGATGAGATTACCTGCAAGAAAGACAATTTGATTTTATTGTGGGCAATTTAATAGTGACCTTCATATATTGTATTAGGTCCAAATACTGGACCAGTGTTTCTCAAAGGATGGTCCGTTGGTCCTTCAGACCCTCTGAAGGGATGCATGAGACCAGAACTATTCATATTACACAGGTTTTCTTTTTCCCTTTCGCTGTGTTATGTTTGTACTGAGGAAGGTGCAGTAATCACAGGTAGGTAAAACTGCTGGCGCCTAAGCACATATTGATGCAGGGCCACCAAACTCTGTTAGTAATCAATGACTTCCTCACTGCCCCACACTCACGATATAAAAGTGCCAATTTTACTTCTTTTGTTCCATCAAAGATATTCTTATTTTTGCTAAATATTTATCTCTGGATAATTGCACTTAATAGTCTTTCTGACAAAACTGGGAAGTATTCATCAGGCACTCTGCATACTGAATATGATGATTGACTTAAAGAAAAGGATTTGTGAGGTTTTGAGTTGGGAGATGAACTAGCTGACTTTTTTCATGGAACATTATTTTTGCTTAAAAGAATAATAGATGATGGTTATTCAAGCTAAGAGATCTGGTGGACATTTTCTCAAATGAACAATAAGAGTCTGCCACTTCAAGAAGAACAACTGATAAATATTTGTTGTCAAATATAAAAATTTTAGCTTTCAAAAAGTGTTAAAATTTTGGAAGACTTGCCTCTGTCACAATGACCTTGACAGCTTCCCAGTACTTAGGGCTGTTAATGAATGTGTTTTTTTTACATCATGTAATGAAATATGTCAGCATTTGGGAACTTAGAGGCAAAGCAACTGTCCTTATAGTCTCAAACTGTATAACTTAGTGAAATAATATTTTCCCACTTATCTAGTTATTAGGCTAGTTATTAAAAGACTTCTCTGTTTTCCAAGTATATGTCTGTATCATGCCAGATTTTCTTCATATACTTCAACCAAAACAATATATCATAATAGATTAAATGCAGAAGCAGATATGAGAATCCACCTGTTGTATGTTAAGCCATACATTAGAGATATGCACAAGTGTGAAACAGTGCCACTTGTGTCAAAATTCTCTTTCGTTTGGGAAAATAAACTCACTTTGCCTAGATGCTGTGTTAACATAAAGGTTTTATTTTACATGAATTAATATTTTTCACTTTGTCAGTTTAATTCCTAACATAGTAAATATTGATAGATATAAACCACACAAACACAAGTTATTTGAGATCCTCAATCTTTGAGAGTGTAAACAGAGCTCAACACCAAAAAGTAGGAGACCATTAAAATGGTTGCTTTTCCTATGAGCTCACAGTGTAGTTAGGTGGGGAGGAAGCACTTAGAATAGGATCTTTGGATGACCCTTCTTGGGAAGAATCAGCAGGAGGTAAGAAGAAGAAATGGTGTAGACTAACCTAACCAATTCTGTTTTCCATTCCAGTGCTGCTACTTGATGGTTGTGATGTTGGCTAAATTACTTAGCCTCCCTAAGCCTGATTTTCTGTAAAATGGGAAATATCTGACTTGCCAGGTTGTTATAAGAACTAAATGAGACCTCATGTATAAGTATACTGTGCCTGGTCCAAATGAGGAATGTGAATTTCCTTCTCTTCTTACTTCCTTTTGAAAAGCATATTAATGGTTTTCAAATATTAGCACTATAGAATTTTTTTTTTTTTTTTTGCACTATAGAATCTTACTCTTAGTATGGTTGTGTGATGTGATGCATGGTAATAAAAACTAAAGTACCACCCTTTATTGAATTTTTATACCAGATACATTTTTTAAGTAATTTTATTGATTATGCTAATTACAGTTGTCCCATTTTATGTCCCCTTTATCCCCCTCTGCCTGGTACCCCCATTCCCTCCAGCGTTCCCTCTCTTAGTTCATGTCCATGGGTCAAACAGATAAGTTCTTTGGCTTCTCCATTTCCTATACTATTCTTAACCTCCCCCTGTCTATTTTGTACCTACCCATTATGCTTCTTATTCCCTGTAACTTCCTCCCTCTTCCCCCTCCTTGCTGATAACCCTCCATGTGATCTCCATTTCTGTGGTTCTGTCCCTATTCTGGTGGTTTGCTTAGTTAGTTTGTTTGGCTTTTTTTAGGTTGAGTTGTTGATAGTTGTGAGTTTGTTGTCATTTTGATGTTCATAGTTTTGATCTTCTTCTTTTTCTTAGATAAGTCCCTCTAACATTTCATATAATAAGGGCTTGGTGATGATGAACTCCTTTAACTTGACCTTATTTGGGAAGCACTTTATCTGCCATTCCATTCCGAATGATAGCTTTGCTGGATAGAGTCATCTTGGGTGTAGGTCCTTGCCTTTCATGACTTTCAATACTTCTTTCCAGCCCCCTCTTGCCTGCAAGTTTTCTTTTGAGAAATCAGCTCATAGTCTTATGGGAACTCCTTTGTCAGTAACTGTCTCCTTTTCTCTTGCTGCTTTTAACATTCTCTCCTTATGTTTAATCTTGGGCAATTTAATTAGGATGTGTCTTTGTGTAGTCTTCTTTGGTTCCAGCTTCTTTGGGACTTTCTGAGCTTCCTGGACTTGCATGGCTATTTCCTTCACGAGATTGGAGAAGTTTTCTTTCATTATTTTTTCAAATAAGTTTTCAATTTCTTGCTCTTCCTCTTCTCCTTCTGGCATCCCTATGATTTGGATGTTGGAATGTTTAAAGTTGTCTCAGAGGTTACTAAGCCTCTCCTCACTTTTTTGAATTCTTGTTTCTTCTTTCTGTTTTGGTTGAATGTTTATTTCTCCCTTTTGTTCCAAATTATTGATTTGAATCCCAGTTTTCTTTTCTTCATTGTTGGTTCCCTGTATATTATTCTTTATTTCACTTTGTAAAGCCTTCATTTCTTCCTTCATTTTGCGGCTGTACTCAATCATTTCTCTGAGCATCCCAATTACCAGTGTTTTGAACTCTGCATCCGATAGGTTGGCTATCTCCTTGTCACTTAGTTCTTTTTGTGGAGTTTTGATCTGTTCTTTCATTTGGTCCATATATTTTTGTCTCGGCACACCTGTTACATTGTAAGGGGCAGAGCCATAGGTATTCATCAGGGTGGGGCATTGTAGCATTTGCTGCAGTGTGGTGCTGAATGTGGGGGAGGGGTCAGAGAGGGAACAGTGCTGTTTGCTTGGCTCTTTCCCTGCTTTCAGTCATTTCCCCCACTTCCCACAAGTGAATTGCATCCTTCCAGGTGCTGCTGTGGTGCTGATTCCCAGGTGGGTGGACTTGTGTACGTTCCAGGACCCTCTGGGCCCCTCCAATGTACTCTGCTGTGCGACTGGCAGTTTCTCCCACTGCCGCACCCCCTGACAGGTTTTTAGAGCCAGAGGTTTTGAGGCTTTCTTTTCTGGCACTGGAACCTTGGGTTGCGTGGTCTGTCTCGCTCCCCAGTTCTTCCTCCCAGTTTATCTGCATGTGGATGTGAGCTCACCTGGTCCTCCAGCCACTGCCTTGCCGCATGTAATCTCCACCCCGGATGTCCGTCTCCACCCCTCCTACCAGTCTGGATGAAATTTTTTTCTTCAACTCCTTGGTTGTTGGACTTCCATACACTTCTATTTTCTGGCAGCTCTGGGTGGTTTTTGTTTTTAAATTGATTGTTATCCTTCTTTTAGTTGTGCAAGAAAGCAAAGTGTATCTGCTAATTCCTCCATCTTGGCTGGAAGTCTGTACCAGATACCTTTTATATAGCTGTTTTTGTTTTTAGTGAACCATGAGACAGTGGTGGTCTTAATTTCATAGAATGAGCTAATCTAAGTTATCCTAAGTAAAGAAGTACTCCTTTTTGTTTAATATTTATATAGTTACTACAGGAAGAGCACAACAGCATCTATTTCCAGTGAAATAGTGTCATGGTAGCAAACTGCAGTTAAATTACAGTGATGCCAGGACTGCCATGTTTGGTGTATCTCAGTGAGTTGGGCATCATCCCACAAAATGAAAGATCTCAGGTTGAATTCACAGACAGGACACATGCCTAGGTTGCAGGCCAGGTCCCCAGTTGGAGACATACAAGAGGCCATCTATACATGTTTCTCTCATATGTTGATGTTTCTCTCCCTCTTTCTTTCTCCCTTCCCCTCTCTCTAAAAATAAGTAAAATCTTTTTTAATAAAAGAAAAGTAAATGATGCTAGGTCCTTAATGACATACAAGAAATGACACTTAAATGTTTAAATGTTCTTCAAAACTATACCTTCAAGTATAGATTGGACTGTACACACACCTGAGTTTTTCACTGCTAAAGTAATACAAAATAATTATTTGGATGATATGTGTTTTTTTTTTTTTTTTAATATATTTATTGATTATGCTATTACAGTTGTCCCATTTCCCCCCCCACTCCACTCCATCCTGCCCACCCCCCTCCCTCCCACATTCCCCCCTCATAGTTCATGTCCATGGGTCATACTTATAAGTTCTTTGGCTTCTACATTTCCTACACTATTTTTACCCTCCCCCTGTCTATTTTCCACCTATCATCTATGCTACTTATTCTCTGTACCTTTACCCCCCTCTCCCCCTCCCACTCCCTTATTGACAACCCTCATGTTCTAGTTGTTTGCCTAGTTTGCTCTCGTTTTTGTTTTATGTGTGGTCGTTAATAACTGTGAGTTTGCTGTCATATTTACTGTTCCTATTTTTGATCTTCTTTTTCTTAGGTAACTCCCTTTAACATTTCATATAATAAGGGCTTGGTGATGATGAGCCTCTTCAACTTGACCTTATCTGAAAAGCACTTTATCCTCCCTTCCATTCTAAATGATAGTTTTGCTGGATACAGTAATCTTGGATGTAGGTCCTTGCGTTTAATCTTGGGTAATGTAATTATGATGTGCCTTGTTGTGTTCCTCCTTGGGTCCAGCTTCTTTGGGACTCTCTGAGCTTCCTGGACTTCCCGGAAGTCTATTTCCTTTGCCAGATCGGGGAAGTTCTCCATTATTTGTTCAAATAAGTTTTCAATTTTTTGTTCTTCCTCTTCTCCTTCTGGCACCCCTATAATTCGGATGTTGGAACGTTTCAAGGTGTCCTGGAGGTTCCCAAGCCTCTCCTCATTTTTCCAAGTTCTTGTTTCTTCATTCTTTTCTGGTTGGATGTTTGTTTCTTCCTTCTGGTCCATACCATTGATTTGAGTCCCAGTGTCCTTCTCATCACTATTGGTTCCCTGTACATTTTCCTTTGTTTCTCTTAGCATAGGCTTCATTTTTTCATCTGTTTTTCGAATAGATTCAACCAAGTCTGTGAGCATATTGATAACCAGTGCTTTGAACTGTGCATCCAATAGGTTGGCTATCTCTTCGTAGCTTAGTTGTATTTTTTCTGGAGCTTTGAAGTGTTCTGTCATTTGGGCCATTTTTTTTTTTTTTGTCTTGGCACGTCTGTTACTTTAAGGGGCGGAGCCTTAGGTGTTCACCGGGGCGGGGTAATGCTGGTCGCTGCGCTGTGACGCTGTACGTGGGGGCGGGGCCGAGAGGGAGCAATGGCGCCCGCCTCACTCTCCTCCGGATTTCAGTCTTTCACTCCGCTACCCACAATCAAACTGGGCCCCTCTGGTGCTGGTTCCCGAGTAAGTGGGCCTGTGCACACTCTAGGCCCCTGTGGGTCTCTCCAACAACCTCTCCTGTGAGGCTGGGAGTCTCTCCTGCCGCCCCAACCCCCAGGGGCGCTTTCAATCAGAGGTTTGAGGCTTTATTTCCCTGAGCTGGAGCCCTGGGTTGCGCAGCGGTCTGCTTCTCTGCCCGCCGTTCGTCCGGATTATCTGTGGGCGAATGTGGTGCCGCAAGGTGCTACCCGCCACTCTGCCTGCCCCACTCTCCGCCACTCTGAGTCCGGCCCTCTGGGTTTATCTGTGCAAATGTGGGACCGCAGGGTCTGCTAGTGCTCGGACTGCCTGCGCCATTTGTCCCACACTCCGCCAGTCTCAGTCCCGCCACAGCCACGCGAGTCCTCTCCACCCCAGTGCCATCTCCGCCCCTCCTACCAGTCTGGATGAATGATTATTTTCTGTTTCCTTGGTGTTGGTCCCCCTTGCTGTTCGATTCTCTGTCAGTTCTGGTTGTGCGAGGAGGCGCAGTGTGTCTACCTACGCCGCCATCTTGGTTCTCTCTCGGATGATATGTGTTATACTGGAAAGCTATTAGATAATTTAATCGTGACCAACTCTTATTAGAACTTAATTGACTAGGAGGACTCTAGCAAATGTTTTTATATGTATTTAGTCTGTTGGTGTCAAAATCATCTCAGAAATACAGCTATCACTATAGGTAGAATACATTTGACACTTTATACACATGTATGTGTATCTGTGTGGGTATAAATTTTTTCAATTAGGAAATGTTCATATAATCTTTCAGTGGCCTGTTTTTTAAAAAACTTTTATTGTGTTTTTTTTCCATTGCCATTTAGCACCCTTATACCCGCCTCATCCATTCAGTCACCAGATTGTTGTCCATGCCAATGAGCCCTTTTATCGTTTTACTTGATCCCTCTATGCCTGAAACACCCTCCCCCCATAGCTGTCATCCTGCTGTCTATGAGTCTGTCTCTATTTTGCTGGTTAGTTCAGTTTGTTCATTACATTCCATGTATGAGTAGAGCCATGTGTTATTTGTCTTTCTCCGACTGGCTTATTTCACTTAGCACGATGTTCTCCAGGTCTATCTATGCTGTTGCAGAGGGTAAATTTCTCTTTTTTTATGGTCGACTAGTATTCCATTGTGTAAATGTCCCATAATTGTTTTATCCACTCATCTAGTAATGGATACTTGGTCTGCTTCCATATCTTGGTGATCATAAATAACGCTGTAGTGAACACGGGGGCACTTATTTTTTTTCGAATTAGTATTTTGGATTTCTTTGGATAAATTCACAGAAGGATCATTGGGTCAAAAGGCAGATCCATTTTTAATTTTTTGAGGTATCTCCATACTGCATTCCACAGTGGTTGAACCAATCTACATTCCCACCAAAAGTGCAAATGGGTTCCCCTTTCTCCACATCCTCACCAGCACTTGTTTGTTGATTTATTGATGATAGACATTCAGACAGGTGTGAGGTGATATCCCATTATGGTTTTAATTTGCATCTCTCTGATGATTAGTGATGTTGAGCACTGGCTACCTGTATGTCCTCTTTGGAGAAGTGCCTACTCAGGTCCTCTGCCAACTTTTTAATTGGATTGTTTTGTTTTGGTGTTGACTTTTGTAAGTTGTGTATAAATTTTGGATATTAACCCCTTATCAGATGTATCGGAGACTATGTTCCTCATTCTGCTGGTTGTCTTTTTATTTGTTGATGGTTTCCTTTGCTGTGCAAAACCTTTTCATTTTGATGCAGTCCCATTATTTTCATTACCCTCGCCTTAGGAGATCTATCAGTAAAAATATTGCGATGAGTAATGTCTGGGATTTTACTGCCTATATTTTTTTTAAAGATTTTTTATTTATTTTATTTTTAGACAGTTGGGAAGAAAAAGAGGGAGAGAAACATCAATGTGTGGTTGCCTCTTGTGCGCTTCCCACTGGAGGGACCTGGCCTGCAACACAGGCATGTGCCCTGACTGGGAATCAAACCAGGAACCCTTTGGTTCGCAGGCCAGTGCTCAATCCACTGAGTCACACCAGCCAGGGACTGCCTATATTTTCTTCTAGGATTTTTATGGTCTTCACTCTAACATTTAAGTCTTTCATCCATTTTGAATTTATTTTTGTGTGTGATGTAAGAAGGTGGTGTAGTTTCATTTTTCTGCACATCTGTCCAATTTTCCAAGTACCATTTATTGAATAGACTATCTTTAGCTCATTTTATGTGCTCGCTTACTCTTTTGAATATTAACTGACTCAAAGTGTGGGTTTATTTCTGGGCACTCTATTCTGTTCCATTGATGGACATGTGTCTTTTTATTCCAGTGCCATGCTGTTTTGATTACTGTGGCCTTATAGTATAGTTTGATATTAGGTAGTATGATTCCTCCAACTTTCTTTTTCTTTCTCAGGATTGCAGTTGCTACGTGGGGCCTTTTGTGGCCCCATGTAAACTTTTGAAATATTTGTTCTAGTTCGGTGAAATGCATCATTGGAATCTGTTAGGAATTGTGTTGAATCTGTGGATGGCTTTGGGTAGTGTGGACATCTTAATGATGCTAATTCTTCCTATCCATGAATATGGTATGTGCGTCTACTTATGTGTAAATTCTTCAGTTTCGTTCTTCAGTGACTTATAATTTTCAGAGTACAGGTCTTTTACATCTTGGTTAGATATATTCCTAGGTATTTTACTTTTTGAAGCAATTGTAGATGGGATTGCTCCCTTAGTTTCCCGTTTTGTTAGTTATTTGCATGTAAAAATGCAACTGATTTCTGGATATTAATTTTGTATCCTGCTACTTTGCTAAATTCATTTATTAGTTCTAGTAGCTTCTTTGTGGAATCTTTGGGGTTCTCTATATACCCTAAATACATAGGGGTTCATCTGCAAATAAGGACAGTTTTCTTTGTTCTCAATTTGGATGTCATTTATTTCTTCTTGTCTGATCGCTGTGGTTGGGGCTTACAGTACTATGTTGAATAAGAAAGGTGAAAGCAGACATTGCTGGCTTGTTCCCGGTATTAAGGGGAACACTTGTAGTTTTTGCCTGCTGAGTATGATGCTAGTAGTGGTTTGTCACATATTGTCTTTATTATGTTTATGTATTTTCCCCCGATTCCCACTGTGCTGAGAGTTTTTGTCATGAATGGCTGTTGAATTTTATCAAATGCATTTTCTGCATCTATCGATATGATCATGTGGTTTCTATTCTTCATTTTGTTTATGTGGTGAATCACATTTAGTGATTTGCGAATGTTGTACCAACCTTGCAATCCCAGAATAAATCCCACTTTAATCATAGTGTATGATCTTTTTGATGCATTGCCGTATTTGGTTTGCTAATATTTTCTTGACGATTTTAGCATCTATGTTCATCAGGGATATTGGCCTGTCATTTTCTTTCTTTGTGGTGTCTTTATCTGTTTTTGGAACTAGGATAATGCTGGCCTCGTAAAATGAGCTAGGGAGCCTTTCCTCCTCTTGGATTTTATGAAATAGTTTGAGAAAGAGAGGTGTTAGTTTGTCTTAGAATGTTTGGTAAAATTCAACTGTGAAGCCATCTGGTCCAGGGCTTTTTTTTTTTTTTTTTTTTTTTTTTTTTTTAATCTCTCTTTTAAAGATATTTTTTATTTTCTTTTTTTTTCATTTTTTGATACATTTATTGATTATGCTATTACAGTTGTCCCATTTCCGCCCCTTCACACAACTCCATCCTGCCCACCCTCTCCCTCCCATATTCCCCCCCTATAGTTCATGTCCATGGGTCATACTTATAAGTTCTTTGGCTTCTACATTGCCTACACTATTCTTACCCTCCCCCTGTCTATTTTCCACCTATCATTTGTGCTATTTGTTCTCTGTACCTTTCCCCCCTCTCTCCCCCTCCCAATCCCCTATTGATAACCCTCCATGTGATCTCCATTTCTGTGGTTCTGTTTCTGTTCTAGTTGTTTGCTTAGTTTTCTTTTGTTTTGGTTTTAGGTGTGGTTGTTAATAACTGTGAGTTTGCTGTCATTTTTACTGTTCCTATTTTTTATCTTCTTTTTCTTAGGTAACTCCCTTTAACATTTCATATAATAAGGGCTTGGTGATGATGAACTCCTTTAACTTGACTTTATCTGGGAAGCACTTTATCTGCCCTTCCTTTGTAAATTATAGCTTTGCTGGATAGAGTCATCTTGGATGGAGGTCCTTGCCTTTCATGACTTGGAATACTTCTTGCCAGTCCCTTCTTGCCTGTAAGGTCTCTTTGGAGAAATCAGCTGACAGTCTTGTGGGAAGTCCTTTGTAGGTAACTGTCTCCTTTTCTCTTGCTGCTTCTAAGATTATCTCCTTCTGTGTAATCTTGGGGAATGTAATGATGAGGTGCCTTGGTGTGTTCCTCCTTGGCTCCAGCTTCTTTGGGACTCTCTGAGCTTTCTGGACTTCCCGGAAGTCTGTTTCCTTTGCCAGACTAGGGAAGTTCTCCTTCATTATTTGTTCAAATAAGTTTTCAATTTTTTGTTCTTCCTCTTCTCCTTCTGGCACCCCTATAATTCGGATGTTGGAACGTTTCAAGGTGTCCTGGAGGTTCCCAAGCCTCTCCTCATTTTTCCAAGTTCTTGTTTCTTCTTTTCTGGTTGGATGTTTCTTTCTTCCTTCTGGTCCACACCATTGATTTGAGTACCAGGTTCCTTCGCATCACTATTGGTTCCCTGTACATTTTCCTTTGTTTCTCTTGGCATAGGCTTAATTTTTTCATCTAGTTTTCGAACAAATTCAACCAATTCTGTGAGCGTCTTAATAACCAGTGTTTTGAACTGTGCATCCGATAGGTTGGCTATCCCTTCCTCGCTTAGTTGTATTTTTTCTGGAGCTTTGAAGTGTTCTGTCATTTGGGTCAATTTTTTTCTTTTTTGTCTAGGTGCGTCTGTTACTTAAAGGGGCGGAGCCTTAGGTGTTCCCTGGGGCGGGGTGACGCTGGTCGCTGCACTGTGACGCTGTATGTGGGGGAGGGTCTGAGAGGGAGCAATGGGGCCCGCTCCACTCTCCACCGGATTTTAGCCACTCCCTCGGCTACCCACAATCAAATTGGGCCCCTCTGGTGCTGGTTCCCGAGTGGGTGGGCTTGTGCACACTCTAGGCCCCTGTGGGTCTCTCCAACGACCTCTCCCGTGAGGCTGGGAGTCTCTCCTGCTGCCACCTCAACCCCCATGGGCGCTTTCCATCAGAGGTCTGAGGCTTTATTTCCCCTGCGCTGGAGCCCTGGGTTACGTGGTCTGCTTTGCTCCCCGCCGTTCGTCCTGGTTTATCTGTGCGAATGTGGGGCCCCAGCATCTGCTAGTGGTCAGACCGCCTGCCCCGTTCTTCCCACACTCCGCCAGTCTCGGTCCCGCCAGCAACTCGAGTCCTCTCCGCCCCGGCTGCCTGTCTCCGCCCCTCCTACTGGTCTGGATGAATGTTTCTTTTTTATCTACTTGGTGTCAGACTTCCTTGCCGTTCGATTTTCTGTCAGTTCTGGTTGTGCGAGGAGGCGCAGTGTGTCCACCTACGCCACCATCTTGGTTCTCGATCGGTCCAGGGCTTTTGTTTGTTGGGAGTTTTACTGCTTTGATTTCATTAGGTGTATCTATCTATTCAGATTCTCTGATTTTTCCTGACTTATTTTTAGAAGGTTCTATGTTTCTACGAATTTATCCATTTCATCCAGGTTGTCCCGTTTGTTGGCATATAATTGTTCATAGTATTTTCTTACAATCCTTTATATTTCTTTGGTGTCAGTTGTTGTTTTGCCTCTTTCCTTTCTGATTTTATTTATTTGGGTCCTTTCTCTTTTTTTTCTTGATGAGTCTGGTTAAAAGTTTGTCTTCCTTGTTTATCTTTTCAAAGAACCAACTCCTGGATTCATTGATCTTTTTAATAATTTTTTATAACCTACTTTGTTTATTTCTGCTCTGACCTTCATTATTTCCTTTCTTCTACTCACTTTGGGGTTGGTTTGTTGTTCTTTTTCAAGTGCCTTTATGTGTGAGGTTAGATTGTTTATTGAGCTTTTTCTTGTTTTTTGGAATAGACCTGTAATACTTTAAATTTCCATCTTAGGATTGGTTTCCCAGTATCCCATAGATTTTGGAATGTGATGTCCTCATTTTTATTCGTTTCAAGGTATCTTTTGATTTCTTCCTTGATCTTGTTGTTGACCAGTTCATTGTGTAACACCATGTTATTTAGCTTCCATGTCTTTATATTTTGCAGTGTTTTTCTTGTGATTGACTTCTAGTTTCGTAGCATTGTAGTCAGAGAAGATGCTTGATACCATTTCAATCTTCTTGAAATTTTTTAAGACTTGTTTTGTGTCTTACTATGTGGTCTATCCTGGAAAATGTTCCATGGACATATGAAAATTGTGTATATTGTGCTGCCTTGGGGTGAATCACCCTAAAGATATCAATTTAATCCATTTTATCTAGCATGTCATTTAAGGCAGCTGTGTCCTTGTTGATTATCTGTGTGAAGTCAATGGGGTGTTAAAATCCCCAATTATGACTGTATTTCTGTCTGTCTTTCCCTTTATGTCCATCAAGATTTGCTTTACATATTTGGGTGCTCCTGTGTTGGGTACAGAAATGCTTACTAGGGTTATATCCTCTTGTTGGATTGTTCCCTTTATCATTATGTAGTGTCCTTCTTTGTCTCTTCCTATATCCTTGGTTTTAAAGTCTATTTGTTGGATATAAGTATTGCCACCTCAGCTTTTTTTTCTTTCCATTTGCATGAAATATTTTTTCCATCCCTTTACTTTTAGTCTGTGTGTATCTTTCAGTCTGAGGTCTCTTGGAGGCAGCATGTGTATGGATCTTGTTTTTGTATCCATTCAGCTACCCTATATCTTTAGGTTGGAGCATTTAAGTTATTTGCATTTAAGGTAATTATTGATAGAAATGTATTTAGTGCCATTTTATTGTTAGGCTATTTTCCTCTGTTTTTTTCCTTTCTCTTTTTCTTCTTCATGCAAGCCCTTTAATACTTGTTGTAGTACTCATTTGATGTTAACTAACTCCTTTAGCTTTTTCTTGTCTGGGAAGCTCCTTCATTTTTAAATGATATTTCTCCTTCATTTTTAAACAGATATCCTTGCTGGGTAAAGTAGCCTTGGTTGTAGGTCCTTGCTTTTCATCACTTTGAATATTTCACACCTCTCCCTTCTGGCCTGAAATGTTTCTGTTGAGAAATCAGATGTCATTCTAAATGTTGCCCCCTTGTGGGTGGTGTGGAAACACTACCTGCTTTTCTCATGTGGCTTTTAGAATTCTCTCCTTGTCTTTAAGCTTTGTCATTTTAATTATGATATATCTTGGTGTTAGCCTCTTTGGGTCCAACTTGTTTGGGACTCTCTGTGTTTCCTGGACTTCTGTGTCGTTTTCCTTCACCAGATTAAGGAAGTTTTCAGTCATTATTTCTTCAAATAGGTTCTTGATCCCTTTCTCATTCTGTTCTCCTTCTGTGGATGCTGCCAGGCTTCATGTCGTTTAAAAGGTTTCTTAAGCTCTCTTCATTTTTTAAAGTCTCTTTCTTTTTGCTACCCTGCTTGGGTGTTTTTTTTTCTACCTTGTCTTCAAAGTCTTTGATTCAATCATGTGCTTCTTCTACCCTACTGTTTATTCCCTCCAGTGTACTATTTATTTCAGATATTGTGTTCTTTAATTCTGATTGGTCTTTTATATGGTTTCTGTGTCCTTTTTCATACTGTTGAACTTCTTTATATTCATTAGTTTAAACTCTGTATCTGATAAATTGCTTGACCCCATTTCGTTTCGCTTGTCTTCAGGACAATTACCTTGTTTTTTTTATTTGGGGCCCGTTTCTTTGTCTTCCTGTTTTGGCTGCTTCTTTGTATTTGTTTTTATATACTTGGTAGATCTGCAAACTCTGGTGCAGACCTATGTCAGACACTGCCTGTGATTGGCCCTGGGAAACCTGTTTGGAGCTATCAGTGACCCACAGCTTGTGGCTCCCTCTGCTGGGCCTGGGTGTGTGCAGAAAGAACCAGACTGTGCACCCAGGCCTGCTTTACCAGCAACTGGGCCTGGTGGAAGGTGAGCTAAAGTCTCAGAGCTCCCAGAGGTCTGCCTATCTTCGTTCTTAAACTTAGTCATTGAGATAATAACCTACAACTGTATTCAGTGGCCTGGTTGTGCTCCATAGGGTAAGTCAGAATAATTCCTGTGGATGGGGCTACTGCTTCCTCTCCAGCTGATGCCACTTGGAGAGGAATGCTCTGCCTGAGAAAGATTTCTTCTGTAGTACAGGGAATGACTCAGCATGGGGATCCTGGCAGCTGTTCTTTTAGTTCTCTCCCCAGAGCCACCAACCCCAGACTCTTCTCAAACGTGTCTAGTCCACTCTGTCCTCCCTCTGCCAGAGCCCAGGGTAAGTGGCTGCAAGTGAAAGTTTGTGTTGGCCCTTTAAGAGGCTCTCTTCATCTCCATCCATCTCTCTCTGGCAGGCAGAAACCCTGCTGCTTTTCACAGCTGGATGTTATCTGGGTTCCTTTCCTGGCTCTTCTGGTGATATAGGCTGGGGAGCCCAGTTTGGGGTTTAGACCCCACTGTGCTTAGTGGGAATCATCCCCCACCCCTGCTGCTGAAACATCCCTCCAGAACTTCAGTTGCCAATTGTGGGATTCCAGCCGGGTCTCTCATGCCTGCTCTGCACTCCCTACCAGTCTCATTGTGGTGAAGTGGTTCCTTCCATATGTCCTTGGTTATAAGGCATCTGTCCAGCTAGTGTTCAGTTGGTTATTCAGGATGATTTTTCTTAAATTTAGTTGTAATTCCAGTTTGGTCCCGGAAGGAGGTTAATGTAGCTTCCATCTGCTCTACTGCCATCTTGTCATATCAGTAGCCCGTTTTAATCACATTTCATACCTAAAGTGCTCCTGGTGCAATTGCTGTGATCTTTCCTACAGTTAGGGCTAAATTTCATTTTTACCTATAAGAACATCGGTTTATATTGGCGTTTAGTGAATCTTTGTATATAAAGTGTATTACATGCATTCTTTGTTTCAGGTACTTTTCCAAATGGTGACCCTGTGCCTGTCCCTCATGGAGCAGTGTATTTTCCAGTGATGTCAGATCCCTGTGGGCAACCACCTTTGCCTGGTTTTGATTCCTGCCTTCCCGTTGTGCCGGATTATTCCTATGTTGCCCCCTGGCATCCCATTGGTGCAGCATATGGTGGTTCTCCTCAGATTCATGGTGCTATGAATCCTGGGCCAGTTGGCTATATTACTTCACCTTCCTCAGCTTGTCATTATGTACCTCAGAATATGTAAGATTCTGCAGTGCGATGTATTCTTGCACTGCCATTTTTCTTGCTGTTTTGATTTTTTAAAAACTTTTATGTTAGTGTTTCAGTGATTTAGGTGTTTAGAGTGGTTACTATTGTATCTGTCTTTAAGATTATTTTATATTTTGATTTAAAATAGTACTTTACAATAAAGAAATGTCACTTTGGGCTATGAATAAGGAAATCGAGATGAATGTACAACTAGCCCCATGCTGAGCATACTTCGTTGTATTCAGCTTTCTTCCTGTCAGCCAGCCTGTCAATGTTATATTATTTATGGTACCAATTGATAAAAGGAATAAGTTATACAAACAATTTCCTTGGTTTTGTTGTCAGACATCATATTAAACTACAAAATTCGATTAACTTCCACTTATCTCTAGAAAATAAAACAAAACCAAGACTATTTGTTTCTAGATAACTAACAATATTAAATGAGCTCTTCAGGTTTCTTAAGAATTGTCTAAACTGACTTGCGTTCTGTGATATTAATATCAGTTTCAAAGGCACATGGTGCTCAGCTTTAGATTTATCCCATATGCTATATTGTTTAATATTGGACTTATGTAACTGATTTACTGCACAGTATTGAATTGGTGTCCTTTGCACAGTTAGCAGTAAATAAAAATTAGCATTTAAAATTGCTAAAATGAGTGGGATTTTCTTCATTTTGCTTTTTCATGGCAATAAAGAGTACCAGATATTTGATTGTTTTAATATGTTCTTCCCCTGGTATTTTGGTTGCAAAAGCACATGAATTTATAGAACTGGTGGGGCCAGTTGAAATGTTATTTAATCTCAAGACATTGCAATGCATACTACATATCTGGTTCTTTTTTCTTGAGAATGTTCCTTTTTAGGTTGTATTTCTGTTTTTAAAAATTTGTTCACTCCCTTATGGAACTTTAGAATTACATTCTTATTGTTCTATACTTCCAATAGTTGTCAAGTCTTTCAACTTTTGTTTTTAGACTTACCTTGTACCTCTCTCGGCCTGCCTAGTCTGTCAGTTTGTGTGAGACATATTTCATCCGCCTTTCTGTCTTCTCCCTTTCATCTACCACAAGAACTCAAGATTTTCTGAACTCATCAGTTATCTGTGAGGGGTAATTCATCATGAATGCTTTGCTGTAGCTCAACTGACAAACTTCTAGAGAGAAGGTAAGGGAGAGAAAGAGAGAGAGGAAAAGATCAATATGTGGTTGTTTCTCGCGCACCCTGCACTGGGGACCTGTCCCGCAACCCAGGCATGTGCCCTGACTGGGAATCGAACTGGTGACCATTATGGTTCATAGGCCCATGCTCAATCCACTGAGCTACACCAGCCAGGCAAACAGCCATTTTAAAAGTGTTCTTTCATTTTTACAAAGCCTATTACATTGCCTTTTTAAATGTTTATTGATGCTTGTGAATCACTCTGTCCTTTCCACTTTCAGCTATATCCCAGGCCAAAAGGATGATTTAATACCTCAGAACTCACAGTGCTTGAACAGTTGAAAGAACTGGAGTGGATTTCATTGCAAAGAACATATTCTATCTTCAATGTACTGTTCTCAAGATGATTGATACTAATGAGTTCCAAATCAGTTTGATGTTAATGAGTTCCAAATTAGTATGCTATTTAAGGCATCTGCCTCATAGTAGACATGGAACTGGTTTTCTAAGTACTTGCTCTGCAAGTTGGCATGTGACAACTTTAGTAAAAAAGAATAGAGGAAATCCGATCTTTATAAGAACCTAACTCTATGTGTTAATGTTTTCTCTGCTAACCTCCTCTGAGTTCTCAATTTGTGCAGCCTACAAAGTGTTTTAAGTAAACATTTATTTTAGTCAAGCTTAAAATATGGAGTGTCTTCAGCGTTTTTCAAACATGCTAACATTTCTGAAATATACGTAACTCACAGCAAGTGATTGCCCTGTATCTTAACTGTCAACAGTTCACTGATTAGCTTCTAAGGGGTGTTTTAGAAGATTGGGGTCTGTCTTGAGAATGTGAGTCTGGAAATTGTTTGGTTTTGAGACAAGCACATTTGCCTTACACTTCTAGTTGATTTGTTTTTATTTTAAACTTATAGGTTGCTCCCTTCACTTGAGTTCCATTACTAATTAACACAATTTAATGAGATACTCGTTATTAATTTAAACTTGAGATTAATGATCAACCTAATTGTTATTATTGTCACCAGTGTTGAAGTCAACAGTAATAATGGTCTATTTAAAACATACAAGTATAACCCACTTATTTATATATTATTATCAATCTTCTGTGAGAAATAATCAAGAAGTATACCCTGAGCCTGCTATATTGTTTGAGGGGTTGGGCTGGTGAAGGTAACCTGTTATAGTGCAGAAGTTTGCATTTTCTTTTGAGTGCATCTTCCACATAAAAAAGGAAGGGGTTTTTCTGGTAATAAGAAAAGAACCTTAAGACTTCAATATGTTTAATCAACCTGTAGTGTAAACATAATGGTAGAATTTTTTTTTTTTTTTGGTGGAAAAAAACAGTCCTAGGGCCAACATGGGGACATTTTCTAATTATATGGAAGCTGTGATCTAGAAAGCTATGTTTACATATTTATAAAAATTAATATATTGCATTAACTTTTCTTAAATATGTAATTTCATCTAGAGCAAGTCAAGTACTATGCTAAATGCCAAGGTTGCACAGAGGAAAGGAAAGGAACAGCTTCAGCTTTAACAAGGTCATAGTATAGGAGAGACAGAGGTTGAGAAAATCATTATGATTAAATACTTAAACTGCTTTGGTGGAGAGATATATGTACTATGTCAGTCTGCCTGAGAAGACTTCCTGGAGGAGGCAACATTTGATGTGGACCCTGAATGATAAATGGGAAGAGGCTTCTTTTGCAGAGAAGACATCATGAATGAATATGCCAGGGCATTCAAGGTGAGAAGTGTGTTGAGAGTGATGTAATGGGTGTATACCATCCATATTGGTAGACTTCTTTTTACATATTACCTCTTTAGTTGCCCTTGATGTTACAAAAGACATCCTGCCTTCTGATGTTGTAACCAAATTTCATCCATTTAGAGTTATTGGGGGAAGGAGATATAAAGGTACTATGGTTTTTTCTGGACCCTTTATTTTCACCCCCTTCGTGAGATAAATATGGTCACACCAAAGGTAGAAAGCTGAATCATTTCCAAAGTGAGAACTATTAGAATTCATTTTTATGCTGTGTATATTTATTCTCATAGTTAATTGTGTTTTTCTGCCTTGATTAAGAACAGATGAAAATATTGGATCTGTTTTACTGTTGAAATTCAAGGCCTGTGAATTTGAAACATCTTTCATTTCTTTGGGCCCTATAATCAAGGCATAACCTTTTAATTAGCTTTGGGAATAAAAGTATACACACAAACCATGATTTTTATGTGAACACCAGACATTCATAACTTAATTCAGACATAAATCTCCATGAATAATGAAATAGTCTAATTGGGGGAGAGCGGTCCATGTACCTAATCTGGATAACTCTGGGACAGATTTAGTTGACTTTACATGAAACTTTTTGCAGCCATTTATATTTCCATTTATAATGACTACGAATTCAGAAGAACTAACAGCAAAAGATAATCTCTTGTTTCTCCCCATCTTACCTAGAATAAGTTTCAGTCAGATCAAGTTGAGAAGTTGTCTATCAACTTCTTGTCAAGTTGATAGACAAGAAGAACACTTGTCTTCTCTCTCACCTCAGTTATCAAAGGCAGTTTCAGGGATATGTGAGGAGATGTAGCTTCAGGAAACATCAGGTGGACCTGAGTTGAAGTAACTGACTACAGTTGGAATAAAAGTGCATTAGGTTAACAAATCTGGGTATTGCCTTAAAATAATCTGGGGGTAGGGTTTATAAGCGAAAGATTAGCTCCCTGTTAATAACTTTAATTATAACTACTGAAGCTTGGGTTCATTATGCTATTCCCTCTATTTTTGTGTTGAAATTTTTTATAATAATGAAACAAAACTCCCATTGTAACTGGCAATCTGGACAGTCAATGTTCATTTATGAAGTGAGTTCAGGTTTTTAAACATGTAATCTTGTGCCCTGACTGGTGTGGCTCAGTGGATTAAGTGCCGGCCTGTGAACTGAAGGGTTGCCGGTTTGACTTCCAGTTGGGGCACATCCTGGGTTGCAGGCTGGGTCCTCAGTGCGGGGCATGCAAGAGGCAACCACATACTGATGTTTCTCTCCCTCCCTCCCCTCTCTCTAAAAATAAATTTTAAAAATCTTTAAAAAAGACATCTGTGGGTTTAGGAAGCCTATAATATAGGGAGCTGATTCTTAAAATTCTGTAATTCTCAAGAATATACACTTAATGTAAAACTAAGTTTTATTAAACCATGACATTTATTTGCAGTTGAAACTAATTGAGATAAGTGAACCATTTCAGATTTTACTGCTTCACCGTTTCCCTAATAATCACCATCACTTTTGAGTTCACTTTAATTTTCATGGCTGCTAGAGGGAAGTTTGGAAACAAAGAAATTACTGTTAAACGATTATTTGCTTTTGTTTGTTCACCTGGTAGGTGGCTTTCACCACTGGCTAAACATTTGTCGGGGGGGCGGATTGGTGATTCAACAATACTGAGATTAAACCGAGTCTATTATTCAGGCCAGTCAATGAATAAAAATGTTAAGATCTATTTTGGCCAAACATTATTGATTAATAGTAGTGATTTACTAGTGTTCTATGGGTGGTTATACCTTCACCTAATCATGCAGTAAATCTTTTCTTGCAAAACTTACAGCTTTCTCTAAACTCTATAATACAAGTTTTTTAAACCTTTTGTGGAATTGCATACAAGAAATTCTGCCCTAGTACTGGGGTACTAAAGTTACAGACTTAAAAAAAGAATGTTTTATTTCCTTGCTGGTATATTAGCCAGGTCAAAGTGACTATTTTTATCTTGATAAATTTCAGTTGTGCAGGATGACCAACTTGTAGAGCTCTGCTGTACAACGTCATGCGTGTAGACAACAGTAGTGTTAACACACTTAAAAATCTTAAAAGGGTGGATCTCATGGTAAGTGTTCTTACCACAATAAAATAAAAAACACATGTATAGCCCTACCAAAAAAAGCCACTTTCATATTCAAGTGTTTTGCTTGCTTCGCTAGTTGCACTTTGTTTTAATTTCCTTTCTTTACTTTAGATATGCTGAAACAGTTTCAACTACCCAAGAAGTTTTCCTCCTAGTTGTTTTGAAGTATGGTATAGATCTGGCTTTTGTTAGCCTAGTTCTTTTGCTTTACTCAGTGCTTATTTTTGCAATGTGTTATTATGAAAAATTTTAAACAAAAAAGTTAAAATAATTGTGCGATGAACATTTGTATATTCACCACCTAGATTCTATAATTAACATTTATGTACTTGCTATTGAGGTTTCTCAGTGGTGTAAAGCTCTAGCTTTATAGCTGTATTGCTCCCTTCATGTCATCATCTTAAAGTTCTTTATGAACATATATTCAGTGTTTAAATATTTAGTAGCCACAACTTTCATAGGCAGTATAAAAGAATGATACTAATAATGTTTATGCTCAATAATCTACTTTTTAAAATATATAGGACTGTGGAGGTCTCCCTTAAGTATTTCTGCTGGTTAAATTACAATGTAAAACCTATTTTCCATAAATGTTCATTAATAATAGGTGAGTGTAAATGATTACATTGAAAAGGGGTGGAAGAAAACACCTTAAATCTGAGTAGCCATACATTTCAGGGAGAAAAACGCAAATGCTTTATTTTTGTTTATACGGAAGCTAAAAACACACAAAATCTTTTATTATACGAGATTATTTTTACCACATTTAAGAATTACTAACTTTGCACTTCTTACAGAAAGTATTTAAAGTAATAGTTTCTCAAGGAGGCTTTACCTTTAATATAGGAGTTTCCAAAGCCAAAATACCATTTACAGAAACACTCTTGGAATTTTCCCTTTTCATGATTAAGCTGAGGAGATACAATTTTAACTTAAAGTTTGATGCAAACATTTTTTTTTTCTGATGCAAACATTTTATGTATGGTGATGTGTGATTAGGACTAGGAAAGTCAATTAAACACTGCCTGTGTTTTCTAGTATTCTTGATCTGCCATCAAATGTTAGCTCTAAACTTACATTCATTATTTTGAATAGGAAGAAACTCTTCATCCTCAATTTCAACCATGTTTTTCAGAAACCTTAAAATAGAATCCTGTAAAGAGTTTAAATATTGGTATTTTCTTGACTATTACCACTAGTTGCACACCTATGAGAAACAAAGACAAATTAAAATGCTTTCATTTGAGAAGGATGTGTTTATCCTTATTTCAAATGAGTTGTCCTTGAGAATGTCATTGTCTTTATAGTTGAAATGAGACCGCATGGGTTTACTTTTACTATGTTAAAGGAGTAATTTGAACATTTAAAATTTTGAAAATTACTAAGTTATCAAATTGGATTACCTTTAACATTAAGAAAACCATAGACTGTGTTTAAAAAAAAAATTGGGGTTTACAGGTTTCCTCTTGAGCTCACACATTCATTTTTGGGCCATTGGTTCCAGTGATCCTATTAGACATTTAAGAATTATCATTCTGCTTATTTAGACGACAGACTACATTGCTTTGCTAATTTTTTAAGTATTTTTTATTGATTATGCTATTACAGTTTTCCCAATTTTTTCTTCCTTTATCCCCCCTTCACCCTGCCACACCAACCCTCCAGCATTCCCCCCGCCTTAGTTAATGTCCATGGGTTGTACATACAAATTTTTTGAGTCCTCTGTTTCCTATACAATTTTTTAAATCTCTTCCCATCTATTTTATGCCTATTAATTATGCTTCTTATTCCCTGTAACTCCCCCCCCATTCCTTCCTTCCCATTTCCCACTGAAATCCCTCCATGTGATGTCCATTTCTCTGATTCTGTTCCTGTTCTAGTTTCCTTAGTTTTTGTTTTCGTTGTTTTCTTTTCTTTTAGGTTCCTTTGTTGATAGTTGTGAGTTTATTGTCACTTTACTGTTCATAGTTTTGATCTTTTTCTTAGATAAGCCCCTTTAACATTTCATATAATAAGGACTTGGTGATGATGAACTTCTTTAACTTGACCTTATCTGAGAAGCACTTTATCTTCCCTTCCATTCTAAATGATAGCTTTGCTGGATACAGTAATCTTGGATGTAGGTCCTTGCCTTTCATGACTTTAAATACTTCTTTCCAGCCCCTTCTTGCCTGTAAGGTTTCTTTTGAGAAATCAGCTGATAGCCTAATCATCACTCCTTTGTAGGTAACTCTCTCCTTTCCCCTTGCTTCTTTTAGGATTTTCTCTTTCTCTTTAATCTTGGGTAATTTAATGATGATGTGCCTTGGTGTGTTCCTCTTTGGGTCCAACTTCTTTGGGACTTTCTGGGCTTCCTGGACTTCCTGGAAGTTTATTTCCTTCACCAGATTGGGGAAGTTTTCCTTCATTATTGGTTCAAATAAGTTTTCAATTTCTTGCTCTTGTTCTTCTGGCACCCCTATAATTCAGATATTGGAACATTTCAGGTTGTCCCAGAGGTTTGTAAGACACTCTTCACTTTTTTGAATTCTTGTTTCTTCATTCTGTTCTAGTTGGGTATTTATTCTTTCTTTTTGTTCCAAGTTGTTGCTTTGAGTCCTAGTTTCCTTCCTGTCACTGTTGGTTCCCTGAATATTTTACTTTATTTCATTTTGGGTATCCTTCATTTGTTTTTGTTTTTTTTTTTTTTTTTCATTTTTTTTTGACCAAGCTCAATCAGATCTGTGAGCATTTTGATTACCAGGGCTTTAAATTCTCCATCAGATAGGTTGGCTACCTCCTCATCACTTAGCTCTCTTTTCTGAAGTTTTGCTCTGTTCTTTCATTTGGGCCATATTTCTTTGTCTTGGTGCACCTGATAAGTTGTAAGGGGGCAAGGCCTTAGGTGTTCACCTGGGTGGGGCAGTCCTCCTTGCTTTGCTGCTGAGCTGCCTGTGGGGGAGGGGCTGGAGAGGGAACAATGCAGCTTGCCTTCTCCTCCCTAGAGCACTTTCCCACGGACTCTGGGACTCTCGGACTCTCTGGGACTCTCGGACTCTCGTGTGAGACTGGGAGTTTCTCCCACTGTAGCAACCACTGTATCAACTCTTGAGTCTCAGTTTTCCCTTAAGTCAGTCCCGCCCCCAGGATCAGCCACCTTGTCTTGGTTTTTCTCCACCACTGCTGGCTGAAGGTCCACTGTCTTACCGGTCTGGTGGTTCTGATTGATTTTTTCTTTAATTCCTTGGTTGTTGGAGTTCCATGCAGTTTAATTTTCTGTGCCTCTGGTTGTTTATTGATTTTAGATGGGTTGTTATCCTCCTTTTGGTTGTGTGAGGAAGCTAAGGGTTTCTACCTACGCCTCCATCTTACCTGGAACTCCCCTGTTTACTGATTGCTTAATATGTGTTGTAAAAAGAAGTCCTACAAGGTTTGATCACAAATAATGAAGCTATACTTTAAGTAATATGATTAAATCTTATACAGGAAATACGTAGTCTGAACAGATGATTTTAAAATGACCTAAAAATTCAGGTAGCTGCTACCATCCTCTGACTAGAGCTACCTCCTACTTTTGCTGCCAGAGCTCATCCTGAGTCCAAATCCCTCCCGTCCATTTTGCTGTAGAGGCTGGAGCTTTTCTTTACTTCCCCTTCTTCCTGCTAACAGCCATTTGTCAGAAACTCTGTGTTATAAAGTGTCATTTCTTAGGATCAAAAAAGTTTGGGAAGCCAGTTCTGAGTCTACATACAGCATAAGCCATTGGGATTTGGAATGTGTTTTACTACTCTAAACACAAATATTTCAAGGATTAACTCCGTGTGGTTATTCCTTAATCAGTGGAGGTTCTATACCTAAGTATGGTGTTCTTTAAAGCATCCTCCTTGGGTTGCTATAGACTTATGCCAGTTAGGCTGCCACTGTTCCAAACATGTTTGAAACTAGATTCCACATGGCAAAGAGAACAAGGAATCTTTCCAGGATAGGGGAAATATTTTGTATCTTAGTTTTGGTGATGGCTCCAGAGGTGCATATAACTGTGAAAACTCAACAGAATTGTACACTTTAAATGGGTGCAGGTAACTGCACAAAAATTGTTCCTCAATAAAATTGATAAGTACAAAAACAAACTAGATTCCCAAAAGCAGTTTCAGGTCACTTTACAAACTGTAAATACTGTGTCATTATTTTATAATTATGCCTATCAAAGTGCCTATTGGGTAATAGCACTTGAAAATGTTTATTTGTTCCTAGAAAAAGTAGAAGTCAGCTTAATCGCCCAATTTTTTAATACCAAATATAAATCCAAAGTTAGTTTTGACTTTCCAAAAATTTCTTATAGGATCGTGAATTTTTACCATTGAGGATATTAAGAGATTTTATTATGGATTTTGAAAATCCTCCCAAAAGCAGAGGTCCACAGTGGTTGGAATACTGGCAGCATTCAAATATGGGTGCAGCTTAATGTGACTACTTTGAAGAGCATCATTTATTTGGGAGGTTAAATTCTGGTATGTTTATGAAAATATTAGTCTCAATATTTTATAATTTTACTTTACATATTCTACATTCATGGGGTTGAAATATGATAACAGATAAGAGAGTCTAGCTTTCTTTCATACTACCCTTCCCCAATTTTATCTTCTATTTTTCTTCCATGTAGAGCTTTGACAAATTCATTTTCTTAGATACCATTTGAGGAAATTTATTCTTCCAATAACTGGTCAAGTGTACATATTTATAAAAGCCAGTCAATGATACCCATTTTAAAATGTAACCTTACTATGTATGGGTCTCATGTGAACTTAGTAATAGAGTGATCACAAAGTGAGAACTTGAACCTGAATATGACCCAACCTTTGAAATGTGATGTATAGGTTGTTCAGAGGTAGTTTTCATATACTGTTGCATTCCTGGATTTTGTTGAGGGAGAAAATGTTGATGTTAAAATTTTACATGTTTTAAGAATCGAACTCCCATCTTGATGTGGACTTCCAAAAAGTTGGACAATTTGGCAGTTTAGCCTTATGTTTTAAAGTGCTTTATCCATACTTGTCCGTACTTTGGGAGCTTTTCCATCTGTCCCTGTACTACCACCATCTAAGTTCCTCAAGCATTCCCACAAAAATCTGAAGCCTAAGTGCCCATCAATAGATGATGGATAAAAAGCTGTAGTACATTTACATGATGGAGTACTATGCAGCAGTAAAAAGGAAGGAAATCTTACTTTCTGTGACAACGTGGATGTACCTGGAGAATATTATGCTGTGAAATAAGCCAGTCAGTGAAAAACAAATACCAAATGATCTCAATGATATGTGGAATCTAATGAACAAAATAGAAGCAGAGGCATGAATACACGGAACAGACTGACAGCTGTCAGAGGATGGGGGGACTGGATGAAAGAAGGTAAAGGGATTAGCCAAAGAACGCGTATGTGTGTGTGTACATACATACATACATATATTTGAGACCTATGGACATGGTCAACATCCAATAAGAGAATTGCCTGAGGGAGAGGGGGAGCGGCTGGATGGAGATAGGCAAAGGAGGAAAAACTGGGGACAACTGTAATAGCATAAACAAAATTAAATTAAAAATGAATAAAAACTTTTTTTAAAAGTCTGTCTTTTATCCTGTCTTCCAAGGGTCAGTTTTAATGGTTGTATAAGACCAGAGAACTATCAAGAAGGTTTCTGGGTTAGAAGGCAATTGGTGGCAATGAGTATTTGGGGGATGTTTTGAACTTTATGGGAAAAAACAAAATGGCCAAGCCCAGCCTAACTGTACTCACAAATGGCTGGCAACCTTAGGCAAAAATAAAAGGCACACTTCTGCCTACCTGTTCAAGTGCCTCAGAGGATGATGCTCTGGTATGTTTTTGTGCATATATTGAGGTGCAACTCCTGGGATGTTAGGTTGCCCTGAAACCTGCTTATAGGTAAAGTCAAAGGACAAAATAGGCTGTAAATTGGTGAAAATGACCTTTGCATTGCAGGCCTTGCCTAAATCTTCATTTAGTCTTTTTTGGTCGTTCGGAGTTGCAAATGTGGCTTTTCTTCTTTGGGGGTTGAGGGATAAAGGTGGGGCAGATGTGTGCTGCAGTCACTGGACTTACGGAGGTTGAATGCAGTGGTCAAAAGTGGCAGGCTTCCTGTTAACTGCAGAACTTGTTTGCCTTTCATTTGCGTAGTAACAAGAAGTTTCTACAGAGCTTTCACAACTTCTCACATCTGATAAGAAAACTAGCTTTTGGCATAAGGGCATTCCACTTAAATTTGTATTTAAACATAATTCTTAATATGTACATGTCTCTCAAGTATCACAAACACTGATGGTACCTCTTTAGAAAAAGAGAGATCATGACTGAGATCCAATTAACTAACAAATATCCGTGAGATACAAATACACTGTACAGTGGAAATTAAATAGATAATGAATTTAAAAATTCCAGAGCACCCTTGTACTCTGTTGCCTGTGCCATTCCATCCACTAACTCCTTTGTTTCTTAATAGACAGTCCAACTTGTAAACATAAAGCTCTCAAAACTATCTACCAGCAGCTTCTCTGGACCAACCTTGCAGCATATAGATGGAAATCCTAGGCCACGTAGTAATATCTCAAGTGTACAATAAATCTGAAGTATACAGACTAACTGAATTCATAAGAATGTGTAGTATTTTTACAAGTTGTTATTTTTTTTTCATATGACCTAAAAGCTTTATTTTTTCTTCAAACCAGAGGCCTCAAATCCTGGGAGCTCTAATACCAAGTTGTGTCGCAGTGGATGCCTTGGTGGCAGTTCATTTTAACAATTCCTCACCACATCTCAGGAAATTTCTTTTTAGGGATTTTTTTTTAATTGCAGTTATTCCTGCTTGCCATCCTTTGAAAATGATTTAATAATTACCAAAAGGGATGAACAGCCAAGGCCAGAGCAATCAAATAGTATTGTTTCATTGCATGTGTATATGTTTGTGTGCCTCTGCTTATATGTACACAGACAAGGTTCTCACTTTTACAAACATCCCCCCAAAAGCACTGTAAGCCAAAACCCGTTTGTTGAAAAATGTGATGTAAAGGGGGACTGGAAATACAGTAAAAATAACATTTCTCTCTACTAAACAAATGCTCGCATTGAATTCGGGTACTCTGTTCCCAGTGGCTGGTTCTATACCAGCAAAGTGGATATTTGGAACAATTACCTAGATGAAGCAAGCCAAAGAGACAATCTAAAATACCCATAGATTTGATGCAAAGCTGCAGGGGCTGGAGTTGGAGGGAGCTGAAAAGTAGGTATGAAGAGGTTATTTAAATTATACAAACAATTACCTGAACTTAATATTCGCTGTGTCTATACAAGCAATCTGTTTATTAGCAATGTTTTGAAAACTTGATTACCAAAATAATGTACTTTTAAGCAGAAAAGAATGTCTGCCTAACTTCAAGTACCTTTTACCTGGTGGTTCAACAAATTAAGGTCTGGGCAATGGAAACTGTTAGTCAAAACACCAGTTGAGTCTCAGCCACAAGGTAATAGGAACATCAAATGGTTATTCATATTTTTCTGGCCAAAGTGTCAACTCATATTTTTCACTGAAATTCCCAATGAAATTTTCAGGGGAGTGTTTTCACGGCCATAAAAACTATAAAGTTCTTACTGAAAAGTTATTAAGGCATTCAAAAGATAACATTTTTTTACATTCTTTAATCAAATTGCAGACAGGTGTTTAGATATTTTGAACTTAGCCAAAATAGTCTACATTAGGTCAGAGTAGACTGAAAATGACTGTGGGAGGCAGAACTGGAAATGTTCCAATATTCCCATGTAAGTGGACAGAAGTATAACTTGAAGCATTTATGTCCCTGTAAAATTTGGCATCTTCATGAAGTGTTGATTCTGAATTTGAATCTTTCCTCTGTCTTTGTACACAAATGTACTTAGAGCAAGAAGTGAAAGAGATACATCAACAATGGTCATTTTCTAATATAATTCAGACATTTTATTTGTAACAGTATTGCCCTTACTAATTATTAGGGAGACTTTAATGTAATTAAAGAAATGAATGCATGGGTCTAGAAATGATAAGAAAGCCAACAGTAGTGGAGGTGAACCATGATATAGCTATTTAGACAAATAGTAAGCGATTCTTGTAATATTTATACATATGTTTTCTTCCTACTACATTTTTAACTTTACATTTAAATTTGTCAATATGAATTGGTGTTTCAGGGTTCTTAGGGTATAATCCCAGCAGCGGAATTGCTGGGTCAAAGGGCAGTTCCACTTTTAGTTTTCTAAGGAAATTCCAAAAGAACCTGTGCACCCCAATGTTCACAGCAGCACAATTTACAATAGCCAAGTACTGGAAGCAACCTAAGTGCCCATCAGCAAACGAGTGGATCCAAAAACTATGGTATAGTTACACAATGGAATTCTACGCAGCAGAGAGAAAGAAGGAGCTTATACCCTTTGCAACAGCATGGATGGAACTGGAGAGCATTATGCTAAGTGAAATAAGCCAGGCGGTGAGGGACAAATACCATATGATCTCACCTTTAACTGGAACATAATCAATAGAAGAAAAAAGCAAACAAACTATAACCAGAGACATTGAAGTGAAGAACAATCTAACAATGGGCAGGGGGGAGTGGGGAGGGGACAGTGAGGAGAGGGGATTACAGGAACTACTATAAAGGACACATGGACAAAACCAAGGGGGAGGGTGGAGGTTGGGGAGGGAGGTGGGTTCAGCTGGGATGGGGTGGAAGGATGGGGAGAAAAGGCACACAACTGTAATTGAATAACAATAAAAAATTAAAATTAAAAAAATTGAGATTTGTGGAGTTCACCGCATTTTAATCAAATGAACAAAAAGGTATCTATAGTGACCACTCCATTTTCACATCCATGTTATACATGTACACATACATGTGCTTAATAATAAATATCTTATTTCTATGATCTAGAAGATTTGGGTTTATTGACTTCCTCTGGGACTCATTATCCTTCTTGGGACCTATGGGGTTTTTTTTTTCCTTTCTATTTGTAAAATAAGAGTTTGGAATAGAAGAAATAGATCCTCTCTTAATAGTTCTCTTTTAGCTCTAAAATTTTGTTTTAGACTTATCCTAATGTTGGTTTATACCTTCCCTGGGGTCAGAGGACATACTTAAACATTTGATTTGAAATACCTTTCTTGACAGTAGCTGGTCCAGAGGTTAAGGATGTGAACAGAAATCTCTTCTTCCTACTTTCCACTGAGTTAAAAGTAATAAAAACATTTGTGTCACCAATGTGGAAGGTAGAGCAATAGCTGTTTAGTTTTATCAGCAAACTGGCCTCCACCCCCAACATTGGTAGGCCTAAACATTGCCAGTGAAGTTTTAAGCCCAAGTCTCAAAGTCAATAACCCTGATAACTGAAAAGGTGTGTACTATCCATGAAATATTTACCCTGGTTTATTTCAGTAGTAGAGAAAGGCTACTGTGATCTATACACACTCTGTCATGAGAGTGTAATGGAGAGAGGACTGGATTCTTTATTAATTATGCTATTAGAGTTGTCCCATTTTTTCTCCCCTTTTCCCTTCCACCTTTTTGGATTTTGGAACATGGCTCTATATCTGGCTACCCTTGTTTCCTGACAAACTAATAAAGTAAATGCCAGAACAAAATTACCACAAATACATGCATTTCTGAGGAAGACATATCTTTTTCTTTTGATGAAATGGGGTCATGTATTGGTTTTTGGTGCCATCAATATGAGTTAGGAATATAGCCCAGATTCTATTTATTCAGAGTAAATTTGATAATTGGGAAAGTTGATTCTGTAACTTTAGAAACCTTCCTTCTGGAAAGTAACCTGTTATTGATGTCAGGGTCATTTATGACGGTCCCACTTAGAGAAGCAGGAGAGAAGTTGGGTTTGAGTAAATGATCACTTCAGATATGATCAAGGTGTTATTTTGGGGCCATCTCTTGCCAAATGAGTCTTGATGCAGCTTTTTCTCTTGATCACTTTTCCCTGGATCTTAACTTTATTTTTCAATACCTCTTCCTGTTTCTCCAATTCCCCCACCCCCAATTTTTCTCTACTTCATGTGGAATATTTTGACCATCAGTCACCAAAACTAGGGCTGGAAATGGGAATTAATTTGAATAGAAGGAACTACACTGTCAAAAACTATTTTAGAGGCACATTTGCATTGTTTGAAAATGCTTCATTTCACTTACTTTTACCAGAAAGTATACAGAGGAATGTAGTTGGATTCCTATTGCTATTGTCATTTACAAGAACAGTATGATGCCTAATTCTCTTACTTTTCTGAGCTACATACTGTTAATTTAAGCTCCAGGACCCAAACCTAGGGCTGTTTCAGGTTAAGGTAAGTTGGGAATATCTTTGTGCTAATGTTGGGTAAAGCCACCCTTGCTCAGCAGGTTCTCTCTCAGCAGTTATTGGGTCTAATGTGATGACCATACGCGTTATGGACTTCATTTTTTTAAAATCTACACCTTTGTATTCTGACAACGTCCTCTTAAGCCATGGGAAATAATTTGTTTGGATGTGTAAATGCTGCTGTCTTTTAAAACAGTGGAATTTGTGTCATGTTTATAGTTCCATGAAATCACTAGGGTGGTTATGCTATATATTTAACGTAAGTTTACCCATGCAATTCTAATTGCCCCCAGTGAATATAAAAACCGCAACCTGAATCAGGTTATCTAGACCTAAAAATTTTTTCCCAGCAATTAATTAAGATGAAGATGTTCTTTTCAGATTTTGACACCTCAACAAGATGTCATTTTTTGATAAAAATATTTTCAAATCCAGGCCTTTATCTTAGAAATGCTTTCCAATATCAATGATGCTTAAAACTATCAATGGCAGATAGGACCCTATAAATATACCAGCTAATTATTTTTTCTTGCCAATGTATGAGATGTAGTGTCTATTGGTTACAGTGCAGTATAAGTTTTTTTTAAAACAGTTCATATCCTAAATACTAATCTCAGTACTATCAAATTTTAAAATGTACTAAGTTAACTGAAATACACAAACACAAGAAAGGAATTCACAAACTTACTAGATGTGACATATACTATGGGGTAAATATTCATTGGCACACATTAGGAAACTAACACATCTTTGAGAAAGAAAAAACAGCCCCCACAATAAGGAGAAGTTGTAGTGTTTAAAAAGGAAAACAACAAGGCCAGTTAAACCTAGAAACTACAAGCTGACAGTTCTTTGCAGGCTGTTCAGTATCCCTTTAATGCTGTTCATTAAACCAGAATAGGCAGCATGGAGCACTGAATGGTCACACAGATAGGCAGGTTTGTTTGCCTTTTCTGATAGCTGGTGGGACGGCTGAGCACAACCCTCGGCCCTGTAGGGAAATGGTGTGAGATCCTGAGGAAGGTCAGGATCTGTGTGTCAGTAGCAAAGTGGCACCTGGAGCTTCAAGGAAGCAAGGGTAAGAAAAGCAAAGCCAAAAGGTTAAGCACCTGACTGCGCTTCTGCTGATGAAGGGCACACACCCCTTCAGGTGGTTGTGAAATGGACTTAGTATTTATAGGTATAAAAAGGCTAATCACAGTAGTAGTAATAATAATGATGACAGGAACAAAAACTGTCAAATGTGGCTGTAAAAGATGGTGAAAATAATAGGAGTTTCCTTTGTAGGGGTGGGGGCAGTGAGGGGGTTATATTGTGTGTCACCTCTCAGAGCAAGGCAATTACACATTTTCTGCTGAATTCCAGAACAGGAGATAGGGGCTTGTCTTAGAGCTGAGTTGTGACCTGTTCTTCCTGTCCACCACCCCATTTGTGCATGAGCAGGTCACAGGCCTCTCCCCAAGTTTCAAATACATCCTCTGAGGAGTCTAAAAGTTTAGAATTTGAGGAACAGATGCTGGATGTGTAGTGAAGAGAGCTGGAACAGGCTAGAGGGCTTTCACTGCTCTGAGCAGTGCCCCGGGGTTCACCTAATTTTACCTCACTGAGGTTAATTTCACTCTGGGAACAGGCCTCTGCTTTCCCTTTCTCCATCTGAGAATATCTGACGTCTTGCCACATATAGTGCTGCTGAGCAATTCCATCAGAAATTGTGTACATCGTCTCTGAACTGGGTTCAGATGTATGACCATTAAACTTGGAGAATAGGAGACCCAGTTTCTTGAGAGAAGGACCCATGAAGGAGCATTTGCTTGATGACTCAGCTTTTGACTTTCCTTGGACACCACTGGCTCTTGGCATGGTTCTGATGAGAGATGGCCCATGGTAGGCCTTTTCCTTGCAGCCTAAACTGAAAGAGACACTCTTGGATTTCGCCCGAGCCCCACCACTGCCGTCACTGGTATCTTCCCTCTGAGAAAGTTCAGTGTTGCTGGTGGAAAAGCTTCTCCTTGGGTGTTTTCTATTTCCTAAGAGGTCAAGCACTTCATATCGAAAGCTGGAGATGTCCTGCTTTAATTCCTAGGGCAAGAGAGGAAACACATTATGTTAAGATGTATGATCTATATTTCAAAATAGGCATATTGGGTATTCTTTGCAATGTTCCAGGCCTTGCCTAATAGCAAATCACAAAATATACGAACTACCTGAAAAATCTTACATTATTCCAGCACAAGAAGAACATGATAATTCCGTGGGCAGGGCTGGCCATTGGAGAAATTGTGCAATTGGTAAAGCTGATTTCAGAAACTCCCCATTTAGGGGCACACCAACAGACTCATCCCTGCTAAAGCATTAACTAACAAAGAATTAGATTAGGGCACTGGCTCTCACAGGCATAAACATCTACACATAAAAGGGCTCCTAAACAGGAAAGGCTTTTAGGACTTTAAGGCTTGAAACTAGGGAAGTAGAATGTGTCAGGTAATGAGGCTGCTATTTTGGAAGAGGGGGCCCTGGTCATACAAGTCCCTATGAAGTGTCTTCTATCTCAACTGGCTGCTCAGAAACTAGATTCCTCTTTTAAAAAACATCTTTTAAAAGTTTAAATCTGATCATGCCACTCTCCTGCTTAAAACTCTTTAGTAACATCTCATTAACCTTAGAAAAATGTAGACGCTCCATATCATGAACTACAAAGTTCTTCAAGGCCTGGTATCTGTTGATCTCTCCGTTTTCATCTCTTCCCACTCTCCCCAGGCTCTTTACTGTCTACCTGTATGAATATATTCCCTCTTGCCTCTGGTCCTTGGCCTGTCACTATTCTCTCTGTCTAGAACACTCTTCTCCCCAACTTTCCTTTATCTGGCTCCTTCTTCAAGGCTTAGCTTAAAAACCTGCCTTGACTCCTCAAATCCCAGTTGAGTGTCCTTCCCCCTGTGTCTCCACAGCACCCCATGTATCTACTCTTAGAATACTCATTTGTCAGTCTCTATTATTATTGGTTGTGTGTCACCCCATGAGAGTAGGGGCTGGTTATATCTTGCCAACCAGTGTACCCCAGCAACCTACTGAAATGTTTGGCACATAGAAGGCCCTAGATAGATGAGACATGTCTATGGATTAGGATAATGGCCTTTTTCTATGTTCCTTAGAAAATATACATGTGTTCTAGGATAGGATTTCTCAACCACTTGACATGTTGACCTGGATAATTCTTTGCTGTGGGTGCTATCTTATGCATTGTAGGATGTTTTGTAGCAACCCTAGCCTCTACCCACTAAATGCCAATAACATGCATGTCCCAGTGTGCAAGCAAAAATGTCTCCAGACACTGCTAAATGTGCCCTGGGGAACATAATCCCTCTTGATTGAAAGTTTCTGTTTTATGCTAATGTTAGTATTAGGAAAATTCTAATATTTAATGGTAGGCTTTCTTAAATCTTAGATTTCATAATAGATTTTGTTGGTTTTTTATATTTTATTTTAAGTAAAGAAGGCCTTTAAATCCCCAGGCATCTTCCCTTTCCCAACTTGCTCCTCATCACACATTCTTGCCACATCATTTAAAGCACGCAGTTTCTACACTGAGAAACACCCAGAATTTGAAAAGAATGCATAGGGCAGATTCTTTTGTTCATATAGCTGATTGTGGTGACAGATATTGGTAAAATCTATCTACTGAATGACAGACTGTTCTGAGAGAGAGAATAAAAATTGTAGCTGGTTTTGCTATATTAAAGGCAGTTGAAATTCCATCACCAGAAACTTCAAACACTGTGAAGATTAAATGATGCTTAAAAGATGTGAAATGAGAAATCAAACCACTCCATGATTAAATTACCTTAAAATTTTCTTCTGTTAGTCCCTCATTTGTTTTGGAATTTCTTATCATAGCAGCCACGTATCTTTTGACTAAATTCCTGATAACTTCCTGGAATTTAAAAAAAAAAAAAAAAAACCATGAAGAATTTCCTTCTAGGACACTCAGTAAAATAAGGAACATACACAGGAAATAAACTATGCTTAGATCTTTTTTGCAGTAGAAAATCATCCTAGGGTTTGATCTGCAAAATATGTAAAGAACTCACAGGACTCCACACCAGAAAGACAAACAATCCAATTTAAAAATGGGCAAAGGACCTGAACAGACACTTCTCCAAGGACATACAGAGGGGCCCAGAGACATATGAAAGGATGCTCTGCATCACTAGCCATCAGAAAGATGCAAATTAAAACCACAATGAGATGCCACCTCACACGGGTGAGAATGGCCATCACAAACAAATCAACAAGTGCTGATGAGGTTGTAGAGAAAAGGGAACCCTAGTGCACTTTTGCTGGGAATGCAGACTGGTGAAGCCACTGTGGAAAACAGTATGAATTTCCTGAAAAACTAAAAATGGAACTGCCTTTTTTTTTTTTTTTTATTGTTATTCAATTACAGTTGTGTGCCTTTTCTCCCTATCCCTCCACCCCACCCCAGCTGAACCCACCTCCCTCCCCCCTCTCCACCCTCCCCCTTGGTTTTGTCCATGTGTCCTTTATAGTAGTTCCTGTAATCCCCTCTACCCACTGTCCCCGCCCCCACCCCCCATCACCGCCCTGGCTATTGTTAGATTGTTCTTAACTTCAATGACTCTGGTTATAATTTGTTTGCTTTTTCCTTCTATTGCTTATGTTCCAGATAAAGGTGAGATCATATGGTATTTGTCCCTCACTTCCTGGCTTGTTTCACTTAGCATAATGCTCTCCAGTTTCATCCATGCTGTTGCAAAGGGTATAAGCTCCTTCTTTCTCTCTGCTGCGTAGAATTCCATTGTGTAAATATACCATAGTTTTTGGATCCACTCGTTTGCTGATGGGCACTTAGGTTGCTTCCAGTACTTGGCTATTGTAAATTGTGCTGCTATGAACATTGGGGTGCACAGCTTCTTTTGGATTGGTGTTTCAGTGTTCTTAGGGTATAATCCCAGCAGCGGAATTACTGGGTCAAAGGGCAGTTCCATTTTTAGTTTTCTGAGGAAATTCCATACTGTTTTCCACAGTGGCCTCACCAGTCTGCATTCCCACCAACAGTGCACGAGGGTTCCCTTTTCTCCACATCCTCTCCAACATTTGTTTGTGGATTTGTTTATGTTGGCCATTCTGACTGGTGTGAGATGATACCTCATTGTGGTTTTAATTTGCATCTCTCTGATGGCTAGTGATGCTGAGCATCTTTTCATATGTCTCTGGGCCCTCTGTATGTCTTCCTTGGAGAAGTGTCTGTTCAAGTCCTTTGCCCATTTTTTAATTGGGTTGTTTGTCTTCCTGGAGTGGAGTCGTGTGAGTTCTTTATATATTTTGGAGATCAGGCCCTTGTCTGAGGTATCATTGGCAAATATGTTTTCCCATACTGTTGGTTCTCTTTGTAATTTGGTGCTGTTTTCTTTAGCCCTGCAGAAGCTTTTTATTTTGATGAGGTCCCATTTGTTTATTCTTTCCTTTATGTCCCTTGCTTTGGGGGATGTGTCTGTGAGGATGTTGCTGCGTGGAATGTCTGAGATTTTCCTGCCAATGTTTTCCTCAAGGACTTTTATGGTGTTACGACTTATATTTAAGTCTTTTATCCATCTTGAGTTTATTTTCGTGTATGGTGTAAGTTGGTGATGGAACTGCCTTTTGACCTGGAGATTCTGCTTCTGGGATTATACCCTAAGAATCCTGAAACACCAATTCAAAAGAACCTATGCACCCCAATGTTCATAGCAGCACTATTTAAAATAGGCAAGTACTGGAAATGGCCTAAGTGCACATCAGTGAATGAGTGGATCAAAAAGAAAGCAGCAGGCTTCTGGCCCTGATGGAGGGGTAGGCAGAAACGCTTACTTTCCTCACACAACCAAAAGAAGGACAACATCCAATTAAAAAAAAAAAAAAAAAAAAGAACAACCAGAACTACCAGAAAATCATTTGCATGGAAGTCCAACTACCAAGGAGTTAAAGAAACATTCATCCAGACTGGTAGGAGTGGTAGAAATGGGAAGCCAGGGCAGGGAGGATGCATGGCAAGGCAGCTGACTGCACAGATAAGTGGGGAGGAACGACAAGGGAGTAAGACAGACTGTGAAAACAAGGGTTCCAGCACAGGAAACTAAAGACTCAAAACCCCTGGCTATAAAAACTCTGTGGAGGTGGCAATGGTGGGAAGAATGCCGTCTCACTGGAGAGGCTCACAGGGTCCTGAAACATACACAAACCCACCTACCTGTGAATCAGAACCTGAAAAGGCACAACCCTTGTGATAAACAAGGGAAGTGACTGAAAGTGGGACGAGGGTGGAGCAAGTGGCATTGTTCCCTCTCTGACCCCTCCCCCACAGACAGCGCCACAGTGCAGCAAAGAAGGTTGCCCCACCCTGGTGGATACTGAAGGCTCCACCCTTTACCATGTAACAGATTCGCCCAGACAAAGAAATAAGGCCCAAATGAAAGAACAGATCAAAACTCCAGAAAAAGAACTAAGCGACAAGGAAATAGACAACCTATCTGATACAGAGTTCAAAACACTGGTAATCAGGATGCTCACAGAATTGATTGAGCCTGGTCACAAAATGAAGGAAGAAATGAAGGCTACACAAAGTGAAATAAAGCAAGATATACAGGGAACCAACAGTGAAGGGAAGGAAACCGGGACTGAAAGCAATGATTTGGAACAAGGAAAAAATAAACATCCAACCAGAACAGAATGAAGAAACAAGAATTCAAAAAAAATGATGACAGGCTTAGGAACCTCTGGGACAACTTTACGCATCCCAACATCTGAATTGTGGGGGTGCTGGATGGAGAAGAGGAAGAGGAAGATATTGAAAACTTATTTGGACCAATAATGAAGGAAAACTTCCCCAATCTAGTGAAGGTAATATACTTCCAGGAAGTGCAGGAAGCCCAGAGAGTCCCAAAGAAGTTGGACCCAAGGAGGAACACACCAAGACACATCATAATTGTTACCCAAGATTAAAGATAAGGAGATAATCTTAAAAGCAGCAAGAGAAAGGGAGACAGTTCCTACAAAGGAGTGCCCATCAGACTATCAGCTGATTTCTCAAAAGAAACTTTACAGGCAAGAAGAGGCTGGAAAGAAGTATTCAAAGTCGTGAAAGGCAAGTACCTACATCCAAGATGACTCTATTCAGCAAAGCTATCATTTAGAATGGAAGGGAAGATAAAGTGCTTCCAAGATAAAGTCACGTTAAAGGAGTTCATTATCACCAAGCCCTTATTATATGAAAGGTTAAAGGGACTTATCTAAGAAATAGAAGATCAAAAACTATGAACAGTAAAATGACAACAAACTCACAACTATCAACAGCTGAACCTAAAAAACAAAAACTAAGCAAACATCTACAACAGGAACAGAATCACAGAAATGGAGATCATATGGAGGGTTAACAGTGGGGAGGGGGTGGGGGTGAACCAGAGGAGAGGTACAGGGAATATGAAACTCGATCACCAACTTACGCCATACACGAAAATAAACTCAAGATGGATAAAAGACTTAAATATAAGTTGTAACACCATAAAAGTCCGAGAGGAAAACATTGGCAGGAAAATCTCAGACATTCCACGCAGCAACGTCCTCACAGACATGTCCCCTAAAGCAAGGAACATAAAGGAAAGAATAAACAAATGGGACCTCATCAAAATAAAAGCTTCTGCATGGCTAAAGAAAACAGCACCAAATTACAAAGAGAACCAACAGTATGGGAAAACATATTTGCTAATGATACCTCAGACAAGGGCCTGATCTCCAAAATATATGAAGAACTCACACGACTTCACTCCAGGAAGACAAACAACCCAATTACAAAATGGGCAAAGGACTTGAACAGACACTTCTCCAAGGAAGACATACAGAGGGCCCAGAGACATATGAAAAGATGCTCAGCATCACTAGCCATCAGAGAGATGCAAATTAAAAGCACAATGAGGTACCATCTCACACCAGTCAGAATGGCCAACATAAACAAATCCACAAACAAATGTTGGAGAGGATGCGGAGAAAAGGGAAGCCTAGTGCACTGTTGGTGGGAATGCAGACTGGTGAGGCCACTGTGGAAAACAATGTGGAATTTCCTCAGAAAACTAAAAATGGAACTGCCCTTTGACCCAGCAATTCCGCTGCTGGGATTATACCCTAAGAACCCTGAAACACCAATCCAAAAGAACCTGTGCACCCCAATGTTCATAGCAGCACAATTTACGATAGCCAAGTACTGGAGGCAACCTAAGTGCCCATCAGCAAATGAGTGGATCCCAAAACTGTGGTATATTTACACAATGGAATTCTACAGCAGCAGAGAGAAAGAAGGAGCTTATACCCTTTGCAACAGCATGGATGGAACTGGAGAGCATTATGCTAAGTGAAATAAGCCAGGCGGTGAGGGACAAATACCATATGATCTCACCTTTAACTGGAACATAATCAATAGAAGAAAAAAGCAAACAAAATATAACCAGAGACATTGAAATTGAGAACAATCTAACAATAGCCGGTTGGGGGGGGGGGGGACAGTGGGAAGAGGGGATTACAGGAACTACTATAAAGGACACATGTACAAAATCAAGGGGGAGGGTGGAGGTGGGGGTGGGAGGTGGGTTCACCTGGGGTGGGGTGGAGGGATGGGGAGAAAAGGCATACAACTGTAATTGAATAACAATAAAAAAATTTAAAAAAAGAAGCATAATTGGCAGGCATAAAATAGACAGGGTGAGGTGAAGAATAATATAGGAATTGCAGAAGCCAAAGAACTTATATGTATGACCCATGGACATGAAGTGAGTGGGTGGGGAACGTAGGAGGGTGAGAGGGGTGCAGGGAGGAGGGGAATAAAGGGGAGAAAAAATGGGACAACTGTAACAGCATAATCAATAAAATATATATTTTTCAAAAAGAATGAAAGCAGCAGGGAGAAAGAAGGAACTCCTACCCTTCACAACAGCATGGATGGAACTGAGGAGCATTATGCTAAGTGAAATAAGCCAGGCGGTGAAAGTCAAATACCATATGATCTCACCTAAAGTGCAACCTAGTCAACAAAACAAACAAGCGAGCAAAATATAACCAAAGACATTGAAATTAAGAACAAACTGACACTAACCAGAGGGGAGGTGGGAGGGGATAATGGGGAAAAGAAGGGGAAGAGTCAAGTCAAGGAATATGTATAAGGGACCCATGGGCAAAGATATTGGGAGTAGGGGGAGGATTGAATGTGGAAGGTGGGGTGTGAGTAGGGTAGGAGAGAGTAATGGGGGGAAAATGGGGACCACTGTAACTGAACAACAATAAAATATATTTTAACTAAAAAAAGAAAAAGAAAATCCTCCTAGGATCCAGCCATTTTCTGCAAAAATCCAGTTCATTCCTTTGGCTAAATGAAGAGTTATTGTGTTTCCAAATTTGGTGGCAGAGTGGGCCAACAAGATCAACTGTACCCAAAAAGAAAATTTTCTACCCAAGCATAAAATAAACATGGATTCTCATTTATAGAATAATGAGAGCAGAATAATCCTTGACTGGTCATAGTCAATATCCTTTCCCATCTGGCTGGATTAAACTTTAACCTGCCTAGTTAACAAGATGAGAGCTTTTCTTCCTTTTATGTAGTTGAGAAAGTCATTCTTCAGTGTCACGAAATTTGCTGATTGTAATGTTCAATAATTACACAATTAAGATATTTTTCTTAGAGTCAATCTACATTTCTGCTTTAGGGGGATGGCCTCTTTTTACTTAGCTTTCTGAGAATGGCACACCCATGGTCACTATGCTTTGTATTAGTAATGGTAATGATTATAGCTACCACTTAAATGCAATGTGTCACATACATGCTCATACATACATATTCAACACTCAAATCTCACAATAACACTGAGTAAGTTTCCTACTTTATAAATGAGGAAACTGAGGCTCAGTAGAGTTAAGTGACTTGTCCAAGGTCACATAACTGACCAAGAACTATTGTGTTTAGTCTCTACGAGGAAGCTTTACCTGATAATGTTGATTCTGTATCAGGCTGTCAGCATGGCGTTCCTGTAATTAAAAATGGTCAGAGAGGTTACATCAGCTGTCTCTCAGCAACCTATCCACCCCAAGATTATTTCTAAGTATTACGACTGGAGAAAGAAGGGAGTTCCTGCCTGAAACCACCCCCCACAACATTTTAGGTTGGAGTGATTTTATGATATTTAAGATAGGGAGTGTCACAAAGGAGGAAAGGTAGGAGGAAACAGTTTTGTTTTAAAAGAAACATAATTTTAAAAAGCCTTACTGTGAAGCTTCTCAAGTTGTGCCTTCTCCGTCTACCATCAGGGTCTCGTTTTGGGCAGAAGGTGTTATTAAACCAGTTACCAAGGTATAGAAATGACTTGGGGCTAGGGATGATGTTAAAAGGAGGTGGCAAGGTACCACCTTCATCAAAGTAACTCATCCAGAGCTTTGTCCTTGCAAATTTCCACTCAATATCTGCATGATCCTACGAAAAAGAGAAGTTCAAGGGTTCGGGATAGGAAACTCCAAGGTGCACCCATGTCACTTCTAAAAGTTCTACCTTGCTTTCATAGAAGGCAATCTGCCAGTAGCTATAAAAAATCAAATTACACATACTCTGGGATCCAGTAATCCTACTTTTAGAAATTTATCTTATAAGTATACTTGTAAAAAGATGTATCACAGGGCTGTTCACTATAGAATAGCTTGTTAATAGCAAAACATCTGCCAACAACCTAAATATCCAACAGTGGGAGACTGGTTAAATAAATGATGTTATATCCATAAAATGCCTTACAATATAACTATTTAAAAATATCTATGGGCCTGGCTGGTGTAGCTCAATGGATTGAGCGTGGGCTTGTGAACCAAAGGGTCGCTCATTCGATTACCAGTCAGGGCACATGCCTGGGTTGCGGGCCAGGTCTCCAGTGCAGGGCGTGCAAGAGGCAACCACACATTGATGTTTCTCTCCCTCTCTTTCTCCTTCCCTTCCCCTCTCCCTAAAAATAAGTAAATATAATCTTTAAAAATATAAAAATATCTATGATCATTTTATATATAGAACATGTGTATGTATATATGCATTTGTCTGTATATCTATAAGACCCCCAAGACCTTTAAGTGAAAAAGGCAACATAAAGCACAATATATATTGTGTACAATGATCCCATTCATGCAAGTAAAAAAAACCCTTTATATTACATGTTTACATGTCCTAGACAGGTATATAAAAAACTGTCAACATTAGTTATTTTTTAAAGATTTTATTTATTTATTTTTAGAGAGGGAATGGGAGGGAGAAAGAGAGGGAGAGAAACATCAATGTGTGGTTGCTTCTTGCATGCCCCCCACTGGGGACCTGGCTACTAAGGCATGTGCCCTGACTAGGAATTGAACTATGACCCTTGGTTCACAGGCTGGCACTCAATCCACTGAGCCACACCAGCCAGGGCAACATTAGTTATTTTTAAGGAGTGGGATTGGTGTGGATAGGCTTTCTTTCAAAAAAATCAACATTATTGAAGTATGATTACACAGAGTAACATTCACTCATTTTAAGTATTTGATGAATTTTGACAAGTGTATATACCTGTGAAGTCACCTTCATAACCAAGACAGACAAACAGACACACACATACACATACACACACATACACACACATACACACGTACACATACACATACACACACTGGAGTTTTATTCTAGGAGGTTTAAGACCTGAATGGACTGATGTAACCACCACCGCCATCAGGATACAAAACCATTCCATCACTTGCCAAAATTCCCTAGTATTGCCCCTTTGTGATTAAAGTCTCCCCAACCCCTGGCAACTACTGCTCCATTCTCCATCTCTATAGTTTCCCCTTTTCAACATTCATATAAATGGAATCATATAGTAGGTAACCTTTTGAGACTGACTTATTTTACTCAATATTAACATCTTTGAGATCCATCTACATTTTTTCATGTAACAATAATCCATTCCGTTTATTGTTTTCCATTATATATAAAGCTGCTATGAACTTTCACGATAGGTTTTTGTGTGATCATAAGTTAAATATCTAGGAGTGGTATGGCTGAGTCATTTGGTAAATGTACACTTAACTTTATAATAAACCTCCAAAGTGTTTTCTCTAGCGACTGTGCTATATTTTCATTCCCACCACTTGCTCTGTATCCTCCTTAGCACTTGTCAGGTTTTAAAAGTTTAGCCATTCTAACAGATACATAGTGGGCTTTTATTAGAGTTTTAATTTGCATTTCCTAATTGTCTAATGATGTTGAGCATATTTTCATATGCTTATTTTCTCTCCATTTATCTTCTGTGGTGAAGTGTCTGTCCAGATCCTTTGATTGTTTTTATTGTTTTTTTTTCTTGCTAGTGTATTGTAAGTTTTAAAAATATATATATTCTAGATACTAACTCTTTGTCAGAAATGTAAATTGCAAACATTTTCTTCAAGTCTACATCTTGTCTTTCCACTTACTTAATGGTCACTTTCATAGAACAAACTGTTTTTAATTTCAATGAAGCCAACAGTATCAAATTTTTAGTGGATCATGCTTTTGGTATTATATGTAAGACCTCCTTACCTAACCCAAGGTCATGAAGATTTTCTCTTATGTTTTCCTCTATAAGTTCTACAGTTATAACATTTGCATTTAGTTCTATGATCCTCTTTGAGTAAATTTTTGCATAAGGTGTGAGGTTTAAATTGAGGGTTTTTTTTTTGTTTTGGGGGGTTTATTTGTTTGTTTTTGTTGTTGTTTTTGCCTATGGATGACCAATAGCCATTTGCTGAAAAGGCTATTGTTTATCTATTGAATTGCTTTTGCACCTCTGTCAAACATCAGTTGAACATGCTGGGATTACTGGGTATCCGCATTCAAAACAATGAAGTGGGACTTCTATAACACACTATATGTAAAACTCAACTCTGAAGGGATCACAGAAATAAATTTAAGAAATAAAAACTATAAAACTCTCCCTGGTGCATGTGGCTCAGTTGGCTTTAGAATTGTCCCATAAACTGAAAGGTCGTGGGTTTGATTCCCAGTCAGGGCACATGCCTATGTTGCGGGTTCAGTCCCCAGTCAGGGAGAGTATCAGAGGTAACAAATCAATGTTTTTCTCTTACATCAGTATGTCTCTCCCTCTCTCTCTAAAGTCAATAAGCATGTCCTCAGATGAAGATAAAAGAACTATAAAACTCTAAGAAGAAAATTTAGGTGTAACTTTTCATGACCTTGAAGAAGATAATCGTTTCTTAGCTGTGACACCAAAAGTCGCGTGATAAAAGGCAAATTGTTAAACTGGTGTTCATAAAACTTAAAAATTATTATACTTAAAAGAACACCACAAAGAAATAAAAGGATAACCCACAGATAAAGAAAAATTACAACTCAATAATAAAAAGATAAATCAATTTAAAAATGGGCAAAACACTTGAATAGACATTTCCCCAAACAAGACGTACAAATGACCAATAAGCACATAAAAAGATGCCCAACATGAGGAAGGAGGAAGATGGTGGCGAGATAGGTGGGAGCGGAGTCCACTTCCACTAGGCACCAGTGAAACGCCTAGCTGATCTGAGGAACAGTGTGAACAGCCAACAGTACCCCAGCATATATGAAGATGGGAGACCAAAGATGGAGGACATTGAAAGATCAGATGGTAAGAAGAGTGCTCAAGGACAATAAGGTCCCTGGGATGAGTGCGGGAACCAGGGTAGTGGAAGCCTCCCGCAGGGGAGCAGGGTCTGCTTCAGGATTCTTGGGAGAGAGCCAGGTGGGGCTGTGTGAGAGGCAAGGTGCTTGTTCGGAAAGGGGCGGTGGGGGGGTGCGGCTAGAATAGGAGGAATTTCTCAAAAAGAAAGAGAAAATAGAGGCATTCAGCGGCTGTTTAGAGAATTCTCCACAGCAGCTGTGGACTCTTGTGCCCCCACCACCTCAGCCCCTGGACTGTGAACGCGGGATAAGCAGCCCCAGCACAAACCTGAAACCCAGTTGGTGTGCAGCCCAATCAGTGGCCTGGGCGCCCACACGTGAAACCCAGGTTGGGTGTGCACCCCTATCAGCAGCCTGGGTGCCCACACCTGAAACCTTGGGCGGGTGCACACTCTGATCAGCAGTACCGCTGCCTGGGCGCACAGGCCCAAAGCCTGGGATCAGTGAGCAACCCAATCAACGGGCCTGGCTGGCCACCGGGAACACGCCTGAAGCACCCAGGTCTGAACATCTCCCACCTAGCCCCTGCGCACAGAGCCCTGCAGGGCCTACAAGCTCTCTAGGAGGAAGGCAGAATGCCCAGCAGAGGGGAGCTGCAGGGATAGGGGAGACTGCAGTCCCCGGAAGGACTTGACCCACTAGGGGGCTGAACTACCCTGAAGGAGCACCGAGAGCCCCTAGCATCTAGGACAGCAAAGAGCAAGAAGGTGGAGTGTGAGTTGTCCCTAATTGGTGCACCTCAAGGACAGCACAACTGGTGGACTAAAGGCCTAGTGGGGAGCAGAAGGACCATGAGGAACTAGCCTGGAGGCTGGACAACAGCAAAGAGTGTGGCTCAGGAAGGGAGAAAAGTGAAAAAAATCCCTCCACCCACGCCCTCCCATTTCACAAACAGGAAGACCAGCAGAACTGAACTAATCTGTTTAAAGCCAGAAGAAGTCTCTTTCCCCCCCTAAATTCCTTCTTCCATTCTGTCCTTCTTTCTTTTTTTATTACTTCTTCCTTCCTTCCTTCCTTCCTTCCTTCCTTCCTTCCTTCCTTCCTTCCTTCCTTCCTTCCTTCTTTCCGTCCTTTCCTTTTCTATTCCTTTTTCCTTCCTTCCCTTCTTGACTTCCCACAGGTGAGAAAATAAAACCTAGAGCTCTGAGCAGACCAGAGTTAGACCCTGTTAGACCCATAAAGGTCAACTCAAGACCAGTGAGCCCAGGAGATTACGGAGAGGGCACCACTGAATCCCATGGGCATTCTACCATAGAAGTTCATACCATAAACCCAGGGAGTCAGAACAGATGAATTTAAGAAGCAGAGGCTAACAAGAAGAGTCTCACAAACAGTGGGAAGACAAAGAAACAATGCCCAAATGAAAGGAAAGGAGGAAGCCTCAGAAAGAATGCTAACTGAAATAGAGGCAAGTCAACTATCAGATACTGAGTTCAAAGCAATGGTTATCAGGAAGCTCACTGAAATCACAGAGAACTACCAGAAACTACAGGGAAACTACAATGAACTCACTACAAACTATATCGCATGAAAAAGGGAACAGAAACTGTCAACAAGGGCCAAGAGGAAATGAAGAATACAATTTCTGAACTGAAGAGCACAGTAGAAAGAATCAAAAGCAGATTTAATGAAGCAGAAGATCGGATCAGCGAGCTGGAGGACAAAGTAGAAAAAAACACCCAGACAGAGTAAGAAAAGGAAAAGAGGCTCAGAAAGACTGAAGAGGGATTAAGGGAAATGCAGGACAACATGAAACGTAATAATATCTGTATAATAGGGATAACAGAAAGAGAAGAAGAAGAGCAACGGATAGAACACCTGTTTGAAAAAGTAATGATGGAAAATTTCCCTAATCTGATGAGAGAAAAAGTCACCCAAATCCAGGAAACACCGAGAGTCCCAAGCAAGAGGAACCCAAAGATGCCCACTGCAAGACATATACTAATTAAAATGGCAAAATTCCAAGACAAAGAGAGGATCTTAAAGGCAGCAAGGGAGAAAAAGGAAGTAACATACAAAGGAGCCCCAATAAGGTTAGCAGCTGACTTCCCAATGGAAATGCTCCAGGCCAGAAGAGAATGGCAAAAAATAGTCCAAGAAATGTGAACCAGAGGCCTGCAACCAAGACTACCTTACCCAGCAAGGCTCTCAATCAAGATAGAAGGCCAAATAAAGAGCTTCCCAGACAAAAGAAGTCTAAAATAATACACCTTCACCAAACCAACTCTGCAAGAGATGCTAAAGGGACTGCTTTAAGGAAAGGAAGGAAAAGAGAAAGACAGAGGAACACAGGTAGGAAAAAATGGCAATGAATAACTACCTATCCATAATAACCTTAAATGTAAATGGATTAAATGCTCTAATCAAGAGACATAGAATAGCTGAGTGGATAACAAAACATGATCCACACATATGCTGCCTGCAAGAGACCCATCTCAGGACAAAAGACCTACACAGACTGAAAGTGAAGGTTTGGAAGCAAATATTCCAAGCAAACGGACAGGAAAAAAAAACAAACAAACCTGGGGTAGCAATACTAATATGAGACAAAATAGACTTCAAAAGAAGGGCCATAAAGAGAGACCCAGAAGGTCACTTCATAACACTCAAAGGAAGAATCCACCAAGAAGACATAAACATTGTAAATATATATGCACCCAACATGGGAACACCCAAATACATAAGGAAAATCTTGGAGGACTTCAAAAACAATATTGACAGCAACACAATTATAGTAGGGGACTTTAACACCCCACTGTCAAAAATGGACACATCTTCCAAACAAAATATCAACAAGGATATTGTGTCACTGAACAATACCCTAGATGAAATGGACTTAACTGATATATGGAGAGCTTTTCATCCTAAAGAAGCAAAATACAGATTCTTTTCAAGTGTACATGGAACATTTTCAAAGATAGACCACATGATAGGACACAAAGCAAGCCTCAACAAATTCAAGAAAATTTAAATCATATCATGCACTTTCTCTGACCACAAGGGACTGAAACTAGAAACCAACCCCAAAGGAAAAAACCCCAAACACTCAAAATCATGGAGACTGAATAGCATGGTATTAAACAGTGAATGGGTCAAGAATGAGATTAGGGAAGAAATCAAAAACTTTCTGGAAACAAATGAAAACGAATTCACAACAACCCAAAACTTATGGGACACAGCAAAGGCAGTACTGATAGGGAAGTTCATAGAAATACAGGCCTACCTTAAAAAGATAGAAACATTACAAACAACCGAAACATATGCATACAAGAACTCGCGGAATGAAAACCAAGACAGCCCAGAGCAAGTAGAAGGAGGGAAATAAACGAGACCAGAGCACAGTTAAATGACATACAGAGTAAAAGCAAAATTCTAAGGATTAATGTGTCCAGGAGCTGGTTCTTTGAAAAGATAAAAAAAATCGACAAGCCTTTAAGCAGTCTCATTAAGAAAAAAAGAGATAGCATCCAAATAAACACAATTAGAAATGAAGGAGGAGAGATTAGAACTGATACCACAGAAATATAAAGGATTGCAAGAAATTACTACGAAGAACTGTATGCCAAGAAATTTGAAAACCTAGGTGAAATGGACACATTCCTAGAAAAATATAATCTTCCAAAACTGAATGAAGAAGAAGCAGAAAACCCGAACAGACCAATAACAGCAGATGAAATTGAAGCAGTCATGCAAAAACTCCCAACACACAAAAGCCCTGGAACACATGGTTTCATAGGAGAATTCTACACAGCATTTAAGGAGGAGCTAACCCCTATCCTTCACAGACTATTCGAAAATATCCAGAATGATGAAAGACACCAAAACTCTTTTTATGAAGCCAGCATCATCCTAATCCTAAAACCAAATAAAGACACAACAAGGAAAGAAAACTAAAGGCTAATACTGCTGATGAACATAGATGTTAAATTCTCAACAAAATATTGGCAAACTGCATCCAGCAATTCATTAAAAACATCATACACCATGACCAAGTGGGATTCATCCCAGGGATGCAAGGATGGTACAATATTCACAAATCAATAAACATAATATATCACATAAACAACAGGAAAGACAAAAACCACATGATCATATCAATAGATGCGGAAAATGCATTTGATAAGATATAGCACCCATTACTGATAAAAACACTTAGCAAAGTGGGAATAGAGGGAGCATTCCTCACCATAATAAAGGCCATATATGAGAGACCTACAGCCAACATCATACTCAATGGACAACAACTTAGAGCTTTCCCACTAAGATCAGGAACAAGACAAGGATGCCCTCTCTCACCACTCCCATTCAACATAGTATTAGAAGTCCTAGCCACAGCAATCAGACCAGAAAAATAAATAAAAGGCATCCAAATTGGATAGGAGGAAATGAAATTGTCATTGTTTGCAGATGATGTGATAGCATACATGGAAAATCCGATAGACTCCACCAAAAAACTACTTTACCTAATAAATGAACTTTGCAAAACAGCTGGTTACAAAGTCAATACTCAGAAATCATAGGCATCACTGTATACCAACAATGAAACAGCAGAAACAGAAATCAGGAAAAAAAAATCCCATTTGATATAGCAACAAGAAAAATAATGTACATAGGAAGAAAGCTAACCAAGGAGGTAAAAGACCTGTACTCAGAAAACTCCACAACATTGAAGAAAGAAATTAAGGAAGACAGAAACAAAGGTAAGCATGTACCATGCTCATGGATTAGGAGAGTTAACATCATCAAAATGTCCATACTACCCAAAGTGATGTATAGATTCATTGCAATCCCTATTAAGGTACATGTGATGTATTTCACAGATATAGAACAAATATTTCAGAAATTCATATGGAACCATAATCGACCCCGAATAGCTGCAGCAATTTTGAGAAAGAAGAACAAAGCAGGAGGGATCACAATACCTTATATCAAACTCTATTACAAGGCTACTGTTATCAAAACAGCCTGGTACTGGCATAAAAACAGGCACATAGACCCATGGAATGGAACAGAGAACTCAGAAATAAACCCAAGTCTCTACAGTCAATGAATATTTGACAAAGGAGGCCGGAGCATAAAATGGAGCAAAAACAGCCTCTTTAACAAATGGTGTTAGGAGATCTGGAGAGCTACATGCAAAAAAATGAAACTCGGTCACCAACTTACACCATACACAAAAATAAATTCAAGATGGATAAAAGACTGAAATATAAGTCGTAACACCATAAAAGTCCTAGAGGAAAACATTGGCAGGAAAATCTCAGACATTCCATGCAGCAACATCCTCACAGACATGTCCCCTAAAGCAAGGGACATAAAGGAAAGAATAAACAAATTGGACTTCATCGAACTAAAAAAAACTTCTGCATGGCTAAAGAAAACAGCATTAAAATAAAAAATGAACCAACAGTATGGGAAAACTTATTTCCCAATGATACTTCAGACAAGGGCCTGATCTCCAAAATATATAAAGAACTCACAGGACTCCACTCCAGGAAGACAAACAACCCAATTACAAAATCGGCAAAGGACTTGAACAGACACTTCTCCCAGGAAGACATACAGAGGGCCCAGAGACATATGAAAAGGTGCTCAGCATCACTAGCCCTCAGGGAGATGCAAATTAAAATCACAATGAGGTGCCATCTACACCAGTCAGAGTGGCCAACATAAACAAATCAACAGACAAATGAGGGATGGGGAGAAAGGGCACACAACTGTAATTGAATAACAATAAAAAAATTTAAAATATCATTAAAAATTTTTCATTCGAAAACAAACAAACAAACAAATATTGTAGAGGATGCGGAGAAAAGGGAACCCTACTGGACTGTTGGTGGGAATGCAGACTTGTGATTCCACTATGGAAAACAGTATGGAATTTCCTCAGAAAACTAAAAATGGAACTGCCCTTTGACCCAGGAATTCTGCTGTGGTGATTGTACCCTAAGAACCCTGAAACACCAATCCAAAGGAACCTGCACCCCAATAATCATGGCAGCACAATTTACAATAGTGAAGTACTGTAAGCTACATAAGTGTCCATCAGCAAATGAGTGGATCCAAAAACTATGGTACATTTACACAATGGAATTCTACGCAGCAGAGAGAAAGAAGGAGCTTATACCCTTTGCAACAGCATGGATGGAACTGGAGAGCATTATGCTAAGTGAAATAAGCCAGGCTGTGAGGGACAAATACCATGTGATCTCACCTTTAACTGGAACATAATAAATAGAAGAAAAAAGGAAACAAAATATAACCAGAGACATTGAAGTGAAGAACAATCTAACAATGGTCAGGGGGGAGTGGAGAGGGGACAGTGAGGAGAGGGGATTACAGGACCTACTATAAAGGACACATGGACAAAATCAAGGGGGAGGGTGGAGGTGGGGGAGGCAGGCGGTTTCAGCTGAGGTGGGGTGGAGGGATGGAGAGAAAAGGCACACAAGTGTAATTGAATAACAATAAAAAATTAAAATTTTTATATATATATAACCAGAGACATTGGAGTTAAGAACAATCTAACAATAGCCAAGGGGGAGTGGTGAAGAGACAGTGAGGAGAGGGGATTACAGGAACTACTATAAAGGACACATGGACAAAATCAAGGGGGAGGGTGGAGGTGGGGGTGGAAGGTAGGTTCAGCTGGGGTGGGGTGGAGGATGGGGAGAAAAGGCATACAACTGTAATGGAATAACAAGAAAAATTTTTTAAAAAGAACTTAATGAATGGAGCTTGCAGGACTGGAAGTTGCTCTGGGGGAGTCATTGAGTGAATGTGAAGGCCTAGGGCACCATTGTAGTCTTTGTAAACACTGTCCCACAAGCTCTGCCCATGCTTCCTTCCAGCAGGGTCAGAATCAGAGCACCATAGCTGTCAGTGCTGCTCCATGAACTCTGTGGGCTGGATGAACATGAACAGGAAGCTCCACATGGGCTGAATTAATTGGAAATATTGAGGAGAAACTGGCCGGGTAAGACACAGATCACCACAATAGCGACTGTCAGGAGGGAGTGAAAGGTGGCCTGAGGATCAGCAGGAAGAAGCAGCAAGATGGAGAGATGAAGGAATACAGGGATTGTCATGGCAATGTGGTTTGGGCTATCACATGTGGTCACATTAAGGAGTGGTGGTCACATTAAGGAACGCTGTGCTATTCACAAAACAGAGGGTGTTTAACACTGAGAGGATGTAGACCTGGGACTCAGTAGCTTGACTTTCGACATGTTTTTGGTTCCATTGACACTACCTGGCACAAAGGGCTCTCTCTGGCATGGAACGGCTGGAAGAAATAAAACTTATCTATGCTTTACAACATTACAACCTGAACATATTTTCAACGTACAGGGACAGGCTGGCTCCACACTAACACAGACAGCTTTCACTGAAGTGTCAGTGGCACTTAATACTTGTGAAGGTAGCTCCTGTGGACTTGTGTCCTTCTCCAGAATCTTAGGTCCTCAACAAACAATGTATAGCAATGTACACTGAAGACCATCATGCTAGATCCAGGAGGGCTGTAGCACCCTCTCATTATGTAGTGATGGGTGACAGGCTCCTCTGTGCTGAAACAGGTCAACAGCTGACTGATGGGGATGCAATCTGTGCACTCAAAACTGAGGTTCTGTGAGTGAGAGGGAATCTATTTCAAAGCCCTAGATATTGCTCCCATCAGAGGAAAAGATATTCCTCTTGAACCACATATTCTTCCATTTCTTATATGAAATTCAGCTCCATTATAATCCTATGGGACCACCATGATATATGTGGCCCATTGCTGACCAAAACCTCTTTATGCAGTGCATGACTGTATGTCAATTGTATCTCAATAAAGCTGGACAAAATAAAAAGACCATCCATCCCAACTCTTTCAATTTTGGGGTAAGGAAACTGAGGCTCTCAAGATTACACCATTATAAATGACAGAAACAGGACTAGAGTCCCTGGTCTTCTAACTCTTAATATCTTTTTCCTGTATACTCCTGTCTCTTCTCCCCCACCTAAGCACCTAAGATCCCAACCATCATAGTAGATGATTTTATATCCTGATTTTTATAAATCTCTAATGAAAAAAATTCTACAAATCCACTTAGGAGCAATAAATAGCAATATATTTTATTGCCATTTATGGTTAGGAAGTTCTTCCATACATAGAACTCAAAAGTTTCCTGCTACAACAAAACCCCATTCCTCTTTGGTCTGTCCTTAATGGAAATGGATCACAGATGTTCACTATCACCAATAACATTTATGACATATGTTGTACTTATGTGTGCCTGTACAGGCATAGCTTGGAGATATTGCGAGTTTTGTTCTAGACTACTGCAATAAAGCAAGTATTGCAATAAAGCAAGTCATAACTTTTTTGCTGGTGGTGGGTTCTGCCACCAATTTGTAAAAAAAATGCAACATCTGTGAAGTGCAATAAAATAAGGTGTGCCTGTAGAAACATTCACGCACATGTATACAGATAACCAACTGTTAAGATTCTTTTCTATAGGCTAAATGACTCCTCAGTGGCAAACCAAATTAGAGAAATAGCACCTATGAAGGAATATAAGACTCAGGTCTTTTTATTCTGTGCCTTCTATGCAACAGCAAAACCTTGAGCAACAGATGAACCCATGGGTGTGATCTAGCATCTTAATATGAACTAATCATCCAAATTCACTAAATAGGACCTTAGATAGAAAGAACATCTTTGCTAACACTCCAATTCTAGAAATGAAATACAGAACATAAGAAAATAAGGTTAGATATTTACTTTGTCATCACAAAACAAGGCAGGGCCCAGACTGATCCCATATCCTATACCTTTGTCATTTCTAGTTTAGGATAATAAATATTGCTGATCCAGTTGTAACATGATAGTCAAAAATATTCACCAATGAACTCTACTTGAGTGCATCTCATAGCTAAGTACAGTTGTTTATATGCCCTTGATCAAACAATAGACACTCTGTCTTCAGTTTCTGGAGGAAGATGATTGCCGCAGAGAGGGAGACATGTAGAAAAATGGTGCTCACACCCACTGAGCTCTCCATGCTAAGGCAAGAAAATGGATTCAGAGATTTAAAAAATATGTTTTACAGTTAACCAGAAAGCCTTATTAAGTAGAACATCTTTTAGATTACTGAGATTCAATGGACTGAGAGTCTAAACTGAGTTGCCTTGGAAAGAAATAATTCAATCTAATAACTGGGAAAGCTAATGTAAAATAATTGAAGCACACAGACGGTTTCATTGAGTTTCCTGTGGGTTCCATGACAATGTGACCTCTCCTGAAACCACCCTTGTAAAGTTAATCACCCTTGTAAAACAAAGCTACTCACGGCAATAAGCTGATAGGAGTTGTTCATCATGGCAATCAGCATGTTCAGCAGCACTACCAGGGAGATGACATTGTATGTCCCAAACATGGTAGCTCCCACAAACTCTGTGAACTCATGTCTGGCTTTCACATTGGTGACATAAAGATTTAAAAGGCCGAATACAGACCAGAAGAGTGACTGAAGGGTTTCAAAGAGCCTAAAGAGATAAGAGTGCATGTTAGTTAATTTTCTAGGAAGAGTGAGAAGAGAGAAAGGAGAGGTTATCTGCTTAATAGGGGGGCTGCCATACTTGCATTCAAACAGGTAGACTGATGATCTCACAATATTTTGGTCTCTTCTGCAACCCAAACCAGCCAGGTCAGTTTGTTTGTTTGTTTCCACATCTATGTCTTATGCTTTGCCTTTCCACCTTAATATCATCTCCCTCTTCTCAGTCTTTGCAGAACCTATTTCTAAGACTTACTTCCAGGGCTACATACTCCACCAAACTTTCTCTCTCATTTTCAGACCATGTGATTTATCACCCATCTAATCACATAGAGGGAAAAATGCAGTGGTGCTTGCATTAGGAATATGGGGTTTCATATTTGCCAATGATACCTCAGACAAGGGCCTGATCTCAAAAATATATAAAGAACTCACACAACTCCACTCCAGGAAGACAACCAACCCAATTAAAAAAAAAAAAAGAATATGGTGTTTGGGTTAGATTTCTCTGGGCGAAAATGTCATCTCTGATACTTGCTAGATGAGTGAACATGAGCAACTTAGCATCTGATACTTCTTTTGTGGTTCCCACAGGGTCCATAATGGTACTTAGCTCAGTTGAATTAACACTTTATGTGGATTATTTTTAATGTTATATTAACTAATAATTATTGAGTACTATAAAATCATACTAGGTACTTTTACATACATTATCATTATGATCCTTATAAAAACTTTATTGTTACTGCTGAGGTAACAGGGTCACAGATTAAATGACTTGCCCATGGTCACTCAGCTATAAGTGCTTATTAACTATTTGACTTTGGAAATGTTACATAGCTTCTTTAAACTTCAAGTTTCCTGATCTCTAAAGTGGTTATTGATAGGATAAATATCAATTGTTAGCATTTATTGTCCTCTTTCTGTGTGACAGGCACTGTGCTATTTTCAATGTATTATAATATTTGATTCTCAGAATCTACTTTTTTTTTAAATACATTTTTTTTCAGATGAGAAAGTGAGGTACACAGTGGTCACACAGGCAAGGAGTAGCAGAGGTAGGATTTGCAACCAGCTCTTCTGACTCTGGAGCTCATATCCTTAGTGCTTGGCATACGGTTAGCATTAAAATTGGCAGTGATTCTAATTGTTTACTTGTGTTCTTCATTAGACTATGAACTTCTTGAGGATAACGATACCATCTTAATATCTTCATTGCCTGGCATGTAGCAGTTGCTGAATAAATATTTGTTGAATAAATCTATAAAAGATGACAGGAGAGGCAAATAACTAAGGAAAGTACAAATGAATGGCATCACCCTGTGATGATAGTAGTGAGAAGGCTATGAACTGAAATCAGGGAAGAAAGCGGAAGAAAATCAATAAGGACCTTTAATATCTGCTCAAATAAAAAGAGCCTTTTATGGGGACTGAATTTGTATCCATGTAAATAATATGGGAAAATAGGGACTGAAAGTTGGGTAGAGAAATCAACAATGATGAAGTAGAAATAGCCACAAATGAATGGTGATAGTTGACAAGGAGGTCACAAATGACCTACTAGGTCATGGCTCTGTGCTAGTTAATTGTACATTTATTTGTGATTATTGAAACTTTACACGATACATTTTAAATACACCTTACAGTCTTATACCTGCATTCTTGGATAAAAGCAGGTACTGGAGCTTGTATGCCTGGATTGAAATCCTGACTCTTAACTGCTTTGTGCCCTAATTTCTCCATCTGTAAAACGCTTAATAATAATAATGCCTACCTGATAGCAGGGTTGTGAGGATTAAATGAATTAACTCATGTACAGCTCATTTTGTAATAGTGCGTGGACTTAGCACTCAGTAAATTTTAGTTATTTTTATGAGTATTACTAATTTTCTACCTAAATATAACCTTGTTGTTGTTTTACCTTTCTTGTCTTTATAGATTGTTATGCATTGACATATCTAGTTGTACATAGCTGCAATCATAGTGTATATAATTTTTTTTGCTTTTAAAATTACACATTTTGCATATATATGGAGTCTACATAGGTAACATTTTAATACCTGCCCAATATTCCATTCAGCAAATACCAAACCTGTCTAACAGTTTTATCAATGCTTTTGATCAGAATTCATAGTGTGCTTTTCAATTTTCAGATGACACAAGTCTGGGAGGATTAGCTAATAGATTGGGTGACAGGATCAAATATCAGAAACATTTTAACAGCTTGGATAAATGTGCTAGAACTAATAAGATGACATTTAATAGGGATTGCTGTAGAGCTTTATTCTCAGGCCACGTGCCAAATACAAGATGAGGGTGGAGAAAAGTCAAGGGTTTTTCCTGAAAGCAAGTTCAAAGTAGATCAGCAGAATGATAGAGCTGGCCAGGTACTTCACCCATATTGGTGGAGGGTGAAATAGAAGTAAATCTTCTATAATTAAAGATAGGATTACTACTGGACTTCATAATTTTTTAAAAAATATTTCATTTATATATTTTTAGAGAGAGGGGTAGGGAGGGAGAAAAAGGGGGAGAGAAACATCAATGTGTGGTTGCCTTTCGAGCACCTCCAACTAGAGGACTGGTCCACAACCCAGGCATGTACCCTGACTGGGAATCGAACTGGTGACCCTTTGGTTTGCAGGTCGGTGCTCAATTCACTGAGCCACACCAGCCATGGCCATTCATTTTACTCATGTAATTGTTCAATGGGCATGTTGAGCTCTTTTATGTCTTAGTCTCCTCTATGACAGGTACAAGGCTTACTGAAGTGGGGATCCCAGTCTGGTGGGATGAGAGACAACAATTGACTAAAATACAACAGGTTAGTGATTGTAAGGGAGATGTGCTTAGAATGCCATGGGAAACACAGAAGGACCCAGTTACTGTGAATGAGGTCTGAGTAAGAAAAGGCTTAAAAGAACAGGTAAAGCTCTGGCAGAGCTTAAAGGGTGGGTAAAAGTTTTCCAGGCCAACCAGGTGGGGATAGGTATTTTAGGCAGGGGAAATTCGATGTGATATGTGAAGGCCTGTAGGGCTGAGATGCTCTCCTGTTGTTGGGAAAGAGCAAGATGTTGACCATGAAGAATAGGAATAACAGGGTAGAGAGGTGGGGTCCAGATAACTAAATCCTGTATGATATTGTAAAGTGGTAGACTTTACACTGGAAAATATTTAGATACCTGGTGAACATGAAGACAGGGTGATGGTAGGATCACAGATAATTTAGAAAGAAACTTGTATATGGCACATGGGAGAAATAAGACTTAAAGCTGGCACGTGGAACATTTTCTAGAATAGATTCATATGTAAGGACACCAAACAAATCTCAATAAATTTAAGAAGATTGAAATCATATCAAGAATCCTCTCTGATCACAATGGTATCAAATTAGAAATCAATCACAAGAAAAAAAAGAAAAACACACAAACACATGGAGGCTAAATCACATGTTACTAAGCAATGAATGGGCTAACAAGGATATCAAGGAAAAAAATCAAAAGATACCTTGAAACAAATGAAAATTAGAACGCAACAAACCAAAATTTATGGGACACAGCTAACGTGGTGCTATAAAGGAAATTCAGAGTACTACAGGCCCATCTCAAGACACAAGAAAATTCTCAAATAAACAAACTCTATACTTAAAGTTACTAAAAAAAGAACAACAAATAGAGCCCAAAGTAGAAGAAAGGAAATAAGAAAGATCACAGCAGAAATAAACAAAATAGAGTCAAAAAAAAAATACAAAACATCAATGAAACCAAGAGCTGGTTGTTTGAAAGGGTAAACAAGACTGACAAACATTTAACCAGTCTCATCAAGAAAAAAAAAGAGAGAGAACCCAAATAAATAAATCAGAAATGGAAGAAGAGAAATAACAAATGAATACAGAGGATTGTAAGAAAATATTATGAACTATATTGCAACAAACTGGACAACCTGGATGAAATGGATAACTTCCTAGAAACATATAATCTTCCAAAACTGAATCAGGAAGAATGAGAAAATCTGAATATACTGATTAAAGCTAATGAAATTGAGCAGTAATTAAAAAACTCCCAACAAACAGAAGTCCTGAAATGAATGGCTTCACAGGTGACTTTTACCAAGCATTCAAAGAACATCTATTCTTCTCAAATTCTGCCAAAAAATTCAAGAGGAGGGAAAACTCCCAGGCTCATTTTAAGACACCAGCATGATTCTAATTCCAAAACCAGATAAAGGCACTACAAAGAAAGAAAACTATAGGCCAATATCCCTGATGAACACAGATGTTAAAATCCTCAACAAAATATTAGCAAACTGGACTTAGCAATACATTAAAAGGATCATACAGCACGAACAAATAGGGTTTATTTCTGGGATGCAAGATTGGGACAATATTTGCAAATCAATAAATGTGATACACCATAAACACAAAACAAAGGATAAAAACCACATAATGGCATCTATACATGCAGAAAAAGCACTTTACAAAATCCAGCATACATTTGTGATAAAAATCCTCACATAGTGGGCCCTGGCTGGTGTGGTTCAGTCAATTGAGCCCTGGCCTACAAACCAAAGGTTCGCTGGTTTGATCCCAGTCAGGGCACATGACTGGGTTGCAGGTCAGGTCCCCAGTATGGGATGTGGGAGAGACAACCACACATTGATGTTTCTCTCTCTTTCTTTCTCCCTCCCTTCCCCTCTCTCAAAAAATAAATAAATAGCCCTCAATCACTCATCTGATCGCACAGGGCTGGCGCGTCCTGCACCTACCTGCCCTCCAGCTTGCCACATCACCCCAGCCATGACCCATGTCCCGCAGTAAGGGACTGCCTGCAGGCCTCGCTGAATAGACCCTGCACCTGCTGCCAACTCAGCCAGACAGCCATGCGGGACCTGGCCATTGACGTGAACCTTAAGCCAAATCCATGGCCCCTACAGGCCCTGGGGCTGCGGCCCTCTTCCGCAAAGTAAATGCCAGTGTTTGGGCAGTTTGAGGGCGAACCCCACTACTCTCCTGACCTGGTGCCTATCAGCAGTCCTCTCTCCACACCCTCGGCTCATCACTGCTTTCATGGACCACAGGAAGCCGGGTTGTCAGCTCTATAGAGGCCCCCAGCCCTGGCCTGGACTCAGAACCTGAGAACCTGAAGGCCTTGATCTGCCTCCACTGTGGCGAACAGTTCACCAGGGCCTGGAAACTGCTGTACCATGCCCAGTGAGACCATGGACTGTCTATTTACTAGACAGAACCTGAGGCGCCAAGACCTCGCTGCTGGGCCTGGCAGAGGCGGCCGCAGCCGTATCAGCAGTGCTGAGGCTGGAAGTGGAGGCCAAGACCTCCTGGGCCAGTAGCTTCTCCAAGTGGAGCCTCCACCTGCCCTGTGTGGGGGAAGACCCCCAGCTCCTTCAGCAACCTCAAGGTGCACATACACTCACACATGGGTGAGCAGCCCTATGCCTGAGACCAATGTCCCTATGCTGGTGCCCAGAGCAGCAAGCTCAAGCACCACAGGGAGATCCACCAGCAACTGCTGCTTCAGAGCCTCTACCTGGCCAACACCAGTGAGGAACAGGCCTCGGTCGCCCCTCCAGAGCCAGCTGCCTGTGCCAGCACCCTCCTGTGTAGTTGCAGAGAAGGGGCTGGAGCCACCGCAGCAGGTGTGCAGGAACCTGGGGCTCCGAGTGGTGGAATTCAGGCTGGCCCTGGAGGGGATGACTGTGGAGTCGCCATCAAGGAAGAGAGAACTGACTCTGCCCAGAGCCCAGAAATGTTGCCCAAGAAGATACCAAAGCCAGTGGGCAAGAGCCACAGGCCAGGGGGCAGTTGTGACATCTGTGGGAAGCATTTCACCAACAGCAGCAACCTGATGGTGCATGGGCACTCACACACCGGGGAGTGGCCCTACGCCTGCAAGCTCTGCCCCTACCTCTGTGCACAGCAGCGAGCTCAACCACCGCTGCTGCATGCATGGCCTGGGGCCCAAAGGTGCCTGCTTGGAGTGCCCCCACTGCTGTGTGCCCTTCGGCCTGTTGGCCACCCTGGATAAACACCTGTGGCAGAAGCACACTAAGGCTGGCAGGGAGGCCTGAATAGCATAAATGCCCTCCCTCCCAGTTGTCCCTGGTACCACTTTTCACATGTCTGTTGATCTTGTCCTTCCCCCGCTGTAAATAAATCTTCCCTCCCTCAAGAAAAATAAATATAAATAAATAAAATTTTGGAAAAACATTCTCACGTAGTGGGAATACATGGAATATATCTCAACATAATAAAGGCCACATATAACAAACACATACCCAACATCATACTCAATGTGCAAAATCTAAAAGCATTTCCCTTAAAATGAGGAAGAAGACAGGATGTTCGCTTTTAGTGCAACATAGTACTGGAAGTCCTAGCCACAGCAACTAGACAAGGAGAAGAAGTAAAAAGCATCCAAATTGGAAAGGAAGAAGTAAACCTATAATTATTTGCAGATGACATGATATTATATAGAGAGAACCCTAAAGATTCCACCAAAACTACTGGATATGATAAATAAGTTCAGTAAAGTAGCAGGATACAAAATCAATATCCAGAAATCATTGAATTTTTATACACCAATAATGAACTATCAGAAAGAGAAACTAAGAAAACAGTTTCATTTACATTGTATCAAAAAAAAAAAAAAAACCATCAATAAATATAACCAAGATGTAAAAGGCCTATACTCAGAAAAGTGGAAGACACTGAAGAAATTGTAGAAGATACAAATAAGTGAAAGAAGATACAAATAGGTGATACTATATTCATGGACAGAAAAAATTAACATCATTAAAATGTCCATACTTCCCAAAGCAATCTATAGATACAACACAATTCCTATCAATATACCAATGGTGGGTTTCACAGAACTAGAACAAATATTCCAAGCATGTATAGGGAACCACAGAAGACCCCAAATAGACTCAGCAATCTAGAAAAAGAAGAACACAGTTAGGAGAACCACACTACCTGATATCAAACTATACTACAAGGCCATCCTAATCAAAACAGCATGGTACTAGGATAAGAATAGGCATATAAATCAATGGAACAGAATAGAGAGCCAAGAAATAAACCCATGCCTTTATAGTTAATTAATATTTGACAAAGGAGGCAAGGATATACAATTGGGTAAAGACAGTCTATTCAATAAATGCTGTTGGGAAAATTGAAAATATGTGCAAAAAAACCTAGACTACCTTCTTACACCATACACAAGAATAAAGTCAAAATTGATTAAAGACTTAAATGTGAGACCATAAAATGGAAGACCCTAAAAATCGTAGAAGAAAACAGTCAGTAAAATCTTGGATATTTCTGTTAGAAATATTTTTTTTCTAATATGTCTTTACCTGCAAGGGAAACAAGTGAAAAATAAGTAAATAAACAAATGGGACTATATCAAACTAAGAAGTTTTTGCACAGTAAAGAAAACCATCAACAAAATGAAAAGACAACCCACTGAATGGGAGAACATATTCACCAATGATACATCTGATAAGGGGTTAACATCCAAAATTTATGAAAAACTGATATAACTCAACACCAAGGAAACAAACAATCCAATTTAAAAATGGGCAAAGTGCCTAAATAGACACTTCTCCCAAGAGGACATGCAGATGGCCAATAGACATATGAAAAGACACTCAACATCACTAATGATCAGAACAATGCAAATTAAAACCACAATGAGATATCACCTCACACTTGTCAGAATGGCTATCATCGATATATAAACAAATATCAAGTGTTGGGGAGGATGTGGAGAAAAAGGAACCCTCATGTACTGTTGATGGGGATGCAAATTGCTGCACCCACTTTGGAAAACAGTATGGAGTTACCTCAGCAAATTAAAAATGCAACTGCCTTATGGCCCATAAATTCCACTTCTAGGGATATATTGGAAGAACTTCAAAACACTAATTCAAAAGAATATATGCACTCCTATGTTCATGCAGCATTATTTACAATAGCCAAGATTTGGAAGCAGCCCAAGTGTCCATCAGTTCATGAGTGGATAAAAAAGCAGTGGTACGTTTGCACAGTGGAATATTACTTGGCCATAAAAAGAAGGAAATCTCACCTTTTGCAACAGCATGGATGGACCTCGATAGTATTATGCTATGTGAAATAAGCCAGGCAGTGAAAGACAAATACCATATGATTTCAGTTATATGTAGAATCTAATGAACAAAACAAACAAACAAACAAAATAGAAACAGGCTCATAGATACAGAGAACAGACTGACAACTTTCAGAGTGGACAGTGTTGGGGGCTGGATGAAAAAGGTGAAGGGACTAAGCAAAGGGAGATGGTGAGCAAAGTAGAAGAGAGTAAAGGGGTGATAAATGGTGATATAAGGAGACTTGACTTAGGGTGACCACACAATACAATATACAGTTAATGTACTATAGAATTGTACACCTGAAACCTATATAATATTATTTACTAATGTTACCCCAATAAATTCAATGAATTTTTAAAAAGATTTAAGCTGGGAGACCAGTTAAGCATGCAACAGTTCTTGGAAGAGATAATTCAGGCCTGAACAAAGACCCCAATACAGTGGTGTATGTGGGTAGAGAATGGAATCAAGAAATATAATATTTAGGAAGTAGAACTTATAAAGGTGAGTGACAGACTGGATGTGTTGCATGAGAGAGAGGGTGATGGTCCCAGATGAATCCTAGGATTCTGGCTGGTGTAAGATGAGGAATTGAAGTGAAAATAGGTTTGGGGTGGGGATGTGGAGATAAGGAATTTAGCTGTGGACATTTTGTGTTTGAGGCCTGTGGCCCAGCCAGGTGTATTCAGGAGGCATTTGCAGATGAGGGCCAGGGCCTTAGAAAGAGATGCAAAAACCCATCTCTCCCTGTGTTCTGCAGGAGTAAGGTAACACAGGGTGCCCATGTGAAAGTGCCCCCCCCCCAATTATAGCATTTACCATGACCTGGGAATTGGGCATATTCAGCGATGAATCTACCAGTCATTGTAAAGCCAGTCCCACATGGCTTGCAATATGAAACATATCAGCTGTTTCATCTGAGGGGCTCCACTTTGCTCCATATTCACAGGAGGAGATAGAAAGTCCTCCTTCTCAGGATAAATACACCTTAGTGGTTTTTATCCTGGCCGTTGCCTCAGAAATAACGTCCTGTGTGTGTGGATCACTTACAGCCATCTCTGATCTCTGATTGTTCCATAGTGAGCTGTGGGTTCTGCATCAACCTAAATATGTTCTTTCACTCTGTGGCATTCAAAACCAAAGACATAGTCCCCACATTAGTTACTCTTACAATACATTTAAGTAAAAGTTCCTAAGGAAGCTGGTAGTATCGAAATACAAAATGAAACAACTTCTTCACTCTGTACTCCCTGATTTCAGTAGTTTCTTGGTGTCACCCTCTCCCTACATTGACAACCTTCTTGCTGACCACAGGTCTTAGAGGTATTTTCTATTGTCCCTGAATAATTTTTCCCTTGGGGGGCAGCTTTGAGGCTGGTGTCTCAAGCTCAGAATGATCCAAGTCTCAGCTTGGTTTAGCATTAAGGCCCAACCCAGCAATTTATTTTAATTTTAACTGTAACAGATAACAACAACAATCCAAGGGATTGTATGTTTAGCATGCCTCTTGTTATTTTCCATCTCCTTATATATCCAATGAGCCAAGTCAGAGTCAGGTTTGCTACCATTTGTAAATTCCATTGGTAACTTTTACCTTTAGTGACTTTTGTTTACCATTTAGTTACCATTGGTAACTTTTACCACAGCACAACTGCAGTTTCATACCATAGGTGACTAGGTAGCCATCTAGGGAGCAAAAGGTTCATAATTCTCTGCCTTTTTTTTTCTCTTCCCAAACCACTACATGTTTCTGTGAACCAGGGCTATTCTAGCAAATCCCATTTCTCTGACATCAACTAAGGGGTTCGGAACTCGATTCCAATATTTGGGTATAGGTAGGTCCCCCCACACAATCACACCACCAATTCTTCAACACCAACTAGGTGGTCCTACAATTCAACTCAATTTTGACATTGCTGGGTTAAGGGCTTAGTCCCACAAGACTGCCCGTCCCCCCACTTCAGATCCCATTCAAAAGTCCAGGGATGGTTCTAACTAACTGGCTATAGACTAGAGCAGCAATTTTCAACCTTTTCTTTTTTTAACATTTTTAAAAAATATTTTATTTATTTATTTTTAGAGAGAGGGGCAGGAAGGGAGAAAGAGAGGGAGAGAAACATCGGTGTGAGAGAGAAATATGGATCGGTTGCCTCTTTTATGTGCCCTGACCGGGGACTGAATGAACTCACCACCCAGGCATGTGCCCTGGCTGGGAGTTCAACTGGCGACCCTTTGCCTCATAGGATGATGCTCAGCCAACTGAGTCAACTGTAATTGAATAACAATAAAATTTTAAAAACAAACAAACAAACAAAACAGTATGGCCTACAGAGAAGTGCCATTCGAAGCTGATGACAATCCCAAATACATTTACCATAAGAACAGCTTTGAAGGTGATTGGAGGCAATTTTATTAACAAATAAATATAAAAACCCATTGAGAAAACTAAACACCAAAAATGCCAGAAAAATCATTGGAAAAATACCAGCCTTCTGGTATCACAGACAAGTACAGTTAAGAAACTAATTTTCAACCTTTTTCATCTAATGACACACATAAACTAATTACTAAAATTCTAGCACACACCAAAAAATATATTTTTTGCTACTCTGATGAAAAAATAGGTATAATTTTGATTCATTCACACCAGGTGGCTATTGTTGTGTTGGCTGTTGTTATTTCTTTTTATTTGACAATCTAAGGAAAAAGGTCAGTGCTCCTAACTAGTCAGGTGTTGCATGTTTTAAAAATTCTTGTAGCACGCCTGTGTCCTACAGCTCATCAGTTGAAAATTGCTGAACTAGAGGTTTCCATGAGTCTGTTCTTGGTTTCAACTAAATTGCTAGAGCATCTCACAGAACTCAGAGAAATATTTTACTTACTAAATTACTGGTTTATTATAGAAGGACGTAACTCAGTAACAGCCAAATGGAAGAGGTGCCTAGGGCAAGATATGTGGAAAGAGTGTGGGGTTTCCATGTCCTCTCCAAACATGTCTCCCAAAATTTTCACCAACCTGGAAGCTCTCAGATATGTATCCTTTTGGATTTTTATGGAGGCTTCAACACATAGGCATGAAAGATTAAATTCATTGGCCATTGGTGATTGAACTCAATCTCCAGCCCTTCTCTCCTCCCTGGAGGTCAAGGGGGTAGGACTGAAACTTCAAACTCTCTAATCACGTGGTTGGCTCCACTGGCTACCAGCCCCCATCCTTATGGGCTTTCCAAATGTCACCTCATTAATATAACAAAGACACATTATCACTCTCAACACTTTGGAAATTCCAAAAGTCTTTTAGGAGATCTGTGCCTGAAAAGGGGGCATGAAGATCAAGTACATATTTCTTATTTTAAATCACAATGTCACAGAGTACATTATGTTATGTTTGCATCTTCCCTTTTTCTTTGTTTTTGCTCAGAATAGTTAAGTTAGCTCTCTAGTCACTTGTTCAGAGGAATAGTCTTGCTCTTTCATTTCCTTGGTGAGTGATGCTTTTTGAGTGAGAAATTATTTACTCCTTTCCCACAAATTCTTTTAAAAATGTGGGGTGCTACCAAAATAGTTTAACTCTAGATGCATTCCTGGGAGCCCGGCTGTGTGTTTGACTGCTCCCCCCACAACCTAAGTCTACCTCCTCTCCTAGTTTGCTGTGGCAAGTGAAGAACCTTCCTCCACTTCAGACCCTTCAGGTCGATCCATGAGTGAGCTTTGCATGCACTGTCAAAACACAGTGATGAAGCTGTGTACTGAAAATGGGACAAAGAAGCAGAAGGCTGAAAAAGGCATAGAGGAGAGGGGGAGTCTTACGTGGAGAAGGCATTGTTCTGTTTCTCACATCGGATCCCCTTGCAGTTGTTGGGCTCATCAATTGCTCTGGTCTCATAATAAAAGTAAAGTTGGTTCAATCCATTGGCAAAAGCCAGAAGGACCAGGCAGTAGATGAAGAGGAATTTGAGGATATCAAGCAACATTCTCCCCAAAGAGATCTGCAGAGGTCCTAAATGGGAGTTGGCTGTGAACAGGGATATGAGACGCAACGAACTTAAAATGTTGGATATCGCAAACAGTGCTTCTGCAATCAGAGTTGGGTGCCACATTTCCCATTCTTCCCTTGGACGAGAACCATTATACTGAAAGAAAGAAGTATACAAGGTGAAAAGTAGAGCGAGCATTTATAAAACTTTACCCTCTTTCCTCTCTTCTGCACCCAAATAAAGTCACCAAAGTAAGCATCAAACATTCATTTATACAACAGATCCTGTGCATGACACCATTTTTTCCCTACCCGAACAATACATGATGCTAGTAACTTTCTTCCTCCCATCCAAATATATACCTAGGATATAGACATAGAAAAATGATTATCAGAGCAATCATCTGGAGCAATCACCTATAGTTTATCAACAGACATTTTCTAACTGTGGGTTTGCCAGATTGTTGGGGAGTGTCACTGGAACTGAGCCACTGGTATGACCAACGTAGTGGACACAAACTACTCTGCTTCCTAATGAGATTTCAAATTAAATTTACCTCCTCAATTCCCCATCCTTTTTGTCTGAGCACCATGGACAGATTGTTACTGAAGGACAAGGGATACGTTCAGCCTCTGCAGCATGTACAGTGCTCATCCTGATTTCCCTGTTGAGTGCAGTTTGGGGCTGATGGACCATCCATAGAGGATTGTTACTCAGAGGTTTCTGATAATTTTTTTTTGCACTCTGTAATGTATTATATACTATTATAAGTGGCATGTCTATCTTCCACATAATGAATTTAATACTGCCCATACAGGGGTGTATGCATGTATTTTATTTTCCGTTGACAGCCCTATAAATTGGAATATCCCTCTGGCACAAATGAAGAACCAGGGGGTTGAAGGAGGGGAAGAATCAGTATTTCTAGGGTTGTTATCCATTTTTCAGCCCTGTCCAGGATTCCCAGCTCCTAGAACATTGGGTATCCAGCCTTGCAGAAACATGACTTCATTGTGAGACCTAAGGTCAAATTGGAATTTGTCACTTAAAGCTGTCTTTACCTCTCATGAAAAGTAGCCACACAATAGCCCACAGTGTCCAGGGCATAGCATCTGGTAGACACCACAAGTAGGTGGGCAGTGGTCACAGGACTTCCAAGCATGACAAAGGCAGCTGTAGGCCCAGGGATCCCATGGTCAGGGCTGCCCAGGCAGAGCCCAGGAGCCACTGCTCTGATTTTGTCATGTTCACCTTAATTTCAGGGCCACTCTGCTTTTGCTCTTGCCCTCCTCGCCCTTGAGGACACTGCCTGCATGCTGCAGAGCCACTTCTAGGAGGCCAGAGATGACTTGGCCTGCAAAGGGATGTGCTTCTGACACCCTAACTCCATTCCCACTGGAACATCCCTCCCTCCTATCCTCCATTAAGGAGCAAGTTTACTTTCAAAAAAACAAAACAAACAATCCCCCAAACTGCCTTTATCTCTCAACTTCACCACAGAATGAAGATAATATCTACTCCTACCCACTACACACATTTGCAATTATATATGCGTATGTGAAAGTCTGTGTACTCCATGAGGGGAGATGTTATGGAAATACAGGAAATTGCTTATTACCTTCCCAAGACAGAAGTAGATTTGGCCTGAAATTCAACCTGAAGCATATTGCCTTGAGCTCTTGTCTAAATGTCACAGTTTCTCAGGATTACATGTAAACAACTTTCCTGAGAAAATGTTGCATTGGGGCCAAATTGTATTGTTAGCATTTCTAAAATATGCTTCGGTTCCAACAACTGAGGAAACTGGTATTGTTAATTTATGTATATCCAATATTCTTTACTGTCAGCAGAGTTCGGAGAAACCTTGCCATAATTCTGCTTCTGTTTCAGATAGACCTTAGTTGGACAATCAGTTTTGTACACTCTTGGCCCAATCTTGTACTCTATATTTTTCCTTCCAAAAAAATATGCTGCACTGCTGTGGAGAGGAGGGCATTCTTATGCCTGTTTCACAAGTAGAGGAACTGAAATACAGAGACGCAGAGTGACTCGCCTAAGATCACACAGCAAGTTGATGTCAGGTCCAGGACTAAAACTTCAATGTGTAAAGACTCAGCCTAGCACTATTTCTATTAAATGTTACTTATATCATAGTTGATACCACAGCACATATGGTAGATAGGCTTTTAAAGGTTTTGAGGTATATGTAAAAGACAGATACAATTTCTGATAAGAAAACAGACCTATGTTTTAAAACTAGAAATTATTAACTGGAACATGTATAGCTCATAATTTAGGGTTGTTTCCCTGCACAGCCACGACTATAACCACGGGGAAGTCTGCTGCCCATTAGATGGTGATCCTGAATTTGCAGAACACTCAGAAGTGTGAAAGATGATTCTTGTGGCATATCTATGCATTGCATACACCTTTGAAGAAAGATTTAAAATATGAGAGCAGGAAATACATTTGGAGCTCATTTATTATGGAGGTCAGCAAAAATGTTCTGCTAAGGGCCAGATAGTACATACACGGTGGGGCAAAAGTAGGTTTGCAGTTGTGAGTTCGCAAAACACAGAGGGTTTTTGTGTATCATTATTTATTAAATATTGTATTATTTTCCATATGAATCACTGTTAACCTACATTTGCCCCATCCTGTGTTTTTGGTTTTGTGGACTCTATGGTCCCTGTAGCCATTACTCAACTCTTTTCTTGTAGAACTAATAGACAGTATGTAAAAAAATACACGTGGCAGAAGGCCAAATTTTTCCTGCAGACCATAGTTTTCTGACCCCCTATCTAACACAAGTGGTTTTTCACCTTTGTTGCTTGAAACCTGAGACATCAGTGGAGGCATCTGGTGGCCACTGTGGGAGCCGAAGAAGAGGCCTGGAAGAACATTCCTCGTTCCAAATTCAATCCTTTAAGCTCTTTAATATATTGAAGTTCTGCATAAGTTTATTTCAAGATGTGGCTCCATGGAAAAATTGAAAGGTTGAAAGCCACAGATCTAATCCAATCTTACTTTTCAGAGGCAGAATCTAAGGCTTAGAGAGGTTGAAGGAGGACCTATGGTAATCCAAATTGTGAATATCAAAGCAGGGATTAAATTTGGGTTTCCTGACTCTTGAGTTAGTGATTTTGGGAGGAAAGTGATTTTTCTTATATTTCTGAGATGGAATGTACCTTAAAAATTGGCCTTCATGACTTTCACAAGGGTGTGAATTGTATTCTGTTAACTCAAAAGCAAAATAGGAGGAGGAACAGACTAATGTGGAGACTCAGTCATAACAACAATGGGTGTGTGTGTGTCTACAGCTAAGTACTGGCTAAAGAAAGAACTACAATTCAATTGAAGTAAGGTGGTGGTGAAATAAATCTAAGTGATGCTATGTTAGAAGACAAAAGGATAATTATTCTTTATTTGTATGGTTATCTGGAGGGGAGCACTAAGAGCCAACCTTATATGTATTTGTTCCTTCTGAGTACTTCAGTACATGCCTTTTGGTTTCTTTTGTTGTGGACCACATGAAATGGAGTATATGCGGTCGGTCCAGAAGGTATCCAGCCATGTAAAATGAAAAATAGAGACATTTCTTGAAGAAAATACAAGATATAAGAAACACTGTGCATAGGACAATGATGCCTCAGTCCCCTTCAAAGTAGGCACCTTGGGACCTCACACAGTTCTCCCAATTGCCATCAGGTGCCTTGTCATATTTTCCTAAGTCTCATTGATTGTCTGAAATCTCCTCCCTTTCAAAAGTGATTTTAATTTTGGGAAAAGCCAGAACTTGCAGAGTGCCAGATCTGGGCTATAGAAGAGCTGAGTCACCTGGGTGATTTCATGTTTCACGAAAAAAAAACTCTGCACAAGATGTGATGCATGAGTGGGTGTGTTGTTGTGATATAGCTGTCAATCACCAGTTGCCCCTGGCTGTGACCTCCTGAATAGTTTGCGTGGAGGAACGTTCAAGCTTAATGCAAAATGTGATGCAAATTTCTGGCTTTATTTGCTCAGTCCTTTTTTTTCATATTTATTTTCTTTTTTTAAAATTTTTATTGTTATTCAATTACAGTTGTATGCCTTTTCTCCCCATCCCTCCAACTCACCCCAGCCAAACCCACCCCCTCCCCCACCTCCACCCTTGCCCTTCATTTCATCCATGTGTCCTCCTTACTAGTTCCTGTAATCTCCTCTCCCCACTGTCTCCTCCCAACTCCCTTCCGGTCACTGTCACATTGTTGTCAACTTCAATGTCTCTGGTTATATTTTGTTTGCTTTTTTCTTCTGTTGACTATGTTCCAGTTAAAGGTGAGATCATATGGTATTTGTCCCTCACTGCCGGGCTTATTTCACTTAGCATAATGCTCTCCAATTCCATCCATGCTGTTGCAAAGGTATAAGATCCTTCTTTCTCTCTGCTGCTGTAGAATTCCATTGTGTAAATGTACCATAGTGTTTTAATCCACTCATTTACTGATAGGTACTTAGGTTGCTTCCAGTACTTGGCTATTGTAAATTGTGCTGCTATGAACACTGGGGTGCACAGGTTCTTTTGGATTGGTGTTTCAGGGTTCTTAGGGTATAATTCCAGCAGTGGGATTGCTGGGTCAAAGGGCAGTTCCATTTTTAGTTTTCTGAGGAAATTCCATACTGTTTTCCACACTGCCCTCACCAGTCTGCGTTGCCACCAACAGTGCACTAGGCTTCCCTTTTCTCTGCATCCTCTCCAACATTTGTTTGTGGATTTGTTTATGTTGGCCACTCTGACTGGTGTGAGATGGTACCTCATTGTGGTTTTAATTTGCGTCTCTCTGATGGCTAGTGATGCTGAGCATCTTTTCATATGTCTCTGGGCCCTCTGTATTTCTTTCTAGGAGAAGTATCTGTTGAAGTCCTTTGCCCATTTTTTAATTGGGTTGTTTGTCTTCCTGGAGTGCAGTCGTGTGAGTTCTTTAGATATTTTGGAGAGCAGTCCCTTGTCTGAAGTATCTTTGGCAAATATGTTTTCTATACTGTTGGTTCTCTTTTGATTTTAATGTTGTTATCTTTAGCCATGCAGAAGTTTTTTTTAGTTTGATGAGGTCCAATTTGTTTATTCTTTCCTTTATGTCCCTTGCTTTAGGGGACGTGTCTGTGAGGATTATGCTGTGCGGAATGTCTGAGATTTTCCTGCCAATGTTTTCCTCTAGGACTTTTATGGTGTTACGACTTATATCTAAATCTTTTATCCACCTGGAATATATTTTTGTGTATGGTGTAAGTTGGTGATCGAGTTTCATTAAAAAAAAAAAAAAAAGAGTTTCATTTTTTCTGCACGTAGTTCTCCAGATCTCCCAACACCATTTGTTGAAGAGGCTGTTTTTGCTCCATTTTATTCTCCTGCCTCCTTTGTCAAATATTAATTGACCATAAAGACTTGAGTTTATTTCTGGGCTCTCTGTTCTGTTCCATTGGTCTATGTGCCTGTTTTTATGCCAGGACCAGGCTGTTTTGATTACAGTGGCCTTGTAATAGAGTTTGATATCAGGTATTGTGATCCCTCCTGTTTTCTTCTTCTTTCTCAAAATTGCTGAAGCTATTCGGGGTCGTTCATGGTTCCATATAAATTTCTGAAATGTTTGTTTTATATCTGTGAAATATGTCATGGGTAATTTAATAGGGATTGCATTGAATCTATAAATCGCTTTGGGTAGTATGGCAACTTTGATGATGATAATTTTTCCAATCCATGAGCATGGTACATGCTTCCATTTGTTTGTGTCTTCCTTCATTTCTTTCTTCAATGTTGTGTAATTTTCTGAGTACAGATCTTTTACGTCCTTGGTTAGGTGTATTCCTAGGTACTTTATTTTTCTTATTGCTATATCAAATGGAATTTTTTTCCTGATTTCTGTTTCTGCAGTTTCATTGCTGGTATACAGGAATGCCTTTGATTTCTGAGTATTGACTTTGTGTCCAGCTGTTTTGCCAAATTCATTTATTAGGTCGAGTAGTTTTTTGGTGAAGTCTATAGGGTTTTCCATGTACACTATCATGTCGTCTGCAAACAGTGACAGTTTCATTTCCTCCTTTCCAATTTGGATGCCTTTTATTGCTTTTTCTTGTCTGATTGCTGTGGCTAGGACTTCCAATACTATGTTGAATAGGAGTGGTGAGAGAGGGCATCCTTGTCTTCTTCCTGATCTTAGTGGGAAAGCTCTAAGTTTTTGTCTATTGAGTATGATGTTGGTGGTAGGTCTCTCAAATATGGCCTTTATTATGTTGAGGAATGCTCCCTCTATTCCACTTTGCTGAGTATTTTTATCATAAATGGGTGCTATAGATTATCAAATGCTTTTGCTGCACCTATTGATATGATCATGTGGTTTTTGTCTTTGATTTTGTATAGGTGGTGTATTATGTTTATTGATTTGAGAAATTGTACCATCCTTGCATCCTGGAATGAATCGACTTGATCATGGTGTATGACCTTTTTCATGTATTGCTGGATGCGGTTTGCCAATATTTTGTTGAGAATTTTAGCATCTAAGTTCATCAGTGATATTGGCCTGAAGTTTTCTTTCTTCCTTGTGTCTTTATCAGGTTTTGGGATTAGGATGATGCTGGCTTCATAAAAAGGGTTTGGGAGGCTTTCATCATTTTGGATTTCTTTGAGTAGTCTGTGGAGGATAGGGGTTAGCTCTTCCTTAAATGCTTTGTAGAATTCTCCTGTGAAACCATATGGTACAGGGCTTTTTTGTGTTGGGAGTTTTTTGATGACTACTTCAATTTCGTCTGCTGTTATTGGTCTGTTCAGGTTTTTTGTTTCTTCTCCATTCAGTTTTGGATGATTATATTTTTCTAGGAATGTGTCCATTTCACCTAGGATTTCAAATTTCTTGGCATACAGTTCTTCGTAGTAATTTCTTACAATCGTTTGTGTTTTGTGGTATCAGTTGTAATCTCTCCTCTTTCATTTCTAATTCTGTTTATTTGGATCCTCTCTCTTTTCTTCTTGATGAGCCTACTTAAAGGCTTGTCGATTTTGTTTATCTTTTCAAAGAACCAGCTCCTGGATTCATTGATCCTTAGAATTGTGCTTTTAGTCTGTATATCATTTAACTCTGCTCTGATCTTGGTAATTGCCTTCCTTCTACTTGCTCTGGGCTGTCTTTGTTATTGCTCCATTTCTTGTAGGCATAGGGTTAGGTTGTTTTTTTGAAATGTTTCTATCTTTTTAAGGCAGGCCTGTATTGCTATGAACTTCCCTCTCAGGACAGCCATTGCTGCGTCCTATAGGTTTTGGGTTGTTGTGAGTTCGTATTCATTTGTTTCCAGAAAGTTTTTGCTTTCTCCCCTAATCTCGTTCTTGACCCATTCATTGTTGAATAGCATGCTATTCAGTCTCTCCATGATTTTGAGTGTTTTGGGTGTTTTCCTTTGGGGTTGGTTTCTAGTTTCAGTCCCTTGTGGTCAGAGAAAGTGCGTGATATGATTTCAATTTTCTTGAATTTGTTGAGGCTTGCTTTGTGTCCTATCATGTGGTCTATCTTTGAAAAAGTTCCATGGACACTTGATAAGAATGTGTATTTTGCTTCTTTGGGATGAAAAGCTCTGTATATATCAGTTAAGTCCATTTCCTCTAGGGTATTGTTCAGTGACAGAATATCCTTCTTCATATTTCGTTTGGAAAACCTGTCCATTTTTGACAGTGGGGTGTTAAGTCCCCTACTCTAAGTGCGTTGCCGTCAATATCTTTCTTGAAGCCCTCCAAGATTTTCTTTATGTATTTGGGTGCTCCTCTGTTGGGTGCACATATATTTTCAATGTTTATGTCTTCTTGGTGGATTCTTCCTTTGAGTATTATGAAGTGACCTAGTGGGTCTCTCTTTATGGCCCTTCTTTTGAAGTCTATTTTGTCTGATATTAGTATTGTTACCCCTGCTTTTTTTTTCCTGTCCGTTTGCCTGGAAAATTTGTTTCCAACCCTTCACTTTCAGTCTGTGTAGGTCTTTTGTCATGAGATGGATCTCTTGTAGGCAGCATATGTGTGTGGGTCATGTTTTCTTATCCATTCAGCTGTTCTATGTCTCTTGATTGGAGCATTTAATTCATTTACATTTAAGCTTATCATGGATAGGTAGTTATTCATTGCCAGTTTTTCCTACCTGTGTTCCTCTGTCTTTCTCTTTTCCTTCCATTCCTTAAAGCAGTCCTTTTAGCATCTCTTGCAGAGCTGGTTTGGTGGAGGTGTATTCTTTTAGACTTCTTTTGTGTGGGAAACTCTTTATTTGGCCTTCTATGTTGATTGAGAGCCTTGCTGCATAAAGTAGCCTTGGTTGCAGGCCTCTGGTTCTCATTACTTGGACTATTTTTTGCCATTCTCTTATGGCCTGGAGCGTTTCCATTGAGAAGTCAGTTGCTAACCTTATTGGCACTCCCTTGTGTGTTTCTTCCTGTTTCTCCCTTGCTGCCTTTAAGATCCTCTATTTGTCTTGGAATTTTGCCATTTTAATTATGATGTGTCTTGCAGTGGGCCTCTTTGGGTTCCTCTTGTTTGGGACTCTCTGAGTTTCCTGGATTTGTGTGACTTTTTCTCTCATGTGATTAGGGAAATTTTCCATCATTACTTTTTAAACAGGTTTTCTATCCCTTGCTCTTCTTCTCCTTCTGGTATTCCTATTATACGGATATTATTACTTTTCACGTTGTCCTGCATTTCCCTTATTGCCTCTTCATTCTTTCTGAGCCTGTTTTCCTTTTCTTAGTCTTTCTGGGTGTTTTTTTCTACTTTGTCCTCCAGCTTGCTGATCCGATCTTCTGCTTCATCAAGTCTCATTTGATTCCTTCTACTGTGTTCTTCAGTACAGGAGTTGTATTCTTCATTTCCTGTTGGCCCTTGTTGACAGTTTCTATTTTCCTATTCATGCTGATATAGTTTGCAGTGAGTTCATTGTAGTTTCCCTGCAGTTTCTGGTAGTTCTCTGTGAGCTCAGTGAGCTTCCTGATAACCATTGCTTTGAATTCAGTATCTGATCGTTGAGTTTCCTCTTTTTCTGTTAGCATTCTTTCTGAGGCTTCCTCCTTTCCTTTCATTTGGGAATTGTTTCTTTGTCTTCCCATTTTTTGTGAGACTCATCTTGTTAGCCTCTGATTCTTAAATTGATCTATTCTGACTCCCTGGGTTTATGGTGTGAACATCTATGGGAGAATGCCAATGGGATTCAGTGTTGCCGTCTCCTTAATCTCCTGTGCTCCCTTGTCTTGAGCTGACGTTTATGGGTTTAACAGGGTCTAACTCTGGTCTTTTCAGAGCTGCAGGTTTTATTGTCTGACCTGTGGGAAAAAGAGAAAGAAGTGGGGGAAAAAAGGAGAAGGGAAGGAGGGAAAAGGAATAGCAAAGGAAAGGAAGGAAGAAAGAAGGAATAAAAAAAGATAGGAGGAAAGATAAGAAGAAGGAATTTTAACAAAAATTTAACTAAAAAATAAATAAAAAAAAGCAGGAAGAAGGAATAAAAAAGTAAAGGAAGGAAGGAAAAAGGAATAAAAAAGAAAGAAGGACAGAAAGGAAGGAGGAATTTAGGGGGAAAAATGTCTTCTGCTGGCTTTAAACAGGTCATGTCAGTTCTGCTGGTCTTTTCTGTGAAACCGGAGGCGTGATTGGAGGGATTGGTTTCTGTTTTCTCCCTTCCTGAACCACACTCTTTGCTGTTGTCTAGCCTCCAGTCCAGTTCCTCTGGGTCCTTCTTCTCCCCCCTTGACCTTTAGTCCACCAGTTGTGCTGTCCTTGAGGTGCGCCAACCAGTTAGGGGCAACTCTCACACTCCACCTTCTTGCTCCTTGCTGTCCTAGATGCTATGGGCTCTCAGTGCTCCTTCAGGGTAGTTCAGCCCCCTACTGGGTCAAGTCTTTCCGGGGACTGCAGTCTCCCCTAGCCCTGTAGCTCCCCTCTGGTGGGCATTCTGTTTTCCTCCTATAGAGCGAGTAGGCCCTGCAGGGCTCTGTGCCCAGGGTCTAGGTGGGAGTTGTTCAGACCTCGGAGCATCAGGCGTTGTCCCCACGGGCAGCCAGGTCCATTGATGGGGCTGGGCACTGATCCCAGGCTTTGGGTCTGTGGGCCCTGGCAGCCGAGCCACTGATCAGGGTGTGCACCCACCCGAGGTTTCAGGTGTGGGCCCCCAGGCTGCTGATAGGGGTGCGCCCCCACCCGCAGTTTCAGGTGTGTGCTGGGGCTGCTTATCGGGTGTTCACAGTCCAGGTGCTGAGGGGATGGGGGCGCAAGAGGCCACAGCTGCTGCGGAAAATTCTCTAAATAGCTGCTGAGTGCCTTTATTTTCTCTTTTTCTTTTCGAGAAATTCCTCCTATTCAAGCCCCCCTGGTCCCAACAAGCACCTGGCCTCTCACAAAGCCACACCTGGCTCTCTCTGAAGAATCCTGCAGCAGACCCTGTGCCCTGGCCAGGGGCTTTAGCCAACCTGTTCCACGTGCTGGTCTCAGGGACCTTATTGTCCTTAAGCACTCTGCTTACCCTCTGATCTTTCAATGTCCTCTATCTTTCGTCTCCAATCTTCATATATTCTGGAATTACATTGGCTGTTTGCTCTGTTCCTCAGATCAGCCAGGTGTTTCACTGGTGCCGAGTGGAAGTGGACGCTGCTCCCCCCATCTCACCGCCATCTTCAAAAAATTGCTCAGTCTTTTTTAACGCGATGGCCACACAGAACACATGCTCATTGATGGCATATACTGTCCCCACTGACTAGTCCAGTGGTCATCATTGTTCAGGCATTCACATTCCAGTCCACTCTTCCTGGCTGCCAGGTTACACTGATGTCATGCAATCCATTCTCACTGTATTAACAATGGCTGGACTTTTCCCAGACAGACCTCATATATATTGTTGACTAGTTTTTTACTCTAATAAAAGATCTCTAAGTCCAGCTTATCCCATGGTACTTCTGTACTTCTTTAGTACAGCAATGATCTGAAATGTTTCAAGGAGACTCAGAACCAGAGCTCTTCTGGCTTTACTTCATACGAGTTGGCACATCCTTCTTAGAGAAGTTCATCTCAGGCTGGTGTGCTCTGTGAATGAGTAGAACACACTGCCCATGTATAATTTCTCATTGCAAATCCAAAGTCTGCATGTGACATGTCTTGTTTTTAAATTTTCTTTTTTATTGAAGGGCTCCAGTTTGTTGGCAAATATTTCCTTTGAATTAAGTATTTTTCAGTTAAGGGACATTCACTCAACCTAGTAGAGCTGATTTACCCTTATACTCTGTGGTGAGGAAGTATCTAGCTTCTTGGAAGCCTTACCAGTGAAGTTGGATAGGTTATGCGATCAGCTGACATTAGGCATCAACAGGTACATTTTCATAACACCAAGAGTTAATAATTTTCTTGATTATTTATTCTAAACTTCCTGTTTAAGAAAAACCCACCAATTTCTAGGAAGTATTTTTTTTTTTTTTTTTTTTTTTAGGCAAACAGTGTTACTTACTTAGTCAGCAGAGTGCCAAAATGACATGGATTTCATTCAGCCACATTAATCAGACATTCAAATGTTTCCTCACCAGGTTTTTCTTGTAAAGAAGTTGTAAGTATGTGCTAAAAAACACAGGATTCTTAAAAATGTTTCACGACTGCATTAAATATTCATGCTCCATATAAGTAACTCCAAAGGTCTTAAGATTTATGCAATATGCACATTAAAAATATATAAATAAAGTAAGCTGTTGGAGATTGGGGGACAGCCACATTCCCATTTTAAAACTAAATGCAGAATTTAGTGCCAAAAATCATGACTGACTAGATAATCTTGGTGACTGAATTGTCAGCCTTTTCTCATACTGGAAAAGTTCAACTCAGGTAACAGGAGGATGGCCATTCCATTATATAATGAGCACCAAACCTGAACTTGAAGCCTGTGACTATCCAATGTGAAGGGCAGGATATGAAACTATTTCTTTCAGGATAATTCAGGCTGTACAACATTCAGGAAAAGCATCAAGTTGGTGTGTGTATGTATATATACATTATCTGAATTGGTACCGAGACATAGGTTGGTTAATATTAAAAAAAGCGGTATTTATCACAGCTTGAATGATCATCCTGGTGGTAGAAGTGATGAGGGAGGCAGAGACAATTAAAGGTCTATGTCTCATGCAGTGAAGTTTCTAGTGTTCTGTTATCTGTCACATGAAGAACACTTGGGGAAGTGTGAATATTTAGCTTTTAGAAGAGACAACTCTGCAGGTTAGAGAGAGATGACTTCATACTGGATGCACTATTATGGAGAAGGAACAGCCTTGTTTGGTTTGAGCCCACAGGGAAGAAGGATTGCTAATGAATGTCTCAAATGAAGAAAATATTAGAGAAATATAAAGTTATCACTTTTTAATGAAGTGACAAGAGTTGAGAGAAGCTTTTGGAGATAGTGAGTTTAGTGATATTTTCCCCTTTTTTTATGCAAGCATCAGTGGGCCATCTTCTTGGAAAATATATTGGTAGAAAGGATTTAAATGCTTACTGCATGGATGGGTGGCTGAAAACCATTGTACTTTAAGAGTTTAAGAAGCTAAGGATTCATTTACAGATTGCTCCATTCTCCACTTTCTTTGCTTAGTTGGACAATGCTTACAAACTATTAAAAGAATGTTTATATGGTACTTGCCCACAGGGATGGGACTGTCATCAACATTTTTTCCTTAAACTGTTTATATCCTGAGTGCTAAAACTTAATGTAACCCAAATCATTGGTTAAGAAAAATGGCAGAAATTCCAACTTACCTTGAAATAGGCCACGATCTTCAAGGAAATAGTTGCCAGGTAGAGTGAGTTCATTGCAAAATCCATCAGGTTCCACCAGTCATGGATGTATTCAGTAAATCCACCAACCCACATTTCCTTAATCTCCCCCCAAATGAAACCTGAAGAATGGGAGCAAAAGGTGTATTTCTTCACAGGGTCAGAATAGTCATCGTAGTCATTTTAGTAGGATTCCCCCAAGTAACGAATGATGAAAAAGTGAATCAACTGGGGTCAGTGGCATAAAGCCCCTAGATAAAGTAATCATTTACCTATTTTTCTTTTCTATCTCACCTTCCAGTCCTGAACTTACCACACCTGATAGACTTTACCTGAATATGTACATATGTTATACTTTTCTGGCTACTACTCACATTCGGTGTTGTTACTATAGTTACTGGAATGCTGTTATAATTTTGGATGCCAGATTCTACCAACTTCCCATTTTAGAGTGGGAGTAATTTCATCAATAAATTAATTTGGTCAATATTATCTCATAGTCCTTAGATTCCAATATGTGCTAGGGGAAAATATCTCAATGAGTTTTGTAGTGAGCAAGCCTACCATGGAACAAAATACTCAATGTCAGGGCTGGAGCTCGGCAGTGGGGCCCCAAATAATTTAGAATCCTCTTTTCTCCTCTCCCTTCTTATTGTGTGGTGATTTCATGGAATTCTGCTTGATAACATAGATGCCTCGGAATGTGGAAAGCAGTAAAGGGTATGGCTATAGTTTAAGGCAGATCTTCCTAGATGTTAAAGTGCATGTGAGCCACCTGTGGAGGGTGTTCAAATGCAGATTTTGATTCTGTAGACCCAGGGTGAGACTTGATATTTTGTATGTCTAATAAGCTCTGGGTGATGCTGACATTGCTGGATTGGGGTCCGCTGTTTGAAAAGCAAGGACCTAGAGGATGCCAATGAATCCAGTGCAATGATTGCACTGGATTCAGTGCAATCTAATTATGCTTAGAGACTACTGGTGAGGCTGCTTTTATCATGAATTGTGTGAATTTCCCAGGTTCCCCTCCTGATCATAAAATCAGTATCCAAATAGTATGTCTACTCTGAATAAGTACTGGGATTGTGTGGAATAGCCATGAGAAAGCAATAGATTCATGTGTCCCCTCTCCCAGTTATGGGAAAGAGGACATTGAATAGACTGATTAGCATGTGCCTTGCCTAACTTACCTGAGGCCCATCCTGATTGACACTTGGCTTTCTTTCTAAACCAACTGACAGACATCTTCCTTGTCTTTGATGACGTTAGGTTAGCAGAAACAACCCCTGGGTGCATTGCCAATCTCACTGTAAGACAGGCAATACTGAGTGACCAGGGCCTAGGAAAGAAGGAACTATATTTCTGAGAGTCCTAACAAAGGACTACCCCACTGCACAGAGGGAAGCTGCCTTAGTTCAGGACCAGTAAAACTATCTATTTCAGTAGTTTCTTTAGACAAGATCAGCAGTCAGTCTGGCCATACCCTGGTCTTTTTGACTCACCAAGAACCCAAGGTAATATCATCCATTCCACGATAGTTGGGGGAGGCCCCTGTACATGAAGGTCTGTCCTGACGATGTGCTGAGAAGCCAGGAGAAGCATGAAGAGGAAGGTCAGATATGATGCTGTATGACAGATAAACTTGATAAAAGGTTTCTTGATGAACAGACCAAGATTGCTTCTGGGTGAGATCAGATAAGCTATAGACAGCATGGGAAACAGGAACCCAATGGTCATGCAAGTCAGAAGCTTCACTACCCAGTGTTTCCGCCGCCATCCAGGGAAGCCATCATACCACAGAGTGGCAAGCAACTGTTGGCAATTGGGCTGAGCAACAAACTGGGAAAAGAAGAGAAAAATTTAGGCATCTGAGATGACCAGGAGGCAGTCTACATTCATAATACCTTTCCTAGTTCACAGTCAGCTGCATGGCCAATTCCCCAAAGAGGGCTGGTTTCCAGGTTCCCATGAATGGATCTAACCCAAGAGACAGCTCTACATGTCAAGACTAGATCTTCCTTAGGATTATTTGTTTCATGTATTAAACAAAGTCACTCTGTTTGGTTTGTGCTCTGACATGCCTCTCTATTCCCCTTCCCATCATAGTACAGAAATCATTCCTAAAAGCTGGGTCTGCATCAAAATCACCCAGGGAACATCAAAAAATCCATATCTCAGGGAGATCACAGGCTGACTAAATGAGCCTCATTGTGTGTGTGTGGGATGGGGGGGGGTGGGTAGAGTCTGGGTAGTTGTTTTTATAAAGTTCTCCTGTGAATTTACATACCTTTTAGCAGATAACCATTGGGGACATTTCATTTCAAATAGATTTACATTTATTCATTCCCCTAGCCTATGTAACAAATCAACAAACGTGCACTTTGGGCAAACACAAACTGGCAAGTCTCTTAGGAGTTGCAACTACGAAGTGTTCTTCACATAGTCAGCTCATGCCTGTGGCTGTGGTTTAGAATGGAAATGAATTCCCTTTTTGATTTTGTGTTTTCTCTCCTTTGGTTTTGAGCACCTCTTGGTTGGCTAGCAATGAATCAGGTTGTTACTTTGCCATTTATTTAACACCTTCTCCAGTCAAGACATGCAAAGGAAAAAAATATATTTTGGGGCCAATATTACAACATGTATACAACTCAAATGGGCTTTTACTTAAAATCAGTCTACAGAGTGTCAGTGATTAAATAAATCTGTGCTGGTTGAATCTTGGCAGGACCCTCTGTCTCTAAAGCCTTCTTTCCTTAGTGTATGTAGGGGAGTGAACTCTGGTAGCTAAATCAAGTCTCTTAGGAGTTGCAACTACGAAGTGTTCTTCACATAGTCAGATTAACTACCATCTATTGAGCTCTTATAGTGTCCTGGGAACTATACCAGATTTTCACATATATCATCTCGCAGCAACCGTAAAGGCAGGTATTAGTATTATACCCATTTAACAGATGATGGGACTGAGCCCAAGCTTACATTCTTAGAAAGTGATGGAGCCAGTATTGGAGCACTAGCTTGGCTGACCAAAGACCAAGGTCATAAAAAAATCCACGAATGGTATGGTCTGAGGCCTGCAAAAAGCTGATATTCCCAGTATCTTACCCATTGACCCTACCACAGTGATTGAAATGCCCATATCACTTATTATTTTGGGTTAAGGCATTGGAGTTATATTTATGTTTTTAGGATTTAGTAATATATGTAACTACTATCTATTGTTAAGAGTTTAAAGTAAGTATATCACATTAGTTAATTATCTAGCTATAAGGGATCTGCCTATCAGCAAAGCCCAGAAGCTATGGGGCCCTCCTAGGTCTGGGCTCCTGACTAGAAGCTAGTATAAGCAAGAGGAGTGATGCTAAGAACATGAGGGAAATCCTGAAGACCTTAGCTGCATGGTTTATCTCCAGGCCAGATCTTTATGGGACCCACGTTTTCACCTGCCTAAATCTTTTCTTCATAAACCTCCTAGGACCCTGACTGCAGTTGTCTTTTTCCTCTGCAAAGCTTCATTTCTCCAATGCTCCCAGGCAAGAACTGAAAATTAATTTTTTCTTTACTGCTGCATAGGTCTTTTGGAAAAGCTATAGCTTTTTTTTTTTTTTTTCCTTTGACATGAAGGTGTGTTTTAACTGGAGTGGCTCAATAGCTCTTTGCCCCTCCAAAGGATAATTCTTGATAGGAATAAAGTCAGGTTCTATTGGAAACAGCCCACCCCTCCCCCCAGACAACTAGCAAACCACTTTAAATTAATCTCAGCAGAGGTCTGACTTCACTCATTCAGTGAAGACAATTATCTGTCACCAGTCTATTTTATGCGACTTTTATTTCTACAGCTGTCTAAATAATCATGTGGCTTGTGCCTGATTCACATGCTGAACATAAGGCAAAACGGAATTTGACTTGTTCATTGCCAAGGACATATAAGACCAACATGATTCAATTTAGGCATTTCAACAAGTATTTCTATGCAGCTGATCTTGTGCCCAGTTCTGTGTGGCACATGGGGAGAGGGTTACAACAAGAGAGACTGACAGTGATTCTGGCCTGCAGGATCTCTTTGAGACCAGTAAAACACATGTAAAGGGAGTAACAGGACAATACTATTTGTGTTCAGAGACCTTCACAAGCAGTACAAATGGTAAAAGTGTCAGGTTCCCAGATGGTTGGCTCTCAAAGACCAGTGAAGGCAACTCCCATCCAAATCAAGAGATTTCGTCAGGAAGGACATTTTAAAAATGCCCCTTTCATCTCCTGTTATCACCATTTTTTTAAAGGAAGGGTCAGAATAAAATCTAGTCATGAAAACTGGATCCACTTACCATTAGGAAAAGCTCACTACTTTGTTATCATGCACCCTAACTTACGAATTCAGTGCATTCAGAGATGGGAAAAATCAGCAGGCACTAGAGTCAGTAAGAAAAGCTGCAGAGAATCATTAAATCAGAGAACCTCACTTCCTCTGTGAGGCTTCCCTGATTGCCCCAGCCATAAGAGATCCCATCGCCAGCCCAGACCACTTTGCTTTTTCCTTGTGTACCTCTTAGAGCCTGTCTCATGTTACACTTACGTGCATGTAGAACCCATGACTTGGCCTTCTTACAATGATAAGTGTCTGAAGGGGAGGGACAGATTTGTATGCTGTATGACATTTCGTACCTCAAAGGGCTTTCCCGGCATTAACTGTATTTGTTAAAATGATAAATTTCTCCTCTCTGCCGACTTGTTAAATTTCAGACCTGAATGTTAAGCTGCCCAGGGGACACTTCTTTCTTTTTTTTTTTTTTAAATTTTTATTGTTATTCAAGTAGAGTTGTATGCCTTTTCTCCCCATCCCTCCACCCCACCCTAACTGAACGCACCTCCCTCCCCCACATCCACCCTCCCCCTTGGTTTTGTCCATGGGTCCTCCATAGTAGTTCCTGTAATCCCCTCTTCCCACTGTCCCCCCCCCCCCCCGCGGCTATTGTTAAATTGTTCTCAACTTCAATGTCTCTGGTTATATTTTGTTTGCTTTTTTCTTCTATTGATTATGTTCCAGTTAAAGGTGAGATCATATGGTATTTGTCCCTCACCGCCTGGCTTATTTCACTTAGCATAATGCTCTCCAGTTTCATCCATGCTGTTGCAAAGGGTATAAGCTCCTTCTTTCTCTCAGCTGCGTAGAATTCCATAGTGTAAATATACCACAGTTTTGGGATCCACTCATTTACTCATGGGCACTTAGGTTGCTTCCAGCACTTGGCTATTGTAAATTGTGCTGCTATGAACATTGGGGTGCACAGGTTCTTTTGGATTGGTGTTTCAGAGTTATTAGGGTATAATCCCAGCAGCGGAATTGCTGGGTCAAAGGGCAGTTCCATTTTTAGTTTTCTGAGGAAATTCCATACTGTTTTCCACAGTGGCCTACCAGTCTGCATTCCCACCAACAGTGCACTAGGCTTCCCTTTTCTCCGCATCCTCTCCAACATTTGTTTGTGGATTTGTTTATGTTGGCCACTCTAACCAGTGTGAGATGGTACCTCATTGTGGTTTTAATATGCATCTCTCTGATGGCTAGTGATGCTGAGCATCTTTTCATATGTCTCTGGGCCCTCTGTATGTCTTCCTTGGAGAAGTGTGTGTTCAAGTCCTTTGCCCATTTTGTAATTGGGTTGTTTGTCTTCCTGGAGTGGAGTCGTGTGAGTTCTTTATATATTTTGGAGATCAGGCCCTTGTCTGAGTTATCTTTAGCAAATATGTTTTCCCATACTGTTGGTTCTCTTTGTAATTTGGTGCTGTTTTCTTTAGCCATGCAGAAGATTTTATTCTGATGAGGTCCCATTTGTTTATTCTTTCCTTTATGTCCCTTGCTTTAGGGGATGTGTCTGTGAGGATGTTGCTGTGTGGAATGTCTGAGATTTTCCTGCCAATGTTTTCCTCAAGGACTTTTATGGTGTTACAACTTACATTTAAGTCTTTTATCCATCTTGAGTTTATTTTCGTGTATGGCGTAAGTTGGTGATCAAGTTTCATTTTTTTGCATGTAGCTGTCCAGATCTTCCAACACCATTAGTTGAAGAGGCTCATTTTGCTCCATTTTATGCTTCTGCCTCCTTTGTCAAATATTAATTGTCCGTATAGACTTGAGTTTATTTCTGGGCTCTTTGTTCTGTTCCATTGGTCTGTGTGCCTGTTTTTATGCCAGTACCAGGCTGTTTTGATTACAGAGGCCTTGTAATAGAGTTTGAAACCAAGTATTGTGATCCCTCCTACTTTCTTCTTCTTTCTCAAAATTGCTGCAGCTATTCGGGGTCATTTATGGTTCCATATAAATTTCTGAAATGTTTTTTCTATATCTGTGAAATATGTCATGGGTACTCTAATAGGGATTGCATTGAATCTATAAATTGCTTTGGGTAGTATGGCCATTTTGATGATATTAATTCTTCCAATCCATGAGCATGGTACATGCTTCCATTTGTTTGTGTCTTCCTTCATTTCTTTCTTCAGTGTTGTGTAGTTTTCTGAGTACAGGTCTTTTACCTCCTTGGTTAGGTTTATTCCTAGGTACTTTACTTTTCTTGTTGCTATATCAAATGGGATTTTTTTCCTGATTTCTTTTTCTGAAGTTTCGTTGTTGGTGTACAGGAATGCCTTTGATTTCTGAGTATTGACTTTGTATCCAGCTGTTTTGCCAAATTCATTTATTAGGTCGAGTAGTTTTTTGGTGGAGTCTATAGGGTTTTCCATGTACACTATCATGTCGTCTGCAAACAGTGACAGTTTCGTTTCCTCCTTTCCAATTTGGATGCCTTTTATTGCTTTTTCTTGTCTGATTGCTGTGGCTAGGACTTCCAATACTATGTTGAATAGGAGTGGTGAGAGAGGGCATCCTTGTCTTGTTCCAGATCTTAGTGGGAAAGCTCTAAGTGTTTGCCCATTGAGTATGATGTTGGCTGTAGGTTTCTCATATATGGCCTTTATGATGTTGAGGAATGCTCCCTTTATTCCCACTTTGCTGAGTGTTTTTATCAGAAATGCGTGCTGTATCTTATCAAATGCTTTTTCCGCATCTATTGATATGATCATGTGATTTTTGTCTTTGCAGTTATTGATGTGATGTATTATGTTTATTGATTTGCGAATATTGTACCATCCTTGCATCCCTGGGATGAATCCCACTTGGTCATGGTGGATGATCTTTTTAATGTATTGCTGGATGCGGTTTGCCAATATTTTGTTGAGAATTTTAGCATCTATGTTCATCAGAGATATTGGCCAAAAGTTTTCTTTCTTGTGTCTTTATCTGGTTTTGGGATTAGGATGGTGCTGGCTTCATAAAAAGAGTTTGGGAGGCTTCCATCAGTTTGGATTTTTTTCGAATAGTCTTTGAAGGGTACGTGTTAGCTTTCCTTAAATGCTTTGTAGAATTCTCCTGTGAAACAATCTCGTCCAGGGCTTTTGTGTGTTGGGAGTTTTTGGATGACTGCTTCAATTTCATCTGCTGTTATTGGTCTGTTCAGGTTTTCTGCTTCTTCTTCATTCAGTTTTGGAAGATTATATTTTTCTAGGAATGTGTCCATTTCATCTAGGATTTCAAATTTCTTGGCATACAGGTCTTCATAGTAATTTCTTACAATCCTTTGTATTTCTGTGGTATCAGTTGTAATCTCTCCTTTTTCATTTTTAATTGTGTTTACTTAGATCCTCTCTCTTTTCTTCTTGATGAGCCTATTTAAAGGCTTGTCGATTTTGTTTATCTTTTCAAAGAACCAGCTCCTGGATTCATTGATCCTCAGAATTGTGCTTTTAGTCTGTATGTCATTTAACTCTGCTCTGATCTTGGTAATTTCCTTCCTTCTACTTGCTCTGGGCTGTCTTTGTTATTGCTCCATTTCCTGTAGGCGTAGGGTTAGGTTGTTTGAAATGTTTCTATCTTTTTAAGGCAGGCCTGTATTGCTATGAAGTTCCCTCTCAGGACTGCCTTTGCCGTGTCTCATAGGTTTTGGGTTGTTGTGAGTTCATTTTCATTTGTTTCCAGAAAGTTTTTGATTTCTTCCCTAATCTCGTTCTTGACCTATTCATTGTTTAACAGCATGCTATTCCGTCTCCATGATTTTGAGTGTTTTGGGTTTTTTCCTTTGGGGTTGGTTTCTAGTTTCAGTCCCTTGTGGTCAGAGAAAATGCTTGATATGATTTCAATTTTCTTGAATTTGTTGAGGCTTGCTTTGTGTCCTATCATGTGATCTATACTTGAAAAAGTTCCATGGATACTTGAAAAGAATGTGTATTTTGCTTCTTTGGGATGAAAAGCTCTATATACATCAGTTAAGTCCATTTCCTCTAGGGTATTGTTAAGTGACACAATATCCTTGTTGATATTTTGTTTGGAAGACCTGTCCATTTTTGACAGTGGGGTGTTAAAGTCCCCTACTATATTTGTGTTGCTGTCAATATCTTTCTTGAAATCCTCCAAGGTTTTGTTTATATATTTGTGTGCTCCTTTCTTTGGTGCATATATATTTACAATGTTTATGTCTTCTTGGTGGATTCTTCCTTTGAGTATTATGAAGTGACGTTCTGGGTCTCTCTTTATGGCCCTTCTTTGGAAGTCTATTTTGTCTGATATGAGTATTGCTACCCCTGCTTTTTTTTCCTGTCCATTTGCCTGGAAAATTTGTTTCTAGCCCTTCACTTTCAGTCTGTGTAAGTCTTTTGTCCTGAGATGGGTCTCTTGCAGGCAGCATATGTGTGGATCATGTTTTCTTATCCATTCAGCTATTCTATGTCTTTTGATTGGAGCATTTAATCCATTTACATTTAAGGTTATTATCGATAGGTAGTTATTCATTGCCATTTTTTCCTACCTGTGTTCCTCTGTCTTTCTCTTTTCCTTCCTTTCCTTAAAGCAGTCCCTTTAGCATCTGTTGCAGAGCTGGTTCGGTGGAGCTGTATTCTTTTAGACTTCTTTTGTGTGGGAAACTCTTTATTTGGCCTTCTATGTTGATTGAGAGCCTTGCTGGGTAAAGTAGTCTTGGTTGCAGGCCTCTGTTTCTCATTACTTGGAATATTTTTTGCCATTCTCTTCTGGCTTGGAGCGTTTCCACTGAGAACTCAGTTGCTAAACTTATTGGGGCTCCCTTTTATGTTACTTCCTTTTTCTCCCTTGCTGCCTTTAATATCCTCTCTTTGTCTTGGAATTTTGCCATTTAATTATGATGTGTCTTGCAGTGGGTCTCTTTGGCTTCGTCTTGCTTGGGACTCTCTGTGTTTCCTGGATTTGGGTGACTTTTTCTCTCCTCACATTAAGGAAATTTTCCATCATTACTTTTTCAAACAGGTTTTCTATCCCTTGCTCTTCTTCTTCTCCTTCTGGTATTCCTATTATACGGATATTGTTACGTTTCATGTTCTCCTGCATTTCCCTTATTACCTCTTCATTCTTTCTGAGCCTGTTTTCTTTTTCTTCCTCTTTCTGGTTGTTTTTTTCCACTTTATCCTCCAGCTCGCTGATCCGATCCTCTGCTTCATCAAGTCTGCTTTTCATTCCTTCTACTGTTTTGTTCAATTCAGAAATTATATTCTTCATTTTCTCTTGGCCCTTGTTGACAGTTTCTATTTCCTTTTTCATGTTGATATCGTTTGCAGTGAGTTCATTGTAGTTTCCCTGTAGTTTCTGGTAGTTCTCTTTGATCTCAGAGAGTTCCGTGAGCTTCCTGATGACCATTGCTTTGAACTCAGTATCTGATAGTTGACTTGCCTCTTTTTCAGTTAGCATTCTTTCTGAGGCTTCCTCCTTTCCTTTCATTTGGGAATTGTTTCTTTGTCTTCCCATTGTTTGTGAGACTCTTCTTGTTAGCCTCTGCTTCTTAAATTGATCTGTTCTCACTCCCTGGGTTTATGGTATGAACTTCTATGGTAGAATGCCAATGGGATTCAGTGGTGCTATCTCCTTAATCTCCTGTGCTCACTGGTCTTGAGCTGACCTTTATGGGTTTAACACGGTCTAACTCTGGTCTTTTCAGCATTCCAGGTTTTCTTGTCTCATCTGTGGGAAAAAGAGGAATAGGGGCAAAAAAAAAAAAGAGAGAGAGAGAAGAAGGGAATGAGGGGAAAAGGGAATAGAAAAGGAAAGGAAGGAACGGGGTAGGAATAAAGAAATATCGGAGGCAATAAAAGAGGGAATTTTAACAAAAATTAAAACAACAGAATAAATAAAAGAAGGTAGGAAGAAGGAATAAAAAAGGTAAAGGATGGAAGGAAGAAGGAATAAAAAAAGAACAAAGGACTGAAAGTAAGAAGGAATTCAGGGGGAAAGAAGGAAAGGAAAAAAAAAAGTTCTTCTGCTGGCTTTAAACTGGTCAGGTTAGTTCTGCTGGTGTTCTTGTCTGTGGAACGGGAGGGGGTGTTTGGAAGGATTGGTTTCACTTTTCTCCCTTCCTGAGCCACACTCTTCGCTGTTGTTCAGCCTTCAGTCTAGTTCCTCCGGGTCCTTCTGCTCCCCACTAGGCCTTTATTTCACCAGCTGTGCTGTCCTTGAGTTGCACCAATTAGGGGCAACTCACATTCCACCTTCTTGCTCTTTGCTGTCTTATATGCTAGGGGCTCTCGATGCTACTATGGGGTAGTTCAGCCCCCTACTGGGTCGAGTCTTTCTGGGGCATGCAGTCTCCCCTAACCCTACAGCTCCCCTCTGCTGGGCGTTCTGCCTTCCTCCTAGAGAGCCAGTGGGCACCCAGGGGACATTTCAAATACATAATCCTACAGAATTCTTTTCCTCTAGAGTCCCCCAAGACATGCACACAAACAGAGGATTCTCTTTTCACCTTGCATGTTGTGTTCTTTCAAAGCATGTCTCTAGTAGTACTCATAATAGTCACAGATTAAATGTATGCAGGACTTATGTTTGGGATACTTTTAAAGTGCTTTGCATATATTAACAAACCCAGAAATTTGGTTTTACATATATAAATTTCACGTAGTATTTATAATTTTTTCCAATTCTAAAAGTGATACATAATTATTATTAGAAATTTAGAACATATACAGAAGTTTGAAGAAAAAAACTTAAAGCATCCATAGTGACATTATCAAGAGGCCAGGTGACTTTTGTGCTCTCCCTCTCTGCCCTCCTACTCTGTCTCTTGTCCTCTGTGAATGCACACACATACAATATGTTGATGGCAAAGTTTTATAGGCTCTTGTCAATTAGTATTGCTTCAGGAGCATATCTTATCTCACTAAATACTTTTCACAATATTTCTTCTCCTTACCCACTCTCTAAGTATATGGAGCACTGCTATTGTGGCCCACCCCCAACCCATACCTCCATCCCACCCTTCTGGCCTTTCTTTTGACTCTCTCTTCTCATTGATAATACATTTACACCCATTTTATAGATGAGAAAACTGAGGGTCATAGAGGTTAAATTGTAATAATGATAACAATTATCAATTGAGTGCCTACTGTGTGTCAAGCACTGTAGTAAGTGCTCATTACAGAGTAGTGAGCTGGTTATTGTTTGAGTCCCCACTCTCTGAGGAAGCAATGAAAAATGAAGGAAAGTTCCCTGGTAGGAGCAGAGAATATGGGGGTGGCAGATATCCTCTTGAGAAGTAAGCCATATTGTGAGGCAGAGAAAAAAAAAGCCAGTAGCAGTGAGCTTCCAGTCCCACATTTAGTGGGTAAAATACCTGGATATTTTCAGATGATTTGAAATTGTTGAGTGTGTACAAAAGTGCAATTGGTGATACTGGAAATAAGGTCACCTTGACATGTTTAACATTTAAAGGTTTGTAAAAAAAAAACCCCACAGACCTATTTTTCTGGAAGTAATTGGCAATGGGTTATTTTTGGGCGTTCCCTAAGAGATCAACTGACTTCAAGCTGGGGAACTTACAGCTATAAACATCTCTTCCCTTAGTTCATGTGGAGGAAAAGAATATCTGAAAGGTGAGAATGAATTGCCTCCCCCCACCCCAGGGAGAAGATGAGTAGGGTTTTAAAGAAAAATTGAGTTCCAAGCTATGGCAAGATCTGAGATGAGGGCCTTTCTTGGTAGTTTGAAAAGATATACTGATCTTTCCAGAACTTCCTTATGGTCCCTCAGTGAATGGCTGCACATTGGAATAGGCCCAACTTTCATTGCATCACATGTCAAAAGATAGCTGGGTGTGTATAAAAAGCCAGCTAGCAGAAATGATCAGCGATGTTAGAATGAGTTAGAATGAGTTGGTTTGTTTTGTAGTTGCTAATTAAGCTGGGCTCTGATGAGGAGAAAATGCTCAAAAAGTAAATTAGTGGCAATGCAAATTTTCTTGAAGAGGAAGAAATGTTCAGAACACCTTTCTTCTCTCACCATTGCAGTGATCTTGCTGAGCCACACTCTCACAAAATGATTCAGCTTTTTATCACTGTAGCAGAAATTTGAGACAAAGAATAGGTTTTGACAAGTAGTTTAGGCCCATATTATAAGTGGAAGTAGTCCCTACATATTAAATGTAGTCTCTAACACAATTTGATACTTTTGTACCCACATAACTAATAGATGGGGATTATTTTTAGAAAGGAGATGCCTGTTTATCCAGGTATTACTGAGACACTTTGTATTCAGCTGGCTGCTGTTGCAATTAGCCAACAGATGTGGTTCCTGAGATGGAATACCAATTCAATGGCAACCCAGGTGCAAACTCACAATATAAGTTAAGTGGTAATCATACCTCTATTTTCAAACTAGAGCTAAGCCTCATTAATTTAACTAAATGAAGGAAGGTGAAGCCAGATGCTGAAAACTCTGGTTTAGAGCACATTATTTAAAATATAATTTTTCATTTTCAAGTATACACAGCATTCAGAATTAGCTGAATGGGCTTTTCTGGCAGATGTTATAATTCTCCTGTGCTGGAGATGATGGGCTCTGAAAGCATCTAGTGTGGGTGAATTATGTCCAATGCAATGACTTCTAGTCATGAAATAGCAGCAGAGGGTGATGGTAACTCACTTCCTACTCCAAAAGGGGCATTCTAGAAGGAAAAATGGGAGACTGCATTGGAAAACTTCTCACCAGGGAGAAGCAGAAAGCAATAAATCATTGATCAAGCTAATGATACATCTAACAGAGCAGAGGGGAAATATAATGAGAGCCAAAGAGGCAACTGATTCAGATGGCATAAGTCTTTGATAGCTGGGTGCTATGGCAGTATCAAGCCCACTGCTGGAAGGATGCTACAGGTACACATATCCACAGCCCCTATTCAAAAGCTCTTGGGATGAGATGTGTTTTGAAACTGTAAATTTGTCCGATTTTAGAATAGTAATATGTCTGTGCCATGTATTATGCAACACCTGCAGTGGAGTTTGAGGCAGCACTCATAATCAGGGTTGCCAAATTTAGCAAATAAAAATGCAAGGCATCCAGTTACATTTGAATTCATATAAATAGTGAATAATTTTTTAGTACAACTATGTCCCAAATATTGTAAGAAACATACTTATACTAAAAAATTATTCACTGTTTATCTGAAATTTCAGTTTCATTGGATGTCCTGTAATGTATCTTGCAGGCATACTATAATCAAATACATTAATATTTCAGCAGTGAAACCCATGAATGCTTAGACTCAATGGGATAAATCAAGACCATAAATTTCCTCACAACAGTTTATATCAGTTTTCCACCACATAAGGTTTGATAGAAAATTTATTAATTTTTTTCTTTTGGTTTTCAGAACTTGGTAGATTTTAGAATTGTGGACCTTTAATAAATAAATAAAAGGAAACAATGGCAAGATCTATGGTGAGATGTGTTCATGCCTTCAGTGTATCTAGTTCTTAAGGACCAAGTTTCCAACCCCTCTCTTTAGATTACAGGATGTGTTCAAGTAGTGCAGATCCTGAAGGATTGTGGTGAATGGGAGATAAAACCAGGAATGCCCAAATAATTTTCACAGTTTCAAGAAGTTTTGGCTGGAGGTTTCATGACCTGCTGTGAGCTTCCCACTTCCTTTACAATCTTCATCATGAAATCAGAAAAAAAGGAGGTGGAGGAAGCTTAACTCCTCTCTGTAATAAATAACACATTTTTGAAAACATATTTGTTGAACTCTGACTCTGATTTGGCTCCTGATTTGTAGTGAGGCAAGTGTTTGTGTTTGGGTCTTTATCTGTGCTAGGGTGATCCCACCAACCACCATGCCTTCCTAATAGGGATTACATGATGATCAAATGGATCATGGATGGCAAAGTGCTTTGAAACATCCTCAGAATGGAAGGTGGCATTTCCCATACATATTTGTTAGCTTAACAGTGCAACATAGGATGCAAATACAAAGATATTTCTAATATGGTAGAGCAGTAGCATGGTCTTTGTAGTCAGACAGAAAGACCTGGGGTTAAAATTTCAGCTCCACCACTTCCTGGCTGGGTGACCTTGACAAGTTACTTAATCTCTCTGTCTCAATTTCCCCATCTGAAAAATGAAGATTATACTAGTAACCCATGCTATAGGTTATTATGAAGATTAAGAGAGTTAATTTAACCCCTGGCAACAAGTCATTTTTTTAATCATAGATTATTGTAAATATTAGATGAAGAAGCAATCAATCAGCCATTTTCATAATTATGGCTATTATTATAAGATGGAAAATTCTTGCTTCTTGGATAGATACTCTTGAAATGACTACATATGTGACTTGACACAGATCTAGAATTTGTACACATCAGCACTGTTTCCATGATCAATTCCTCCGAATGTTCTGAGGGTGTGTTTTGTCATGCCAATTATTGGATTGGAATTCTGGAAAGGAGACTGAAGGTGGTGGTAGTAGGGTTAGGGATAGTGAGGCAGGGAAGAATAGTGCATTGAAGAGGTACATCCAATTTGAATTAGTACAGTGCTGATTGTACAGTCAGATCCTATAAATAACTCTAACAAATCTCAGAATGAAAAAGTGGACTATTATGCAAGACACATTTTAGAGGAAGGGAGGCAACTTGGTAGATGAAGAAGAGAATTTTTCATTGAGAAAGACTGGCAAGTCAGTATTGCAGGAAGGATGATTTTTTTCAGGGCTGGACGACAAGGAGAGGTATTTCAGGGGTTTCTTAAAGCTAGATGTAAGATTCCATGAGTATGGTTTTAGCTCAAAGCAATAAACTTGCTTCAAGTGACTTCCTCTGGATGAATATTCAGGGACGTGACCTAGAGAGACCAGTGCAACATGGCTCCTCTTTGCTTAATGAAAGCCAAGAATAGGATGTTCTGCACTTTCCTGCCCATGCAACCTTCCCTTATTCTCCTATACCTTCCCTCCTTACCCCAAATTCTCTCTATCTTTATCTCTCTCTCTCTGTCTCTCTCTCTCCCTCTCTCTCAGAAAACAGGGACCCTCAATGTTAGAAGGGTTTTTTTTTTTTAAAAAAAAAAATCCTCACCCAAGGATATGTTCATTGATTTTAGAGAGGGAGGAAGGGATAGAGAGAGAGATCCATGAGAGAAACATCAATTATTTGCCTCTCATAGGTGCCCCGACTTGGGACTGAACCCACAATCCAGGTATGTGCCCCAACCAGGAATTGAACCTGCAACCTTTTGGTGTAGGGATGATGCTCCAATCAATTGGGCCACCTGGTCAAGGCTTGAAGGGCATTTAAGAAGTCACTTTCTGCTTCTGGGCAGAACCACTCTGAAGCCAGTTCAATTAAGCCAGCAACATTTACTGAGCACCTACTCTGGCCAGGTACTTGGGACACAGACATTACTCCAGTGGCTAGAATCCTATTCCTGAAGGAAACACTTAACAAATAATGATACAATTATATTCCTGTCCTCCCATAAGAGGGGGTTCCCAGGGCCTGATGAGAACTGCATTGAAACCAGGCGATTTTCTCACTGAGAACTAAAACAGGAATGTAAACTCACAAAAGAACAAGGTTTGTGTAGCTGAAGGGAGAATAAAATGAGCTCGAATCCTGAGGGAGTAATTACAGCTTCTATGGACTAAGACCATTAAGGCCCTAGGGTCTGATTTTATTTTAAGAAAATATTTTATTTATTTATTTATTTTTAAGTATATTTTATTGATTACATTATTACAGTTGTCCCATTTTTTTCCTCCCCTTTACCCCCACTCCACCTTGTAACCAGCCACCCTACAACATCCCTCCCCCCACTTAGTTTATCTCTATGGGTTGTACATAAAAGTTCTTTGGCTTCTCTACTTCCTACACTGTTATTTTGTAAAGAATATTTTATTGATTATGCTATTAGAGTTGTCCTATTTTTTTTTCTTGCCTTTATCTCCCTCCTCCCTGCACTGCCCACACCACTCTCCAGCATTTCCCCTTCTCCTTAATTCATGTCCATGGATTGTATATATAAGTTCTTTGGCTTTTCCATTTTCCATACTATTCTCAACCTCCCCCTGTCTATTTTGTAACTACTATTGATGCTTCTTATTCCCTGTGCCTTTTCCCCTATTCTCCTCCTCCCACTCCCTGCTGATAACCCTCCATATGATCTCTATTTCTGTGATTCTGTTCCTGTTCTAGTTGTTTGCTTAGTTTGTGTTTCTTAGGGTCAGTTGTTGATAGTTATGAGTTTGTTGTCATTTTATTGTTCATAGTTTTGGATCTTCTATTTCTTAATTAAGTGCCTTTAACATTTCATGTAATAATGGCTTGGTAATGTTGAACTCCTTTAACTTGACCTTATCTGGGAAGCACTTTATGTGCACTTCCATTCTAAATGATAGCTTTGCTGGATAGAGTAATCTTGGAAATAGGTCCTTGCCTTTCTTGACTTTCAATACTTCTTTCCAGTCCCTTCTTGCCTGTAAGGTCTCTTTTGAGAAATCAGCTGATAGCCTTATGGGAACTCCTTAGTAGGTAACTCTCTCCCTTCTTCTTGCTGCTTTTAAGATTCTCCCTTTATCTTTAATCTTGAGTAATGTAATTATGATGTGTTTTGGTGTGTGCTTCTTTGGGTCCAACTTTTTGGGGACTCTCTGAGATTCCTGGACTTCCTGGAAGTCTATTTCCTTTGCCAGATTGGGGAAGTTCTCTTTCATTGATTTTTCAAATAAGTTTTCAATTTCTTGCACTTCCTCTTCTCCTCCCAGCACCCCTATGATTCAGATGTTGGAACATTTAAAGTTGTCCCAGAGATTCCTCAGCTTCTCCTCATTTTTTTGAATTCTTCTTTCTTCATTCTGTTCCAGTTCAATGCTTCTTTATTCCTTTTGTTCCAAGTTGTCGATTTGAGCCCTGGTTTCCCTCCATTCAACGTTGGTTCCCTATATATTTTGCTTATTTAACTTTGTGTAGCCTTCATTTCTTCCTTCATTTTGCAACCAAGCTCAATCAATTCTGTGAGCATCCTGATTGCCCGTATTTTGAACTCTGCATCAGATAGGTTGTCTATCTCCTTGTCTAGCTCTTTTTTCTGGAGTTTTGATATATATTTTTTTCATTTGGCCTGTATTTCTTTGCCTTGGCTCACCAGTTGTGTTATAAGGGGGTGGAGCCTTAGGTATTTGCTAGGGCAGGGCAACCCTCTAGGCAGTGTTGTGGTGCTGCCTGTGGGAGAGGGGTCAGAGAGGGAACAATGCAGATAGCTTGCTCTGCTCTAGCCCCACTTTCCAACAAATTTTCTTGTGAGGCTGAGAGTTTCTTCCACCTTTGCAACCTCCACAGTATTTTATAGCTAGAGATTTTGAGTCATTAGTTTCTCTGTCAGCCAACCCCTCCTCGCCCATGTGATCTGCCACCTTGCCATGGGTCCTCTCCACCCCTCCTGCTGGTCTGGATGAATGTTTCTTTAACTCCTTGGTTGTCAGAGTTCCATGCAGTTTGATTTTCTGGCACTTCTGGTTGTTTATTGTTTTTAAATTGGTTGTTATCATTCTTTTGGTTGTGCAAGGAAATGAAGCATTTCTAACTATGCCTCCGTCTTGCCCAGAACTCCTGGACCTATTTATTATTTTTGAGAGGGAGAGTATCGATTGGTTGCCTCTTGCATGCACCCCAACAGGGGACAGAACCTCGCATCCCAGGCTTATAGCCTTGACCGGGAATCAAACCGGTGATCTTTTGTTTTGCCAGTTGATCCCCAACCAATGGAACCATACTGGTCAGTGGCCCACTGGTCTGATTGTAAAGAGATTGGCACCTATCCTCATCCTTGTCCTTTTTCCTTCCTTCTGGGGACCAGCCTTGTGATGTTCTTTCATTAATGACTTATTTACTATATGCCAGGTACCCTTTCTTCCTTTCCTTCCTTCCTTCCTTCCTTCCTTCCTTCCTTCCTTCCTTCCTTCCTTCCTTCCTTCCTTCCTTCCTTCCTTCCTTTCTTTCTTTCTTTCTTTCTTTTTCTTTCTTTCTTCCTCTCTTTCTTTTTTTTCTTTCTCCTCATGATGACTCCATGAGATAGGCATTATTGCTGTTCTGCAGATGAAGAAACTGAGACACAGAGACTAAAGAACTTGTGATGACAGCCAGGTCTCGAACCCAGATATATAGTGGAGTATGCCCAGAAAAAGTCCAGCCATAGTTAATATAATGTGAATGGTTTGTGTGACATCTATTTAACCTGTCAGCCAAGGAGGGTGGATTGGAATGCACATGTGTGAACAGTGATAACTTCACTGTACTAGACAGCAGGGGGTGGTAGACACCATCAAGTGAGCATATGTACTGTACGGCTGTCATATTCAAAATGACTGAGTAAGTAGAGCAACAAATTTGCATTAAATTTTGCATTAAGCTTGAACATTCCTCCATCCAAACTATTCAGACGATTCACAAGGCCACAACTATGGGCAACTGGTGATTGGCAGCTTCATCATGACAATGCACCCATTCATGCATCATGTCTCGTGCAGAGTTTTTTGGTGAAACATCAAATCACCCAGGTGATTCAGCCCCCCTACAGCCCCGATCTGGTGCCCTGAGACTTCTGACTTTTCAGAAAATTAAAATAACCTTTGAAAGGAAATAGATTTCAGATCATCGATGAGATTGAGGAAAATACAACAGGACAGCTGATGGCAATTGGGAGAACAGCGTGAGGTCCCAAGGTGCCTACTTTGAAGGGGACTGAGATGACATTGTCCTATGTACAATGTTTCTTATATCTTGTATGTCCTACAATAAATGTTTCTTTTTCATATTATATAGCTACACACTTCCTGGAAGACCTCATACATTTGATTTTCTACCCAGGAATTATTAGCCTACAGCCCAGGTCACAATCCAACCCCTTTTTGTAAATAAAGTTTTATTTTTTAAAATTATGGTTCAAGTACAGTTGTTTCAATCCCCCCCCTCCCACTGCACCTTACCCCAGCCATCCCCACCTCCCACCCTCAATCCTACCTCCTTTTGGCTTTGTCCATGGGTCCTTTATATATGTACCTGACAACCCTTTCCCCTTTTCTCCCCATTATCCCCTCCCACCTCTCCTCTGTTTAGTGTCAGTTTGCTCTTTATTTCAATGTCTCTAGTTATATTTTGCTTGATTTTATTTTGTTGATTAGGGTTCACTTGTAGGTGAGATCATATGGTATTTGTCTTTCACTGCCTGGTTGATTTCACTTACCATAACACTCTCCAGTTCTATATGCTGTCACAAAGGATAGGAGCTCTTTCTTTCTTTCAGCTGCATAGTCTTCCATTCTGTAAATGTACCATAGTTTTTTGATCCACTCATTTACTGACGGGCACTTAGGTTGCTTCCAGTACTTGGCTATTGTAAATTGTGCTGCTATGAACATTGGGGTGCATCTTTTGGATTGGTGTTTCAGGGCTCTTAGGACATACTCCCAAAACTGGAATTGCCAGGTCAGAAGGCAGTTCCATTTTTAATGTTCTGAGGAAATTCCATACTCTTTTCCACAGTGGCTGCACCAGTCTGCATTCCCACCAACAATGCACTAGGGTTCCCTTTCCTCCGCATTCTCTCCAACACTTGGTTGTTGATTTGCTTATGATGGCCATTCTCACTGGTGTGAGGTAGTATCTCTTTGTGGTTTTAATTTGCATCTCTCAGATGGCTAGTGATGCTGAGCATCCTTTCATATGTCTCTGGGTCATTTGCATGTCCTCCTTGGAGAAGTGTCTGTTGAGGTCCTTTGCCAATTTTTAAATTGGATTGTTTGTCTTCCTGGCGTGGAGTCCTGTGGGTTCTTTATATATTTTGGAGATCAAACCCTTGTCCGAGGTATCATTGGCAAATATATTTCCCCATATGGTTGGTCTCCTTTTCATTTTGCTGATGTTTTCTTTAGCCATGCAGAAGCTTTTTTTGTTTTGATGAAGTCCCATTTGTTTATTCTTTCCATTATGTCCCTTGCTCTAGCAGATATATCGGTGAAAATATTGCTGTTTGGAATATGTGAGATTTTCCTTCTTGTTTTCTCCTCTAGGACATTTATGGTGTCACAACTTATTCTTAAGTTTTTTACCCATCTTAATTTTATTTTTGTATATGGTGTAAGTTGCTGGTCAAGTCTCACTTTTTTGTATTTGGCTGTTCAGGTCTCCCAACAAACACCATTTGTTGAAGAGCTATTTTGATTCCATTTTATGCTTCTTCCCTCGTTGTCAAATATTAATTGACCATGGAGACTTTGGTTTATTTCTGGGCTCCCTATTCTGTTCCATAGATTTATGTGTCTGTTCTTATGCTAGTACCATACTGTTTTTATTATAGCCTTGTAGTATGGTTTGATGCCAGGTATGGTGATCCCTCCTACTTTGTTCTTCTGTCTCAAAATTGCTGTGGTTATTTGGGGTCATTTATGGTTCTATATACATTTTTGAAATGTTTGTTCTGTATCTGTGAAATATGTTATTGGTATTTTAAACTGATAAGAACAGACACTACACTAGATCTTAGCCAAAAGCTGAGAAGCAATTATTATTGGTACTTTAGTAGATATTGTATTGAATTATAAATTGCTTTGGGTAGTATGGACATTTTGATGATGTTGATTCTTCCAATCCATGAACATGGTACATGTTTCCATTTATCTGTGTTTTCCTTAATTTCTTTCTTCAGTGTTGTGTAGTTTTCTGAGTGCAGGTCTTTTACCTTGTTGGTTAGGTTTAGTCCTAGGTACCTTATTTTTCTTGTTACTATATCAAATGGGATATTTTCCCTGATTTATGTTTCTGATATTTCATTGTGGCTGTACAAAAATGCCTTTGATTTCTGAATGTTGACTTTGTGTCCCACCGTTTTGCCAAATTCACTTATTAGGTTGAGTAGTTTTTAGGTGGAGTCTGTAGGACTTTCCATGTACACTATCATGTCATTTCAAACAATGACAGTTCAGATTCCTGCTTTATAATTTGGATGCCTTTTATTTCTTGTTCTTGTCTGAATGCTGTGGCTAGGACTTCCAATAGTATCTTGAATAGAAGAGGTGAAAGTGGACATCCTTGAATTGTTCCTGATGTAGTGGGAAAGCTTTTACTTTCTGCCCATTGAGTTTGATGTTGGCTGTAGTTTTCTCATATATAGCCTTTATTATATTCAGGTATGTGCCCTCTATTCCTATTGTGCTGAGTGTTTTTATCATAAGTGTGTACTGTACCTTATCAAATACTCTTTCTGAATCCATTGATATGATCATGTCATTTTTGTGTTTCCTTTTCTTTATGTGTTGTATTACATTTATTGATTTGTGAATATTGTACCATTCTTGCATCCCTGGGATGAATCCATCTTGCTCATGGTGTATGGTCTTCTTAGTGTATTGCTGGATGCAGTTTCTTACATTTTGTTGAGGATTTTAGAGTCTGTGTTCATCAGCAATATTGGACTGTAGTTTTCTTTCTTTGTTGTGTGGTTTGGTGATTAGGGTGATGTTGACTTCATAAAAAGTTTGGAAGTCTTCAGTCTTCTTGGATTTTTTGGAATAGTCTGTGAAGGATAGGGGTTAGTTCTTCCTTAAATGCTATTTCTTCCTGTGAAATGACCCAGTCCAGGGTTTTTATGTGCTGGCAGTGTTTTGATTACTGCTTTGATTTTATCAGCTGTTATTGGTCTGCTCAGCTTCTCTGCTTCTTCTTCGTTCAGTTTCGGAAGATTATATTTCTCTAGAAATTTGTCAATTTCACCCTGGTTTTCAAATTTCTCAGTATATAGTTCTTCATTGTAATTTTTTACAATCCTCTGTATTTCTGTCATATCAGTTGTAATCCCTCCTCTTTCAATTCTGATTTTGATTCTTTGGGTCCTCTCTCTTTTTTTCTTGATGCTTAAACTCTGTCAATTTTGTCTTTTCAAAGAACCACCTCCTGCATTTATTGATTCTTAGAAATCTTTTTTTAGTCTCTATGTTATTTAATTCTACTCTGATCTTGTTTATTTCCTTCCTTCTAGCTACTCTAAGCTTTGTTTGTTTGTTTGTTATTCTAGATGTAGGCTTAGGTTGTTTATTTGATATGTTTCTTTTTAAAATTTTATTGTTGTTCAAGTACAGTTGTCTGCCTTTTCCCCCTCACCCCAGCCATCCCCACCTCCTTCCTCCAATTCCATCCCCTTTGGTTTTTCCTATGTGCCCTTTATACTTGTTCCTGAAAACTCTTTCCCCTTTCCCCCCCGCCATTATCCTGTCCCATCTCCCCTCTGGTTACTGTCCGTTTGTTCTTAATCTCAATGTCTCTGGTTGTATTTTGCTTGGTTCTATGTCTTGTTGATTAGGTTCCACTTAAAGTTGAGATCACATGATGTTTCTATATTTTTTAGATAGGCCTGTATTGCTATGAACTACTCCCTCAGGATAGCCTTTGCTGTGTCCCATAAGTTTTGAACTCTTGTGAGTGCATTTTCATTTGTCTCCAGAAACTTTTTGATTTCTTCCTTGATCTCATTATTCATCCATTCATTGTTTAATAGCATGCTATTCAGTCTACATTAATTTTAGTGTTTTTAAGTTTTTTCCTTGAGGTTGGTTTCTAGTTTCAGGCCCTTGTGGTCTGAGAAATTGCTTGATATGATTTCAATTTTCTTGAATTTATTGAGACTTGTTTGTATCCTATCATGTGGTCTATCTTTGTGCATTGAGTTCCTTCATTAACAATTCTCAATTTGTAAGTGTGTGAGAGCAGAGAGAAATAAGTATGTTTTGCTGGGAGAAAAAGGATGAGCTCACTCTCCCTTAGGAAGAGCACTTGCCTTCTTTATCTGGCAGTTTTCATTTCTCATAATCTATATTTTGAGTCCCTGTCCCCATTATTCAAATGGAATATATATTTTCTGTCATTGATATAGACATTATTCAAGCAAAATCTCTTTTTTCTTGCCCATTTGCAATCTAAAGGCTGTGGCTCTTGCAACAGAGTTGAGAGTAGAGCCACAGATAAGAACTAACAAAGGAAGCAAGTGGATTCTCCCTCAAGCTACCTTAGTTTCTGCATAATGTAACTTCCAGTTGATTCTATTTCAGAGGAATGTCAAGGCCATAACTGGTTTGTTCCACCCAGAGGGCCCTAGCAATACATTCTTGCCTTAACTGTGACTGTCATATACCTCTCTGAAGAAATGAGAAGGTATAATAAGTGACAGACTCAGATTTTCTGGCTTTTGACAGGTATAGTGATTGTTTTTGTTTTGTTTTGCTTTTCCATTTCACTTACAGCTCAAATTATTGCTTATGCATTTTAGTTAGCCATAGCAACATTTCTTAGTTATCACATTATATACTCACCATGCTTGAATACTTGGGAGCCTTGGTTTAACACTGTTCTTAGGGTTCAGTCTGCAAGACTTCCATTTTGATGAGATGACTCCCTATATATGATCAGGTGTGTTTTTCAGAATGATTGATCTTGATCATGGAATATTAATCAGCAAAGGGGATGGGAGTGGGGTTATGGTGGACTAGAGGCGGGGGACTGATTAGGAGTGTATTATAAGTTTCCACGTGAGAAGTGATAAGGGCCTGAATTAGAGCAGTGGGAGTCGAAAGGGCATGAGGATAATGGAACTATTTTGGAGAAAGAATTGACAATATTTGGCAATCAATTGCATGAAGGGGTATAATGTAAAGAGGAGTTGAGGCTCTATTTACTATTAAATGATGTAGGGGAATCAGGAGATAAGAAGGAGGACTGGGTTCATTTTAGGTATGGTGGTTTACTGTCCCAGTTTGTTTGCCATTAAGGGGATTCCAAAGACAATGAATTTTCAGTGCTAAAACTGGGAAATTCCCAGGCAAACTATTGGTTGGCCATCCTAATTTTAGGATATGTTGGATTTGAGGTGTCTGCAGACAGTCTCCAGCAGGTGGTTGGGCAGGTACAAGTGGTGTGTAGAAAAGATATGAGAGGCAGAGGTACAGTTTGAGGGGTTCCCTATATAGAGATAGTGGGTAAAACCACATGAATGGATATGATAACTAAGGGAGAATACATAGAATAAAATTGTAACTGCTTCAAATCCCTTGTAAAATTATGTATCCTAGTGGAATAAATGAATGAATAAAATAATTAATAAAGAGAAAAAGGCGAGTGACAAAAAGGCCTCAGACTAGAGGCTGAGGCATATTGGTATAGGATAGCTGTAGAAAGAAACCTGACACTGAGCCCCAAGAATTCTAAAAAGAACCAGAATAGATGATGATGTCATGAAAGTCAAAGAGAAAGAGAATTTCAAAAAGGTGGGGTTGAGGAAGATTAATATTGAGGAGAGGTGATTGGCCCTGGTGATTAATGTCACTGTTTGCCTACTTAAGAATATTTTCTTTTTTCAAAGTATATTTTATTGATTTTTACATTACAGTTTTCCCAGTTTTTTTCCCTTTGATCCCCTCCACCTGGCACCCCCTTCCCTCCAGCAACCCCCACTCCTTAGTTCATGTCCATGGGTCATGCATATATGTTCTTTGGCTTCTCCATTTCCTTTACTATTGTAAATCACCCTATGTCTATTTTGTGCTTACCAATTATGCTTCTTATTCCCTGTACTTTTTCCCCCATTCTCCCCCTCCCCCTCCCCGCTGATAACCTTCCATATGATCTCCATTTCTGTGATTCTGTTCCTGTTCTACTTGTTTGCTTAGTTTGTTTGTTTGTTTGTTTGGATTCAGTTGTTGATAGTTGTGAGTTTCTTCTCATTTTCTGTGGAATCCTAAAATCATATTATAAGATGCTGATTAAATAAGGAACAACAAGAAGGAAGAATAGAAGTATGAGCAGTGAGCATAGATTAATCTTTTTCCCAACAATGAAGAGATGAGAAAGTGTAGTTTTCTTCTTCAGATACCAGCTCAATATCCAACTCTTCTTAAGTTTTTCTGAATGATTGGCATGGCTGCTATTTCACTTCTCAAAGCTTCTATAGCACCCAGAGGCCATACTATACTATGTAGAAAAACAACAACAACAACCTTATGTGTTACACTTTATTTTCTGGTGGCTTCTGTGTGTTTGGTTGGTATCCATCCCTGTTAGACTCTAAACTTCTTTACAGAAGAGACCATAGCTTATATCTTTCACTGAGCACAGAAAATAGGTCTTCAATTATATTTCATAGTTGTGAAGATGGGAAGGATCAAAAAATTCTCTAGATCAGATTTTTGCAACCTTGAAAGTTTGATCTTTTGGGCTGGAAAAAGTCTTTGTTCTTGGAGACTGTCCTGTGCACTATAGGATGTTTATTAGTATCCCTGGCCTCTACCTACTAATTGTCAGTGGCACCTCCCTCTCCACCTCCCACAACTATGACAACTAAAATGGTTTCCAGACATCAGCAAATGTCTCCTGTGCGGGAATGATCAACTTAGTCGAAACCTACTGCTCTAAGTGAGTTGGACCTGGCTTGTTTATCCATTGTTCTTCAGCACATCTCCCACTGTAAAACATTGGTGTGCAGTTCATGGGCTCCAGAAGGATATGTATAACCTCTCTTGGTTACGTAAGTTCTGAGACACTTAAACTCATTCCTTTCTTTGCCTCTCCCTGGAGTGAGTAAAAGTCTCATTACTTGAACTTAAACACAAAGTACTAAAATGATGCCAACACATTTCCCTTATGATCCTGAATATAAAAGCAAAGCCAGGGAGATATCTAATTACAGCAGTGATTTGTAATGTTTCTGAAACTGTAAAGAAGCAGTTGTTACTTTGTTCACTAACTGCAACTAGTAGTTAATAATGCATTTCCTTTTCAAGTTATCTTTCAAATACTACAATGTAACTGTAGGCCTGTAGTCTCTTTAGAGATTGACCAGAGGTTGGGGAAATTAAAAGTACAGAAGGTTTTGGTGTCCAGGCAGAGTAGAGAACCCAGGAGTCCTTGGTTCTCATTTTTCAGGTTAATCCTAGAGTGTGCTTCTGACACTTTCATGTATCATCCCAATGGGATCTGTGGTTCCAGGAAGACATTTCTTTATTATGGTCAGAAGTAATGAATAGATGTAGATTGAGTTGTACAGGGGTGAAGATAAGGAAAAAGTCTGATATCTTCTCCTGTTCTATCACTATTTTCCAGGCTTCTGAGGTTCCATGGTATTGTCCTGTGAATCATCCCACTCCTCTATGGGAAAGTTCAATAAACTAGTCAGTATATTTTTGATGACTGCCTTATAAATACTCTTAAGACACCAAAAATTGATGTGAACAAAAGCAGTGAGGTTGCACAAGGCATAGCCCATGCTTCCTGGTTCTTAATGGAGCATGTCAACTTATTGAACTAATGTATTATAATACATTAATCCATGTATTCTTAGATTTTGGCCCTACAATAAACCTGTGGAGTAGATTTTATTTGTTTTCATTCTCTTTTTACAGAAAAGGAAATGTGAAGCTCAGTGAGGTTAAATAATGTGCCAAGGTCATATAGCTACAAGATGACAGAGTTGTGATTCAGACTGCAATCTATACAATTCCAAAGCCCGTGCTTCTACCTACCATGTTAATATGATACATTTGTCTAGTCTACTTTTCTTTAATTTTTTTCAAATGGGTAAACTATTCCATTTTATTGAAGAACTGAGGATCAGAAAAATGGCTTGCCCAGGATGATGTTGTGACAGTGGTAGTGATGGTATGGGGAGGAGCAAAAGGAAACACTAGAAAACATTTTCTTTCTTATACTGTGTGCACTTTTTCTACCTACCCCATTCTTTCTAGTTCAAAAGATAACACACCTCTTCCCTGGCTAGTGTTGCTTAGGGGATTGAGCTTCGGCCTGCAAAATGAAAGGTTTCTGGTCTGATTCCCAGTCAGGGTACATGCCTGTGTTGTGGGCCAGGTCCCCATTTGGGGGCATGAGAGAGGCAACTGGTCAAAATGTCTCTTCCTCTCTTTCTCTATCCCTTCCCATTTCTCGAAAAATAAATAAATAAAATCTTAAAAAAAGATAACACACCTCTCATTCTTGGAAATAATTAGAGAACTAGATAAGGCAGTCTGTCATCAATTGTGTGATACTGAATTTCTGAACTCTGTGTCAAATGATGGAACCGTTTTCATTCCCAGTCGATGTTGGAGGTCATTAGCTCACCAGGAGGCTTTGAGTGAAGAGTACATTGTGTCCCTGTAGGATCGTCCAGGGGAATTGAGGAAACTGAAGAATATACTACATACTTGGACCAGGGAACTGAGCTAGAAATCTAGGTGCCATAAACACAGACGTTTGCCAGAGCATTACTAAGTTGCTTCTGAGTCACACTGAGGAGGGGGATGGAGGAGAGATTGCAGGACAAATTGGCATTTTCCAAGATTTAACTGAGTGATGGTTGGAAGTGCTAAATAACCTTGGAAATTCCTTGAGCATAAAGCAGTTTGGTTTCCTATTGTCAGCTGGAATCTCTTGATATACTCTTGTGCAATAAACTCCCTCCCATGATTGGATCAAGGTGAATAAATCAGAGGGGTGGAGCTAATCTCTTGCTTCCAAGAGACTAAATTTTATTTTTTGCTTGATACAGATGGTATATGTTTACAATAATTAGTTGTTTTGTTGGCAAGATGTAGGTGATTAAGTATTATCACTCCTAACAACCCCAGGGATTACTGTAAATCTTCAGATAATTTTGCTGCATCAGACAGTCACAAATCTTCTGGTTACTTTCACTCCCTCTCAATAAATTACTACAAAAGAACACTCATGAAATAGCCTTTATTTGTTTCTTTGTTTTCCCACTAAATTTGTCATAGCCCAGAGGTTTTATACAATTGTAGTCATCTCTTTAGGCCACACTTCTGCAGGCCGGTCATCAGCTTTTCATTCCTACCTTCCCATTAAAACCATATCCATGCCCCATCATCTAGAAACAGGCAGAACTAAAGAAGAATGACTGAGTTTGTGATTAGTAGCTTTACTAAAGAAATGTGAGGATGCTTAAAGCTTTTTACTTTGTTTCCTGAGATTTCTAGGGCCACACATCAGTCTTGTGGTGTGGTGGCACTGGACAGCACATGGACGCTGGAGTCACTTCTGGCTTGGAATCCTATCTCTGGTGCTTACTAGCCAGGTGATCTTCAGCAACTCTCTGTCTCTGTATTTGTAAAGTGAGGACAATATTTATTTGTTACTGCTGTCTGTTTTTATAACCACATGGCTATTTGCCAGGTTTTTACCCCCAATTTCTACAGCTATTCTGTCATTTTGAGCTTTGCCATCCTATTTCACTTTGACCTGTGATATCCAGAAAGTGTGGATTGTTTTATGCTAGGCTGCAGCTAATGGCTATGCAGAGCCTTCCTTGGTATTGTTTGTAAAATGAAAGCTCCATTTTGGACAAGGGTTGTGGTTATTTGAGCCATCATATTCCCAGTCCCTAGGACCATTTCTGGCACATAGTTAAGTGATCAATAGATATTTGTGGGATGAATGAATACACAAACTCCCTGATCCTGGTGCCTGGATTAGTCATTTTGACCTACTGCCACACACAACCTAATGTAAGGAGTGGTTACATCCTACTGGAACAGGCCCTGTTCAGGCACTATCCTATGTGAGCCAGACCAGTTATCAATTGTGTCCTAAATAGTGTCTACAAATTTCAGTTAATTCATTCAGGGCTGATACTGAGTTACCCTGTACTTGAAGGGGATGCAATGACTGTATAAGCCTATTTAAGTTTAACTTGGGATTTGATAAGAATGACTAAAATGATTAGCTGAGCCTAAGTGAACTCTCGATGAGAAATGAATGAAATGTATTTTACTAAAAAGTGAACATATAGCCATGTGCCACATAACAAAGTTTCAGTCAATGATAGGCTACATATAAAACAGTGGTACCATATGATTATAATGGAGCTGAAATTTTTCAATATCCTACTGACGTTATAGCTGTCCTAATGTCATAGTGCAATGCATTACTCAGATGTTTGTGGTCATGCTGGTGTAGACAAACCTGTGCTGCTAGTCATAAAATACAGCATTACAGTTATGCATAGTATGTAATTCTTGATATTGAAATAAGTGACTATGTTACTGGTTTATGTATTTACTATACTTTTAGTCATTGTTTTAGTGTATACTATTTCTAATTATAAAAAATGTTTGCTGTAAAACACTATGTTGTTATGCCAGCAGCAGCCTTGCATATCCAGTGTTTATGGTGTCTCTTGATTGCATCATTTTCTTTTGCACTTGATTTAATCTCATGTTGTTTTGTACAATGACATGCTGTACAGACTTGTAGCTTAGGAGCAGTAGACTATGCCACACAGCCTAGGTGAGTAGTAGTCTATACCATCCAGGTTTGTGAAGGTATACTGTATGATGTTTGCACGATGTCAAAATTGCCTAATGATGCATTTCTTAGAATGTATCTATGTTGTTAAGCAATGCATGGCTATATTGGTTTGGGAATATATTTTATATAGTAGTATAGCAGGGTTTTGGAACCAATTACCAATCTTTCATTGCTAGGGTACTGATGAAACCATTAAACAGGAATTCATGGTTCATGCTATGAGCTGCATTCACACAGGATACTTTCTCACATTAGATCTGATAAAACAACCATGGAGAGTTCACAGTGTTCCCAAGTGCTCAGGGTTCAGCCTTGTGAAGCTTATACTCACTTTGCTGCAATTGTAGTGCGCCATCTGTCTCTTTTCTTAACTGCCAATTGCACATTATGGCCAAAAGCTGTAGATACATTTCCTGTACTTGGAAAGGCTTTCTTCTATATTGGTTACAAACTTGCTACAAAATATAGGTGCCCTAGAATGAGTTGAACACAGCATCTCCTTCTTCTCCTTCTCCTTCTCCTTCTCCTTCTCCTTCTCCTTCTCCTTCTTCTTCCTCTTCCTCTTCCTCTTCCTCTTCCTCCTCCTCCTCCTCCTCCTCCTCCTCCTCCTCCTCCTCCTCCTCCTCCTCCTCCTCCTCCTCCTCCTTCTTCTTCTTCTTCTTCTTCTTCTTCTTCTTCTTCTTCTTCTTCTTCTTCTTCTTCTTCTTCTTCTTCTTCTTCTTCTTCTTCTTCTTCTTCTTCTTCTTCTTCTTCTCCTTTCTTCTTCTTCTTCTTTCTTCTTCTCCTTCTCCTTCCCCTCTTCCTCCTCCTTCTCCTTCTTTTTTTTTTTGAACCTTAAACAACAAATATATTCCCTCAAAATTCTGGAGGCCATTAGTCCAAAGTCAAGGTATTGGCAAGTTTGGCTCCTTCTGGAAGAAACTCTGAGGAAGAATCCATTCCAGGCTTCTTTCCAGCTTCTGGTGGCTGCCAGCAATCCTTGGCATTCTTTGGTTTCTAGATGCATTGCTTCAATCTCTTTCTGAGTCATCATATCACCTTGCCCTTTGTGTATTTTCTTTTCTTTTAAAAAAAAAATTCAAATACAGTTTACATTCAACACTATTTTGTATTAGTTTTGGGTGTACAGCACAGTGATTAAACAATCATATACTTTACAAAATGGTCCCCATGATATTGCCAGTACCTCCCTAGCACCGTACCTAGTTATTACAATATTATTCATTATATTCCTTATTCTGTACTTTACATCCACAAGACTATTTTGTAACTACCAATCTGTACTTCTCAGTCCTTCACCTTCTTCAACCAGCCCCCAACGCCCCTCCCCTCTGGCAACCGTCAGTCTGTTGTATGTATATATGAGCCCGTTCCTGTTTTTTTTGTTAATTTATATTATTCTTTATACTCCATATAAGTGAAGTCATATGGTACTTGTCTTTCTCCAACTGACTTATTTCACTTAGCATAATACCATCTAGGTCCATCCATGCTGTTGCAAATGGTAAGATTTTGTTCTTTTTATGGCCAAGTAATGATTCTATTGTATATATGTACCACTTATTTTTTATTGAATTTATTGGGATGACATTGGTTAATTACATTATACAGGTTTTAGGTACACAATTATATAAAACATCATCTGTATATTGTATTGTCTGTTCAGCACCCCAAGTTAAGTCTCCTCCTATCACCATTTATTCTCCCCTTTACCCTCTTCTACCACTTCCCAATTCATTTCACTCTGGTAATCATCAAATCATCATACTGTTGCCTGCCTGTGAAGGTTATTATTATTTTTTTGCCTAATTGCTTGACTTTTAGCACCCAGCCCCCCAATAGCCCTCCCCTTTAACAACTGTCAGTCTGTTTTCTGTATCTATGAGTCTGTTTTAATTTTTTTGTTTATTTTGTTCATTAAATTCCACATGTAAGTGAGATCATGTGGTATTTGTCTTTCTCCCACTGGCTTATTTCACTTAGCATAATAGTCTCTACGTCCATCCATGCTGTACCAAAAGGTAAGATTTCCTTCTTTTCTTTACAGCTGTATAGTATTCCATTCTGTAAAGGTACCACTGCATTTTTATCCACTCATCTACCGATGGGCACTTAGGCTGCTTCCAAATCTTAGCTATTCTAAACAATGCTACAATGAACATAGGAGTGCATATATTCTTTTGAATAAGGTTTGGGGTTTCTTTGGATATATTCCCAGAAGTGGAATTACTGGGTCATAAGGCAGTTCCATTTTCAATTTGTTGAGGAAACTCCATACTGTCTACCCCAGTGACTGCACCAGTCTGCATTCCCATCCACTGTGCATGAGGTTTCCCTTTTCTCCACATCCTTGCCAGCTGTTCTTGTTTGTTGATTTATTGCTTGTTGATTTATTGATGACAGCCATTTTGATAGGTGTGAGGTGATCTCATTGTGGTTTTAATTTCCATTTATTTGATGATTAGTGACATTGAGTATCTTTTAATATGTCTACTGGCCATCTGTATATCCTCTTTGGAAAAGTATCTATTCAGGTCCTCTGCCCATTTTTTAATTGGATTGTTTGTTTTCTTGGTGTTGCATTGTCTGAGTTCTTTATAAATTTTGGATATTAACCCCTTATCAGATGTATTGGTGAATATATTCTCCCATTCAGTGGGTTGTCTTTTCATTTTGCTGATAGTTTTCTTTGCTGGGCTAAAACTTATTAGTTTGACGTATCCCATTTGTTTATTTTTTTTCATTTGTTTCCCTTGCTGAAGGAGACATATTAGGAAAAAAAATATTGCTAAGAGAAAGGTCTGAAACATCAAATCACCCAGGTTACTCAGCCCCCCTACAGTCCAGATCTGGAGCCCTGTGATTTCTGTTTTTTCCCAAAACTAAAATCACCTTTGAGGAGGAAGGAAGATGGCAGAGGAGTGAATGGAAGTCACACTGACCTCTTCCCAGGACCAATCTGGAATTACAACTCAGTTGTGGAGAAACCACCCAGAACAATAAACTGATCAATAGCCAGACAGAAGCATATAAATTTGAACATACAGAACCAGCTTCGGCACAACCGATCTGGTAAGGAGTGCAGTGCAGACTTGAGAGGGCTGGCTGGGTGCCCACAGGTGGCAGTGCCAGCAGGCTAATTAAGTGGCTGGTTGGATCCCCCAAAGAAGCTTGGGGTCTAAACCTTAAGCCAGGATTCCCAGCCTAGAACACCAGAACCCAAAAAGTACACAGAGATAACAACCAGTGAAAAGAGCAGCAGGGTTGCTCTCTATCAGAGACACATGGTTGGAGATGTAAGGGCTATTTAAAGGGTCAACACACAAATTTTCATTTGCAGCCACTTACCTGGGACTGAGGGAAAGGCAGGGGCAGAGTGGACTGGAAATGCCTGAGGAGAGACTGGGGGTGGCAGCTTTGGAGACAGAACTGAGAGAGTAGCTTCCAGGATCCCAGTTCTGAGTCATTACCCAGATGGCAGCAGCCTTTGGGCTCAGGTAGACCACCCCCTCTGAGTGGCAGTAGCCTGAGGGGAAACAATAGCCCCCACCAGGGGCATTCAGCCCTGGTCTACAGTGCTTAAACCTGACTGCTGAGTACAGACGTCCATATTAACAATTGAAGGAGACAACCAGTGACAGCAGATCACTGGAAGTATTGAACAGGCTCTCTAAGGTCAGACGGAGTCAACATCTGACATTACCAGAGGCAGATCCAGAAAGAAAAAAAAAAACAATGGTAAATATAAGAGGCTACTGATATGAAAGCCACTGTGGTCTTCTTCATAATTTGTGATGTTTTCCTTCCTGCATAGCTTTATAACACTCATTTCTTGTCCAGCGAATTTGTATATAATAAGTCCCTAGATTTTATACTATAGTGTATTTCAATTCACATATTTTGCCCCTCCCTTCTCTTAGCCCATCTTAACTTCCTTTTTCCTTGCAATATTCTCATTTCAAATTTGGTTTTCTATCTAGCTACAACTTGTTTCCACTCCACACTTTTACTACTTCTCCCCTGTACAGACACTCAAAACAAATTCTCTTGTCAAGGGTCATGTCACATCATTTGGCCCAGCTATTAAAATACCTGTGTTCTCTCTACACCTATAACAAACTTTGCTAGTTGGTTGTGGGTAGGGTAGCTGTTGTTGCATGGTTTTTTCAAGGTTATCTCTAGAGTTTCACTAATTCTGTATTTCAAATAACAAATTTTCCTGGACCCCTCTCCTAGTCTTTCTATTTTTCGACTCAAATTTAATTATGCCATCTTAGCCTGTTTTTTTTGCCTTTCTTCTATTTCTCTTTCATCTTGCCCTTTTATTTTTCTTTATTCTCCCTTTTTCATTTCCTTTACACCCCAAATTTTAATTTTCCTCACTTAGTCTAGTTTTTGTTCCTCACTCTTTGTATTCCCTCCCCCTCTATCATTACAGAATCATGTCCCATTCCTCTAAACATCTCTTAGACTTTTCTTTGTTTCTTTTTTTCCCTCTTATTCCCATTCCACCTATATTAATTTTACCTCGTTTGTTGTTGATAGTACTCCAGTGGATCTTTCCAATTTGGCTCCTATATTTTTACTAATTATTTAATACTTTTCCTTCCTTTTTCTTTCTCTCTGTCACTTTATTTTCTTGCATATTATTTTAATTTCTGTTTAAACCTAATATTATATGCTTCCTTTCTCATAATCTATTCCACACTCTTCATTCCCTTTCTTTCTTTTTTTTATTGTTATTCAATTACAGTTGTATGCCTTTTCTCCCCTTCCCTCCCCCCACCCTGGCTGAACCCACCTCCCTCCCCTACCCCCACCATTCATTCCCTTTCTTTATACACGAGGTAAACTTTACCTTCTCTCCTTCCATGCCTCCAACTCCCAACTCTTATTAGTGCTCCTCCCTCTATCCTCTTAAAATTATTTCTCTTTCAGGAGGTCATCTCATATCCACTCTCTTTTCTTATAATAGTCTTAATCTTGTTACACCCTTATTAATAGTGGTTCATTTCCTATTGATAGTGGGATCATGGGAAGAGTTATATTTGTGGGTATGGTTTTGCTTCTTGGGCTCTGTGGTTTTGGTCAGGCAGTGCTTGCACAAAAGCATACAAGACATGGTTAGCAACTTGACCCTCAGTCAACCAGCAGCAGGGAAGGACCCACAAAAGAATGACCCAACAACAATCAAAACCCAATTACATCCAGAAAACCAGTATAAAGGGCATCCCAAGAACATCAGGTTAAGGTGATCAGGAAGATTGCATCCCTGTATCTCATAGGCCTCCCATAGAACCATAGAAGTTCACAGCACAAAGTCAGATAGTCTAAACAGATCAATTTAAGAAACAAAGCAAACAAGAAGAGTCCTACAACCAATGGTAAGACAAAGAAACAACTCCCAATCTAAAAGAAAGGAAGCATCCTCAGAAGGAATGCTAAAGGAAAGAGATGCAAGTCAACTATCAGACATTGAGTTCAAAACAATGGTTATAAGGAAGCTCAATGCAAACTCTATGCAAACTACCAAAAACTACAGGAAAATTATGAGGAACTTACTACAAACTATAGCAGTGTAAAAAGGAAATAGAAACTATCAACAATGGCCAAGAAGAAATGAAGAATACAATTCCTGAATTAAAGAACATCAGAGAAGGAATCAAATGCAGGCTGGATGAAGCAGAGGGTGGAATCAGTGAGCTGGACAAAGTAGAAAAAAACTCCCTAAAAGAGCAAGAAAACGATAAAAGGCTGAAAAAGAATTAAAAGGGGTTAAGGGAAATGCAGGACAGCATGAAATGGAATAATATCTATATAATAGGGATACCAGAAGGACAAGAAGAGGAGCAAGGGATAGAAAACCTGTTTGAAAAAGTAACGATAGAAAACTTCCCTAATTTGATGGGAAAAGAAGCCACACAAGTCCAGGAACCAGAGAGAGTCCGAATCAAGAGGAAACCAAAGAAGCCCACTGCAAGACACATCATAATTAAAATAGTAAAATTTAAAGACAAAGAATCTTAAAAGCAGCAAAGAAGAAACAGGAAGTAAGATGCTAGTAAGCCCCAATAAGATTAGCCACTGACTTCTCAACAGAAACATTATAAGCCAGAAGGGATCGGCAAGACGTGCACAAAAGAAGGATAAAAGAATACACCTCCACCAAACCAACACTGCAAGATATGCTAAACGGAATGCTTTAAGAAGTGGAAGAAAAACAGTGAGAAAGGAACAAAGGCACAAAGGGTATAAAATGGAAATGAATAAGTAATTATCAATAGTAACCTTAAATGTAAAGGGATTAAATGCCCCAATCAAAAGATAGGGTAGCTGAATTGGTCACAAAACATGACTCACATATATGCGGCATACAAGAGACCCATCTCAGAACAAGAGACCTACACAGAATGAAACTGAAGGGCTGATACTACTAAAAGCAATTTATAGATTCAATGCAATTCCTATTAGGGTCCCCTTGACATATTTCACAGATATAAAACAAACATTTCAGAAAATTATATGAAACCATAAATGGCCCTGAATAGCTGCAGCAATTTTGAGAAAGAAGAACAAAGCAGGAGGGATCACAATACCTGATATCAAAATGTATTACAAGGCCACGGTAATCAAAACAGCCTGGTCCTGGCATAAAAACAGGCACATAGACCAATGGAACAGAACAGAGAGCCCAGAAATAAACTCAAGTCTTTACGGTCAATTAATATTTGACAAAGGAGGCAGGAGCATAAAATGGAGCAAAAACACCCTCTTCAACAAATGGTGTTGGGAGATCTGGACAGCTACGTGCAAAAAAATGAAACTCGATCACCAACTTACACCATACACAAAAATTAACTCAAGATGGATAAAAGACTTAAATATAAGTTGTAACACCATAAAAGTCCTCAAGGAAAACATTGGCAGGAAAGTCTCAGACATTCCATGCAGCAACATCCTTACAGAAACATCCCCTAAAGCAAGGGACATAAAGGAAAGAATAAACAAGTGGGACCTCACCAAAATAAAAAGCTTCTGCATGGCTAAAGAAAACAGCATTAAAATGAAAAGAGAACCAACTGTATGGGAAAACATATTTGCCAATGATACCTCAGACAAGGGCCTGATCTCCAAAATATATAAAGAACTCACATGACTCCACTCCAGGAAGACAAACAACCCAATTAAAAAATGGGCAAAGGACTTGAACAGACACTTCTCCAAGGAAGACATACAGAGGGCCCAGGGACATATGAAAAGATGCTCAGCATCACTAGCCATCAGAGAGATGCAAATTAAAACCACAATGAGGTACTATCTCACACCAGTCACAGTGGCCAATGTAAACAAATCAACAAACAAATGTTGGAGAGGATGTGGAGAAAAGGGAAGCCTGGTGCACTGTTGGTGGGAATGCAGACTGGTGAGGCCACTGTGGTAAACAGTATGGAATTTTCTCAGAAAACTAAAAATGGAACTGTCCTTTGACCCAGCAATTCCGCTGCTGGGATTATACCCTAAGAACACTGAAACACCAATCCAAAAGAACCTATGCACCCCAATGTTCATAGCAGCACAATTTACAATAGCCAAGTACTGGAAGCAACCTAAGTGCCCATCAGCAAATGAGTGGATCCCAAAACTGTGGTATATTTACACAATGGAATTCTATGCAGCAGAGAGAAAGAAGGAGCTTATACCCTTTCCAACAGCATGGATGGAAGTGGAGAGCATTATGCTAAGTGAAATAAGCCAGGCGGTGAGGGACAAATACCATATGATCTCACCTTTAACGGGAACATAATCAATAGAAGAAAAAAGCAAACAAAATATAATCAGAGACTTTGAAGTTAAGAACAATCTAACAATAGCGAGGGGGGAGTGGGGAGGGGACAATGGGAAGAGGGGATTACACATGGACCAAATCAAGGGGGAGGGTGGAGGTGGGGGAGTGAGGTGGGTTCAGCTGGGATGGGGAGGAGGGATGGGGAGAAAAGGCATACAACTGTAATTGAATAACAATAAAAATTTAAAAAGATTAAAATTTTTTTCCTGAAAAAAACCCAAAAACTGAAGGGCTGGAAAAAAATATTCCATGCAAATGGACAGGAAAGAAAAACCTGGGGCAGTAATAATCATAACTGAAAAAATAAACTTTAAAAGAAAGGCCATAAAAAGAGACCCTGAAGAACACCTCATAATACTGAAGGGAAGAATCCATTAAGAATGCATAAACATTATAAACAAATGTGAACCCACATAGGAGCACCAAATACATAAGGAAAATTGTGGAAGACTTCAAGAAAGATATAGACAAGAAAACACTTATACTAGAGGATTTTAACATCCCTCTGTCAAAAATGGATAGATCTTCAAAAAAATACATCAACAAGGATATTGTGGCATTGAACAATGGCCTAGATCAAATGGACTTAACTGATATATATAGAGCCTTTCATCCCAAAGAAGCAATGTACACAGTCTTTTCAAATGCACTTGGAATATTCTCAAAGACAGGCCACATGATAGGACACAAAGCAAGCCTCAACAAATTCAAGAAAATTGAAATAATATAATGTATCTTTTCAGACCGTGAGGGCCTGAAACTAGAAACCAACCTGAAGGAAAAAACTCAAAAACACTCAAAGTTATGGAGATTGAATAGCATGCTATTAAACAATGAATCTGTTATGAATGAGATCAAGGAAGAAATCAAAAACTTTCTGGAAACAAATGAAAATGAATTCACAACAGTCCAAAACTTATGCGACACAGAGAAAGCAATCCTGAGAAGGAAGTTCATAGTGATAGAGGCCTACCAAAAAAGATAGAAACATTTCAAATAAACAACCTAACCCTTCATCTACAAGAACTGGAAGGACAACAACAAAGACACCCAGAGCAAGTAGAAGGAAGGAAATAACCAAGGTCAGAGCAGAATTAAACAACATAGAAAGTAAAGAAACAATTCTAAGGGTCAAGAAATCCAGGAGCTTGTTCTTTGAAGAGATAAAATGGACAAGCCTTTAATCAGACTCACCAAGAAAAAAGAGAGAGGGCTTAAATAAACACAATCGGAAATGAAAGAGGAGAAATTACAACTGAGACCACAGAAATACAAAGGTTTGTAAGGAATTACAAACCATATGCCAAGAAATGTGAAAACCTAGATAAAATGGGCAAATTTCTAGAAAAATATAATCTTCCAAAACTCAGTGAAGTAGCAGAAAGCCTGAACAGACCAATAACAGCTGACAAAATCAAAGCAAGTAATCAAAAAACTCCAGCACACCAAAGCCTTGGACCAGAGAGTTTCACAGGAGAATTTTACAAAATATTTCAGAAGAGCCAACTCCAATCCTTCAAAGATTTCCCCCCCAAAAAAAAATCCAAGAAGAGGGGAGACTCTCACATTCTTTTTGTGAAGCCAGCATCATCCTAATCCCAAAACCAGATAAAGACACAACAAAGAAAGAAAACTACAGTTCGATATTGCAGATTAACATAGACACTAAAATCTTCAACAAAATATTGGCCAAGTGCATCTAGCAATACATTAAAAAGATCATACACCATGATCAAATGGGATTCAGGGACAAAGATGCAAGGATGGTACAATATTCGGAAATCAATAAATACATCACATAAACAAAAGGAAAGACTAATATTGCACAATCATATCACTAGATGCAGAAAAAGCATTTGATAAGGTACAGCAGCCATTTGTGATAAAAACACCCAGCAAAGTGGGAATAGAGAGAGCATTCCTCAACATAATAAAGACTATACATGAGAGACTTACAGCCCACATTGTGCTCAATGGACAAAAACAAAAAGCTTTCCCACTAAGATCAGAAACAAGACAAGGATATCTGCTTTCACCACTTCTATTCATCATAGTAATGGAAGTCCTAGCCACAGCAATCAGACAAGAAGAAGAAATAAAAGGCATCTAAATTGGAAAGGAGGAAGTAAAACTGTAATTGTTTGCAGGTGACATGATAGTGTACCTAGAATACCCTACTGACTCCACCAAAAAAACACTAGAGCTAATAAGTGAATTTGGCAAAACAGCGAGATATAAAGTCAATATTCAGAAATCGAAGGCATTTTTGTACATCCACATGAAATATCAGTTACAGAAATCAGGAAAAAAAATCTCATTTGCTATAGTAACAAGAAAAATAAAATTCGTCATAATAAACCTAACCAAGAATGTAAAAGACCTGTACTCAGAAAACTACACAACACTGAAGAAAAAAAATCAAGCAAAACACAAATAAATGGAAGCATATACTATGCTCATGGATTGGAGGAATTAACACTATCAAAATGTCTATACTGCCCAAAGCAATTTATAGATTCAATGCATTCCTTGTAAAAATACCAATGACATATTTCACAGATATAGAACAAACACTTCAACTATTTATATGGAAGCATAAATGACCCTGAATAGCTGCAGCACTTTTGAGAAAGAAGAACAAAGTAGGGGGGATAACCATACCTGGCATCAGACTATATTACACGGCCACAGTAATCAAAACAGTCTAGTACTGGCATAAGAACAGACACATAGATCAATGGAACAGAATAGAGAGCCCAGAAATAAACCCAAGTCTCTATGGTCAATTAATATTTGACAAAGGATGCAGAAGCATAAAATGGAGTAAAAATAGCCTCTTCAACATATGGTATTGGGACATCTGGACATCTACATGCAAAAAAGTGACACTTGACCACCAACTTACACCATACACAAAAATAACCACAAGATGGTAAAAGACCTCAATATATTTTGTGATACCATAAAAGTCCTAGTGGAGAATATAGGCAGAAACATCTCAGAAATTCCATGCAGCAATATTTTCACCAATATGTCCTGTAGAGCATGGGATATAAAGGAAAGAATAAACAAATAGGACCTCATCAAAATAAAAAGCTTCTGCATTGCTAAAGAAAACATTAGCAAAATTAAAAGGGAACCAAGTGTATGGGAAGACATATTTGCCAATGATTCCCCAGACAAGGGCCTGATCTCCAAAATATATAAAGAACTCACACAACTCCACTCCAGGAAGACAAACAACCCAATTAAAAAATGGACAAAGGACCTGAAGAGACACTTCTCCAAGGAGGACATACAGAGGGTTCAGAGACATCTGAAAGGATGCTCAGCATCACTAGCCATCAGAGAGATGCAAATTAAATCCACAATGAGATACCACTTCACACAGGTCAGAATGACCATCATAAACAAATCAACAAACAGTAAGTGCTGGTGGGGTTGTGGAGAAAATGGAACTCTAGTGCATTGTTGTTGGGAATGCAAACTGGTGCAACCTGTGTGAAAACAGTATGGAATTTCCTCAAGAAACTATAAATGTAATTGCCTTTTGACCCAGCAATTTCACTGTTGGGGTTATACCTTAAGAATACTGAAACACCAATCCAAAAGAACATATGCACCCCAATGTTCATAGCAGCACAAATTAGAATAGTCAAGTGCTGGAAGCAGCCTAGGTGCCCATCATTAAATGAGTGGATAAATAAACTATGGTACATTCACACAATGGGTTACTACACAGCAGAAAGAAAGGAGCTCCTACCCTTCGTGACAACATGAATGGTACTGGAAAGCATTATGCTAAGTGAAGTAAGTCAGGCAGTGGAAGACAAATACCATATGATCTCACCTATAAGTGGAACCTAATGAACAAAACAAACTGGCAAGCAAAATATAGCCAGAGACATTTAAATCAACAGCAAACTGACACTAACCAGAGGTGAGGGCAGAGGGAAATGTGGTAAAGGGGCATAAATGAACATGTATGAGGGACCCAGTGACAGAGCCAATGGGAGGTGGGATTGAGGGTGGGAGGTAGGTATGGGTAGGGCAGGGGAAAGTGGTGGTGGGAAAGTGGAGACAACTGTATTTGAACATCAATAAAAAAAATAAAAAATAAAATCATCTTTGAAAGGAATGTCATTTCAGACTGTCCATGAAATTCTGGGAAATGCGATGTGTTAGCTGATGGCAATTGGGAGAACTGTGTGAGGTCCCAAGGTGCCTACTTTGAAGGGGAGTGAGGCGTCATTGTCCTTTGGGCAATGTTCTGATATCTTGTATCTTCTTCAATAAATGTCTCTATTTTTCATGTTACATGCCTGGAGACCTTCTGGACAGACCTCATGTGATTTGTCAGATCCCAGTTAGGGCCTAAATTTGATTATGTTTCAGTCAGAAACTAGTTGAGGTAATCACAGGCCCAAGCTTATTGAATCTTAATCAGATCCCAATTAAGGTCTAACCATAGTCTTGTTAAGATGTACGCAAGACTAAGCCTTCTTAAAGGCTAGCTAACATAGTTAAGATCTCACCAGATAATGATAAGTTCTATTCATGACCAAAGCCTACTTGATCTTTAGTCAGAGCCCTCTTAGGACCTAAGTCTACTTAAGTTTTAGTCAGAAACTAGTTGAGGTAGATCCATGGCCTAAGCTCATTAAACTTTAGTCAGAGCCTATTTAAGGCCCAGTTATAGGCACATAAAGTTACAACCAGGATTAAGTCTAGATAAAAGGTAACTAACATGGTTAAGATCTCACGAGAAGATGGTAAGTAGCCATGGCCAAAATCTAGTTTATGTTTAGTCAGAGCCCAGTTAGGGTCTTTGTCTACTTATGTTTTATTAAGAAACTAGTTGAGGTAGATCCAGGTAGATCCCAAGCTTTGTAAATCCTACTCAGGGACTTCCAGACAAGATGGAGGCATAGGTAAATACACTTTGCCTCCTTGCACAACCAAAAGGATAACAACAAAGTTAAAAACAAAAAATAACCAAAACTGCCAGAAAATCAAACTGTATGGAAGTCCAACATCTAAGGAGTTAAAGAAGAAACATTCATCCAGACCAGTAGGATGGGTGGAGACGGACAGGCAAGCCAAAGAGGACACATGGCAAGGTAGTCACTGGAGGATCAGGCAGGCAAGGTGGCAGCTGGCCATCCACGTTTGCATGCATATTAACCAGGAGGTACAACTGGGGAGCAAGACAGACCATGCAACCCAGGGTTCCAGCAGAGGCAAAGAAAACATCAAAACCTCTGGCTGTAAAAACATTTTGGGGTTGTGGCAGTGGGAGAAACTCCCAGCCTCACAGGAGAGTTCATTGGAGAGATCCATGGGGTCTTAGAACGTACACAAACCCACCAACCCGGTAATCAGCAGCAGGAGGACCCAGACTGCTTGTGGGTAGTAGGGGAAGTGACTGAAAGCCGAGGAGAGCTGAGCAAGTGGCATTGTTCCCTCCCTCACCCCTCTCCCACATACAGCACCACAACACAGTGACGTGGGTTGACTTGCCCTGGTGAATACCTAAGGCTCCACCCCTTACAACATAGCAGGTGCACAAAAAGAAATATGGCCCAAATGAAAGAATAGATGAAAGCTCCAGAAAAAGAACTAAGTGACAAAGAGATAGCCAACATGGCAGGTGCAGAGTTCAAAACACTGGTAATCAGGATACTCACAGAAATGGTTAAGTACGGTCTCAAAACAGAGGAAAAAGTGAAGGCTATGCAAAGTGAAATAAAGAAAAATATACAGGGAACGAACAGTGAAGGGAAGGAAACCAGGACTCAATGATTTGGAACAGAAGGAAGAAATAAAAATTCAACCAGTATAGAATGAAGAAACAAGAATTCAAAAAAATGAGAAGAGGCTTAGGAACCTCTGGGACAACTTTTCACATTCCAACATCTGAATCATAGGGGTGCCAGGAGGAGAAGAGGAAGAGCAAGGAATTAAAAACTTATTTGAAAACATAATGAAGGAGAACTTCCCCAGTGTGGTGAAGGAAATAGACTTCCTGGAAGTCCAGCAAGCTCAGAGTCCCAAAGAAGCTGGACCCAAGGAAGCACACACCAAAGCACATCATAATTACATTACCTAAGATTAAAGATAAGGAGAGAATCTTAAAAGCAGCAAGAGAAAAGCAGAGAGTTACCTACAAAGAGTTCCCATAAGACTGTCAGCTGATTTCTCGAAAGAAACCTTACAAGCAAGAAGGAGGTGGCAAGAAGTATTCAAAGTCATGAAAGGCAAGGGCCTACATCCAAGGTTATTCTACTCAGCAAAGCTTTCATTTAGAATGGAAGGGCAGATAAAATGCTTCCCATATAAGGTCAAGTTAAAGGATTTCATTGTTACCAAGCTCTTATTATATGAAATGTTAAAGGGACTTATCTAAGAAAAAGAAGAAGACCAAAACTATGAACAGTAAAATGACAACAAACCCACAATTACCAACAACTGAACCTAAAAAACAAGAATTTAAACTAAGCAAACAAGTAGAACGGGAACAGAATCACAGAAATGGAGATCACATGGAGCGTTATCAGCAGGGAGGGGGGATTCAAGAAAAAGGTACAGGGAATAATAAACATAACTGGTAGGCACAAAACAAACAGGGCGAGGTTAAGAATAGTATAGCAAATGAAGAAGCCAAAGAACTTATATGTACCCAAGAACTCATGACACATGGACATGAACTAAGGGAGGGGAATGCTGGTGGGAGTAATGATGCAGGGTGGAGGGGAATAAAATGGATAAAAGAAATGGGACAACTGTAATAGCATAATTAATAAAATATGCTTTAAAAAAAGTCTAGTCAGAATGTAGTTAAGGCCCAGTCAGAGGCTTTTTAAGGTATAGGTAGAGCTTAAACCTCATTAAAAGCTAACCAACATGGTTAAGATATCACCAGAGAATGTTAAAGGACTAGCTGTGGATGGTGTCTAGTTTATGTTTAGTCAGAACCCAGTAGGGCCTGAAATGCTTATGTTTTAGAAAGAAAGGACTTGAGATAGATCCAGAGCCTAAGCTTATAAAAGCCTGGTCAGAGCAAACTTGAGGCCTAGCCAGAGTCTTTTTAGGGTATAGCCAAGACCTAAGTCTAGTTAAAAGCTCACTAAGTTGGTTAAGATCTTGCCAGAGTATATAAGAGCTACTATGACCTAATCCTCATTTATGTTTAGTCATAACCCAGTTAGGGCCTAAATCTATTTAAGTTTTAGTTAGACAGTAGTTTAGGTAAATCCAAGGCCTATGCTTTTTGATGCCTATTCAGAGCCTAGTTAAGGCCTAGTCAGAGTCATCTTAAGGTACATCCAGAGCCTAAGCCTATTTAAAAGCTAGTTAGCCTAGTTTATTCCTAGTCTGAGGCCAGTTAAAGTTTAAGCATGGGCTAAGCCTGGTGCAGGTATAGGAAGGACATAGGAATGAGTATAAATATACCAATAGCCTAAGTCTAGTTAAGGATTAGTTAGTGCATTTAGGGCCTAGTTAGTCCATTTATAGCACAGGTGGCAAACACAAGGCCCACGGGCCGAATCTGGCCCTCCATCTTGTTTTATCCACCTGGCACCTTGTTTCTACCCAGTGGCAGCGCTGAACTCCTTGCCCCTAATTAAGGAGTAGTTACATTTATACAGTCCTAAAATTACATTCAGCCCTTTGAAAGCAACTATGAGGCTGATGTGGCCCCCGGTGAAAATGAATTTGACACCCCTGATTTATAGCCTAGTCAGGGCTAAAGCCCAGTTAAGATCTTATTAGCCAAGTTAAGGTCTAGTCAGGGCTCAGTTTTGGCTTAGTTGGGGTTCAGTTCACTTTTCATAAAAACCTAAGATAGGTTAAAGCCTAGCTAGCCCAGTTAAAGCTTATGAAGAGTCTAAACATTCTTTAGCCCTAGTTAGAATCTATTTAAGCTCTAGCCAGTGCCAAAGCTTATCTAAGTTCTAGTCAGAGTGTAGTTAAGGTCTAGCTGCTACCCAAATCTAGAGAAGGCATTGTCAGAGTCTAGTTTAGGGATTTCTAGGTCTAAACCTAGTGAAGACTTAGCTCAGTTAAGGCCTAGGCAGGGCTTACATCTAGGGAAGGCCTCCTCAGAGTCTAATTAAAGCCTAGCCAGTGACTAAACCTAGTTAAGTCCTAGTGATAAATGAGTTAAGGTGAAGTCAAAGGAGAAATCTAATTAAGGCCTTGTTATTCTCAGTTAAGGGGTAGCCAGTCCCTAGGCATAGTTAAGACTTAGCCAAGTTAAGGCCTGCTCAACCCAGTTAAGGCCTAGTTAGGGACAAAGCTGAGTTAAGTCTTAATCAGCCAGTTAAGGTCTAGTCAGGGCCTAATTCTAGTTAAGATCTATTTGAATCTAAGTTAAGGTCTAGCCATGGACTAAGCCTATTTAAAACCTAGCCAAAGCATAGTTAAGACTTAACTAAGGTCTAAGTATAGAGAAGGCCTAGTCAGAGTTTAGTTAAAGGACTGCCTGGCCCTAAGCCTAATTAATGACTAGTCATTGTGTAGTTAAGGTAAAGTCAGGGCCTAAAGTCTAGTTAAGGCTAGCCATCCCATTTAAGGCTTATTCAGGCCCCTGACTTTGTTAAGGAATAGTAAAGACTTGTTAAGGACTAATCAAGACTAGAGTAATGACATCATTCCAATTTGTCTAAGACTTTCCATATTTAGCACTGAAAGTTCTAGAACTTGAAAAATCCCTTGATCATTGGCAAACGAGATTGGTTGGTCACTTTACTCAAGGGCTTTAAAACAACTTTTCTTTGTCTTGGAATTTATAGTTTACAAAACACATTTTCAACATTATTTTATTTGATTATTACAGTAACCATTTGAGATAGGTCTCATCATCATCCTCAAGATACAGGTGAATAAACTCAAGTTTAGAGAGAGATGCCATACAGTTAATGCGTCAAAGGCAGAGTTTAAATCTATGTTTAAACTCAAAAGCATTGCTCTTATTTTCTAATCTAAAGGCATTTCCTCATAATTAAAAAAATTATATAAATCATAAAAGTAGTGCTTGCTCAAGGTATAATCATCATCCTATTTTCAGATCAAGAAAGTGAGTCACAGCAAGCTTAAGCTACCTGCCCAGAGTAACAAAACTTTTAGTCTTGAACCCAGGTTTCTCTGCCTCCAAACTCCATATTCTTCCCCTTAAGAATAATTTCGTTCCTCCAACCTTCCCCAGTGTCAAAAACTTTAGTACATGACTGTGTGGCTGAGATTGTTGTATATGTCTTCATGTTTTATTGATGTTTGTGTCCATGTATTGTCTGAAGTCCATCAAGCATTTGCTAGACTGTACTTGAATTGATGCATGCTCTTTCAATAGGGGATATTTCCTGAGCATGGCAACAAAGCTGACTTGGTAGCAGAGTCAAGCCTCAACCACTGGATTTGCTGTGATCAAGGCAAGGACATTGAAGACAAACCCGGTCTACATAGTAATTCTTGGGAGAGTTACTGGATACATACATCTTTGTTGTAATGACATTCTGAGGGCTAGGGAAAGAGATCAGGCTGCCCTCTCTGCTACTGTGGATTCAGCTGCCAGAAGGAACTGAAGACTTGGCTTGTCTTTTCCTGGCTGTGCAATTTCTGTTGCCTCCTGTGAGCTTATCAAGGGTGACAAGTTTCTCTGTTAAAAAGCCTGTATGTAAATATAGCTATAACTTCCACTATGTTATTCTGAGGACAAAATCGTTGCCACCCCTGCAGAACGTAGCAGCTTCTGGATTGGATGCCAATGGTAGCAGTATGCCAAGCATAAAATATTCTGTTTCCCCCTGCCAAGTGGTACATTCCTCTTCAGTGGTACATTTAAAGAGACAGTCTCCATTCTTCTTGTGTGGTAGTGCCAGTGGAGGAGAGCTTTAAACATGGCCAGTCAGTGACTTAGATTGTGGCACAGTGAAAGAGGCCACTAAAATGCACTTTAGGTAGCAGATGCCTTCTTGGACAGTAATTTCCCCCTTCATTCTGTTAAGTTGCTTTGCACAACTGCTTGGTTTAATGTGTAATACAAGAGACAGGCAGAGCTGGTTTGGAAGAAACATATGATTTATTTGACTGAGCAGCTGGTGTATTCAAATGTTGCCTTCTTTCTGGGAAAGAGCACCATTTGGAAATGTCATCATTTGACATTCACATGGTGATTCCCCCACACAAACTCAGTTCTTTAGATGACTTTAAGTATATATATTTCCATGATCTGGAAAATTCACACATTCAGCTTTAAGGCACTGGGTTAATGGCATAAGCAGGGCATGTGTCTGTTCTAACAAAATATCTGGAATGCCTTTCCTTAAGGACTAGGAGCTTTGCAGTATAATGTTGGAGGTTATGAGAAGAGAGCACAGAACTGGGTTTCTGGTTCTACTACATTCCAGTTATGTGACTGGGTAGATCATTTTGCGTATAAAACACTATAAAAAATGTCAAGAATTATCAATCCTATTATTAAGTCAAGAAACATTTATTGAGTACTCACTGCATGCCAGACACTGTTCCTGTACTTGAACAAAATAGAGATCACTGCTTTCATGAAGCTTACTTTCTAGAGAGGGGAGCCATAAGATAAAGAATAATTATAGTAATTCCACTTCTGGGCATATATCCAAAGAAACCCAAAACACTAATTTGAAAGAGTATATGCACCCCCATGTTCATTGCAGCATTATTTACAATAGCCATGATATGGAAACAACCCAAATACCCATCAATAAACAAGTGGATAAAAGTGTTGTGAGACATACATACAATGGACTACTACTCCACCATTAAAAAACAATGAAATCTTACCATTTGTAACAGCATGGATGGGCCTAGAGGGTATTATGCTAAGTGAAACAACTCAGACAGAGAAAGACGAATGCCATGTGATTTCACTTGTATGTGGAACATAAAGAGCAAATTAAGTGAACAAACAAAACAGAAACAGACTCATAGACCCAGAGAGCAGACTGGTGATTGCCAGAGGGGACAGGTTTGGGGGGATGGGTGAAAAAGGTGAAGGGATTGAGAAGCACAGATTGGTGGTTACAGAATAGTCATGTGGATGTAAAGTACAACATAAAGAACATACTCAGTAATATTGTAATAACTATGTATGGTGTCAGATGAGTACTGGAAATATCCAGGGGACACTTATAAAGTATATGATTGTCTAACCACTATGGTGCACACCTGAAACTAACAGAAAATAATATTGAATATAAACTATAATTGAAAAATGAAAAAGTAATTAAAAATAAAAATAAAAAAGAATAATCATAATAAATAGGTAAAGCATACAACATGTATAGAAGACATTCGGTTCCAAGAAAATTTAAAAAGGAGAGCAGAATAAGAAAGACTCAGAAGTGCTGAGTTGGGAGGGGGATGTTTAATTTTTTAAAGGGTGGTAAGTATAGCTCTCATTGAGAAAGTGAAATATAGAAGCATGTGAGGGATTTAGCCACTCAGATAACTGAGTAAAAACCATTTCAGGCAGAAGGAAAAACCAGTGCAAAATGCCTAAAGAGGAAGTGTGTTTGGTGAGTTTGGAGAAAGAGGCCAGAGTGCCTGGAACAAAGGGAAGAGAAAAGAAATAGAAGATGAAGTTACAGGTTATATCATGGAGGGCCATGTAGGCCATTAGAAGGATCTGGGTTTTACTCTGAATGAAATGCAGAGCATTAGAAGACTAATGGCATGATCTGACTTAATTTTAATGGGCTCAATCTGATTGTTGTATTGAGAAGAGACTGGAGTGAGGCAAAGGGAATCCTGTTAGGAGGCCATTGTAATAATTAATTGAGAGGTGAATGGTGGTGGCTCACAATGGCTATGTGTCATTAGATTCTGGATATATTTTGAAGGCAGACCCAAGAGAATATTCTGGTGGATTGTGGGAAAAAGAAAACATTCAAAGATAAACTCAAATTTTTTTATCCTAAGCAGTTAGAAGGATAGAGTTGCTGTCTACGGAGATGGAGAAGGCTATATACGGGTGGAGTAAGTTTTGGAGGGAAGACCAAGGATCCAGTTTTGAATATATAAAGTCTTAGGTATTAGAAATCAATGTAAAGACAATTATGTACACAAGTAGGGGATTCTGGAGAAAGGTCTAGGCTAGCTAAATAAATTTAAGAGTCATCTGTATGTAGTTGTTATTTATAGCCTATATGAGATCACCAAGGAAATGACTATTGATGAATAAGAAGAGGACTTGGGGAGTCATGAACAATGTCACAAGTAAGATGAGGACTGGGAATTGACTATTGGATTTAGGACTGTGGAAGTTACTGGTGACTTTGACAAGGGTAGTTAGGCAAAGTGTCCATTTTGTTTAATTAAAAGTGTATTTTGGAACAGATGTACTTTACCAGGTAATGAGTCACAAGAGATAAAAGAGTTAGTTTGTTCTTGTTGAGCAAACCTGCCTTGAGATTCCCCTGCCTCAAGCTAGTATTTAAAAAAGAAACCCTGTAAGGAATCCTGTAAGGACAACTCCTTCCAGCCTTGTACTTGAGCAGCATGCTGGTCTGGTATTGGGAGGGCTCTTGCCAAAGGTGAGGGCTGTATGGCCCCGGTGTGCTTTTCTGAATGTCAAGCAAATAGGGAACAGAATTTGCTCTTTATCTATGTTTAAATGCTAAACACCGGCCCCTTTTATGAACCCTGAGAGGTAGAGGAATGAAATCTTCGGAGGGAAAGGAAACAAATTCATGCTCAAGGGAAAAACATTTTTTCTTTTTAAGAGATTACGAAAGATTTTTTTTCTGCCTTACTTCCTTCAACTTATTCTGATTGTATCTATCCCAGAGGTCAAAAGGGAGAAGTTAGAAAACAGGAGACTATGTACTCTTGTCTTATTTTTTATATTCATAGATTAACATATGGCCTTAGGTGATTTTAATGTCCAGTTAGTTTTCTGGTGTTTTTCCTTTTTACTAGAGCATTCTAATTGCAGGCACACGCTGGGAACAATAGTATGTAGGGATGAGGACAATGGAATGGTTATCCTCAAGGGGACTTGTGACCTATGATCTATTTGGTAAGCTATCTTCCATGGTTATATTGTGTTCTTGTTAACATCTTAACACTGCTCCCTACTCTGCTGGTGATTTGAAGCTTCCCAGTGCATCACTAGGCAGACCACAGTGTAAGCAACAGCACAAGAGGGCTGAGAGATGAAATAATCAGGTTCTTACTCTCGCTCTGCTACTAAGCCCCTGTGTAATCTCAGCAAGTCACTTATCCTCGCTGGATCTTCATTTCCTCATTGTAAAATAGGGATAATCCCTGCTGCACAGGATTGGCATAAGAATTAAATAAGTTAATGTATGTGAAAGTACTTGAGGGTATAATTAACAGACAAAAAAACTGTAAAACATTGGAATAAGTTACCAAGGGAGGTTATGGAATCTTATTTTGAGATCATTAGAAACAGAAGCTTATCCTTTGGCAGGTAAGCAGTAAGCACATTTGCAGGCAAAAGGAAGAAATATAGGACCTCCAATCTTCATTCAGGTGAAGTCATACTAGACACAGGGTAATGGCTTTCATTATCTTGCCTCAATGATGTCACCAATTACTTTTCAAGTAGATGTTTCCAAGGCATAATCAGTTCATGCTTTGAAAGGTTCATTGCCATAATACCAGTGGAAGGTTTTGTCCATGCACTGTTCTGAAGGAATAGCCAATGAGCAGTCCAAAGCGTAATCAGCTTTTGCCTGGCCAGAGCTCATAGCCAGAGTGAGCAAGTGCTTCAAAGGCAAGAGGGAGTTAGGCTAGGAAGATCTGCTAATCCTCAGCTGTGCTGCTCCCTCACATTTATATCCAAGTTCAAAGTCACATTGGTTCTATGAAATGAATTGTATTTCTGGTGCTTCCTTCCAGTTCTTGTTACGTCTGCAGCTATCTCCCCTCCTACCTTCCAGGGATCACTAGTCAGTACCTGGAATGCACCACACCCTGGTCCCTTGATTCTGGGGATTTCTCTCGAACAACTATATTAGTTAGCATTTATTAAGAGTTTACTACATACCGAGCACTATTCTACACTTGTTCATGTATTAATTCATGTAATTTTCATAAATGTTATTGCCTTCATTTTATAGATGAGAACACTTAGGCAAAGAATAATTTAGCAAACTTCCAGTTAGTAAGTGGAAAAGCTGAAATTCAAATGTAGGTCTGTTTGATACAGATCATACCTATACAACCAGTAGAATTTTACTGTCTCCTCCAGATAAGTACAAATAATTTTTTTGAGGAAAGACTTGGGAGTAAAATGCCTTTTCTTGTTATCTCCAAGTTCTCTTTTTATTTCCTTTATTTAATACCCTGTCCTCTGCACTGGTAATATTTAAAAGCCAAGAATCTTTCTGGAAGAATTACAATTTTTTTTCAGGCTCTCTGGGGGCCTGTGGGCTTCTCACAACAGCCAAGATTCAGGGACAATCTGCTGCAGGGTTCTACCAAGTCAAGATGGGGTGGCTGTCCTCATGTTTGGATAGTGTTTTGAGAAAACTATGTGTCTTTCTAGGAAAATAACCAACAGTTATATTGTCAAAAGTGGTTGTTTTCTCCAGTGAATAGGCTGTTTTTCTGAAGGGTAAGCAAGAATATGTGATTCTCTCTGAAACACTGAACAAATTTGGAGGAGGAGGAAATAATTTCAATAGAATTTGGTTAAAATTGACCATAAGGATATTTCCTAATCCTCTGTTTTTTCAGTCTTTGCTTTGAATTTCTCATATATTTTCAAGAAAAGGCCATGTTTAGCACCTCAGCCACACAATTCTTTTCTTTCTTGATAAATTAAAAATGGTTCATGGGGATTTAAAATGTCAGATTCTATAACAGGCAAATCCCTATTGCACCAACTTTTTTGTAAGGCAAAGTTTTGTGGTTTTAAAAAGCGAGTTTAAAAGGTAAATACTGTTTGTTTGGCTCATTGTGGCCCTCCAGACAGCTTTTGTTATGTCAAAATTATAAAATTTGCCCTTTAGGAACAAGAACCTCTTGATGTTTTCTTCAATGGTGGGGAGGGCAATGAGAAGTAATTTCTGGGTGTGTTTTTAAAAATCTATATTGAATACATGTATCCAAATGGTAGTGCAGCACTAGAGAAGGAAGCATTATGAAAAAAAAAAATTTCTATTTGTAAATAGGAAACTGGCACCTATACTCACCAAAGGCCCATTTTAATTTCTCTCCCATAACTGTCTCTGTTCCCTTTGGATGTGAACTACCATATTTTGTGGTGTATAATGTGCACCTTTTTGCCCAAATTTTTGAGGGAAAAATAAGGATGTGCATTATACATGGGTAGTTCCTGAAATACCTTGTATCTGTTCTTGTTTTTTGTAACTATTTGTTACATAAAACTTCTTCTACCATTATATGTTCAAAAGTAAATGCTAAAATTCCTTTATAATACAAAACATGAGTATCTAAATATAAATAAATAAAAATTGAATTAAAAATTAAAACAAAGAGTTTTTCCCCAAAAGTTTGGGCAAAATGTGGGTGTGCATTATACATGTAAAAATTGGTAATTTTACCTTGCCTGATGCAGAGTTTATCAACTGTAAACATGGGCTGAGAGGATTTGGATTCCTTTGCTCCTTTTCCATACTACTGTTAGACAGTTATTACCAGTTTTCAACTTATGGGCATTACAAAATAGCATGGTACGACTGCCAGCTAAAAGAAAAATGGTGGCTTTTAATTAATTGTGCTAAAAATGTCATAAGAGTGAGATTAATAAAAATCTATGGGGTTAAATATCCTAGTTATCAGATGGAGAGTGTGGCCTCTGTCCCAGTTATTTTTCTGAGCTACTTATAAGATGTGAGTTATGTCATCTTGCTTCAATTTAAAACTCTATCTAACTATAAGGGCCTCTTGCTTTACTTAGCACTACCAAGAAACATAGAGCCACAGGGGCCAAAGGGACCTTTCTCTGTACCTTTAGACTTCATTCCATTTTCATTGCCTGTGAAGACTGGCTTGCCCAACCCTGGAAAGACTTTTATCACTGTCACACTGTCTTTGGTGATTTTATAGAAAGGAGACCCAAAATTAAAAGTAAAATAATTTTTGAGGTATACTATGTATGGTGAAGTGTTCAAATTATGAATACAGTTGAATACTTTTTAAAATATGTGTAATCAATCAAGCATAGAATATTTCTAGCAACTCCCACCTAGTGGTAACCACAGCTTTTACTTCTGTTCTATAGATTGATTTTTCCTGTTCTTAAATCTCACTCATACAAGTGAAATTATATAATACACATGTAATGCATTTGATTTCTTTTAACATTTTTGTACACGTACTTTTGTGAACATTTCTACTCTTATTTTGGTTATATACTTAGGAGTAGAATTGCAGGGTCATGCATTAATGGTATGTTTAGTTTGAGTAAATACTGTGAAGCAGTTGTACCAGTTAACACTTTCACCAACCATATCTGAGTGTTCCAGTTGCTCCATGAACTTCTCATTGCTCAGCATTGTCAGTTTTTTCAATTTTTGCTATTCTGGTGGGGTTTGGTGTGTGTCACTATAGTGTTAACTTGAATTTTACTCATAAGTAATAATAGTGAAAACCTATTCATATGCTGGTAGGACACTTAGATGTTCTCTTCTGTGAAGTGCCATTTAATTTTTTTCTACTTTTTAAAAATTGGATAGTCTGTTTTTTTCTTGTTGATTTGAAGGAATTTAAGAATATATTGATATACTGGATACAAATGCTATGTTGGATATATATATTATGAATATTTTTTCCCAGTCTGTGAGACTTTTCAGCCTCTTAAGGTATCTTTTGATAAATGGAAGTTCTTAATTTTAATGAAATCCAATTTTCCAACCTTCTTTTATAGCTAATGCTTTTTGCATCAAATAAATTTTTGCCTATCAAAAATAATGAAGAAATTTGCCTATGGTTTGTTCTAGAAGATTTAATGCTTTATCTTTCATATTTAGATCTATGATCCATTTCAACTTACACTGCTGCTACTACTACTACTACTACTTTGGTGTCTGTTGTGAGGTGTCATGGTTCCATTGATTTAACTGCTTGTCCTTGTGCCAGTGCCATGTTGTCATAATTACTGTAGTCGTATAGCTAGTCTTGTTATATGATAGTTAATGTCCTCCAGTTTTCCTCTTCTTCTTCAAGATGTTTTGGCTACACTAAGTCCTTCATATATCTTTATGAGTTTTAGAATCTCTTTGTCCAAAGTGCCCTTTGAAGGTGATTTTGAGCTTATTAGCTATCTCAGGCCCTCCCACCTTCAAAACCCAGGTAACATTTTCAGGCGCGAGTGACAGTGTATTTACGGTAGTTCCCCTCCCACTACTGAGAAGTTATCTCTTAAATAGCGCGAGACTGTAGTACATTTCACTGAGCCTCTCACCGTGAGGCGCCAGCCTAGAACCCAGCTATCTTCAGGTAAGAAAGTTATTCCTGTATTTCACGCTTCTGAAATTTCCAATGCATTATACTAGTCTTAAACTTTATGCCTGTTTCTCCTTTTCCTTAGTAGAGTGCACTCTGCCTTGGGGACAAACCTCATCTTCAACTCAAATTAGCAATCGCCTCATGATTACCAGCTCACTTAGGAAGGGCTCTTATTTCTCTGAAATTTTAGTTCAGTTTGTCATTGTTTTCAAAGATCACGGATATCTTTAAACTTATCAAATTTGCTGTTCATCCTTTCTTATTGTTGTTTTTTAGTTGTGACAGGAGTGCACATATTCCATTTGAAAGCAAAGTCCAGAAATCTTTTACCGGACAGCAACTTGACCCTCTCATTCATCTTGGGTCTATTACAGGTGAGTAGTTAGTTTATGAGTGTTTGTGCCAATTTGGTAGGTCAGTGGAAGAGCAGTTAAAATGGACACATATTCCTGTAACAATGATGTGGATCCCTGAGGGGGTTGACCAGGCTCTGTCCATTCCTCTGCCTTAGGACTCACTGTCCTAAGAACTTGGAATTCAGCCAGTTTCCAAGGATGACAAATTAGATTAACATTCTCAGTTCTACTCCTCCTAGAATGAGATGTCATCTTTGGTGCAAATAAGGAAGATTTTGCTCTTGTAGGAACTTGAATTTCTGCCTCTGGCAGAAAGGCTTTAGGAGTCAGACCTAGACTGATTTTCAGTTCTGCAACCTAACTTACCATTTGACTATGGGCAAGCTACTTATTTTCTCTGATCCCCAAGTTTTCCATCTGTAACTTGATAGTGTTATTGTGAAGATTAAATGTACAAATATATGAAAAGTGGGTTTCACAGTACTTAACACATAAAAGGTCTTCCATAAACATGAGCATTTATTATAATTATTTATGAACATGTCCTCTAATCTGATATCTGGTTTTTTTTTTTCTTCCCAGAAACAGGAAGGTAGGGAGAGAGGGAGGAACCATCGATGTGTGAAAGATACATTGACCACTTGCCTCTCACACACCCCCAACCAGGGACCTGGCCTGCAACCCAGGTATGTGCCCTAACTGGGAATTTAACTGGTGAACTTTTGGTTCTCAGGCTGGTGCTCACTCCCCTGAACTACACCAGCCAGGACTGATATATAATTCTTGAGGCTAGGGATTATGCTTGGTTACTTTGAGGAGGAGTAAAATTTACGTATGGGGAGATACACAAATCTTAACAGTACCACTCTATGAGTTTTCACAAATGTATACTCTTATATTACCCAAAACTCTAAGACATGATCATCACCATCACCCCGTAAAAGTTCTCCTATGCCTATTCTCAGTCAGTTCCCATTCCCCTAGATATAACTACTATTCTGATTTTTTCTACCATAGATCATTTTGCATTTTATATTGGGTTGGCCAAAATGTCTGTTTGAGCTTTTTTTTTTTTGTACGATGGCTGTAGTAATGCTTAGTTGTCTTTAACTTCATTAAAAACAATTTTGTTAGATTGCATTGTGACAGATGCCATATCAGTGTGCATTGAAAAAAACTCAGAATTGGTGAATTTTTGTGCAGCAATTTTAATATTGAACATGGAAGAAAATATGCACATTTTTGGTATATTATGTTTTATTATTTCAAGAAAGGTAAAAATGCAAATGAAGTACAAAAGAAAAGATTTTTGCAGTGTATGGAGAAGGTACCGTGACTGATCAAACATGTCAAAAGTGTTTTGTGAAGTTTCTTGGTACTATTGACATTTTGGCTAAATAATTCTTTGCTGTGGGGCTATGTTATGCATTGGAAGGTGTTTAACAGCACCCCTGGCCTCTACCCACTAGAATCCAATAGTGGGAGAAGGCCGACATACTCAAAATATTCAAATCAATAAAGTTATTGGTGAAAATGAAAAATGTGTCTTTATTTTATGGAATAAACTAAACAGACTTTTTGGCCAACCCAATAGAATTGCATATGAATGGAATCATTTAGTATGTATTCTTTTCAATCTGTTTTTTTCATTAAGTATAATGTTTTTTGATATCTGTCCATGTTGTTGTCCCTATCAGCAGTGGCTTTCTTTTTATTGCATATTAGTATCACATTGTATGAATACACCACTTTGTTTATCCATTCTCCTTTTGATTGACACCTGGGTTCTTTCCACTTTTTTGGAGGGGCATTTATTATGCATAAGACTGCTATGACCCTCCTTGTAAACTTTCATTTCTTGGGTAAATATCTTGGAGTAGAATTGCTGGGACTATATCGGTGCTTGCTTAGTTTTACAAAAAACTGCCAGATGTTGTACCATTTTACACTCAAGAACTAGCAATATATGAGAATTTTGGTTGCTCAACATCTCTGTCAACATGATGTTATCAATCTTTTCTTTAAAAATAGATATTTTATTTTTATTTTTATTATTTTTTGATTTTTGTTCAATTACAGTTGTCTGCATTTTCTCCCCACCCCTCCACCCCTCCCCAGCCAAACCCACCTCCCCGCCTGCCTCCACCGTCCCCCTTGGTTTTGTATATGTGTCCTTTATAGTAGCTCCTGAAAACTCCTCTCCTCACTATCCCTTCCCCCTTTCCCTCTGGCTATTGTTAGATTGTTCTTAACTTCTATGTCTCTGGTTACATTTTGTTTGCTTTTTTCTTTTGTTGATTATGTTCCAGTTAAAGGTGAGATCAGTCTTTAATTTTAGCCAGTCTACTGAGTATGTTGTGGTAGCTTATTGTGATATTAATTTGCATTTCCATGATATTAATGGTGTTGCATATGTTTTCATGTGCTTATTAGCTATAGGCATACCTTGGAGATATTACAGGTTCAGTTCCAGACCACCACAATAAAACAAATATCACAATAAAGCAATTCACACAATTTTTTTCAGTGCACACAAAAGTTATGTTACATTATACTGTGGCCTATTAAGTGTGCAATAGCATTATGTCTAAACAACAATGTACACACCTTAATTAAAAATATTTTATTGCTAAAATGCTAACCATCATCTAAGCCTTCAGGAAGCTGTATTTGTTTTTCCTCATGGAAGGTCTTGCATTGATGTTGACAGCTGCTGACTGATCAGGATGGTGGTTTCTGAAGGTTGGGGTGGCTGTGGCAATTACTTGAAATAAGACAACAGTGATGTTTGCCTCATCAGTTAAATGTTTGCCACATTGATTTTACTCTTCCTTTCACAAATGATTTTTCAAATATCACTGATTACAGGTCACCATAAAAATTCATAATAATGATAGGGGAGGGAGGTGGGTTCAGCCAGGGTGGGGGGAGGGAAGGGGAGAAAAGGCATACAACTGTAATTGAATAACAATAAAAAAAACAAAAAACAAAAAAACAAAACAAAAAAAATTAATAATAATGAAAAAATTTGGACTACAAGATAGATTGAAGTGAACAAATGCTGTTGGGAAAATGGCATCAATGTACTTATTTAGTCCAGGGTTCCCACAAACTTTCAATTTGTAAAAAACTCTATTTGTGAAGCACAATACAGTGAAACACAATAAAACAAGGTATACCTGTATTTGTTTTTCTTCCTTTGTAAAATGTTTGCTCAAATCATTTGGTCATTTTAAACACTGGTTTGTTTGTTTTTTTTTAATTTTTGAGTTGCAGAAGCTCTTTTTTTTAAATATATTTATTGATTATGCTATTACAGTTGTCCCATTTCCCCCCCACTCCACTCCATCCTGCCCACCCCCTCCCTCCCACATTCCCCCCCCCATAGTTCATGTCCATGGTTCATACTTATAAGTTCTTTGGCTTCTACATTTCCTACACTATTTTTACCCTCCCCCTGTCTATTTTCCAACTATCATCTATGCTACTTATTCTCTGTACCTTTACCCCCCTCTCACCCTCCCACACCCTTATTGACAACCCTCATGTTCTAGTTGTTTGCCTAGTTTGCTCTCGTTTTCGTTTTATGTGTGGTCATTAATAACTGTGAGTTTGCTATCATTTTTACTGTTCCTATTTTTGATCTTCTTTTTCTTAGGTAACTCCCTTTAACATTTCATATAATAAGGGCTTGGTGATGATGAACTTCTTTAACTTGACCTTATCTGAGAAGCACTTTATCTTCCCTTCCATTCTAAATGATAGCTTTGCTGGACACAGTAATCTTGGATGTAGGTCCTTGCGTTTAATCTTGGGTAATGTAATTATGATGTGCCTTGTTGTGTTCCTCCTTGGGTCCAGCTTCTTTGGGACTCTCTGAGCTTCCTGGACTTCCTGGAAGTCTGTTTCCTTTGACAGATTAGGGAAGTTCTCCTTCATTATTTGTTCAAATAAGTTTTCAATTTTTTGTTCTTCCTCTTCTCCTTCTGGCACCCCTGTAATTTGGATGTTGGAATGTTTCAAGGTGTCCTGGAGGTTCCTAAGCCTCTCCTCATTTTTCCAAGTTCTTGTTTCTTCATTCTTTTCTGGTTGGATGTTTCTTTCTTCCTTCTGGTCCACACCATTGATTTGAGTCCCAGTTTCCTTCTCATCACTATTGGTTCCCTGTACATTTTCCTTTGTTTCTCTTAGCATAGGCTTCATTTTTTCATCTGGTTTTCGAACAGATTCAACCAAGTCTGTGAGCATATTGATAACCAGTGTTTTGAACTGTGCATCCGATAGGTTGGCTATCTCTTCCTCGCTTAGTTGTATTTTTTCTGGAGCTTTGAAGTGTTCTGTCATTTGGGCCATTTTTTTTGTTGGTTTGTTTGTCTGTCTTGGCGCATCTGTTACTTTAAGGGGCGGAGCCTTAAGTGTTCACCGGGGCGGGGTAATGCTGGTCACAGCCTGGTGATGCTGTACGTGGGGGAGGGGCCAAGTGGGAGCAAGGGCGCCTGCCTCAATCTCCTCCGGATTTCAATCTTTCACTCCGATACCCACAATCAAATTGGGCCACTCTGGTACTGGTTCCCGAGTAAGTGGGCCTGTGCACACTCTAGGCCCCTGTGGGTCTCTCCAACAACCTCTCCTGTGAGGCTGGGAGTCTCTCCCGCTGCCGCCCCAACCCCCAGGGGCGCTTTCAATCAGAGGTTTGAGGCTTTATTTCCCGGAGCTGGAGCCCTGGGTTGCGCGGTCTGCTTCGCTGCCAGCCATTCGTCCAGTTTATCTATGGGTGAATGTGGTGCCGCAGGGTGTTACCCACCACTCTGCCTGCCCCACTCTCCGCCACTCTGAGTCCGGCCTTCTGGGTTTATCTGTGCAAATGTGGGGCCGCAGGGTCTTCTAGTGCTCGGACTGCCTGCGCCATTTGTCCCACACTCCGCCAGTCTCAGTCCCGCCACAGCCACGCGAGTCCTCTCCACCCCGGTGCCCATCTCTGCCCCTCCTACCAGTCTGGGTGAATGTTTATTTTCTATTTCCTTGGTGTCGGTCCCCCTTGCTGTTCGATTCTCTGTCAGTTCTGGTTGTGCAAGGAGGCGCAGTGTGTCTACCTACACCACCATCTTGGTTCCTCTTCGCAGAAGCTCTTTATACATTCTGTGTACAACTTCTTTGTCAGATGTATGTTTTGTGAATATTTTCTTTACCATGTGTTTTGATAAGTTGGTTTATCTTTGTACCTCCTGCTATTCCCATGCATGGTTGAAACTTGATAATATTTACTGAATAATAGAGCTAAAAGTTGTTCATTCTTCCCTCCTTTATTCATTATCACTTACTGATTACCTACTACCTGGCAGCCTCTCTCTTGTGCTTTTCAGGATACATCAAAAAGCAAAACAGACAAGCTTCCTATTCTCATGGTCCTTACATTTTAGTCTATATGTATATGGTGGTGGGGTGGGAGACCAAAAAACAAATAAATAAACAAGAAAATATGAGGTAATTATCGCTTCTATAATACAGAAAGGCATTGTATGTATAATGAGAGAAGGATGATTGGGGGGCTTGTTCAGGTTAGAGGGTCAAAAATCTGAAGAAATAATATTTAAGCTGAGACCAGAATGAGAAATAACCCCCACCCCCCCTCAGGGGAAAGGGATCTCAGGCAGAGAGAATAGCTAATAAAAAAAGGCCTTTAAGCTCTGGCTGGTGTAGCTCAGTGGATTGAGTGCAGGCCTGGGAACCAAAGGGTCATTGGTTCGATTCCCAGTCAAGGCACATACCTGAGTTGTAGGTCAGGTCCCCCCACCCCCGATAGGAGGTGCATGAGAGGCAATCACAAATTGATGTTTCTCTCCTTCTCTTTCCCTCTCTCTAAAAATAAACACATTTTTTTTAAAAAGGCCTTTAAGGTGATTTGGGAGTAGGCACAAACTATAAAAAATACCTCTTTAGGTAAACTACAGTGTCAGGGATTGGTTGCTTTGGAAATGATCGTAAATGGGATAAACTGTTGCTATACTGTTCCTCTTTCTTAGTACTGCAGTACTTAGCAGTTTCTCAACATCTTCCTTGCCCTCCCTGCTCCCCCTGAGCTCCTAAGGTCCAAGATGCTTTGAAGATAGAAATTGTGGATTAGCTAACACAATGGTCATCTGGGTTAAGGCGAGGTCAGGAAATTCTTCCCATCAAAGGTGACCAAGTGATAGACAAAGTAAATCAAGGGTTGCATAAATAAAAGCAACTATATTTGCCTTTATTAGATAATAAAATATGAAATGTTCTACTTCTGTTTTTTATGTTTACATTGTATAATGTGAGTCTATAAATAAAATACCAGTTTAATAAATGGAATATAATTTATTTCTAAATTTTTCCTGGCTTAGAGAGAGATGGAAGAAAAGAGGAGGAGAAGGGATAATGGAAAATGGAGACAGAGAGGAAGTGAAATAAAATGGAAAACAGGTGCAGAAATACCAGCATATCGACCAAGAGGAGGGATGAAACCATCCTAGAGGGAGATGGAGAAGCTGAGAAAAAACTGGGTGAAAGGGAAGCCAGAAGTTAAATAGGTTTTGTGTGAGTGTGTTCCTATATGCTGATGACTTGCTGTACTCCATCTAGCACAGGTCTAAGGAGTACAATTAGCTGGGCATCACTCTGGTCAGAACTGCTGGAACAGGACAATAACACATTGGGCATTATACTGAAGGAGTGAGATGGATGGCTGCTTCCTAATACTATTCATTAGAAGAAGCTTGACTGAGGCTGGACACACACACACAAAAAAAAAAAAAAAAAAAAGAGCCTAATTTGCAGGATGGTTGCTATAAATTTGATGTAAGTACTTGCCCAAGAAAGCAGTTAGTCAAAGGCATATAGCTACACTGATCAACCATGAACTAAAGATATATTCTGATACGAACCAAGATGGCGGCGTAGGTAGACACACTGTGCCTCCTCGCACAACCAGAACTGACAGAAAATCGAACGGCAAGGAAGTCCAACACCAAGGAAATAAAAAATAAACATTCATCCAGACCGGTAGGAGGGGCAGAGATGGGCAGGCGGGGCAGAGGGGACTTGAGTTGCCGTGGTGGGACTGAGACTGGCGGAGTGTGGGACCAACAGGGCAGGCAGTCTGACCATTAGCAGACCCTGCAGCCCCACATTCACGCAGATAAACTGAGAGGGCCGGAATCAGAGTGGTGGAGAATGGGGCAGGCAGAGCGGCAGGTAGCACCCTGTGGCCCCATATTTGTGCACAGATAAACCGGACAAACAGCGGGGAGCAAAGCAGACCTCGCAACCCAGGGCTCCAGCTCCGGGAAATAAAGCCTCAAAACTCTGATTGAAAACGCCCGAGGGGGTTGGGGCAGCAGCAGGAGAGACTCCCACCCTCACAGGAGAGGTCATTGGAGAGACCCACAGGGGCCTAGGGCATGCACAAGCCCACCCACTCAGGAACCAGCACCAGAGAGGCCCAGTTTGATTGTGGGTAGCTGAGTGAGGGATTGGAGTCTGGTGGAGAGGGGAGCGGGCGCCATTGCTCCCTCTTGGCCCCTCCCCCATGTACAGCATCACAGCACAGGGACCAGCATTACCCCACCCCCAGTGAACACCTAAGGCTCCGCCCCTTAAAGTAACAGATGCGCCAAGACAGACAAACAAACCAACAAAAAAAATGGCCCAAATGACAGAACACTTCAAAGCTCCAGAAAAAATACAACTAAGCGAGGAAGAGATAGCCAACCTATCAGATGCACAGTTGAAAACACTGGTTATCAAGACGCTCACAGAATTGGTTGAATCTGTTCGAAAACCAGATGAAAAAATGAAGCCTATGCTAAGAGAAACAAAGGAAAATGTACAGGGAACCAATAGTGATGTGAAGGAAACTGGGACTCAAATCAATGGTGTGGACCAGAAGGAAAAAAGAAACATCCAACCAGAAAAGAATGAAGAAACAAGAACTTGGAAAAATGAGGAGAGGCTTAGGAACCTCCAGGACAACTTGAAACGTTCCAACATCTGAATTATAGGGGTGCCAGAAGGAGAAGAGGAAGAACAAAAAATTGAAAACTTATTTGAACAAATAATGAAGGAGAACTTCCCTCATCTGGTAAAGGAAATAGACTTCCAGGAAGTCCAGGAAGCTCAAAGAGTCCCAAAGAAGCTGGACCCAAGGAGGAACACACCAAGGCACATCATAATTACATTCCCCAAGATTAAAGAGAAGGAGAGAATCTTAGAAGCAGCAAGAAATAAGGACACAGTTACCTACAAAGTTCTTCCCATAAGACTGTCAGCTGATTTCTCCAAAGAGACCTTATAGGCAAGAAGGGGCTGGCAAGAAGTATTCCAAGTCATGAAAGGCAAGGACCTACATCCACGATTACTGTATCCAGCAAAGCTATCATTTAGAATGGAAGGGAAGATAAAGTACTTCTCAGATAAGGTCAAGTTAAAGAAGTTCATCATCACCAAGCCCTTATTATATGAAATGTTAAAGGGAGTTACCTAAGAAAAAGAAGATAAAAAATAGGAACAGTAAAACTGACAGCAAACTCACAGTTATTAACAACCACACCTAAAACAAAAACAAGAGCAAACTAGGCAAACAACTAGAACATGAGGGTTGTCAATAAGGGTGTGGGAGGGGGAGAGGGGGGTAAAGGTACAGAGAATAAGTAGCATAGATGATAGGTGGAAAATAGACAGGGGGAGGGTAAAAATAGTGTAGGAAATGTAGAAGGCAAAGAACTTATAAGTATGACCCATGGACATGAACTATAGGGGGAGAATGTGGGAGGGAGGGGGTGGGCAGGATGGAGTGGAGTGGGGGGGGAAATGGGACAACTGTAATAGCATAATCAATAAATATATTTAAAAAATAAATAAATAAAAAGAAAAAAAGATATTCTGTAATGCAAAATTATTGACTGTACTATAGCAGGAAGAATAACCTCATAAAGGGAGATATGAAAGTGAAACAATGAAAGGAATTTCACAGTTCATATAGGATACATACCAGCTCATCAAAATAATCTACTTAAGAGGAGACAATTGGATATCCCAAACTAATGTAGAGTCTGCAGTATTGGGGACCCCAAGTCCTGACCCATTTCTCTTGTCAGTTGAATTTAAGGTTGCAGAATTGGCACATGAAACCTCAGGACATACAGGCTTAAATGTCTGAGGTAAGCAGAGGAGAAAGAATGGAGAAAACAAATTATGAATTAAACAAGCAAGCAAGTAAGCAATATGAGATATGTCAAATTACTAAAAACTTGAATCTCCAACAAACTTTTTTTATTAAAGAATATTTGACATGCAATATTATATTGGTTTCAGGTATACAATGTAGTGATTTGATATTTATATTCCTTTCATGTGGTTACCATAAGTCTAATAACCATCTGTGAGCATACAAATTTATTATAGTATTCACTATTTTCCTTATGTTATTTCCACATATATTACATATCTATGACATTTATTTTTTTATAGAAGAGTCATTTTTAAGGGAAATGGGGGTGGTAAATCAGACAGATGTGACAGATAGATAATATTGGGCCAATTCCTAGATTTTTAAGCCAAGAATATGACTTTCAGAAGCATAAACACTCAGAAAGAAGGTATGCAAAGCACTCCATAGTATAACTATTCTCACGGCTTGTAGACAAAGTTAGAGGAACTGTATGCTAGGTATGGAATATTGGCCATAATAGGAAATGACCAAGGAGCTTATTATAAGAGAAGCTGTCCAAAATTTGCAGAAGACAGAGAATGTAGGAATTTCTTTTACTATACATCTCCTAGGTTGCAGAGGCATTTGGAAACTTTGATGAATGGATTATTAAAATCACAGGAAGAATTTAGCAACACCAGATATAAATGGCAGCGAGACAAACACACTAATGAAGACAGTTAAGTGAAAAACTCTGAGTGAATGTATGTTCCTCAATAGAGATGTTGAAGAAAGATAGACAAACTGTCTGGTTCATTTTGTTTTCAAATTCCCTAAGAAGAGATAAAGATCATGAAAGGTTTAAAGGAGAATATGACTAGTAGATTGTTATAAGGTCATCAAAAAAAGAGGAGCAATAACTAAGGATACCTTTTCAACCTTACCCTATAGCCAGAACCTGTAGGATGGATAAAGGCTCAAAGATACTAATCTTTGTATTTCTCTTTTATTATTAGATCTGCTTTGCTGTTTTCTCCTGGCTGTGACAATCTGCCATATGGTCATTATAACAGCAGTTCACTACCAGTACCAACAAGAGTACCACAGGTAATTTTGTGGGAAGTTCACCAACTATATGAAAACTGTTACAGGATCACTGGCTTCATTCTGTGCTTGATCATCATAATCATATCAACAGGATAATTTCTGGACCAAACAAAAGCAAAACCATTGCCAGTCCCACAGGATTCATTGTAGCCAAGAGGTGATTTGCTACAGCTTTTAGGATTATTTTATCTTCTGAGGAGAGCACTGAGGCATGGAGCCTGCGCCAATCCCTGTGCTAGTTGGTGGACTTGTTGATTGTCTAGCACAGTTAATAATAATAGCTGAAGAGATTCTACAATTAATGTCACAAGAACAAGTTCCTTGTGTAGAGCAAAATGATGGAGCAGAACCGATAGAAGCAGGTTCAGCTCCTTCTGAGGAAGCTTCACTACCAGACCTTGCTAATCTCCCAGAGTTAGAATTAATACTTACACCAAGAGAAGAAGAAGAACTAATGTTTGACATAGATCAAGCTATGTTAGATGTAGAAAACCTGTATGGGGATGTACTCTCCAGTATAAATGATGACTTAAGAAGTGGATGAGACCCTGCCAGCATGTAAGAACCAACTGTATTTCTCCTTCAAATATTTTTTTTTGTTTCACATATTTAAAAAATTTTTTTCTGAACATTAGCAATATGAATTTTCTCCTAGTTCTGCACATTTTCCTTAATAATACCTTATAGAACAAATAATATTTGATTTAGTTCCAGCAGAGGCTGATCTCATTTCTTCATTGTACTTATTTAAGAAGCTCTGACTTTAGCCATATAGTTCTTTCTTTACCTGTACTTGTTCTCTTGCTAGGATTCATGATAACACATGCAAACAATAACAAAGAAAATAAACTCCTCACCTAACAATGGAGTCAAGACCTGATGTAATCTATCACAGCTTGACATGCAATTTCATTTTTCTACAATGCATGGAAGCTGAAAGAGGAATAATCCCCAGGATGGCATTATAGTGAATATATTCAAATTAACAGGACAAATTGGAACACTTTTACTTAACAAGATATAACTTCTTACTTTAAAAGGCCTCCATACTAGGCCTTTAGGAAAGTGTGTCAACCAGTGGATTCTATAGCAGACTAGTGGAAATGATTCTGAGAAAACAACATCTACCAGATAATGAAACTGCAGAAAGGTTTTCATATAACTTCTGCAAGGGAGAAAACATTGGAAAAGCTGAGGCCAAGAGGTTGCAATGCAGGACTATTTCCTCAAATGCTGATACAAATTGCAACTGCTCTGCAATATTGTTCCCCAAATGGAAATGGCAAATTACATCAAATAATGAGAGAAGTACTAGTACTAGAAGGGCTAGATAAAACCCTGCAAGGATTATTCACCAAAGGAAAGTCAAATACTTATGGTATAGACTTAGATATCATGGTCCACAAGTAGTAGTGGATAAAATATATCTTCTTGGGTATAGCTAAACTTATAAACAATAGCTTGTAGGCTTATTATAGTGAACCTGTTGCAGCCCTGACATAGACATTTTGACTATTGAGAGATGGAAACGATATGAATTTAAACAAAGTCTGGACTGGTATTTAGCCACAATAATTCTACAGATACCAGAAGGGGAAAATGCAGTAGTTAGAGGACCTCCTATGTCAAAACAGAGAGGGGTCAAATAAATGTGTGGGAAATTCACTGATCATACTAATTCCATGCCATACAGTATCCTCACTTCCATTTGGAAGAATAGCTACCCTTCAGACAAGCCTATGGACACTATGGTCATCCTTTCTAGAGAATGGCCTTTGTATCCTATGACATGGGAAACAACTAGGTAAAGATATTAAAGTGTACCATTAGACAAAGTTGTATATACAAATTGTAAAATGATATGTAGAAGTCAATCTATACTGGTAGAAACCTGACTATATGAATTCATATAGAGTCCTAAAGCATATTGTAGTCAAAGGGACTAAAAGACATTTAATTCAGATAACTTTAGAGCTAAACAACATGACAGATGCTGCATCTAATATTGAGGTCAGCATACACAGATATTGGCATACAGTAGTATATTAATTGCAAGTGTAGAGCATAGTGATTCAACATTTATATACTAAGTTTATATATATTACATATCCTATGATATAATCATCACACTAAGTCTAGTAACTGTCTGTCACCATGCTAAGTTATTATAATATCATTGACTATATTCCTGTGCTGTATACTACCACATCTCCATGGATTATTTACTTTTTAACTAGAAGTTTGTAACTCTTAAATCCCCTTCACCTTTTCCCCCCACCCCTCTGCTATCTCCTCTGGCAACCATCAGTTTGTTCTCTGTTTCTATGAATCTTTGTTTTGTTTTGTTTACTCATTTTTAAAGATTCCTTGTACAAGTAAAATCATGTGGTATTTGTCTTTGTCTGACTTATTTTATTTAGTGTAATACCCTCTATGCTTTAATTAAAGGTTTAGAAACAGCAAGGGAAGATGTAAACTCTACAGTGGTATTTTGGACTTTGGGAAATTGTCCTATAAATTTGTGTTGAAATAAAATTCAAAGCATAAATACTTGGACAAGGTCAGGAAACATATACAAGGAGAGCCCATATAAGTCTGCTACAAATTATATTTGATGAGCAATTTAACTGTAAAGGGCAAATCAGGTGCTTCTCAAATATAGATACTGAAGTATAGCTATTCAGCCTACTAGAATTCTGGAATATGGACTTAATACAATTCTACAACAGATTAGTGTGAGCTTGTTAAAACTGTTAGTATTAATGAGGGAACACAAGCAACCAAGCTAACTCAAGCAAGTCATCAAATAAACCAAGAGGAATCTGTGAGACTATTATTCCAGACCTTGAAACAAGATAAAGCTTGAACCAGACCATAAAACAACAAATGGTCAACGCGGTCCAGTATCAAAGCAGGAAAATGCTACAACCTCATAATATGTGGAGCTGGCTAGCTGCTTGGCTAGGTGGGTCACCTGGAAAGATTGTACTAAAATGACACCTCAAGAATAGATGGAATATATTGCAATGTTTCTTTTGATTGTGTGATTATATGTTTTTAATAATTGTTAAGATGTAACCCTACTCCAAGGAATGATATTTGTATTTGTTCTTTGGAACAGAATTAGAAACAGAATCAACAGTGATAAGAAATAGGTATAGGAAATAAGAAAATACTTAGGAAGAAGAGCTGTGGGAAGTATTTTCAGGAGAGAGAAAAAATGTAATAAGTTGCCAACAGTTATGTAGCTGTTCATGGTGGAAAACCATGGAGTTAGTTCCTAAGCAGGTTTATGAACCTAACCTTGTTTTTGTAATATGCAAATTAGCCAACCCTAAGTTGTTGATTGTGATGGAAATAGCTGGGTGGGAATTGGTACAAATCATGCACTTGGAAACATGATTAGATGGAGATATATTAACTAACTTGGAAGTCTACTGATTGGATGCCTTCGATTGGAATCCTGCAAATCTTCTCCAGGAGAATGAACAGAATGGCTGATCTTTTATCCAATGGTCAGCCAAAGAGATCCAAATTAGATCTTTCCTGGGATTTCGTTAAAATTTTTATCGAATTTATTGGGGTGACATTGATTAATAAAATCACATAGGTTTAAGGTGTACAATTCTATAATATATCATCTGTATATTGTACTGTGTGTTCACCAACCCAAGGCAAGTTTCCTTCAATTCTGGATCTTCTTGAGACAGGCTCATCATTCTGAGACAAACTTAAAGGTGTGAAACCAAGGGAAATAAGCTGGTAGATGGCAAAGAATTAGAAAGCACAAATCTTCCTCATTTGTGTGATTACACAGTTGCATTTTTATGTGTAATGATTACTGCTAGTTATGAGAATATAATTGAATATAATCCTTATTAGGTATTTAATCACACTATTTTATTGTTATATGTTTTAACAGATTTTAACTAATAAACTTCCATTTGTAAATCAAAGAACTTGTGGTCATTTTAATTACTTGGTGGTGAGTTTGGAGGCTACCAAACAAGCAACAGAAGGTGGAATATACTCAGAGAATACTGAACCAGGAGTCTGAAGTTCTACTTCAGGCTTTGTCAGATAATCCTGAACAAATCTCTGAAATATAGTCCTTTCTTATTTGTAAAACAAGGGTTAAAGTAATTTTTCTGCCTACTTTCAATGGTAATAAGGAACAAAAAAATGATACACTTTTCAATGGCCTTGGTATGATATATCAGACAATGGGACAGAATATGTGAAATACTGGCTTTTTAGGAATATCTGAAAAATGTCTACATGATGATACCTGTAAGTCTCTGTGACATGTTAAGATTATCCAATAGTTTTATTAGAAATTATCACTTTCTTAATTTACTCCATGCCAAAGATATAGTTTGGACTCAGTTTTTGTTTTATTCTTCTGAGCTTATTTTTCTAACCAAGTTAAATTCTTTTTGGGAGTCCACTTGAGTTCTAGTAGGAATAGTAATGAGGAAAAACAACAATAAAAAGCCTTTCAGGAAATAATGAATTATGTTCCATTTAAGGCTAAGGTTTTGTTCCTGAGGGGTTATGTAACTCTGAACATTATTAACTCGCTATTGTCCAATTAGATTTTTACAATTATTTTTTTTACCTCAAAGCTGACTATTGTGTTGTTGTATTGATAACCTTATCTTAACAGACCAGAGGTGTTTACTCTTTTCCTCTTGGACATACTTATTGCTTTTGCAAGGGCCCTATCCATTTAGTCCACATTTAAAACTTGTTTTCTTCAGAATATAATATGCTTAGTTCACCAACCAACCAAACAAACAAAGAAAAAAAACCCTTAAGAATAACTGCTGGCTGTTGAAGTTATTTGGGAGTTATTCGTATTGACAGATCCAGCTGTATATCGGTGTCAGATGTCATATCTCTTCAGTGTAATAAAGAGTCTTTGAAGGTGATCTCCATTTATACCCCTGAAGAATGGAAATGCATTTCAGCAAGGTAAGGAAAACCACTGAACTCTTTATCCCTTGTCTCAATTTCATCTTAAAGACCCTAGTGAAATGCTCAAAGGATCTCAAGAGGCATTTTTTAGATTAACTCAAGTATTTATGTAAAGTGGACTAGGGAGCCTCATTTACAAAATACAATTTTAGAACTTCAGATTTGATTAACCAAAGATGTCATTAACAAAATCTGTTGTTGAAAATGCATAAACACACATGCTTCTAGGTTAAAACAAATTTTAGCAATATCGATCATTTTAATAGTTTTAGTTTTACTTAAATACTGGCCTTTCTTGAAACTCTATTTTCTAAATTTTTAATGCTAGCAACTCCCTAACTTCCAGTTTTGGAAAATAGGTTGTGTTGCTGCTCATTTTACAGAGAAAAATATTGTCTGGATTTTTTTTGTTTGCTTGTTTTTGTGGAATACAGCTTTTCAACTCAAGGTTTAAGAGACAAAGAGGCATGTAGTTTGTTAGACACTTAGATGTGGGTGGGCTACTCTTTGGGTACTTTTCCCTAGTGCAGGAGTCTCTGGTGCTCCTTTCTTACAATACCTCCACTTGTTGAAAAAGTTTCTTTTTGTACTGGATATTTCTTCCTGGTTGAAATCACAGAATGCTTTAAAAGAAGATTGAACAGGGTGTCAGCAGGAATGACACAAGAGTGTTGAGAAATGCTACATCTGCTCTTTCCTGTTCTGAGTATAGACACTGAGAAAGTAACCAACCTGTCCTTGAAGATAGAACCTCATGAACCAACTGGAATTAGGCATGGAATCAGGTGTGAAAACAATTTTTCTCTTTTAGTTAAATTGTCCCATTCCTATTTAGAATTGTTCCTCCTTTAAATAATTCTGATCCTAGAAGATAATTCTTTTCTAGCCTTCCTTAGGACCCGAATGTCATCTGGAAAAGCTTGCCTTTAAAGAGATGCCTCCAACTTGTTTATGTGCTTCACGCATTCAACTCTCAAACTAAATGTGTTCCATTAGACCTGGGGTGTAACTCACTTAAGATGTGAACTATTTTTCTTCTTTATGAGTAAGCGCACATAAACTATATGCCTCCAAGGAAACTCAGGAATTTTATCTAACAGAAAAGCTGAGTTCATTTGCCCTATGTATAATAGAAGGGTAAAATTAGTTTTCATTCATTTATTTGCATCCAATGAAAAGCTTAGTTTGCCTAGTTATATCACATCCTATGTAAGGAGAATTTGTACTGTGAAAATTGGTGCTCAAGTGTATTGCATAATATGATAAAATAAATGATCAAGATTGCAACTTTTCTTATGCTCATGGCCTTAAGCACTGTTTGAATGCTTCACTTTTTAAAAGGCTAGATTATGGGTATTTATTGAACACACTTAGTGTGCTTCCTCAGATGAAGGACTTTTGAAAATGAAGTGATGGCAAACACTTGAATTATTCTTTCTTATCCAAACACACTAAACTTGAAATTACAAAAACAACCACCAAAATAAGGACAATGCTAATTTGCTCAAGGTGAGAGTATTCAGTCTTAAACTAGACATGTGGATTGATAGAGAGCAATTAGAGACTACAGTTGACTCTTGAACAACGGGTTTGAACTTCCCAAGTCCAGTTATCTGTGGACTTTTTCAATAATACTGCAAACCTATTTTTCCTCTCTATGATTTTAAATAGAAGTTTATTTTCTCTAGCTTACTTTATTATAATAATACAGTATACAATACACATAACATACAAAATATATGTTAATAGAAGTTTATGTTATCAGAAAGGCTTCTGGTCAGTATTAGCTTGTTAGTAGTTAAGTTTTGGGGGAGTGAAAAGTTATAGATGGATTTTCAACTGTGTGTGGGGTCGATGCCCCTAACCATCCACGTTGTTTAAGAGTTAATTGTATACTTATTTGAGACTCATTGGAACCACGGATTAAAAAAAAAAAAAAGAAAAACTGAATTTCAGAGATTGGGAAGGATTATGGAGTTATTTAGTGGAAATGAAGTCACAATTCACAATTCACAAGAGATTTACAGATATTGATGAGTATAAATTAAGTTTTACATTCTGAAAGCAGTGTCTTTAGAGTGCAAACAAACATTAGGATATATCTGAATTTTCAAGCTTGCCCTGCTAATCATTGTGGCCCGGTTTGAAGAGAAACTAAACTAAAATTGATCTATAGCCATTGTTAAGGTAATTTATCTTGGAAAATTTGGAGCTAAATATATAAATCTTGAAATAATTCTGGTGTCTCTGGACTTGGGATTAAACTTTGGATCATTTTTCAGTTTATGTGAGAGTGTATTCTTTTTCATGAAATTATTGACGTCAGAGTTGAGAGTTACTCAGTATCTTTGCTCTAATTGCTGCAAGCCTAGAATTAGAGTTTCATGTGTTCTGACTGAACCAGTTAGGTGTATTAAATTCCAGAGTTCTCACTGTTTGATTCATAATGATGAGGGAATACCACCAGGCCTAAAATTGTTGATTTTTGCATAAATGCAGTGCTTTTGGATTACTTTTGTATTATCGCTGAATATAATAATTTTGAGTAGTTAGAAGGTTCTACTTTGCCAGTGTTATGGATTAAAAATAATATCTGTAAACGATGAAACTGTGGTTGTATGGGTTCACAGTTGGAAGAAAAGTGGACACACCAAAACTCGTGCATCTTCAAAAAATGACTCCTAGTGGTGATGGTTGCCCAACAACATGAATGTACTTAATGTCATTGAATTGTGAACTTCAAAATGGTTAAAATGATAAATTCTATATTATATATATTTTACTACAATAAAACAAATGACCTTTCCCACTTGAATGTACATAGCAAACAGACCCTGAAAACAATTTTTGAATCTCTGGTACATAATTAAATGAGCAAAAAACAATATGCTGTAACTCCTTGTCACATTTAGGTTGGTATAATGTTAGCTGAGAAATAAATTGTATGAACATATAGTAACATAGAGATAATCTCTAATAATAATAATAACAATAATTTATGAAATAAGGGACATAGAAAACAAGGTTTCAGGAAAGTAAAGGACTAAAAAATGAAGGTTGGAGGGCAGTGAATGTAGAAGAACCCAAGGGTGAGTCCATGGTCATAAGCCAAGCAGATCCCCTTGCGAGTGAGGAAGTCACCACAATGTTTTTTTAAGTGGAGAAGTAACTAAAATTGGCAAATGAAGCTTATATGAGCAGAAGGGGTCAAGTGATAAAGTAGCTGGGAAAGGATCTATTAATACAAAATTAGTGAAATATTGCAGTGAAATTGTTTGAAAATAAATGCCCTGTCAATTTTCAGGGGGATGGGGACCTAAAATTATGAAGTTTATCTACTATCTAGTGAGGTAAGGAACACAAACTTGAGTTATATTCTGCAATATCTATGTTTTATTCAGTTACAATTGTCTGCATTTTCTCCCCTTCCCTCCACCCCACCCCAGCCAGTCCCACCTCCCTCCCCCACCTCTACCCTCCCCTTTGATTTTGTCCTTGTGTCCTTTATAGTAGCTCCTATAGACCCCTCTCCCCACTATCCCCTCCCCACTCCCCTGTGGCTATTGTTAAAATGTTCTTAATTTCAATGTCTCTGGTTATATTTTGTTTGCTTTAAAAATAAATAAATAAATAAAAATTTTATATTAATTACATTAAAAAAGTCTTGTATTAGAAAAAAATATATATCTATTTATTACAATTGTATTCTTGTTAACCATTTTTTCACCTGGAAACAATTCATGTTCTAAAAATACCTGTGTTTTTTTTCCTCACAGTATTATAACAATATGTAAAGTGAAAAATACACTGAAATTATAATATACATAATTAATGGAAATATACATATATATCAAAATGAATAAAAGTCAATTAGACCTTACAGCAGACTACTTAAGACAACTGATACTATATATCAAGAATATGATGATGGGGGAGGGAGAGAGGTGTAAGGAAGGGGGTGGGTAGTTACTATATCTATTACCCTGGGCCCCATGTGTAATAATGAAAATGAAATGAATAATAGCAGCCAATATTTATTGAATGCCTAATGTATGCTAAATATTGTGCTCTGCAGAAATATGTTTTATTTTATGTAAACTTTATATTTCTCCAGGAGGATAAGTGTTCCTGTTATTATCCCCATTTTTCAGAAGAGAAAAGTGAGGTTAAATATCTTCAGACTTAGTGAAATAACTTAAAGCAATTAGTGGCAAAAACTGGATAAGGAGACTCGGGTGGGCCTATCCATTTACTATCTGCCCCAGTACAGTCCTTTTGATCTTCATGTTGCTTTTTTCTCATGTTGTACCCCCTCCAAGGTTGCCCCTGGTACTCATTTTTGCCTAATTTCAAAGGCATAGTATTTTTTTCTTGTTTTAGATAAACGGACCAGGTAAACACACAATGCAATTTATCTCAGGGCTTGGTTGGACCCATGAAAAGTGGCATTGCCGGTTGCCCTTCGGATTACAAGCAACTCTTGGTTCAACCTGTTTAAATCTGTCTCCTGGCAGCATTGGAAGAGAGATGAAAATGGAAATTAAAGTACTTCCGGTGCCACACTAGCACATTCTCAGTTATTTTCTGTAATAGGCCTATGCAGTGGAAGAACTATTATCACCTCCATTTTATAATTGAAAAAAAAAAAAACAACCCTAATGTCCTGAAAATTTGAGTGACTTTCTTCAGGTCATACAGCTGGTGAGTTGGAATTCCACCCTCAGTTGCTTTGGGTCTAAAGACCCTTCCCTTTCTACTGCACCATGTACCTACTTAAAGAGTTAAATTAGGCTTCTGGGCTTGCTAGGTGTCTCCCCCAAATTGTTTGATTCAATGGCATAGGACAACACTGGCTACCCTGTAAAAGTAGCCAAAGTGGAAAACAAAGCCTCTCATTCTGCTTGAACTGAGCTCCCTCAAAGAGGTAAATCCTAAAAATTTGGAGGTCATACCATAGCAGATATTACTCTAGGCTTCTACAACACTACGCTCTGAGTATGACTCTATCTTTTAAATGCATGTCTCGGCCTTCTTGCTGAGGAGCTTCCAAGGACTTAGTTCTGTCAACAAGTACAACCATCCAGACAGTGAGCCATCCATAATCACTGCCCACCATGTCCCAGTACATAGGGCAGGGTTTTTGTTATGTATTCTCATGGAAATTCTATTTCAAAACACTTAAGGATACTTTGTAATTATATATCCACTAAATGCTATTATTTACTTAATTTCTACCATGAACTTGTAAGCTCCATGAGGACAGGGTGTCTGTTTTCTGCATCCCAAACACCTAGAACAGTGCTAAATAAGCATTTGTTGAATTAATGAGTGCTTTCCTATTAAAGAGCTAGGTGGTCAGTATTTTTCCTTACTTATCTGGCCATCAGAAAATATGTAGAGGCTGTATGTGCCTTGGATAAATGGGTCTGTTTTTGAGACCTGTCTAACCATTTGTTTCTTAAAAGGCTAAGTGCTAGAAAAATGTTGACTCTGCTCTGCTACTCTGTACTGGAGGGCTTAAGCTTCCCTGACAGGAGAGAAGGACTCAGCTTACCTCTTTCTGGTGATATTTGATTGCTACCTTGAGCTTGGCCAAGTCATGGTACTTCTGAGGGTCAAGTTCTTCACTATGGTCATCTCGATGGTTGAGGATGATTTCCAGTTCCCGGGAGCTCCGAGCTTGGTCCAGCAGATCTTTGGCAAAGAGTTTGCACTGTTGGGAGAGCTCCTCATACTCAGCCTTAAACTCATTCTCTACCTTGCTGAGCTCCTTGAGCTCCCAGCCCAAGCGGAAAGCAGTTAGGATGGGGTCCTCGCTTGATAAGGCAATGAGTGAGGGGCTTGCCAGAGCTTTATAGATGTTCAGCCGGGAGCGAGAGTGACGCAGGCTGTCTACCTCTGAACTGGACACACACTCCACACAGTTGCAGCGGATCTGGTGAGGCCGTGGAATAGTGACTCGTTTTTGGACAAGTAATTTGATGATTTCATAGTTGTTGGTGTGGGCAGCCAACATAATGGGAGTGATGTCTGGTGTGAACTCAGAGAACTGGGTGTCCATCATCAGAGTGGGGACCTAGGTAAAACAAAACAAAAAGCCTAAGTGGGTAGGATTAAGGCTTGGAGAAAGGGGGAGCACAAGGTCCATCAAATGTCAGTGATTTGGAAATTGGAGTCACCATGCCTTTGCCAATTCTCCGCACTATGTTATTTGTGGAATGCTTATTTTATGCCAGGCACTGTTCAAGTGCTTTATACGTATTTACTCATTTAATTTGTACAATAACTTTGTGAGGTAAATATTCTCCTCAAATGAAGAAGCTGAGGCACACAGAGTTTAAAAACATACCTAAGATTACACAGCTTTAAGTAGTTTTTTTGGAACCATCTGGTTCTGTTGTCTTTGACAAGGACCCTTTCATCCTCCATTTAGCTTTCTGGGTATGTGACACCAGAAATGACATCTTAAAACAAAACAAAACAAAACAAAAAAACTGATCTACGATGATCAGCCATGTCTTCCTATCCAGACTGCCTTTTTTCCTTCAATCATTCTTATCATTCACAGATTGCCACACCTAACTCATTCATTGCTCTGTGTGTATATCCCTGTGTGGAATGGTCTACCCCATTTCTCTGCCAATGAAGGGCCATTATAAGCCCTGACTTCTTCAATAGCTCCTGTCTTAACTTGATTTCCCCACTTCATACTGACCACCTAGATATTGTGGCATTAGGTTACAGCCAAGACTTCACTTTGTTGATACTGCCATATATTGTTCTCTTATTATTTCACATGTACCTTTTTTGCTTCTCCAATAAGGTCATGAGCTTTTTGAAGACAAAGCTGTCTTAGTCTGCTCTTGTTTTCCCCATAGCATCTAGCACACTACTGGACACACAGCAGGAACTCAGCAAAAAAGAATTAAATTTCCAAATCTTAAATTAAGACATTGACTCTTGTTTATAAACATGGCTCCTACAATTTGAGTCAATGTGAGCTAGTTTCCTTGGGTCTTTCCTTCCCATGTCCAGCTGAGAAGGTAGACACTCCAAGACTTTAAAGACGGTTAGTAGACAGGTTCCATAGGGAATACCTTGAAGTCATAAAACTTAAGACAGTTCCTGCCTGTCATTTTCACAATTCTATTGCTTCAAAATGGAGACTCTGACCCAAAGACTATAGATTTCTACTCCTCTTCTACTCTCTTCTTCTTCCTCTCTCCATCCTGCTGCTATTATTCCCTTTCTAGACTGTGAAGGTACCATGGACTATCATGAAGACAGCCATGGTAAATAGAGATTCCACAGTGAGGATCAGATGATTCTGATAATAATGAGGATTTTATGATATGGTTGACATCAAAGACCAATAGTTAATAGATAACAGAAATTAAGACTAGGTTTCGGTGAGATCATATGGTATTTGCCCCTCACTGTCTGGCTTATTTCACTTTGCATGATGCTCTCCAGTTCCATCCATGCTGTTGCAAAGGGTAGAAGCTCCTTCTTTCTCTCTGCTGCATAGAATTCCACTGTGTAAATATACCATCAGCTGGGGTCGGGTGGAGGGATGGGGAGAAAAGGCATACAACTGTAATTGAATGACAATAAAATTTTTTAAAAAAGGACTAGGTTTTGGTACACATGTGCAATTCATACTAATAAATGGTAAGAACTGGTAAACTGTAGAGCATATACCTTATCAAGTGAGGCATCTTCTCTTCAGCTTCTTGTTATAAGGACAAATGAGGGCCCACTGTTGCAATTTTTCAAGAGAAATCAGAAGTATGTAAGTTGTGCGACTAATAAGGGGTAGGAGAGGAAGCTGGAAGTTTAGGCAGGAGCCAGATGATAAAAGGTTTCGTTTGCCATGTTAAGGAACTTAATGGTCTCTTTTGGCCATAGGGAGCCACTGAAGAGTTTTAATCAGGACAGGGTTATAGTTGAACAACTGTTTTACAAAGATCAATTTGGCTAAAGTGTGGTGAATTGGCAGTGGTAAATGTGTTGCTAATATTTAATAAGCAACTTTCCACAGAAATCTTGATTTGTAGTGTTTGCCAATTTCTTTGGTATAAATATTCCCACTATGGCCAATTTGAAGTTACTAGTATGACATCATGGAACACAGAGTTGGAAAGAGATGCACACAACCACTTCTCACCAGCTTGTGTAAGCCAGCTCCAGCACACCATCGGATGAGTTTCAGAAAGATAGGGCTTGTTAAAATATATCACTTGTCTAGATGAAGAGATGGTGAGATCTTAAATTAAACAGTGATTCTAGAGATATACAGGAAAGAACAGATTTAAGACATTCATTGGATGTGCCAGGTAATACTGGAAGGTGAAATAAATCAATGAGGTCAGTTTTCTGGATTGCATATCTGATTGATTGTGATGTCACCAACCCTCTGAGAGAGGGTTTTTAAAAAGTTCAATTTTGAACATGTTGAGTTTGATGTACCTATTGGGACAGTAGCAAGACATTGTATAAGTCTTGCATGACTTTTGAAGGAAAGGTCAGGGCTAAAAATATAGATGTGAGAGTCTTCAGCCTACAATGGTTGAAACCCAGAGAATGTATAGGATAAGTCTCTACCTGCCCCAGCTTCCCCATATTTGGGCCTGTTGACCTTCCCAAAGGACTCAGCACTGTCCCAGTTTCCAGAGCAATCAAGGCTTCAAGCAGGAAGTACTCAAGTGGCCAGCCTCAGCCTCCTCCATTCCAAATTTCTGTCATTGGGGATTTGCATTATGGTACTATCCTTGTTCTCTTAGTTTCTGAATCCCAGCTTCTTGCCCACTTCAGTCATAGTTTGTAAAAGAAGATTTCTCCTTAGATCCCTGGTCTGAATTTCTGTTTATGCAATGGGCTTAATATCCCAGGCTTAGTACAGTTTCTGGATTATCTGTGCCTTTGATTATCTTTGAGTTATTTTATAACTGTAAATTGTAATGCAGATATTTCTTGTATGGCAGAATTCAATTATTGTTTTCTATTTGTAAATTTCTTTACATCTATTTGTAAAATTTTTTCAGCATGTCTGATGGCCTATATCAAGGGCCACCAAACTTTTTTTGGTGAAAGTTATGATAGTAAATATGTTATGCTTTGTGGAAAACACAACTATGCCATTGTAGTAGAAAAACAGCAGTAGGCAATACATAAAGGAATGGGTATGGCTGTACTCCATAAAATTTTACTTACAAAAAAAAGAAACAGGCTGGATTTTACTTTTAGGTCATAGGTTGCAAACCTCTGGCCTCCTGGTTCCCTCTCTAATGAAACAAAATTTTTGACATGGTTCACTTGAATTTGCATGAAGATCATGACTGAACTTTTTAAAAAATTATACTTTAATAGCCATTTGGGTTTAGATTGAGGTCAGGTAGAAAATTCAATTTTATTCTTTTCTTATCAAGTTTTGCTTTCACTTTGAATTCCAAAATTATACTGAATGATCTTGGGCTTCCCATTTAAAATAATATTTTTTAAAAGGAAAAAAAAAGTGTAGTAGGTGGTGGAGAAAGGGAAGGAAATCAACACACCAAAAAATTAAATTTGATTCATATTATCTACAACTATACATCTTTTTTGTTTTTTTAAAAAATTTAATTGTATTTTATTTAATAAAATATAAAATTATTTTCATTTCAATACATAATCACTGGTAACAATTAATGAGATTTTATATATTTTTCTTCATACTAATATTTGAAAATCCTATGTGTATTTTATTTTTTAATAATTTTTATTGTTATTCAATTACAGTTGTCTGCATTTTCTCCCCATCCCTCCACCCCACCCCAGCCAAACCCAACTCCCTCCCCTACCTCCACCCTCCCCTTTGATTTTGTCCATGTGTCCTTTATAGTAGCTCCTGTAAATCCCTCTCCCCACTATCCTCTCCCCACTCCCCTCTGGCTATTGTTACATTGTTCTTAATTTCAATGTCTCTGGTTATATTTTGACAGAATCCTGGTGCATGAACCAACTTGACTGAATTTTAAAATTTGAAATGATGTGGGCTGTGCCCACATCAAAAAATACATTGCCTGCATCAGCCCGGGGGTTTTGCATTCAGGCCTTAATGAGTTTGCTCCTGTATCTGCCCTAGGTCTTCCTGTTGAAAAGCTACCATTATATTCCTTTAAAAATATATATTGTTATTCAATTACAGTTGTATGCCTTTTCTCCCCATCCCTCCACTCCACCTCAGCTGAACCCACCTCCCTCCCCCACTTCCACCCTCCCCCTTGATTTTGTACATGTGTCCTTTATAGTAGTTCCTGTAATCCCCTCTCCTCACTGTCCCCTCCCCACTCCCCTCTGGCTATTGTTAGATTATTCTTAACTTCAATGTCTTTGGTTATATTTTGTTTGCTTTTTTCTTCTGTTGATTATATTCCAGTTATATTTTTTATTTTTATTTTTTTTCAGATCTTTTTTTAAATATATTTATTGAATATGCTATTACAGTTGTCCCATTTCCCGCCCCCCCACTCCACTCCATCCTGCCCACCCCCTCCCTCCCACATTCCCCCCCTATAGTTCATGTCCATGGGTCATACTTATAAGTTCTTTGGCTTCTACATTGCCTACACTATTCTTACCCTCCCCCTGTCTATTTTCCACCTATCATTTATGCTATTTATTCTCTGTACCTTCCCCCCCTCCCCCTCCCACTCCCCTGTTGATAACCCTCCATGTGAGCTCCATTTCTGTGGTTCTCTTCCTGATCTAGTTGTTTGCTTAGTTTGCTCTTGTTTTTGTTTTAGGTGTGGTTGTTAATAACTGTGAGTTTGCTGTCAGTTTTACTGTTCATATTATTTATCTTCTTTTTCTTAGGTAACTCCCTTTAACATTTCATATAACAAGGGCTTGGTGATGATGAACTCCTTTAACTTGACCTTATCTGAGAAGCACTTTATCTTCCCTTCCATTCTAAATGATAGCTTTGCTGGATACAGTAATCTTGGATGTAGGTCCTTGCCTTTCATGACTTGGAATACTTCTTGCCAGCCCCTTCTTGCCTGTAAGGTCTCTTTGGAGAAATCAGCTGACAGTCTTATGGGAAGTCCTTTGTAGGTAACTGTCTCCTTTTCTCTTGCTGCTTCTAAGATTCTCTCCTTCTCTTTAATCTTGGGGAATGTAATTATGTGCCTTGGTGTGTTCCTCCTTGGGTCCAGCTTCTTTGGGACTCTCTGAGCTTCCTGGACTTCCTGGAAGTCTATTTCCTTTGCCAGATGAGGGAAGTTCTCCTTCATTATTTGTTCAAATAAGTTTTCAATTTTTTGTTCTTCCTCTTCTCCTTCTGGCACCGCTATAATTCGGATGTTGGAATGTTTCAAGGTGTCCTGGAGGTTCCTAAGCCTCTCCTCATTTTTCCAAATTCTTGTTTCTTCATTCTTTTCTTGTTGGATGTTTCTTTCTCCCTTCTGGTCCACACCGTTGAGTTGAGTCCCAGTTTCCTTCACATCACTATTGGTTCCCTGTACATTTTCCTTTGTTTCTCTTGGCATAGGCTTCATTTTTTCATCTGGTTTTCGAACAAATTCAACCAATTCTGTGAGCGTCTTGATAACCAGTGTTTTGAACTGTGCATCCGATAGGTTGGCTATCTCTTCCTCGCTTAGTTGTATTTTTTCTGGAGCTTTGAAGTGTTCTGTCATTTGGGCCTTTTTTTTTTTTTTTTTTTTTTTGTCTTGGCGCATCTGTTACTTTAAGGGGTGGAGCCTTAGGTGTTCACCAGGGCGGGGTAATGCTGGTCCCTGTGCTGTGATGCTGTACATGGGGGAGGGGCTGAGAGGGAGCAATGGCTCCCGCTCCCCTCTCCACCAGACTGCAATGCCTGACTCACTTACCCACAATCAAACTGGGCCCCTCTGGTGCTGGCCCCCGAGTGAGTGGGCCCTCGCACGCCACAGGCCCCTGCGGGTCCCTCCAACCACCTCTCCTGCGAGGCTGGGAGTCCCCCCGGCGCCACCGCCCCAACCCCCACGGGCGTTCCCAACCAGAGGTTTGAGGCTTTATTTCCCCTCCCTGGAGCCCTGGGTTGTGCGGTCTGCTTCGCTCCCCGCCATTTGTCCGGTTTATCTGTGTGTGAATGTGGGGCTGCGGGGTTCTACCCACCGCTCTGCCTGCCCCATTCTCCGCCACTCTGAGTCCCGCCCTCTCGGCTTATCTGCTCGAATGTGGGGCTGCAGGGTCTGCTAGTGGTCAGACTGCCTGCCCCGTTTGTCCACACTCTCCCAGTCTCGGTCCCACCAGGGCAACGCGAGTCCTCTCCGCCCTGGCTGCCTGTCTCCGCCCCTCCTACCAGTCCGGATGAATGTTTATTTTTTATTTCCTTGGTGTTGGAATTCCTTGCTGTTCGGTTTTCTGTCAGTTCTGGTTGTGCGAGGAGGCGCAGTGTGTTTACCTTCGCCGCCATCTTGGCTCTCTATGTTCCATTTAAAGGTTAGATCATAGGGTATTTGTCCCTCACTGCCTGGCTTATTTCACTTAGCATAATGCTCTCCAGTTCCATTCATGCTGTTGCAAAGGGTAGAAGCTCCTTCTTTCTCTCTGCTGCATAGAATTCCATTATGTAAATATACCATAGTTTTTGGATCCACTCATTTGCTGATGGGCACTTAGGTTGCTTCCAGTACTTGGCTATTGTAAATTGTGCTGCTATGAACATTGGGGTGCATAGGTTCTTTTGGATTGGTGTTTTAGGGTTCTTAGCGTATAATCCCAGCAGCGGAATTGCTGGGTCAAAGGGCAGTTCCATTTTTAGTTTTCTGAGGAAATTCCATACTGTTTTCCACAGTGGCCTACCAGTCTGCATTCCCACCAACAGTGCAGTAGGCTTCCCTTTTCTCCGCATCCTCTCCAACATTTGTTTGTGGATTTGTTTATGTTGGCCACTCTAACCAGTGTGAGATGGTACCTCATTGTGGTTTTAATTTGCATCTCTCTGATGGCTAGTGATGTTGAGCAACTTTTCATATGTCTCTGGGCCCTCTGTATGTCTTCCTTGGAGAAGTGTCTGTTCATGTCCTTTCCCCATTTTTTAATTGGGTTGTTTGTCTTCCTGGAGTGGAGTCGTGTGAGTTCTTTATATATTTTGGAGATCAGGCCCTTGTCTGAGATATCATTGGCAAATGTTTTCCCATACTGTTGGTTCTCTTTTTCTTTTAATGCTGTTTTCTTTAGCTATGCAGAACCTTTTTTTATTTTGATGAGGTCCCATTTGTTTATTCTTTCCTTTATGTCCCTTGCTTTAGGGGATGTGTCTGTGAGGATGTTGCTGTGTTGAATATCTGAGATCTTCCTGCCAATGTTTTCCTCCAGGACTTTTATGATGTTATGACTTATATTTAAGTCTTTTATCCATCTTGATTTTATTTTTGTGTATGGTGTAAGTTGGTGATCGAGTTTCATTTTTTTGCACGTAGCTGTCCAGATCTCCCAACACCTTTTGTTGAAGAGGCTGTTTTTGCTCCATTTTATGCTCCTGCCTCCTCTGTCAAATATTAATTGACCATAAAGACTTGAGTTTATTTCTGGGCTCTCTATTCTGTTCCATTGGTCTATGTGCCTGTTTTTATGCCAGTACCAGGCTGTTTTGATTACAGTGGCCTTGTAATACAGTTTGATATCAGGTATTTGATCCCTCTTGCTTTGTTCTTCTTTCTCAAAGTTGCTGCAGCTATTTGGAGTTGTTTATGGTTGCATATGAATTTCTGAAATGTTTGTTCTATATCTGTGAAATATGTCATGGGTACTCTAATAGGGATTGCATTGAATCTATAAATTGGAGAAGCTACCATTATGTTCTAAGATCATTCTGGATTAATGCACACAGGACAGAGTCACTGGGCTCAAAGCTCATCATATAAAACATTTTCAGTACAGTGAACAGAGAGAGCTCAAGTCAGTTCTTCATATTTTTGGATAAATTCCATTGCCAGAGGACACAACAGCGGAATAGATGATGCTCCACTTTGACCACACTCAGGACTGACTATAGCTTTTACTAGGTTATTGTTCTCAAATGGTCCAAATGATACATTCATTTACATCAGCTTCATTACTGGACATAATCTGCTAATTGGAATTTTTCTGAGCCCTATTTTTAACAACCTTAGGCAGGCATCCTTGCTGGAGTTTATCATGGGCTTCTGAAGTTAAACCCTCCACTTGTAATTAACGAGCAGGCCCTTATCAGGAGTTACCTCATTCATTCAAGCAATGCCATCTGATTGTAGGCTAACCTATCTAATCGGTACTTCCTCATACAACTGGCCTGGCAGTATCATGTTTGAAATAAATCTCCCATTTTGTGCCTGGATTTAGTGAAACTGAAATACCATTTTTTCCACATGCTGGGCCTCCTCTTCCCCACCGTAACCTGCCAGATAAAATTAATGTTCAATCTTTTTAGCAGTTCAAGGGACTGTTGGGAAGGAAATTTCATTTTTCTGTAGTACTTAGAAATGAAGAACACCCACATCTAATCACATCACATTACCAGCTGCCACTCTGCCTTACCTATAGGTCAGTTAGCAAGTAGTGGTGATAACAGAAGCTTACTTTGGGGCAGCCATTGGTATCACATGAGAAATAATGTTTCCCAGACTCTGGTAAAAACAGAACCATCTGAATTAAGATTTGGTGGATCACCTGAACTGATTTCAAAGATTGGAAGACTAAAATGGACAAAACTTATTTGAGTATAATGTCACAAGACACAACTGGTGTTTTTTTAAAAAGTCAATATTAATATGTAAAAATCAATAATGTATATAACAATTGTCAATATTTCCCTTTGTAACAAAGATAAAAATAACATTAATGGCTTCTAGTTACGAACTTTCCATATGCCAGGCACCATACTAGCGTATCTCATTTACTTCTCATCTTGGTTCTATGGTATAAACATAATAATCATCACCACCTTACACTTGAGGAAACTCATTTATAGAAAAGGTAAGTGTCTTGTCCAAGGTCACATATCTAGGAGGTAGAGTGGCCAGAACTTGAACCCAGGCAGTTTGGCTCCAAAGGCTGTGCTGTTAACTAGTATGCTGCTTCACTCCCAACTAGTATAAGACCAACAATTTGATTAATTATATCAATAAACAGATCTACAATCATAACATTGAATGTTCATACATATCATAGTTATATATTGCAGGTGTCATTGGGTAATAATTAAACTCATCAAACTAATATTCTACCTGAAACCCAGATAAGCATTATGTAGCATTACTGAAGATGTGGAAGCCTACAGGACCATCCTTGATTTCTTATCAGATAGGGGCTTTTAACTTTTCAAAAGACAGGAGCTAAGTCTATGTGAAACTAATACATGGTTAACACTATAAGTTGTGAGAGTTTATACTTTCACGGTTTTAGTCAAGGAAGCCCAGAAAGGCATTTTTCTCAAATGTAGATTGTCACAAAGGGTTTAAATGAACTGTTCTATACATTTTCCTTTGCAAAATATGGGTTATAATGAATGATGACAGCCACGGACTCCCCAAGGTGAGCTTTAGGATGGATATTAGAAACAAAGGAAGAGGTAGAGGAATCCAAGGCAGGACAGGGATACACTGTGTGTGGTCTTTGGGGTGCCAGCTCTCTGTGGAACCATCCTCTATGCAGTGAAGATATGTCATTTATTAGAAAATTGTAAAAATGATGTAATAAGTAAAAAAACAGTAAATCAGAAGGTGTGGGTTATTATGGATGTGGGAAAAATGTCAGAGGTGAAGTTCTGGTCATTATGTCTAGTACTGCACAGAGGAAAAGAGCCCTAACCTACCAATGTGAGTGTAGCTTGCTTTGCAAATAGCCCTATGGTGATGCTTGATACAAATAGCTCTTTAACAAAGTCATTGTTCATTCATTTTTTATAAGTAACCATGTAATTTTTTAAAAATTAAATTTCTCTTGTATATTGCTTTACTGGAAAGAGGATGCTGGCAAGCTGGTTTAGTTATCTATATCACTGCTTATCATATGACTGATGTGAGTTCATATAGCATGATAAAAGTTTGTGGATAGGGCTGAGAACTCAGATGCAGAAACCTTGGTGATCAGCCAGAGTATGGGACCATGTGAGGGCCAGGATAACCAGATTGACATCAACTATATGATAGGATTCAATACAAATAACCATTTATAATTTTCTAATTTTTGTGGTGGACACTGATCTTAACAGAAGCACAGCTGCCAGCAAAACAAAATCAGAGTGAAAAAAAGAGGGTCTTTCACGCAAAAAGAGGAGCCAAGACCCCCTATTTTGTTTGAAGTCATTCATAGCCATACAATTAAAAAGTATGTTTATTGCCATACAATGAAAAATTGGCAGGTATTATTAAAGTCCCAGTGTTCAGCTAGAAGAGTGTACATCATAAAAATTAAGCTCAGTTTGTTCTCAGAGTGTAAAGGGAAAGTTTCATGGGTAATTCTCACCATTACTCTCAGAAGCAGTGTAGGATAAACCTGAATGAAGAAAATAACCTTTAAGTTGCCTTGTGTAGGTAAGAGACCTTTTTTAAAACATATAGAGGAAACCAGACCAGAAATCTAGAAGCAAAATTTATGTGAAATAGTCAAGAGTACACCCTTTGCTGATCATGATTTTCATTTCATGCTCTATACACATGCCAAATGATGTGTTGTTTTAAAGTTGTGCAGTTCATTTGCAGACATTGGATTAAAGGTTACATGACTGCAGGAAAAGCCTTGGCAAAGGAGATTGTGTCACATTTTTTAAGCAATATTGAGCCCTGCATTCCTGCTTGTGTCACTTATTCGCACCTTAGGCAAGCCTGACAGCTGACACTATTATTCAGAGGTAGAATACAACTTAATAACTACTTTAAATGTGGCCACAGTCCCTGGGGTTGGAGAAGGGGTTAATTTCTCTTTACATGGTTATTTTTGATCTTTTCAGCAAAGGAAATATTATAAGATCATCAACTATCTTCTATTTTCCAAATCTTCAGGTATTGGTAAAACATCTGAAGGGTTGAATTCTGCATATCTGGCCCTGCTGACTGCTGTTATAGAGATGCATTTGGGGTGCAAAGTACAGTGAAAAGTTGGAGGCTGTTAGATAGGATAGTTTAGAAAGTCCCCATGCTCAGAGTTAGGTAAAAAATAGGTTTATGATCTGAAATACCCAGTTTGGTATTCTGGAATGAACATAATAGCTTTCAACTTTTCTACTGGAGAAAACACATGTGAAAATGTACCTAAATTGCAACGTGGAGAAATTCAGAAGTACAATCTAGTCCAACAACTGGCTCAGGCCCATGGGTCTCGCAACCCAGACTTTTGTCTGTGAGGCACAAGAGGAGATGTCCAGGGAGAGTAGGAATTCTTGCCATGCTATCAATGTGAAAGAAACATGGACCTAATATTTCTGGCTCCTCTATATAATCCCTTATGGTTTTAGAAGGTGTAAATGATATGTTTACAGCTTTACTATCTAAATCCAATCTCTTTGAGAATACATTTACCTTTTTACATGATATCATCTTTGGGGGTTAATAAAGTCAGCCATTTTATTGCACACTGTTGAAATCATAATTTGTCATTCATCCTAAAACTTTGGCAGGCTCAAAGACTCTCTTCCTTCTGATATCTTAGCAATTGGTGAATTAGACCCAATTCTCCTTCTCTATAGCTTCCATCATCTTAAAGATTTCTCTTCTTTGAATTTTTCCAGATTGAAGAACTGTTTTTTAAAACTCTGCCCCTAATATGGAAAGAAACAGCTTCCTTCTAGGTAATCTGAAGGGAGTAAACTTGGAATAGTGTAAACATTGCACTGAATTTTTCAAGAAGGTTAGAAGACCCCCTATCTTTGGAGGTTTTTAAGAGCAGAATATATGCTTCCCTGTCTGAGATTGTTTAAGAGTTCCCTCCAGGGCAGAGTTTCTCAACATTCAGGGTCAGACCAGTAATTCCACTGTTGGGATTATATGCTAAGAACCCTGAAACACCAATCCAAAAGAACCTATGCACCCCAGTGTTCATAGCAGCACAATTTACAATAGCCAAGTGCTGGAAGCAACCTAGGTGCCCATCAGTAAATGAGTGAATCAAAAAACTATGGTACATTTACATGATGGAATACTACACAGCAGAAAGAAAGAAGGAGCTCCTACCCTTTGCAACAGCATGGATGGAACTGGAGAACATTATGCTTAGTGAAATAAGCCAGGCAGTGAGGGACAAATACCATATGACCTCATCTTTAAGTGGAACCTAATCAACCAACCAAACAAGCAAGTAAAATATAACCAGAGACATTGAAATTAAGAACCAACTGACAGTAACCAGAGGGGAGGTGGGAGGGGATAATGAGGAAAAAAGGGGGAAGGGTTTTCAGGAACAACTATAAAGGACACATAGACAAAACCAAGGAGGTGTGGAATGGGGGGGATGGTTGGGGTTGGGGGAAGTGGTGGGGGGAAAAGGCAGACAACTTGAGCAACAATTTAAAAAATATATAAAAACAAAAACAAAAGAAAATATTCAGGGTAACATAATTCTTTGTTGTGGGGGACTGTCTTGTGCATTGTGGGATCCCTGTGTCTATCCACTAAATGCCAATATCAGCTTTCCTATCCCCCAGTTTTCACAACCAAAAATATCTCCAGAAATTGCTAGTTGTCCCCCGGGGCAAAATTGCCCCAGATGGAACCACTGCTGCAGAGTATGAGGCTTGTATTGCAGCAAACTGACTGAAACAGGAAGAGCTAAAACTAGATAGAATTAGTCATGGAGTCTAAGGCTTTTCTTCTGTTGCAATCCACCTGATTGTTGCAACACAGTCCCATCAGTACAAGAGCTCACTAGGACAATACTTTTTAATGTCTTGAAGGAGGGGGAGTAGGATAAACTTTCCTCATGAGAGTTTATTGGAATTTTACTTTTGGTGGAATATTAACTTTGAAAAACTCTAGAAGTGTACTGTGCATGATGATAACCACTAGCCACATTTCTCATTAACATTATAACAGAACAACATTTAAGAAAAGGACATTTTTTGAGGACCTGCTATCTTTAAAAATGTGATGAAAACTTTCTTAAACACTTTGTATGTTTTATTTCACTCTTATGACATAGGAACTGTCACTACTTGTATTTTATACATAGAAAACTGTGGCTCAGAAAAGTAAAGTAACTTGTCTAAGGTTACACAGCTACCAAATGGGGGAGCCAGGACTTAAATCCAAGCAGTTTGGATCTAGACCTTGGGTTGTTAACAAGCATGTGATATGGCTTCAAGGCAATCAAGTGGAATCATAGGCATCTTACATCAGAAGCAGCCCAGACATGCTAGTGGTAGATAGGACAGATATTTCTCAATATGTAGATGGAACACTGTATCTGGAGAATGTGAATATACGCAGAGGTTTATGAGGCACATGGTTGGTATTGTAGAGGTCTGGCAACATGAATAGGGGTACTGGGCAGGATATAAGATCGGGACTCAATTACTGAAATTAATTCAAGGCATATTAACCACTGTACTCTTGACATTTTGTCTCAGATTACTTTTTGTTGGGAGAAGAGCTGTCGCGTTCTCTGTAGGATGTTTAGCAGCATTCCTGGCTTCTACTCTCTTGTTATCAGTGGAACCTCTTACCCAAGTGTGATGGCCAAAAGCATGTCCAGACATTGATAAACATCCACCTGGGGAACAAAACTGCCTGCAGTTTAAAACCACTAAAGTAGAGAGAATCATAGGAAGATGGCATTGATGTGGAACCACATTCCCAGAAGGCCTGCCCCATAGTGATACAAAGATGGAATCCCAGCAGCCTATGGCACCTGGGGGGATCCAGGGTGCAAAGTAACACCTTAGTGGACTGGGTTCATACCCATGCCTTAGTGGCTGACCAATCAGCATGCTGGATCTGCACTGAACTCCCCCACTGAGCACATCAGCTGGCCTCCCATGGCTCATCTCTCCAGCTTCTGTCTCAAACTGAACTTGGTTACAGCACCAGTGGAATAGTGAACATCCCTTGTGGACTGATCCCTGGACCGACATCTATGCTGGGGTGAAGCAGCAGTATGACCAGCCCAGGCCATTAAGTGGCTACTCTGTATGGGATAGCTCAGGGTGGCTGATGGCTGAGGCTGTGGAGCTGTCTGGACCAGCTCCCCTTTGCATTGACAGCCCCAAAGGACAAGCCCAGGTTGGCTGGATTTCCACAGGTCTGTGTCAGACTCAGACTCTAGAGCATTTCTTGGAGGCATGGAATGACGCATGGGTTGCAGTTCCTACTGGAGCCCTCTGGGTGTGTGGCTCACATGGGTGGCCTTACCTGCCTGGAAATTGGACCGGACGTTGCACCTGGGGATGGCCCTATTTGCCTGCTCGAGTTCAGAAACTCTAGTATTCCAGCCAACAAATTGGGAAGCATTTAAAATGTAACACCGGGTAAAGTGTGCTCCCTGGTGGTAATACCCATTAGCTATTTTTTCTCCTCAAGCTGCTTCTATAGTCACTGAGGCTGAGATAACTGCTTTGGCTTTGCACTCTGCTCATGCATTGAATGCAATACATGATTCCTTAAGCTTGTTAAATGAGGAAGTGTATCAATTAAGAAAAGTAACTTTGCAAAATCGTATGGCTTTAGAAATGCTGACTGCATCCCAAGGTGGGGTATGTGCCTTAGTAGGGACAGAATGCTGTGTATATGTTCCTGATGTCCACCACAATGTTAATCAAGCTTTATGGGCATTAGCCTCTGATACTCATGCCATTGAAAGCTGACAGGCGATCCTTTGCAGGAATGGTGGGCATCCCTGACTACTGAATGGCAGTGGGTTCTTGCTGTCCTGGGCAGCAGCGCTTGTGTTTTGCTTGCTTGTTGCTATAGCTGGTACCGCTGTTATGGGTTATGGGTGCAGGGCTTTGCCCTCCTCACCAAGTGAACCTTGCGGAAGACATCCTCGCATAGATTGTATGGTGAGGGACCAAGAAGGGGTGGATTATAGGATAAGTGGAGGCAGTCTGGCTTCCTCACCCAGGTGTCTGGGTAGCTGAGGGAAGCAGTGTTCCCACAGCCTTGGAGGGCCTGTATACTAGCATTCTCATAGCTAGAGTCTGGGTCTGATAAACCGTTCCCATAATATGAGGTAGGCTCGCATGCGCAGAATTATGTTATGTTATGTAATGTTCTGGCATTTTTCTGACTTTGTTCCCCTCTAGTACTTAAACAAGTAGGAGCTTCTTACTAATGAGACACGCAGCCTGCAGCATGTGTGGCTCACCCACCTGTGACTAAAGGTATGTCAAGCATCAAAAAAATAAAATAAAAATAAACCACTAAAGTGGAATGTAAAGCAGAGCTTGGTTACATGTCAATAAGGCAAGGGCTCAAGTATAGCTACCAAAATGCAAGATTCAGAGGGGACAGTGGCTTGGCTGACTGGATGCTGAACTTCTGAGTTGCTGGCTTCTAGTTATATAAGTCCCCATGATTAGAAACTGGATTAGTCCCAGAGCCTGCACTAGAAGAGTCACCCCATGGGAATGAAGTGTCTTCATCTCGTGGTGGCTGTACTGAAGGGCTGTAGTGATAGGGAACTGGGCAAGTCATTATGTAGATGACATTTCCATGGTATAGTGCTATTATTCTATTCTCCTCAGTCACACTGAAAGGGAGTCAGGGCACATGCATCTCATGGCAATACCACAATTAGGGCCCTTGGTTATCACTGAAACAGAAAATTCATGATTTATGTATGCTCTAGGAAAACATGAGGCAAACAAGCAAAGACTACTATTCACATATAACCCCCCCCATTTATCTATTGAAATAGATTTCCTGCGGTTAACTGGGCCTAAATTCAAAACTAGAGTCAAGGGGTTCTTTGTTGAGAGAGGATTCTCAAGTACTCTGAAATCTGGGGAGAACCATAGACTTAACTTTCAACTCCCTATCTGTTTGTGGTTTCTTTTTTTTTTTTTTTTATTGTTATTCAATTACAGTTGTATGCCTTTTCTCCCCATCCCTCCACCCCACCCCAGGTGAACCCACCTCCCTCCCCCCTCTCCACCCTCCCCCTTGGTTTTGTCCATGTGTCCTTTATAGTAGTTCCTGTAATCCCCTCTACCCACTGTCCCCGCCCCCACCCCCCACCCCGGCCCTGGCTATTGTTAGATTGTTCTTAACTTCAATGTCTCTGGTTATATTTTGTTTGCTTTTTTCTTCTATTTATTATGTTCCAGTTAAAGGTGAGATCATATGGTATTTGTCCCTCACTTCCTGGCTTATTTCACTTAGCATAATGCTCTCCAGTTTCATCCATGCAGTGGCAAAGGGTATAAGCTCCTTCTTTCTCTCTGCTGCGTAGAATTCCATTGTGTAAATATACCATAGTTTTTGGATCCACTCGTTTGCTGATGGGCACTTCGGTTGCTTCCAGTACTTGGCTATTGTAAATTGTGCTGCTATGAACATTGGGGTGCACAGATTCTTTTGGATTGGTGTTTCAGTGTTCTTAGGGTATAATCCCAGCAGCGGAATTGCTGGGTCAAAGGGCAGTTCCATTTTTAGTTTTCTGAGGAAATTCCATATTGTTTTCCACAGTGGCCTCACCAGTCTGCATTCCCACCAACAGTGCACGAGGGTTCCCTTTTCTCCACATCCTCTCCAACATTTGGTTGTGGATTTGTTTATGTTGGCCATTCTGACTGGTGTGAGATGATACCTCATTGTGGTTTTAATTTGCAAATCTCTGATGGCTAGTGATGCTGAGCATCTTTTCATATGTCTCTGGGCCCTCTGTATGTCTTCCTTGGAGAAGTGTCTGTTCAAGTCCTTTCCCCATTTTTTAATTGGGTTGTTTGTCTTCCTGGAGTGGAGTCGTGTGAGTTCTTTATATATTTTGGAGATCAGGCCCTTGTCTGAGGTATCATTGGCAAATATGTTATCCCATACTGTTGGTTCTCTTTGTAATTTGGTGCTGTTTTCTTTAGCCATGCAGAAGCTTTTTATTTTGATGAGGTCCCATTTGTTTATTCTTTCCTTTATGTCCCTTGCTTTAGGGGATGTGTCTGTGAGGATGTTGCTGCGTGGAATGTCTGAGATTTTCCAGCCAATGTTTTCCTCAAGGACTTTTATGGTGTTACGGCTTATATTTAAGTCCTTTATCCATCTTGAGTTTATTTTCGTGTATGGCGTAAGTTGGTGATCGAGTTTCATTTTTTTGCACGTAGCTGTCCAGATCTCCCAACACCTTCTGTTGAAGGGACTGTTTTTGCTCCATTTTATGCTCCTGCCTCCTTTGTCAAACATTAATTGATCGTATAGATTTGAGTTTATTTCTGGGCTCTCTGTTCTGTTCCATTGGTCTATGTGCCTGTTTTTATGCCAGTACCAGGCTGTTTTGATTACAGTGGCCTTGTAATACAGTTTGATATCAGGTATTGTGATCCCTCCTGCTTTCTTCTTCTTTCTCAAAATTGCTGCTGCTATTCGAGGTCGTTTATGGTTGCATATGAATTTCTGCAATGTTTGTTCTATATCTGTGAAATATGTCATGGGTACTCTAATAGGGATTGCATTGAATCTATAAATTGCTTTGGGTAGTATGGCCATTTTGATGATGTTAATTCTTCCAATCCATGAACATGGTACATGCTTCCATTTGTTTGTATCTTCCTTCATTTCTTTCTTCAGTGTTGTGTAGTTTTCCGAGTACAGGTCTTTTACCTCCTTGGTTTGGTTTATTCCTAGGTACTTTATTTTTCTTGTTGCTATATCGAATGGGATTTTTTCCCTGATTTCTGTTTCTGCAGTTTTGTTGTTGGTGTACAGGAATGCCTTTGATTTCTGGGTATTGACTCTGTATCCAGCTATTTTGCCAAATTCATTTATTAGGTCGAGTAGTTTTTGAGTGGAGTCTATAGGGTTTTCCATGTATACTATCATGTCGTCTGCAAACAGTGACAGTTTCATTTCCTCCTTTCCAATTTGGATGCCTTTTATTGCTTTTTCTTGTCTGATTGCTGTGGCTAGGACTTCCAATACTATGTTGAATAGGAGTGGTGAGAGAGGGCATCCTTGTCTTGTTCCTGATCTTAGTGGCAAAGCTCTAAGTTTTTGTCCATTGAGTGTGATGTTGGCTGTAGGTCTCTCATATATGGCCTTAATTATGTTGAGGACTGCTCCCTTTATTCCCACTTTGCTGAGTGTTTTTATCAGAAATGGATGCTGTATCTTATCGAACGCTTTTTCCGCATCTATTGATATGATCATGTGATTTTTGTCTTTGCTGTTGTTGATGTGATGTATTATGTTTATTGATTTGCGAATATTGTACCATCCTTGCATCCCTGGGATGAATCCCACTTGGTCATGGTGGATGATCTTTTTAATATATTGCTGGATGCGGTTTGCTAATACTTTGTTGAGAATTTTAGCGTCTATGTTCATCAGCGATATTGGCCTGAAGTTTTCTTTCTTTGTTGTGTCTTTATCTGGTTTTGGGATTAGGATGATGTTGGCTTCATAAAAAGAGTTTGGGAGTCTTCTATCAGTTTGGATTTTTTCGAATAGTCTGTGAAGGATAGGGGTTAGTTCTTCCTTAAATGCTTTGTAGAAATCTCCTGTGAAACCATCTGGTCCAGGGCTTTTGTGTGATGGGAGTTTCTTGATGACTGCTTCAATTTCCTTTGCTGATATTGGTCTGTTCAGGTTTTCTGCTTCTTCTTCAATCAGTTTTGGAACATTATATTTTTCTAGAAATGTGTCCATTTCATCTAGGTTTTCAAATTTCTTAGCATACAGGTCTTCACAGTAATTTCTTATGATCCTTTGTATTTCTGTGGTATCAGTTCTAATCTCTCCACTTTCATTTCTAATTCTGTTTATTTGGATCCTCTCTCTTTTCTTCTTGATAAGCCTACTTAAAGGCTTGTCGATTTTGTTTATCTTTTCAAAGAACCAGCTTCTGGATTCATTGATCCTTACAATTGTGCTTTTAGTCTCGATGTCATTTAGTTCTGCTCTGATCTTGGTTATTTCCTTCTTTATGCTTGCTCTGGGCTGTCTTTGTTGTTGTTCCTCCAGTTCTTGTAGGCATAGGGTTAGGTTGTTTGTTTGAACTGTTTCTAACTTCTTAAGGTAGGCCTGTATTGCTATGAACTTCTCTCTCAGGACTGCCTTTGCTGTGTCCCATAGGTTTTGGGTTGTTGTGAGTTCGTTTTCATTTTTTTCCAGGAAGTTTTTGATTTCTTCCCTAATCTCGTTCTTGACCCATTCATTGTTTAATAGAATGCTATTCAGTCTCCATGATTTTGAGTGTTTTGGGTTTTTACCCTTGGGGTTGGTTTCTAGTTTCAGACCCTTGTGGTCAGAGAAGATGCTTGATATGATTTCAATTTTCTTGAATTTGTTGAGGCTTGCTTTGTGTCCTATCATGTGGTCTCTCTTTGAAAAAGTTCCATGGACACTTGAAAAGAATGCGTATTTTGCTTCTTTGGGATGAAAAGCTCTGTATATATCAGTTAAGTCCATTTCCTCTAGGGTATTGTTAAGTGCCACAATATCCTTGTTGATATTTTGTTTGGAAGACCTGTCCATTTTTGATAGTGGGGTGTTAAAATCCCCTACTATAATTGTGTTGCTGTCAATATCTTTCTTGAAATCCTCCAAGATTTTCTTTATGTATTTGGGTGCTCCTATGTTGGGTGCATATATATTTATAATGTTTATGTCTTCTTGGTGGATTCTTCCTTTGAGTATTATGAAGTGACCTTCTGGGTCTCTCTTTATGGCCCTTCTTTGGAAGTCTATTTTGTCTGATATGAGTATTGCTACCCCTGCTTTTTTTTCCTGTCCATTTGCTTGGAAAATTTGTTTCCAGCCCTTCACTTTCAGTCTGTGTAAGTCTTTTGTCCTGAGATGGTTTTCTTGTAGGCAGCATATGTGTGGGTCATGTTTTCTTATCCATTCAGCTGTTCTATGTCTTTTGATTGGAGCATTTAATCCATTTACGTTTAAGGTTATTATGGATAGGTAGTTATTCATTGCCATTATTTCCTACCTGTGTTCCTCTGTCTTTCTCTTTTCCTTCCTTTCCTTAAAGCAGTCCCTTTAGCATCTCTTGCAGAGCTGGTTTGGTGGACTTGTATTCTTTTAGACTTTTTTTGTCTGGGAAACTCTTTATTTGGTCTTCTATCTTGATTGAGATCCTTGCTGGGTAAAGTAGTCTTGGTTGCAGGCCTCTGGTTCTCATTACTTGGAATATTTTTTGCCATTCTCTCCTGGCTTGGAGCGTTTCCATTGAGAAGTCAGTTGCTAACCTTATTGGGGCTCCCTTGTATGTTACTTCCTTTTTCTCCCTTGCTGCCTTTAAGATCCTCTCTTTGTCTTGGAAATTTGCCATTTTAATTATGATGTGTCTTGCAGTGGGTCTCTTTGAGTTCCTCTTGCTTGGGACTCTCTGTGATTCCTGGATTTGGGTGACTTTTTCTCTCCTCAGATTAGGGAAATTTTCCATCATTACTTTTTCAAACAGGTTTTCTATCCCTTGCTCTTCTTCTTCTCCTTCTGGTATTCCTATTATATGGATATTGTTACGTTTCATGTTCTCCTGCATTTCCCTTATTGCCTCTTCATTCTTTCTGAGCCTCTTTTCCTTCTCTTGCTCCTTGTGGGTGTCTTTTTCTACTTTATCCTCCAGCTCGCTGATCCAATCCTCTGCTTCATCAAGTCTGCTTTTAATTCCTTCTACTGTGTTCTTCAATTCAGAAATTGTATTCTTCATTTCCTCTTGGCTCTTGTTGATATTTTCTATTTCCTTTTTTATGTTGATATAGTTTGCAGTGAGTTCATTGTAGTTTCCTTGTAGTTTCTGGTAGTTCTCTTTGAGCTCAGAGAGCTCAGTGAGCTTCCTGATGACCATTGCTTTGAACTCAGTATCTGATAGTTGACTTGCCTCTTTTTCGGTTAGTATTCTTTCTGGGACTTCCTCCTTTCCTTTCATTTGGGAATTGTTTCTTTGTCTTCCCATTGTTTGTGAGGCTCTTCTTTTTGGCCTCTGCTTCTTAAATTGCTTTGTTCTGACTCCCTGGGTTTATGATATGAACTTCTATGGTATAGTGGCAATGGGATTCGGGGGTGCTGTCTCCTTACTCTCCTGTGCTCACTAGTCTTGAGCCGACGTTTATGTGTTTAACACGGTCTAACTCTAGTCTTTTCAGCACTCCAGGTCTTGTTGTCTCACCGTCAGATCATTCAATGTCCTCTATCTTTGGTCTCTGATCTTCGTATATGCTGGAATACTGTTGGCTGTTCGCTCTGCTCCTCAGATCAGCTAGGTATTTCCCTGGCGTTGAGGGGAAGTGGATTCCGCTCCCACCTATGTTGCTGCCATAGAGTCATGGAGTTTCCCTGGCGCTCCTGGGGTGATGTACTGACTTCCCACATGTTATCTCCGTTTGAAAGCCTTACGTTGGGTCGCTGCTGGTTTCCCGGGACTGCCTGTTTGTGGTTTCTTAATCAATCACTGCAGGGATGTTCCTTGTCCCATCATCACTGTACTACCACTTAACCAATAGACTGTGATATGCCGTGATCAATCAGAACTGCACAGATTGTACCCCCCATTTGCATCTACATCAAATAACCCACACTTGTCAGACTTGAAGTCCTCATTTGCATGATCCTGGGCAGGAACTTAAGAGATGGCCTCTCCTTTGTCTCTGCAGAACATTGTTCTGTTTTCACCGGAGGCTGTATCTTCCAAGTTTGAAAACTGTTTGCTTGAATAAAGTCTCTCTCTTTTTTTTCTCCAGTATTTTTAAGTTAATTTTTGTTGACATATGGCAGGAAACATGTTTTACTGGTTTGTACTGCTGGAGCCACCCTGGGAGAATATGGTATTTGGGTTCTCTCTGCTTGAACTCCCTGCCTGGGATTTCCGAGTCACTTCTTTGAGAGAAACACACAAGAAGCCCCTCACTCTGTGGTAGGGCTTGGATAGGGAAAACAAGCCTTTTGTTTTTATTTTTAAGTATTTTTATTCATTATGCTATTACAGTTTTCCCAATTTCCCCCCTTTATCACCCCTCCACCCTGTGCTCCAACCCTCCAGTATTCCCTCCCTTAATCCACGTCCATAGGTTGTACATATAAGTTCTTTGAGTCTTCTGTTTCCTATACTATTTTTATCTCTCCCCATCTATTTTACGCCTACTAATTATGCTTCTTTTTCCCTGTACCTCCCCACTCATTCCTCCCTTCCCCCTCCCCACTGAAATCCCTCCGTATGATGTCCATTTCTCTGATTCTGTTCCTGTTCTTGTTGTTTGCTTAGTTTTTGTTGTTTTTCTTTTCTTTTAGGTTCATTTGTTGATAGTTGTGAGTTTGTTGTCATTTTGCGGTTCATATTTTTTATCTTCTTTTTCTTAGGTAAGTCCCTTTAACATTTCATATAATAATGACTTGGTGATGATGAACTCTTTTAACTTGACCTTATCTGGGAAGCACTTTATCTGCCCTTCCATTTTAAATGAAAGCTTTGCTGCATAGAGCAATCTTGTATGTAGGTCCTTGCCTTTCATGACTTTGGACACTTCTTTCCAGCTCCTTCTCGCCTGCAAGGTTTCTTTGGAGAAATCAGCTGATAGCCTTATGGGCACTCCTTTGTAGGTTAACTGTCTCCTTTCCTCTTGCTGCTTTTAGGATTCTCTCTTTATATTTAATCTTGGGTAACTTAATGATGATGTGCCTTGGTGCGTTTCTCTTTGGGTCCAACTTCTTTGGGACTCTCTGGGCTTCTTGGACTTCCTGGAAGTCTATTTCCTTTGCCAGATTGGGGAAGTTTTCCTTTTTTTTTGTTCAAGTAAGTTTTCAATTTCTTGCTGTTGTTCTTCTCCTTCTGGCACTCCTATAATTCAGATATTGGAATGTTTCAGGTCATCCCAGAGGTTTGTAAGACTCTCTTCACTTTTTTGAATTCTTGTTTCTTCATTTTGTTCTGGATGGATGTTTATTCTTTCCTTTTGTTCTAAATCGTTGCTTTGAGTTCTGGTTTCCTTCCTGTCACTGTTGGCTCCCTGAATATTTTGTTGTATTTCACTTTGGGTATCTTTCATTTGTTTTTTCATTTTTCAACCAAACTCAATCAGATCTGTGAGCATTTTGATTACCAGGGCTTTAAATTCTCCATCAGATGGGCTGGCAATCTCCTCCTTGTTTAGTTCTCTTTCTGAGGCTTTGCTCTGTTCTTTCAGTTGGGCCATATTTCTTTATCTTGGTGCACCTGATAAGTTGTAAGGGGGTGGGGCCTTAGGTATTTATCCAGGAAAGGCAAATCTTCTTGCTTTGTTGGGGCACTGCCTGTGGGGGAGGGCCCAGAGAGGGAACAGTGCAGCTTACCTACTTGTCTCTAACGAACTTTTCAACTGACTCGTGTGAGACTGGGAGTTTCTCCCACTGCAGCAAATGCCATACTCCACAGCCAGCTCTGAGTCTCAGTTTTCCTCTTAAGCCAGTCCCTCCCATGCAGCCTGCTGAGCTCTGCAGCCAGCCCCACCCCCACAGTCAGCAGCCTCATCTGGTTTTTCTGAGTGGGCTCAGGTGGTCTGCCACCTTACTGGTCTGGTTGTTCTGGTTGATTTTTTTCTTTAATTCCTTGGTTGTCAGAGTTCCATGCAGTTTGATTTTCTGGTGCTTTTGGTTGTTTATTGATTTTAGATTGGTTGTTACCCCACTTTTGGTTGTGTGAGGAAGCAAAGGGTTTCTACCTACACCTCCCTCTTGGCCGGAACTCCAAGAGAAGCCTTTTAGAAAAGAAGCTTGAGTTTGGACAGTGCCAAGAAGGTTAACTTCACCTAACACAGACATGTCAGTAGGACTCATTTCAAGAATTGTCTTTAGCAGAAAACAGGATTCAAACATCTCTGGTAGCCATGAAAACATACATCATGATGATCAATGGATCTTTCAGTACAAAACAGCCAGGATTAAAATAGCAGGTCATAATAAGAAATTGCTCATATTTTAAAAATAGGTAAAATTTGGTTGACAGTAAAGTAGCATCAGTCATTTTGTGATTGAATTGATGCCTATCATATTGACATCGTCAATGGTAAGCAAGTTCTTTTTAGTCTTTGACAAGCAAAGGTTTACTGATACCCATATAATGTACTGCATTTACTCATATGTTTTTCTCTATTGCATTTTGAGAGGAAAAGCTCAAGAAAAATGCCTTCCCCCACATAGTTTCTTCCTCTCTCCAAAATTACTTATAATTGTATTGTTTTGAACTGGTAGCCACACTGTCAATAGTGCTTTCTCAAGCAGAATGCCTTATGTTCTTGTCAGAAGTGACCGACAATGCAAGGAAAAAAGCAAGAGCTCGGTTGCCTCTGGTTGGAGATGGAAAAAATGAGAGCTACTTCAGGCTTTTAACCCTACTGCCTCTGTCTCTTGCTTGTCTTCATCTCAGTATCTTCCCAGGCTAAAGGTGTGGGCTGTTGTCTCATAGAGAAAGGTAAGCTAAGTGTTAATCACTACTGAGTTAGGAAAACACAAGGTGCCTTGTCCTTATTTCCCTAAAGTCAAACATGCTCCAAATCTGAAACTAGAAAAGGCAGAGTCATTTTAAATGTAAGGATGACCTTTCAATCACTTGCAAAACATTCTCCTCTCTCTGGAAGACACATGTAACCAGACACCTTATAGTTTCAATGAAGTCTTTAACTCTGCAATACCTTTTCAGGAATGTAGGGTAGGGTAAATAGGAAGGAGGCTTTAGAAAGGACTGGTGTTCCCTATGAAATTCACTACCACTTAATTTTCTTCTTTATATTTAATGAATAGGGGATAAAAAGCTCAAAGAATGATGAAAAGTTGCAAGAGAAGTAGTGACTGAGGCCTCCAGATGTTTGATTATTCCAACCTCAATTTCTAGTGGGGGATGAAACAACACCCAGCTCTTGGACAGCTCCATAGATGCATAGGATTGCTTGTCTATTGAAAGAAAAAAAGCAGCTAAAGTGATTAGGTATGCAAAAAGGAGACTTAGATTCCACCAAGTTCTTTGCCTGTGGTCTTATACCATTCACTTATAAATTTGAGACTCCCTGGAGGCCTGAGGCATACACTTGAGAATTTGGGACAATGGATACTTACACAGAACTATTTTGGGACTTCTTTCATACCCTGCCTAGGTTCCATAAAATTTACATTAGGGTGTTAACTCTTTCAGAGGCTAAAGGTTAATACCTCTTGGATTGATTGCAGTGACAGAAGAATGTCCTAGATTGCTAAACACATATCCACCAGAACTCAAGGGTTTTTTTAAATTCTAGAAATGTATCAATGACACAACTACCTGTGATTTATTAGTGAACTCCCTTGTGGTTTTTATAAATACTGGAGCTTTGTATTCTTGCCTCTCTATTAAACCAATTAGTTGTCTTGCATGGTACTTATTGAATGTGGGTTTATAGAGTAATTTTAGAATAATTTCAAAACATTGTGCATTTCTTCATAGCATTCCTGTGAGGTTATTTAGTATTATCCCCTTGCTTTTCAATGGCAAGACGTTAAGCATAAATAGGTTGAGTAGTTTGCCTAAGGCTACATAATAGTTGAGAGATAGAGTCAACATGAGAACTCAACTCTTAGACTTTGTCCATCATATCATGTGCCACTGCTGATATACACATTGCAAAATTGCAAGGTTGGAAGAGACTTTGGAGATGACATAATCCAACCTCATAATGGATGTTTAACCCCTTTGTTAATACTCCTGCCCATTGGCCATTCTACCTCTGCTCAAACATGTCCTGTGGATATATGCCATTTCATTTCTCTCTATTGAAATTATTGCTTTGAAATAGGGTGGGCACAATTTATTCTTACCCATCAAACACTACTAAGTACCCTCAGTCTTCTCTCTCTAGTATGAAACTCTTTATTACAAATACTTTCCTGAGTGATATGGCATGCAGCAGGCAGTGAGAATGTATTCCTTCCTATTTTTGACTCGATCTTTGTGGTAGTGGCAGCCATAGCCACAGTTGGTTCAGTGGTCAACATGGAGTTCTTTCTCCATGCTCAGATGCTACATACACATCCTCAAGGTGGCTGGCCAGGGGACAGTTGCCCAGATCAAGGCTTACGGGGCCTCATTAGAGGGCATCACCCCAGAAGATCAAGTGGTGCTCCTGGCACGCAGGCCTTTGGAGGATGAGGCTACTCTTGGCCAGTGTGGAGTGGAGGCCTTGACCACACTGGAAGTAGCTGGCCATATTCTTGGAGGTAAAGTCCACGGTACCCTGGCCTATACTGGGAAAGTGAAAAGTCAGACTCCCATAGTGGCCAGAAAGGAGGAAAAATAGGGATAAGGAGAGGAGGAAGAGACAGTTATATGCTGCACCAAGTGGCAGATGTAGTACTGTCCCTTCATTAATTTTGTACCCACCTTTAGCAAGAAGAAAGACACTAATGGTAACTCTTAAGTCCTTTTTAATAGTAGTTTTCTCTAATAAAGCCACTCAGTCAAATCAAACAATAGAAGAAGAAGAAGAAGAAAGAAGAAGAAGAAGAAGAAGAAGAAGAAGAAGAAGAAGGAGAAGAAGAAGAAAAGGAGGAGGAGGAGGAAGGAGAAAGGAGGAGGAGGAGAAAGAAAGAAAGAAAGAAAGAAAGAAAGAAAGAAAGAAAGAAAGAAAGAGAAAAAGGGTGAAGAATAAAGGATGGAGAGGAGGAGGAGGTAAAGGAAGAGAAATAATGCTCTCCTGTCTTGTAGCTCATTCCCTCTCAAATTAAGGTGGCTGCTCAATGACTTGATCAACTTGTACTTCAGTCTGGTTCCAAAGAAGTTCAGGATCAAGAGTGCTAGATCGGTGTTCTTATTAGGCCACACTGCTCTCTCTGGCTATTTGGTTTTGTTCTTCAATCCTGAAGACCAAGCAGGATAGAAATGATACTACCAGTTGAATCATTTAGTTGAACTTATGAATTCAGGCTTCCTTCTAGGTACTTTCAATGAAAAAGTAGTGAGAATGACCAAATAGTGATTTCTATTTAAAGAGAACCTTGCTAATTTAAGTTACTTCTCCCACATAATATATATGACATTTTATCCCAAGAAAGTTCCAGGATACAGAGAACAATTTCCATTCTGATCAGACAAGCTATTCCTTTTTATTTATTTATTTATTTATTTATTTATTTATTTATTTATTTATATTCAGTTACAATTGTCTGAATTTTCTCCCCTTCCCTCCACCCCACCCCAGCCAGTCCCACCTCCCTCCCCCACCTCTACCCTCCCCTTTGATTTTGTCCTTGTGTCCTTTATAGTATACCCTAAGAACCCTGAAACACCAATCCAAAAGAACCTATGCACCCTAATGTTCATAGCAGCACAATTTACAATAGCCAAGTACTGGAAGCAACCTAAGTGCCCATCAGCAAATGAGTGGATCAAAAAATTATAGTACATTTACACAATGGAATTCTATGCAGCAGAGAGAAAGAAGGAGCTTATACCCTTTGCAACAGCATGGATGGAACTGGAGAGCATTATGCTAAGTGAAATAAGCCAGGTGGTGAGGGACAAATACCATATGATCTCACCTTTAACTGGAATATAGGTGCTGATCAGACAAGCTATTAACCCCCAAAATGTTAGCACTGACAGCAGAATATGAAATTCCACCTTGTCCTGTTTCCTGGTTTACAAATGGGAACCAGCTAATTTAGAAATTATGGCACTCTCTGTTTAAAATAGTGGAGACTTTAACACTGGAAGAAAGAAATCAGGCTCTCAACAAAGAAGGAAGAAAATAATGATGCCAATGCCAAGCTAGGGCTCACTACTCTGTACACCTTTAGTAGTCAAAGGGAAGGTTATTTGGTTAGTAAAAGTTGTCAGTTATGACCACATCTGTATCATGGATGAATGCTTTAGATTCAATGCCAGGGACTACTGGTTAAATGGGTTTAGCTTTTAGATACAAATATATTTTTAGAGGATATATTTTAATGCTCTTCTGCCTGAGCTGCACTAAACTGAAGTTAAAGGTACTGTCACTCAGAGACTCATGTGACCTTCCTACCATGGGTCTCTAGATGCCTGCTGTCTAACAAGAGAGGCTTCCTTCATGGGCTTGATATAAGTCTTGGATGTATAATAGAGATCAGAAACCTTGCCTTGGCTTTTGTTTAGAGCAAATTGCAGCTCCTTAAAATAAAGAACATATGATTGAAAGAAGGTTTGTTTATCTTTATAATGTCTATTCTCTCCACCAAGAGCTGAAGTAGATGAAATTGTTTAGCCTGTAAGATGAAAGTTTCGGTTAGATGCAAAGAAGACAGTTCATGGTGCTAGACTCCAGACCAGGTGACTATCAGATGTCATAGAACTCACTTTGAGTGGCTTTAAAGACAGAAAACAATTTTAATGTAGTAAAAGTAACACTCAGTTGAAAGTCAGAAGTTATGCATCTTGGCTCTGGTATAAAAGTCACTCTGTTGAACCTGGACAAATCATGTCTCTTTGAGTCTCACTGTCCCCATCTATAAAATGGGGAGGAGGTGGAGTAGACAATCTTTTCAGGTCTGACATTATGTTAATTTCACTCATTGTAAAAAACATTTATGTGTGACAACATGGGTAGATCTTGAGGGCATTATGCTAATGAAATAACTCAGACAGAGAAAGACAAATACCATATGACCTCACTTATACTTGGAATCAAAAATAAAAGTGAACTCATAGATATGGAGAACAGATTGGAAATTGGTCATTATCAAAAGTGGGGTTTAGGATATATATAGAGAGGAAACAGATGAATGTGGTCAAAAGGTACAAAATTCCAAGTATAAGATAAATAAGTCCCAAGGATGTAATATACAGCATAGTGACTATAGATAATAATACTGTACTTTATATTTGAAAGTTCCTAATAGAGTAGATGTTAAATGTTTTTATCACAAGAAAAAAAAGTGTAACTATGTATGGTGATGAATGTTAACTAGACATATTGTGGCGATCACTTTGCAACATATACAAATATTAAATCATTATGTTGTATTAATTGAAATATATAAATATAATGTTATTTGTCAATTATATCTCAATTAAAAACTGATGGGGTAACTGCCATGTTCCAAAAAGCTCTAGACACTGGAGATTCAAAAGTGAACAAAAAAGCAAAGTTCCTCCTTTTCTAGAGAGGTGACATAGGCAAGAACATACAAGTATATGTCAGGTGGTGATAAGTTCTATGAAGAATTTTGAAACAGGGCAAGGGGATAGAGAACAATGAAGTGCTATTTTTATACAGGGAAATCAAGGAAGGCCTGCCTGATAAGATAGCATTGGGGCAGATATCTAAAGACACAAAGGGAGCCAGCTATGCACCTACTTGTACGAGGAACATTTCGGTCAAAAGCACTGAGGCTAGACCGTTCCTGTAAGAGGTGAGTATGGCTGGAACAGATCAGGTGAGATGAGAGTAGTAGGAGATGAGATCAAAGAACGTAAGGCTGATCATGCAGGGTATTGTAGGCATTGGAAAAGGCTTTGATCAGAGTGACACAGTTTTTTTTTTTTTTTTTTTTTTAAAGGTAACAGTTTCTGGGAAAGGACTAGATTGTGTGGGGCTGAGAAGGAAAGTAGGGAGATCAGTTAAGAGGCTGAAACAATTGCCCAGGTGAGAGGTAATGATGGCTTGGACTAGGGTGAAGGGATAGAGGTGGTGAGAAGTTTTCAAATTGTAGGGTGGTCTGGAATAATTCAAAGCTTGAAGCCTCATGTCATGGATATCTCATGATATCTTCTATTCTTTGAGACCCTTTCAGACATTATGAGTCCATATTTGCAGTTCATGTACTTCAAATGTGATAAAGCTTGATTTATCCCTTTTGTGAATTCCTGAACTTACTAGCTCTTCTCAAATAAAATAGAAAAAAAATAACCTCAGTTACAGATAATTGGGGTTGTGGGTAGCATCAATCAAGAGAAAACTTCTCCTCTTTGAGCTTGTTAAGATTGTTCTATTCCAGAGGTAAACGCCATTTTATTGACTGCTGGACAAGAAGACACCAAAAGCCTCTACAGCAGTCAGGGCTGCCTGATCATCTATTTTGACACTATCCACCAATACTTGCAGTGTCCAGACATTTTAAATCTAGATGATTATGTCAGCATGGCATCAAATAAAGTATGAACTTGAAACTATCCTGTTTATCTGATCAGTGTAGACAATTTGGAGAGTTTAGACCAGAAATGGCATGGAATCTTGTGTCATACATTGTACCCCTCTTACATGTTCCCTCCTTTCTAAGGAAATCAAGGAAATGTTTTCCTGTATATCTGATACTTGACATCTTTTCTGAAGTAGAAACTCTGCTGCCAATGAAGTCAGGGAAAATAATGGATTGAATGGATTTTTGCCATTCCCTGAGTGTTAGAACTCATTCCTCTACTAAAGACCAACCCTTTGTCCTCTTTCTGTATCGTGTCTACTTCCCCTGGCCTTGAGATGTAGGCCTCTCCAGTCTCCAGTTTCTATGCTGTAAAGTCAGTAAACTCTATAACAGCCATGTATACTTTCTCTTCTTTGAACAAAGATACATAAGCCCTAAACTGGAACTTAAAAATAAATGAATGAATTAAACATGAATATTTTTTTCATCCAGGCTCTCTTATACCAGAGGCACTAAGACATTTTAAGCATCACTAAAACAATACTATAATTTTGTGCAGAAAAAATTAAAAGACTTAGAATACAATTAGCTTTGTTCTTTGTTCCAGCTGCTGTAAAAGTCTGGGTAAATCACTGTTCTCTGATAAATTAGGGTGATTTTGAAAAGAATAAAGTGATAATGACCTTAATATAGCAAGAGCTTAGAAGAATCAGGAAGAAAAACATGAAAGCTCTAATAGAAAAATGGCTTAACCAGGCGGTAAGGGACAAATACCATATGATCTCACTTTTAACTGCAACATAATCAACAAAAGAAAAAATCAAGCAAAATATAACTAGAGACATTGAAATTAAGAACAATCTAACACTAGCCAGAGGGGAGAGGGGAGGGGACAACGGGGGGAAGGGTTTTCGGGAACTATTATAAAGGACACATGGACAAAACTAAGGGGGGGTGGAAGCAAGGGAGGGAAGTAGGTTTGGCTGGGGTGGCGGGGAGTAGTGGGGGGGAAATGCAGAAAACTGTAATTGAACAACAATAAAGTAATTTTTTAAGAAAAAGAAAAATGGCTTAAAAATGAATAGTTGATTCATAAAAGAATAAAACAAATTGCTTATGATGTGAAATCCCACTTAAATAAAGACATTCAAATGTAAAATGGTACTGAAGTAGCATTTTTAACCTCTCAGATTGAATTTTTTTAAAAAAAATATTTATTTATTTTTGGAAAGGGGAATGGAGGGAGAGGGAAACATCAATGTGTGGTTGCCTCTTGTGCGCCCCCTACTGGGGACCTGGCCTGCAACCCAGGCTTGTGCTCTGACTGGGAATTGAACCAGGAATCCTTTGATTCTCAGGCTGGTACTCAATCCACTGAGCTACACCAGCCAGGGTGAGATAGACAATTTTTTTAATCTTTGATTTTTTTTTTTCCTGCAATTTATGATTGCAAAGATGTGAGAAACAGACACTGTCACTGTTGGTAGGAGACTAATTTTGCAATGTATAGCAAAAAATTTAAATACACATACCCTGTAATTCCATAATTCCATTACTAGGAATTTACCTTACAAGTGTAATCACACAAGTCTTCAAAGACATATGTACAAGGATATTCATTACAGCATTGTTCAGCAAAGCAAAAATAAAAAAAAAAAAAACCCAAAGTCTAAATATCCTTGAAACAATTTAAATAAAGGACTGGCTAAATAAATATGGCACATTTTTATGATATAATAAACACTGTCATCAAAAAGAAGACTGTAAATGTAAATATCCTCACATGGAAAGATGTCACAGTGCATTGTTAAGGAAAAAGAAACAAGTAGCAGGACATTTTTGAAAAGATGTCTGTGTGTGTCTGTGTATGTTTCTGTGTGAATATGCATAAAAATACCTAGTACAATATACCTATATTGTTCATAGTGATGACTTTTACACAGTTCATTGTGAGAGTGAGAAATGAGTTGTTTCCTTTACCATGCTTTTATACTGTTTTAATTCTCATAGTTAACATGTACTACTTATATAACAAAAACTCCAGAATAAGCAAATGGATATGGAGAAGGGTGATGGTGACCCAGGACCCTGGTACTTGAACCATTTTACACCTCAATTTGAAAGTTAAGAAATAAGGAAGGGGAGAAAGGGAGATGATTGCTTAAGTAAATGTGACACATTTTTTTTGGTAGACAAAGGCCAAATTGTTCTAAACTTTGGCTCTCTCAGTGGGAGTAGAAGCCTTCCCTGTGCAAGTCCATTGGAAGGTGGGAGATTTTATCTGTCTATTTGAGGACTGGGGGTGTCGACTTTTCAGCTCCAAAGTTCCATCCACAATTCTGATACGGATAATGGTGCTGATGGTGGCTACAAATAACAAATTACTCCAGGTTGTCCTTGAAGAGCAGAGGGGGATTTAGAAATTTCACAGTCCAGCCTCAAGGTTTTTGCTATAAGCCATTACCCCCTCTTTCAGGGGAGCAGGTAAAAATGGTAGAAACATGGTCAATTTGTCACTGAGATCAACTTCATCTTTCTTCTCTGGTTTCACTTTGCATGGCTCTTTCAGTGCCTTTTTAAAAAATCTGGCTCACAGACCTTCTTTACTAATGGGTTGAAAATAACAGTCCACTAATAGCAAGTGTAACAGTGTTTCTTCATTGAAGCTCTTGGTAGTCACATGCTGATTGTCTTCCCTTTACCAAGGACTTCAGAAGGCTGACAAACTTCTTAGAACAGAGAATAGCTGCTGGATTGGATTCACTTATTTCTGCCAGAGACAACAAAGTTTGCACTTATCAGCTGGTCCATGAATTGAGGATGGCCCTAAGGTGGCTCTCCTGATTCTGGAGACTTTCTGTTGATGGGAGAAGAAACCACTTCTCTTATCCTATCTTGTATGTTGGCCTCACTAATCCTCCAGTCCTAGGGATGGATTTTTTTAGTGACAATTCACCATGATTTGAGGGGCTATAGCCAATCCTCTTTCCTCAAACTATCAACCCTGTGCCTGCATTTTAAAACTTTATTCCATAGGAAATAAGGAACAGCTGTGGTCATTTGAGTGAAATAATCAAATTCAGGACTCTCTTATCTCTAACAGCATATATATTTAAACTAATTATTATATGTTTTCCTCATCACTTCAGTCAAGCTATTCAAAGGGACTTGGTAACCAACTGGGTGTGTTGGTTGAAAGAGAAGTGAGGATGAAGACAACTGCAAGGTTTCACATCCAGATAACTGAAAGGAAAACTGGAATAAGACTGGTGTCATCACTTGAGAGCATACACTGGATGATGAAGAGTGTTTGGAGGGCAAAATGAGGCTAAAACAGAGATTAAGGGAATAGACTCTACTGCCATGTCTGCCTAGGTTTGAATCCCAGTTTGTCCACTTACTAGCTTGGGAAGGTTATTTAACCTCCTGACATCCCCATTTGTAAGAATGGATAATAATATTATTCTGGATCACAGAAAGGTTATATCAAATAACTTAATGCATTTTATGTACTTAGAATGATGTTTGGCACATAGTAAATGTTAAGTTAGTGTTTGTTAATTTTTATTATTAGATATAGTGAATTTTAAATGTTTGGGGTACACCTAGATGGGTATATCTAGCTGTAATTTGTAAAAAAAAATATGAAGTTCAGGATATATATTGGGCTACAAAAGGAGAAATGACAGAACCCTGGGTAACACTAATATCGAAGGATTTGAAAAAGATACTATAAGGTAGTGGTCAAAGAGAGAGGACGAACCAGATAGGCATGATATGGAAACCAAGAGAGTTGTCAACCAGTGAGATTAACATGTTACACAGACATTGGACCTGTGTGTATGGGGAAAGATTATGGGAAAGGAGGGAGAGACTGTCATTTGGGGAAGTATATAGATGAAAGGGGAAAGTCAAATATCATTATAGCCAATTCCTCAGAAATATTTGCTGTCCAGCCAGGCCCTTAAGTGATCAGTGGCTTTCATCCCACTCTAGCCCTCTCAACTCCAAATGACAGTCAGAGGACCAATATCAACCAGCTGGAATGGTGGTGACTATTCACCAACATCCAAACTAAGGAGTGGCTCAACTAATGGCTATAGACTCATTTTCCTTTATTTCAACTAAGATCAGAGAAAAAGAGAAATGGCAGATGAGCACAGGAACCCAGCAACTACTGTTTGTGTCCTGACTGAGTGAGGTATCTGCAGCCTTCCTCTATGAGGATAACTTGAGGCCCAAGCATTGTTTCTATCATCAACCCATCACCCCAGGACCCACTGCGAACAAGCCACCATCATTCCCACTACCCATGTCATTATACATTTACTTCTGACCCCTTCTTTCTTCCTTTCCAGCTCAAACCCTATTTTTTATCTGAAATGTTCCCCCCTTATTTTAGATTTTATTTACTTATTTTTAGAGAGAGGGGGAGGGATAGAGAAAGAGAGAGATGGGAATATTAATGTGTGAGAGAGACATCCATAGGTTTGCTTATGCACATCCCCAACTGAGGACCTGGTGCACAACCCAGACATATGCCCTGACTGGGAATCAAACCAGCACCATTTTTGTTTGCAGGCCAGCACTCAATCCACTGAACCACACCAGCCAGGGCTGAAATATTCCTCCCTTGAAACCTCTCTGTCTAGTTGTATCCAGAATGACCTCCTATATTGTCTAAATTATATATACTGGATGATATAGCATGCCATGCATTTTCTTGTACTCTTCTATTTCTGTCCCATGTTTGTAGTTGGCATATGGAAAATAATTAGTACAAGGTAGTGTTTGATGTACTGCCATAGGACCGCTGGAAGGGGAGATGGAAGAAGAGCTCTAAGTGGTGCACTGGTATTTCACACTTGATCTGAGTTTGTGACAAGAGCCATAAGCTGGAAAAAATCAAAAGCAGCCAGGAGCCTGGAGTGAAAAGGAGACAGGAAATAGTTGCCCTTTAGACAACTGTACCTGTGAGGTGAAAGAGGACAGAGGAGAGGAGGTTTTTCCTTAATTGGACATGTGTATGTGGGTTAGGGCTATATACAACCATAAGTATGAGGATACAGAAAGAAAGACTTAAGTTGGTGGTAACTCTGAAGGGAGGTGTGGAGGGTCATGGTTAAAAAACCTCATGTGGACTTCCAGCCAAGATGGAGGCATAGGTGAATATACTTTGCCTCCTCACACAACCAAAAGAAAGACAACAACAAAGTTAAAAAAAAAATAAACAGAACTGCCAGAAAATAGAAGTATAGAAGTCTGACAACCAAGGATTTAAAGAAGAAACATTCATCCATACCGGTAGAAGGGGCAGAGATGGGTAGCTGCGGTAGAGAGGACTTGAGGCAAGGTGGCAGCTGGCAGATCATGCAGTCCCTCATTTGCATGTGGGTAAACTCAGAGGAATAACTGGGGAGCAAGACAGACTGTGCAACTCAGGGTTCTAGCACAGGGAAATAAAGCCTCAAAAACTTCTGGCTATTCCTCTTACTACATAACAGGAATGCTGAGACAAAAAATAAGGCCCAAATGAAAGAACAGATCAAAGCTCCACTAACAGAACTAAAAGATAAAGAGATAGCCAACCTATCAGATGCAGAGTTTGAAACACTGGTAATCAGGATGCTCACAGAAATGGTTGCATATGGTCATAAATAGAGGAAGAAGTGAAGGCTATGCAAAGTGAAATAAAGGAAAATATACAGGGAACCAACTGTGATGGGAAGGAAACTGGGACTCAAATCAATGGTTTGGACCAGAAGGAGGAAGTAAACATTCAACCAGAACAGAATGAAGAAATGAGAATTCAAAAAACAAAATAAAATAAAATAAGGAGAGGCTTAGGAACCTCTGGGACAACTTTTCACATTCCAACATCTGAATCATAGATGTGCTAGCAGGAGAAGAGGAAGAGTAAGAAACTAAAAACTTATTTGAACAAATAATGAAGGAAAACTCCAATCTGGAGAAGGAAATAGACTTCCAGGAAGTCCAGGAAGCCCAGAGAGTCACAAAAAAGTTGCTCCCAAGGAGGAACACACCAAGGCACATCATCATTAAGTTACCCAAGATTAAAGATAAAGAGAAAATCCTATAAGAAGCAAGGGGAAAGGAGAGAGTTACCTACAAAGGAGTGCCCATTAGGCTATCAGCTGATCTCTCCAAAGAAACCTTTCAGGCAAGAAGGGGCTGCAAAGAAGTATTTGAAGTCATGAAAGGCAAGACCCACATCCAAGATTACTCTATGCAGCAAAGCTATCCTTTAGAATGGAAGGGCAGATAAAGTGCTTTCCACATAAGATTCAAATTAAAAGAGTTCATCATCACCAAGCCCTTATTATAAGGAATGTTAAAGGGACTTATCTAAGAAAAAGAAGATCAAAACTATGAACAGTAAAATGACAAAAACCCACAACTATCAACAACTGAACCTAAGAAACAAAAGCTAAGCAAACAACTAGAACAGGAACAGAATCACAGAAATGGAGATCACATGGAGGGTTATAAGCAGGGAGGGGCAGGGGGAGTATGGGGAAAAGGTACAGGGAATAAGAAGCACAAATTGTAGGTAAAAAAAAGACAGGAGGAGGTTAAGAGTAGAATGGGAAATGGAGAAGCCAAAGAACTTATATGTATGACGCATGGACATGAACTACGGTGGGGGAATGCTGGTGGGAGGGGGTGTGCAGGGAGGAGGAGAATAAAGGGGAGAAAAAAATGGGAGAACTGTAATAGCATAATCAATAAAATATATTTAAAAATACCTCATGTGTTTCTATTTAGTGACTAGCTTTTGAGATTACTTTATGGTTTCTTCCTTGTGAAGTGTTATGTAGCCAGCTCCCTTGGTCTACTTGAGTCCAAGTTCAAATATTTCTCTCCGAAAGACAAACATCACTGTCTTCGACCTTTTGTGTCCTTTGGGACAGAGAAGTGCATGCCTACTAAGGGCAGTGGTCTGGTTGGACAGCATGTGCATGCCTATTCTCCCTATAAGACTATAAATTTCTTGAGGCACTAACTTTATCTTTCATATTTATTGTGAGGCATATAATTAGCAGTCAAATACTTAGAAAACTGAATAGAAGTGAAGAGAATATCATCCTTGACTTGAATTATCATCATGGCTTCAACTAATAGGAGTAGGAGTAGTTAGTACTACCTATCATTGATTGACTATTCATGTGTCAGACACTATTATAAGTAATATACATGTATTCTTTCATTTAATTTTCACTACAACTATGAAATATAATCCATTGTAATTCCCATTTTACAGTTGAAGAAACTGAGTTGTGGAGAGATTAAGTGACTTTTCTAGGGAAACACATCTTATAGGTGGATGACTCCAAAGCCTCTGTTCTTTCTACCACTTCAGGCTGCCTATAGATAGCAGGGTGACTTTTACAATTCTCTCCTTTAATTTCTGCTCTCATATTGAGAGCTATTTATAGGCTAGACTCTTTAACCCCTCTCTAAGCTTCTTTCACCTTTACCTGGGCCCTTAGTGTCCCCCTCCACACTGTGCAATCTCTCCCTGAGACCAAGGATCAGACAGGAGGAGTAAAGTGTCTTGCTGTTGATTTTCTACAATCTCAACACACTTACTGGTGTTGCTAAGACTTGGTCTTGCTAGCTCATCTGTGAGACCAATTTTAATTTGGAGCCATCTGTCACAGACAAATGAGTAATTATGGCAAAGCCCAGTGGGGTGGGCCATGGGAAGAAGGTTGGCTTAGCTTTTTTCCTTCTGTCTGCATTGATGCAAATAGCCAAATAATAAAATTAGTTGGATGGATTGTTGATGCAGAGGCTAGCAGCTGTACCTCCCTGTTGTTAAAATTCTTAGACTCCAGTGAACAAGGAGGGGTGACTTTGGGTTCATGCAGCTTACCTGGCAGCAAAAGGGAGACCATTGCCATCAAAGCCAGGCCAGAAGGAGGTAATCTGTGAACTGGTCCCACTCACTCACCAGCCTCTGCCTCTCAGTGTACTGGTAGTGCCTTGTGATGAGTACCACTTGACAGCTGGTCTCTCCAACAATATGATGGGCTAAGTCAAATTGATAAACTGAAGCTTAAAATAATAGTCATTGACCTCTGTCTAGCATTTAAATTTTTTCATAAGATTTTAACATATCTTTATCTTAGTTCCTCTGTACAATAGCCTTCTAGATCAGGTAGGTGCAGGTATTGTTAGCTTCATTTTCCAGATGATGAAATTGAGCTGTTGGGTGATTCCATACTTGGATGTGTGTAAAAGACCTTATGAGTTGCTCAAGGTTATCATGTTATCTACAAGCTGGCTAGCACCTGAAGCTCTGAATTAGAGCCTGGCATTCTGTCTTCTATACCAGTAGCTTTCCAGCTATGCTTGCTCTTCAGGGGCCGAGCAGGAATGGGAGTGTGTGTCTGTGAACAAGTGGGGCTTTGGGTTCCAACCTGCACTTAAACTAGGGCAGCACTGCTTTGGTCAGAAGAGGCAGCACAGACCAAAGCAGTGCTGGCCTAGCTTACATCTTCCCTTTACATCTGGGAAAGATTTAATTTAATTAAAATGTTAGAAAACCACTTCTCCTAAATAGTAATTCTCATAGAGTATAGTGGGTTGAACTGTCATTTCAAAAGATATGTTCAAGTCTTAAATCCCAGTACCTCTGAATGTGACCTTATTTGGGAAAAGGGCACTTGTAGAGATAATAAAGCTAAAAGGAGGTCATCCTGGATTACCGTGGGCCCCAAATCAAATGACCAGTATCTTTATATGAGAAGGGAGAAGGATATCTGGACACAAAGACACCCAGGAGACCTCTATGTGATGACAGAGGCAGAGATTGAACTGATGTGGCTATAAGCCAAGGCATGGAACAGATTCTCTCTTAGAGCTTCCAGAAGGAAGCAGCCTTGACAACACCTTTATTTTGGACTTCTTGCATCCCAAACTATGAGAGAATGCATTTATTTTATTTTAAACCACCCAGTTTGTTGTCATTTGTTATGCAAGACATATGAAGCAAATACAGAGAGGTGCATAAACCTCTTAGCTAGGAACAGGTGGGAGTAAGCTTATTAAGATGCTGCTTCCATGTCCAAACCCCAAGCTTTTGATTCTGTAGGTATGCAATGGCACTAAGGAATGTGCATCTTGACAAGTTCTCCATATGCACGGAGATTGATCTTTGAGCTTATTGTGACCATACACAGATACAAGTCTCTCTGAATTGTTGCTGGATTTGCTATCCCTGCTGATGATCTTCCTTTAGTGGTTCCCAGAGTCAGTGGGTTTAAGGGAGTAGACTTAATGGACAAGAAACAAGCTGGTATTAAATCCTCTGCAGTCCAAAAATTTGAATTTTGAGAATTATTTAAGAGTGTTTATCCCAAGGAATCACAAATTCTCCAAGTCACCAAAATCTTTCTCTAAGGAAATAGGCCATAGTGGTTTGGGAGTGGATGCTGCCAAGAAGGTCAGATTTCTGGAGCAGCATGAAGACCGCAGAATAACACACAAAGACAACATAGTAACAACACGCACATGCATACCGTGTTCTACTGGTTATCTAGTGCAGGGAATTGTATCTTATAGAGCATCACCATTTTACTTTAAGATTTTGTCCCTATTAAAAACACACATCTCCATGTGAGTGTTGATAATTGAAGTTGGTGTCTGCCATTCAGGCCTGGCCTCCAATATTTATCTGAGAGCAATTCTGATTGGCTAGAAGAGGCAGAAGAGGATAATTTGGGGTAAAGATTGAGCTGAGAGGGTCTTGCCGCCAGCCTGAAGTCAGACTCGGTAACCAGGAAAGCCAAAGAGGGCACTAGTTTACCCAAAATTGATGGAGATCAGCCATGCCTAACCCCTTGGAGAGATGGAGGAGGATCTCCATAAAAAAGGACAGGTTTGTTGGACAGAAAAGGACAGATTCTGTTTGTTGGAGTAATGCCTTTCTGAGAGTAGCTTACCCATCTGTGTCCAAGGTCCTTCAAGAGGCCTGTATTTGCTCACATCCCTGATTGCTCCTAGGTAAATAAATCCTGTTTCTATCCCCAAAGAGGCATAGCTCCAGCACTGTGGCAGCCTGTTGTTATAGTTACTGATGTATGACATCACAGTGATTGTCAAAGCAATGGAACAAAATGAAATTTAGCAGAAGTTGTCAGTGGGGGTCGGGAGAGAGAGGAATAAGGGAAGAGAAGACTGCTAAAGAGACTTGGGGATGGAGCTGACGGTTTTGTGGGTTTGTACATATAGTGTGATATCAGAGTATGGACAAATGAGGTCTTATACTGGCAGTGTGTCTGAAAGGATCTTGTTAAAAGACAGCTTGTACCAAACAGCTTTACCCAGGTTCCATATGCCTGATATTCCACCATTAGTGATTTATTTCTGTGAGTTAAGCACTGTCTTTCTCCAGGGAAGGTCATGCCTTAAATTGTACTTTAGTCTATTTTACCTAGTACTTTTCTTTCTCAGCATTTGCCAAAACACTGGGCAAAGACGGAGGAAGTGGGGGATATCAAATAAGAACTTTGCCTATTTTCAAAACTCAGATAAAGTTGGTATTGCTAGCTTCCTCTTCAGAACTGCCCTTGTGCTCTCCCCTCTTTCAAAACAGTGATGAAGCCAAATGTTATTGAATATAAAAGTCTGGAATGTCTTTTTCAATCAGTTAGCCATATGCTTTTCTGGGAGATACACTTAATTCCTTCATGTTAATCAGTAAATATTTATACAGGGGTGGGCAAAAGTAAATTTCCAGTTGTGAGTATCTGAAACACAGAATTTATTCTTGTATTATTATATATTAATTACTATATTATTTATTATTATCAACCTACTTTTGCCCACCATTGTATATTACCCATTATATACTATGCACTGGGTTAGGTGCTGATGGGGGAAGCATGGAAACAGTTGGGCATTAGATTATGCCTCACATTAAAAAAAAAACAATCTAATTACAGAGACTAGATATTTACACAAGGAAGGCTGACAAATAGTATATTGGTGTCAAATAAAGGGCTACACAATCTCAGAGGCAGGCAAGATTATAATACTGCAGAGTACCTGGGTGAGCCTTTGTTCAGATTGGCACATTAAATTACTCAGGCACTTAGCAGGGCTCTGAGGAAATGGGGCTCAGAACAAATCAGTTTTAATGTGGATAGTGATGTGGACTAAGTAGGGAACTTGTTCACATTTCTCTGCTTTTGTATTAATACACATGGTGCATCCTTTCCAGAGAGCTCATCCATCTATACTCAATTGACCTACCACATCTCAGAACTCCTATGCTGGGAATTCTAAGGCTTAATCAAACTGCCAGAGAAGCAGTACAGCCTAGTGGTTAAGAGACTGGGTTTAGGAGGTAAACTGCTTGGGTTTCAATCCTGGCCATGACACTTACTGTGATCTTGGACAACTGACTTAATCGTCCTGCAACTTGATTTTTCTCACTGGTAGAATGGGGATGATAATAATAGTGTCTACCTAACAGAGCTAGTGGGAGGATTAAATGAGGTAAGTTGTGTATGGTGCTTAGCACAGTGCTAGTCACATACTATTCATTTATAAGATATATATTTATTGAGTGCGGTAAATGTTGCAGACACTTTCCCAGTGTTGGGATACAGCAGTGAAGAAGAGAGACCAGGTCCCTTCTATTTTGGCATTGTGTTAAATCCTGATGGAGAAGAAGGAGATTTAGGCCCTTTACCCAATGAACTTTTAATCTAGTGTCTTCCTTTCTGCTCTATCAATTATGATTCTTAGTATTCTAGTTATAACTTAGCTTATTTTAATTCCTTTTTGTTTAACTAGGAAAAATTAAAACTATGAATTCCCTTTAAACTTAGCTTTGGTCATATCCCATAAAATTTAATGTTGAATGTTTTTATTATCAATATTTTTAAGCACTTGGAAATTTTTGTTTTGATTTGTACTATTTCTACTTTTTAATATGTTGCAGTATTCTATCTTTGATGACTGTATTTTCTTTGTCCCTACTATGCCCAATGCTATGCTTCAAGTAAGAGATACAATTAAGAGACATGTTTGACTTGAGGGGTTTAGAAGGGACTAGGGGAGAAAGGACAGGAAAAAAACTGTTAACGAACAGTGTTGAGTGCTAGGTTTCATGAGTTGGTTTCTCTTGTAAAAAGAAGACATTATAGTTGCTGAAAGGATGGGCAGGAATTATAGAATTGTAACAATATTTTGGAAAGAATTAGCCAGCATCATTGTTCAGAATGTCTAGAGGGAAAGAAAGAGGCAAGAGGGAGAGAATCCAGTTAGAAGATTTTCATGTTATCTAGGTCATTGGTTTCCAAATCTGAGTATGCATAAGAATTCCCTGGAGGCCTTGCTGGGTCTCACCCCCAGAATTTCTGATTCAGTCTATGGTGGGGCCTGAGAATTTGCATTCGTATTTCTAGCAAGTTCCCCTAGTGATGGTAATGTTGGTGTTTTAGGGACAACACTTTGAGAACCACTCATTGAGAAGAGAGATGATGAGAACCAGAGGTAGAGTGATGGGAGATGGGCTAGAGAGGAAAGTATGTAAGAGATATTAGGAGGGAAGAAACCACAGGTTTTGGGGATTGGATATGGAGGCTAGGGAGAGGAAAGACTCAAAGATGACTCCAGAGTTTGAAAGCTAGGTGCCATGGAGGGTAGGGGACTTACCGAGGCAAAAACCCAAGCATCTAGGGGTGCAATGCAGTCACATGACAGGTACTAGAAAAAAATGGGAGCCCCAGCATCCATCTGCATTTGCATCATGACACATGTTTAAAGGCCTCCTGTTCTTCAGGACAGAGGTTAGTAAAAGAAGAAAGCTCAGGTCTGTGTTTGGTTTATTTCTTTTCTAGAAAGTAACCTTTGCACAGAGGAAGAAAATGAAGACAGAAAACAGAGGAGAGGGAGGGTAGAAGAGCTTGCATATTTTGGAAATGGAGAGCACACTTTTGGGTTGTGAAGTATTGAATATATATAAGGGCAAATACCAGTAAGGAAAAGGCAAATGAGTAAAACTAAGCATGGGCCATACAGGGTAACTCTAGGATACCACCTGAGATCACTGATGCTATTTCTGAAAGCAGATGGCTGCCATGTTGAAGCTTCTCAACTCTAGCCTACTTGACTTTCCATAGTTTCAAGGCTTCTGAACATGGTATCCTGTTGCCCCTGACTATTTCCCAGCCTATAGGGATTTGTCTTACCTGCTTCTCTCCACTCGGCTTCCTGTAGCTGAGCAGAAGCTCCACAGCACCCACCACTTCCTTGCGGATGGCATAGAGCAAGGCATCACCTACATACACGCTGTGGTTCAGCAGTAGTTCCATGATCTCCAAGTTCTCATTCTCAATGGCAATGAGCAGAGCGTTCCGGCCCAGAGGATCCATGCAGTTGATGTTAACATTGTAGTAGATCTCTGCCTCCTGAAGGGCCTGCTTCACAGTGGCATAGTCCCCTTTCTCTACAGCACTGAGAAAGGCCTTCTCCTCTGCAGAGAGCTCTGCCTCAGCCCTCACAATTTGCAGGGGGATGCGGTCTCTGTATGGTGAGTAGTTGACCTTTTTGTAGTATAGTTGTGCCATGGTTCACAGCAATTTAGAAACCTGAGTGAGGAGAGAAAGGGAGACCAAAGAAATTCTTAGATACCTGAAGGTCTCAAATGGCCAGCTGTGGAGGCACCTTGCTAATAGTTTGGAAAATCCCAAACCATTTTAATGGTAGAATCTTTTTTTTTCTTGCAAAGGAGTATAATAGAGAAAGTCCAGGCTTTTGGGTATGAAAAAATATGATTCAAATCCTGGCTTTAACTGTTCTGTGATCTTGGATAATTACTCAAGTCAAGCCTTCTGTGTTTCAGTTTATTATTATTATGGAAGTGTGAATGTTAATAATTTGTTAGCAGTTATTATTAGTGACTGCTCACTGTGTACTAGGCCCTGTGCTAAAGAACAATTTTTACCTCACAAAGCCTATTGTGAGAGTTAAATGAGATAATACATTATAATCCAAGACAAAGAATGAATCTTAAAGAAAGCAAGGGAGAAACAGGAAGTAATATACAAGGAAGCCCTGATAAGGTTAGCAACTGACTTCTCAATGGAAACACTCCAAGCCAGAAGAGAATGGCAAAAAATATTCCAAGTAATGAGAACCAGAGGCCTGCAATCAAGACTACTTTACCCAGCAAGGCTCTCAATCAAGATAAAAGGTCAAATAAGGAGTTTCCCAGGCAAAAGAAGTCTAAAAGAATACACCTCCACCAAACCAGCTCTGCAAGAGATGCTAAACGGACTGCTTTAAGGAAAGGAAGGAAAAGAGGGAGAAAGAGAGGATCATAGGTATAAAAAATCGGCAATGAATAAGTACCTACCAATAATAATGTTAAATGTAAATGGAATAAATGATTCAATCAAAAGACATAGAAGAGCTGAATGGACAAGAAAGCGTGGCCCACACGTATGCTGCCTACAAGAGACCCATCTCAGGACAAAAGACTTACACAGACTGAAAGTGAAGGGCTGGAAACAAATTTTCCAAGCAAACGGACAGGAAAAAAAAGCAGGGGTAGCAATACTCATATCAGACAAGATAGACTTCCAAAGAAGGGCCATAAAGAGAGACCCAGAAGGTCACTTCATAATACTCACAGGAAGAATCCACGAAGAACACATAAACATTGTAAATATATATGCACCCAACATAGGAGCACACAAATACATAAAGAAAATCTTGGAGGACTTCAAGAAAGATATTGACAGCAACACAATTGTAGTAGGGCATTTTAACACCCCATGTCGAAGATGGACAGATCTTCCAAACTAAATATCAACAAAGATATTATGGCATTGAACAATGCCCTAGATGAAAAGGACTTAACTGATATATATATAAAGCCTTTCAGCCCCCAAAAGCAAAATACACACTTTTTTCAAATGCACATGGAATATTTTAAAAGATAGACCATACGAAAGGACACAAAACAAGCCTCAACAGGTCCAAGAAAATTGAAATAATATCAAGCATTTTCTCTGACCACAAGGGACTGAAACTAGAAACAAATCTCAAGGGAAAATCCCCAAAACACTAAAAAACATGGAGATTGAATAGAATGCTATTGAACAATGAATGGGTGAAGAATGAGATTAGGGAAGAAATCAAAAAGTTTCTGGAAACAAACAAAAATTAACTCACAACAACCCAAAAGCTATGGGACACAGCAAAGGCAGTCCTGAGAGGTAAGTTCATAGTGATACAGGCCTACCTAACAAGAAACACTTCAAATAAACAGCCTAACCCTACACAAACGAGACCTTGGGCAACAACAACAAAGACAACCCAGAGCAAGAAGAAGGAAGGAAATAACCATGATCAGAGCAGAGTTAAATGACATAGAGACTAAAAGCACAATTCTAAGGATCAATGAATGCAGGAGCTGGTTCTTTGAAAAGATAAACAAAATCGACAAGCCCTTAAGCAGTGTCATCAAGAAAAAAAGACAAAGGACCCAAATGAACACAATCACAAATGAAAGAGGAGAGATTACAACTGAGACCACAGAAATACAAACAATTGTAAGAAATTACTATGAAGAACTATATGCCAAGAAATGTGAAAACCTAGATGAAATGGAGAAATTTCTAGAAAAATATAACCTTCCAAAACTCAATGAAGAAGAAGCAGAAAGCCTGAATAGACCAATGACACCTGATGAAATTGAAACAGTAATCAAAAAATGTCCGACACACAAAATCCCTGGACCACATTTTTTCACAGGAGAATTCTACAGAGCATTTAAGGGAGAGCTAGCCCCAACCATCCACAGATTATTTCAAAAAATTCAAGAAGATGGAAGACTCCCAAATTCATTTTATGAAGCCAACATCATCCTAATCCCAAAACCACACAGAAAGAAAACTTCCGGCCACTATCACTGATGAACATAGACGCTAAAATTCTCAACAAAATATTGGCAAACCGCATTCAGCAATACATTAAAAAGATCATCCACCATGACCAAGTGGGATTCATCCCAGGGATGCAAGGATGGTACAATATTCGCAAATCGATAAACATAATAAACCACATAAACAAAAGCAAAGACAAAAATCACATGATCCTATCAACATATGGAGAAAAAGCATTTGATAAGGTACAGCACCCATTTATGATAAAAACACTCAGCAGAGTGGGAATAGAGGGAGCATTCCTCAACATAATAAAGGCCATAGATGAGAGACCTACAGCCAACATCATACTCAATGGACAAAATCTTAGAGTTTTCCCACTAAGATCAGGAACAAGACAAGGATGCCCTCTCTCACCACTCCTATTCAACATAGTATTGGAAGTCCTAGCCACAGCAATCAGACAAGAAAAAGAAATAAGAGGTATCCAAATTGGAAAGGGGGAAATGAAACTGTCACTGTTTGCAGATGACATGATAGTGTACATGGAAAATCCTATAGACTCCACCAAAAAACTACTCGACCTAATAAATGAATTTGGCAAAACAGCTGGATAGAAAGTCAATACTCAGAAATCAAAGATATTCCTGTATATCGACAATGAAACAGCAGAAACAGAAATCAGGAAAAAAATCACATTTGATATAGCAACAAGAAAAATAAAGTACCTAGGAATAAACCTAACCAAGGAGGTAAAAGACCTGTACTCAGAAAACTACACAACATTGAAGAAAGAAATTAAGGAAGACACAAACAAATGGAAGCATGTACCATGCTCAGGGATGGGAAGAATTAACATCATCAAAATGGCCATACTACCCAAAGCAATTGATAGATTCAATGCTATCCCTAGTAAAGTACCTATGACATATTTCACAGACATAGAACAAACATTTCAGAAATTGATATGGAACCATAAACGACCCCGAATAGCTGCAGCAATTTTGAGAAAGAAGAACAAAGCAGGAGGGATTACAATACCTGATATCAAACTGTATTACAAGGCCACTGTAATCAAAACAGCCTGGTACTGGCATAAAAACAGGCACATAGACCAATGGAAGAGAATAGAGAGCCCAGAAATAAACCCAAGTCTTTACGGTCAATTCATATTTGACAAAGGTGGCAGTAGCATAAAATGGAGGAAAAATAGCCTCTTCAACAAATGGTGTTGGGAGATCTGAACAGCTACGTGTAATAAAATGAAGCTCGTTCACCAACTTACACCATACACAAAAATAAATTCAAGGTTGGTAAAACACTTAAATATAAGTCCTAATAGTATAAAAGCCCTAGAGGAAAACATTGGCAGGAAGATCTCAGACATTCCACGCAAAAACATCCTCACAGACACGTCCCCCAATGCAAGGGACATAAAGGAAAGAATAAAGAAATGGTACCTCAACAAAATAAAAAGCTTCCGCATGGCTAAAGAAAACAGCATTAATATGAAAAGAGAACCAACAGTATGGGAAAACATATTTGCCAATGATACCTCAGACAAGGGCCTGATCTCCAAAATACATAAAGAACTCACAGGACTCCACTCCAGGAAGTCAAACAACCCAATTAAAAAATGGGCAAAGGACTTGAACAGACACTTCTCCAAGGAAGACATACAGAGGGCTGAGAGGCATATGAAAAGATGCTCAGCATCACTAGACATCAGAGAGATGCAAATTAAAACCACAATGAGGCACCATCTCACACCAGTCAGAGTGGCCAACATAAACAAATCCACAAACAAATGTTGGAGAGGATGCGGAGAAAAGGGAACCCTAGTGCACTGTTGGTGGGAATGCAGAGTGGTGAGGCCACTGTGGAAAACAGTATGGAATTTCCTCAGAAAACTAAAAATGGAACTGCCTTTTTATCCAGCAATTCCGCTGCTGGGATTATACCCTAAGAACCCTGAAATACCAATGCAAAAGAACCTATGCACCTTAATGTTCATAGCAGCACAACTTACAATAGCCAAGTACTGGAAGCAACCTAAGTGCCCATCAGCAAATGAGTGGATCGAAAAACAATGGTACATTTACACAATGGAATTCTAGGCAGCAGAGATAAAAAAGGAGCTTCTACCCTTTGCAACAGCATGGATGGAACTGGAGAGCATTATGCTAAGTGAAATAAGCCAGGTGGTGAGGGACAAATACCATATGATCTCATCTTTAACTGGAACATAATAAATAGAAGAAAAAAGGAAACAAAATATAACCAGAGACATTGAAGTTAAGAACAATCTAACGATGGTCTGGGGGGTGTGGGGTGGGCCTTTTATCTGTGCCTTTTTCCCACATTGTGCACTTGTCTCAGTCACAGTTTTGGTAAGCCCACAAGCTAACCTTATCCAAAATTAGTAAAAAACAAATGTCACTGGAGAGCTTGTTTGAAAAGGGGGATAGACCCAATGATAATACAGCAGAAGTCTCTAAGGCTGCAACAAAAAGCAAGCTGCATTTAAAAGCAAATACAAAGAATCCTTCTTAAATTATAGATTCATTGCAACAGGGGATTCACATTCTCCAATCCTTCTTCGTATAGTATGTGGTGACCGACTATCCAGTAAAGTCATGAAACCTTCATAACTGCTTCACCACATGGAGACAAAGTACCCTGCGCTAAAAGATAAGCTTCTGGAGTTTTTCAAAAGAAAAAAAATGTGAAAATGAAGAACAGAAGCAATTATTGAAGGCCACCACTTCATCAAATGTGTCTGGACTGAGAGCATCATTCTTAGTGGCTAACTGCATTGCTAAAGCAAAGAAGCCTTTTACTATTGGTGAAGAGTTGATCCTGCCTGATGCTAAGAACATCTGTCATGAACTTTTAGGAAAGGCTGCAGTTCAAAAGATGGCACATGTTCTTCTTTCAGCTAGCACCATAACTAGACAAATTGATGAAATAGCAGAGGATATTGAGGCACAATTGTTAGAGAGGATGAATGAGTCACCGTAGTATGCAATACATGTTGATGAGTCCACTGATGTTGACAACAATGCAAAAATACTTGTTTTTGTGTGATATGTTTTTCAGGAGGATGTGCATGAGGATGTGTTATGTGCACTTTTGTTGCCACAACACCACAGCTGCAGAACTATTCAAGTCTTTGAATCATTACACATCAGGAAAACTGAACTGGTCTTTTTGTGTTGGTATATTCACTGATGGAGCAGCTGCCATAACTGGATGGCTTTCTGTTTTCACTACTTAGGTCAAAGAGGTCACTTCTAAATGTGAGTGAACATACTGTGTCATCCATAGAGAAGTGCTGGCTAGCTGAAAAATGTCACTTGAACTTAACGAAGTTTTGCAGAATGTGATTATAATTATCACATTACCTTAGAGTACATGCTGTTAACTCACATCTGTTTGTAGAGCTCTGTGAGATGGACACAGAGCACACACATCTTCTCTTTTTTAAAAAATTATATTTTATTGATTATGCTATTACAGTTGTCTGGATTTTCCCCCTCTGCTCCTCTCCATCCAGCACCCCCTACTTCCTCAGGCAATTCCCTACCATTATTCATGTCCATGGGTCATGTATATAAGTTCTTTAGCTACTCCATTTCTTACACTGTACTTTACATCCCCATGGCTATTCTGCAACTGCGTACCTATTTGTACTTCTTAATCCCCTCACCTTTTCACCCATTCTTCCCCTTCCCACTTCCACTGGGCAACCACCTGGTAACTAACTTTTCTCTTGCTGCTTTTAAGAGTCTCTTTTTATTTTTAACTTTTGGCTTTTAAATTATGATATGTCTTGGAGTGGGCCTCTTTGGGCTCATCTTTTAAAAAATTTTTTTAAATACATCTATTGATTATGCTATTACAGTTGTCCCATTTCCCCCCCCCTCACTCCACTCCATCCTGCCCACCCCCTCCCTCCCACATTCCCCCCCTATAGTTCATGTCCATGGATCATACTTATAAGTTCTTTGGCTTCTACACTTCCTACACTATTCTTACCTTCCCCCTGTCTATTTTCTCCCTACCATTTATGCTACTTATTCTCTGTACCTTCCCCCCCTCTCTCCCCCTCCCACTCCCCTGTTGATAACCATCCATGTGAGCTCCATTTCTGTGGTTCTGTTCCTGTTCTAGTTGTTTGTTTAGTTTATTTTTGTTTTTGTTTTAGGTGTGGTTGTTAATAACTGTGAGTTTGCTGTCATTTTTACTGTTCATATTTTTTATCTTCTTTTTCTTAGATAAGTCCCTTTAACATTTCATATAATAAGGGTTTGGTGATGATGAACTTGAGATGGCTTTCTAAAGGTAGATCACTGGCCAGAGTTTTTGAGTTATGAGAGATGCTCCAGAGATTTCTTTTAGAAAAGCAGCCACCAATGACAACACATTTCAGTGACACAGAGTGGGTCATAATACTTGCCTACTTGTGTGACATATTTGACCTGCTCAATGAACTCCATCTGTCACTTCAAGGGAGAACAACAACTGTGTTCAAGTTGGCTGATAAAGTGGCTACATTCAAAGCCAAACTGGAGTAACAGGGGCAGCAAGTGAACACTGGGATTTTTGACATGTTTCAAACAGCAGAGATTTTGAAAGAGACTGAGGCAGGGCCTTCTTTCTCCCAGCTGGTGCATGATCATCTGTCTCAGCTTTCAAAAGAGTTTGAGAACTACTTCCCAACCACGAAAGACCCCTGAACTGGAAAGGAATGGATCCACCACCCATTCCTGAATAAGCCAGGTGAATAGACTTTGTCTGTGTTAGAAGAGGATCAACTGCTTGATATCTCAAATCATGGTGGCCTTAAATGTGTGTTTGAAACAACTTCAGATCTCCATATCTTCTGGAGTAAAGTCAAGGCAGGATATTCTGAGATTGCCACAAAAGCAGAATAGCCTGCTTCCATTTCCAACATCATATCTTTGTGAAGCAGGCTTTTCTAACAGCAACCAAAATGAATTATGGAGTGGACTGGACATAAACAACACACTTTGGGTGTGTCTGTCTCCCATCACCCCCAAATGGGACTGTCTAGTTGCAGGAAAACAATCTCAGAGCTCCCACTGATTCTGCATTATGGTGAGTTGTATAATTATTTCACTATATGTTACAAGGTAATAATAGAAATAAAATACACGATAAATGTAATGTGTTTTTTAAAAAGATTTTATTTATTTGTTTTTAGAGAGAGGGGAAGGGAGGGAAAAAGAGGGGAAGGGAAGGAGAAAGAGAAAAACATCAATGTGTGGTTGCCTCTCAAACGTGCCCCACTGGGGACCTGGCCTGCAACCCAGGCAGGTGCCCTGGCTGGGAATTGAACCGGTGACCCTTTGGTCTGCAGGACACTGCTCTGTCCACTGAGCCACATCAGCCAGGGTGAATTTAATGTGTTTGAATCATCCCCAAACCATGCCCCAACCCTCTGGGCCATGGAAATATTGTCTTCCACAAAACCAGTCCCTGGTACCAAAAAGGTTAAGGACTGCTGCTCTAACCAACTGAGCTACCCAGCCAGGGATGGTAATTCCATTTCTTTGGCCAGTAATTGACCTAGATTTTAGCACTTGATGTAATTATGGCCAATGAGATATGCTGGAGGGCCTCTGGGAAAGGTTTCTTTGTTCTTAAAAAAAAAGATGGAAAAAAAGAAATATTTCGCTTTGTGTCTATGAATGTTGTAATTTGCATGTGACAACAAAGACTTCGGTAGTCACCTTGGGACTATGAGGATAGCCGTCTTAAAAGATGGAGCCTACATGCTGAGGATGGCATAAATTGGGTCTTTTATGATGTGTTTGAGCCACTGAATTAACCAATCTGAGAGCTGCTCAACCTCTAGACTTTCAGTTGTGTGAGATGAAAACTCCCTTTTTGTTAACCCACTTTTAGGTATGTTTCTCTGTTACAAGATGCCAAAGATATTCTAAGTGGCAAGCTTCTCTGGAAAATTCCCAAATTAAACCACACATAAGTATATAGCCTGACTAGATTAATAATCATAGAGAAAATTAAAATAGTTTGAAGTCATTCAACTCAGATTATTTAACAGCTATATATAGAAATTAAAAATACAGATATTATCTTGATAGTAAAAATATTTCAGATTATTGAAAAAGGACCAAATAACTCAATTAATTCTACAGAGATAGTATAATCTTAATGATAAAAACTGATAAAGGTACCCAAATTGAAAACTATAGACAAATTTCAATTATGAAAATATCTCCAGAAGTTCTAAATATCCCTGGCTGGTGTGGCTCAGTGGATTGAGTACCTGCCTGTGAACTAAAGGGTCATGAGTTCAATTCCCAGTCAAAGCACATGCCTGGGTTGTGTACCAAGTCCCCAGTAGTGAGTATGCGAGAGGCAACTGCACATTGATGTTTCTCTGCCCCTTCTTTCTCCCTCCCATCCTATCTCTCTCTAAAAATAAATAAAATCTTTAAAAAATCTAAATAAGATATTAACAAATTGAAACCAGTAGTGTATTTGAAGAATAATACATTATAACTAGGTAGAATTTATCCCAAGAATACTAGCATGATTCAATATGAGGAAATTTTCAATATAATTCAGTAAATAAGTCAATGACTTAAAGGAAAGAAAACATGATTATATTAATAAAAATAACTTGACATAACTCTGTACCTATTATTTAAAAAAATGGAACAGAAGTAAACTCCTACACACAAAAGACTATTTACTGCAAAAAATAATAAATATCATAATAAAGTATTAAATACTGCACCCATAGGTTTTAAAATCATAACAAGACAGAGATACCACTATCAACACTATTATTCAGTTTTAAAATTATGAGTAATGTAATAGAGGAAGATATGAAAAATTATAAGGATATGAAATTATTATAAATATTTAACAGAGGAGACAAAATTACCTTTATATGCAGGTAATACATTTGTATAATAAAACACCCAATAAATTTTACAAAGATCTATTAGAATGAACAAGAGACTTTGTTAAAGTGACAAAATGCAAGAAAAATGTACACATATCAACTACTTTGATATTAATAACTTTGATACTTTGTAATCTATAACACTAATCTTCATAATCACTCAGAAATTAAAGTGGAAGAATTCAATGCACATTAGTGTCAACATCTTAAGATATCTATAAATAAATTTACCTATAAAAGAGTAGGAACCATCTGGAAGAAGGTACTGAAGGGGATAAAACAAGACCAAAGAAAATACAGAAGCATGCTATTTTGCTGAAAAGAAAGACTCTAATAAAAATATAATTTCTTCCTAAATTAAGATATAAATTACAAGAAGTACTCCATTTGTGTTTTTTATTTTTATTTTTTTAATTTTTAAATTATTTTATTGTTCAATTACAGTTGTCTCCATTTTCTCCCCACCCGTCTAACCCACCCCAGCCGAACCCACCTCCTTCCCCTGCTTCCACCCACACTCTTGGTTTTGTCCATGTGTCCTTTATAGCAGTTCTTGAAAACCCTTCTCCCCATTATCCCTTCCCCCCTCACCTCTGGCTATTGTTAGATTGTTCTTAACTTCAACGTCTCTGGTTATATTTTGTTTGCTTCTTTTCTTCTGATGATTATGTTCCAGTTAAAGGTGAGATCATATGGTATTTGTCCCTCACTGCCTGGCTTATTTCACTTAGCATAATGCTCTCCAGTTCATTTGTATTTTATAAAAAATTTTATTTATTTATTTTTGGAGAGAGAAGAAGGGAGGGAGGAAGAGAGGGAGAGAAACATCAAGGTGTGGTTGCCTCTCGCATACCCACTACTGGGAACCTGGCCCACAACCCAGGCATGCGCCCTGACTGGGAATCGAACATTTGACCCTTTGGTTCACAGGCAGTACTCAATCCATTGAGCCACAGCAGTCAGGATTCCATTTGTGTTTTATGTGGAGCTGTACAAAAAATAAAGTTTAGATGAATGGATAAATGTGTAAAATTTTTCACAAAAATTTTGATTAAGAAAAAATGGCATTATAAAAATGACAGAGTAGGGAACTCCATAAACCTATATGTCCACTAATGCAATGATTAACCTAGCAAACACTGTCAGTATCAACTTTTTCTGAACTCTGGAATCTAATAAAAACTTACAACTATCACAGTAGTGCTTAATGAAGGAAGAGGTTACTAAATTTTGGCGAGAAGGTTTTGTAACATTTTTACTGAACTTTCAACCATTACTTACTCCTTAGCCTAGAGACAGCCATGGGGACAGTGGCTTACATTTCAAGCGTGAGGGGAAATATGGATTTTGTTCTCAAAGAATTGTGATTGTAAGATCACCTATAAGTGGAACCTAATCAACAATACAAACAATCAAGCAAAATATAACCAGAGACATTGAAATAAAGAACAAACTGACATTAATCAGAGGGGAGTGGGGGTGGGGGATAATGGATGAAAGAAGGGGAAAGGTTGTCAAGGAACATGTATAAAGGACCCATGGACAAAGCCAAACGGCAGTAAGGTTGAGGGCGGGAGGTGGGGATGAGTGGGGCAGGAGAAAGTGGTGGCAGGAAAATGGAGACAACTGTACTTGAACAACAATAAAAAAAGAGAAAAAAAAGAATGTGATTGTCCATTTTGATTGGTCAATACATATGTATTGAATTTCTGTATAAAAAAGAGGGATCAGATCAGAGGATTGCCTTTCTTACTCCCCCTTGGAATTTCTCAGAACTGGAGCATCCTTCTCAGCAGTGTTTGCTGAATGCTGAACACTAGATTTAAGCAGGTAGAAGAAAAAACTGAAAATACATCCATTGAAATAATCCAGTTTGAGGAGCAGAAATTTAAAAAAAAGTGGAGAAGTAAATAGCACCTCAGAGGCATGTGAAACACTAACAGATACATAATAGTAGTCCCAGAAAGAGAGGAGTAAGGGAAACTGGCAAAAGTATATCTGAGAAAAGAATTTCCAATAACTTCCAAAATTTGATGAAACACATGAATCTATTTAAAAAGGCCAACAAACTCGAGAGAACCAAGATGGCGGCGTAGGTAGACACACTGTGCCTCCTCGCACAACCAGAACTGACAGAAAATCGAATGGCAAGGGGGACCTACACCAAGGAAATACAAAATAAACATTCATCCAGACCGGTAGGAGGGGCAGACACGGGCACCGGGGTGGAGCGGACTCACGTTGTAGTGGCGGGACTGAGACTGGCGGAGTGTGGGACGAACAAATGGGGCAGGCAGTCCGAGCACTAGCAGACCCTGCAACCCTACATTTGCACAGATAAACCGAGGGGGCCGGACTCAGAGTGGCGGAGAGCCGGGCAGGCAGAGCAGTGGGTAGCACCCCAGGGCCCCACATTCGCACACTGAATGGCGGGGAGCGAAGCAGACAGCACAACCCAGGGCTCCAGCTCCGGGAAATAAAGCCTCAAACCTCTGATTGATGCGCCCATGGGGGTTGGGGCAGCAGCAGGAGAGACTCCGAGCCTCACGGGAGAGGTTGTTGGAGAGACCCACAGGGGCCTGGAGTGTGCACAAGCCCACCCACTGGGGAACCAGCACCAGAGTGGCCCAGTTTGATTGTGGGTAGCTGAGTGAAAGATTGAAATCCAGAGGAGAGTGAGGCGGGTGCCCTTGCTCCCACTTGGCCCCTCCCCCACGTACAGCTTCACAGCGCAGCAACCAGCGTTACACCGCCCTGGTGAACACCTAAGGCTCTGCCCCTTAAAGTAACAGACGGCCAAGACAAAAAAAAAAAAAAAAAAAGGCCCAAATGACAGAACACTTCAACGCTCCAGAAAAAATACAATTAAGCGACGAAGAGATAGCCAACCTATCGGATGCACAATTCAAAGAACTGGTTTTCAAGATGCTCACAGAATTGGTTGAATCTGTTCGAAAAGTAGATGAAAAAATGAAGCCTATGCTAAGAGAAACAAAGGAAAATGTACAGGGAACCAATAGTGAGGCGAAGGAAACTGGGACTCAAATCAACGGTATGGACCAGAAGGAAGAAAGAAACATCCAACCAGAAAAGAATGAAGAAACAAGAACTCGGAAAAATGAGGAGAGGCATAGGAACCTCCAGGACATCTCGAAACGTTCCAACATCTGAATTATAGGGGTGCCAGAAGGAGAAGAGGAAGAACAAAAAATTGAAAACTTATTTGAACAAATAATGAAGGAGAACTTCCCTAATCTGGCAAAGGAAATAGACTTCCGGGAAGTCCAGGAAGCTCAGAGAGTCCCAAAGAAGCTGGACCCAAGGAGGAACACACCAAGGCACATCATAATTACATTACCCAAGATTAAACGCAAGGACCTACATCCAAGATTACTGTATCCTGCAAAGCTATCATTTAGAATGGAAGGGAAGATAAAGTGCTTCTCAGATAAGGTCAAGTTAAAGAAGTTCATCATCACCAAGCCCTTATTATATGAAATGTTAAAGGGACTTACCTAAGAAAAAGAAGATCAAAAATATGAATAGTAAAAATGACAGCAAACTCACAGTTATTAACGACCACACCTAAAACAAAAACAAGAGCAAACTAGGTAAACAACTAGAACAGGAACAGAACCATAGAGATGGAGATCACATGGAGGGGTGTCAATAGGGGAGTGGGAGGGGGAGAGGGGGGGAAAGGTACAGAGAATAAGTAGCATAGATGATAGGTGGAAAATAGACAGGGGGAGGGTAAAAATAGTGTAGGAAATGTAGAAGCCAAAGAACTTATAAGTATGACCCATGGACATGAAATGTAGTGGGGAATGTGGGAGGGAGGGTGTGGGCAGGATGGAGTGGAGTGGGGGGGGAAATGGGACAACTGTAATAGCATAATCAATAAATATATTTAAAACTAACAAACAAACAAAAGGCCAACAAACTCAAAGAAGGCTAAACTGAAAGAGATTCTACACTGAAACACATTATAATCAAACTGTCAAAAGACAAAGATAAAGAGGGGATCTTGAAAGCAGAAAGATAAGTGACTAGTCATATACAAAGGGTCCTCAATAAAACTAACAGCCAATTTATCTTCAGATATCATGGAGGCCACAAGGTAGTCAGGTGATATATTTACAGTGTTGAAGAAGAAAACCCTTTTAACCAAAATTCTATATTCTGCAAAACTATTCTTCAAAAAATGAAGGTAAAAATTAAGACATTCTGAGACAAACAAAAGCTGAGGGTGTTCTTTGCCCATAAACCACCCCTACAAGAATGTTAATGGTGCTCCTTCAGGGTAGGTAGTAAAAACAGATTATGTTTTGTATTATTGAAGCTGATTATTAATTCAAACTAGTTTGCTATAAATTAGAGATATTAATTTTAGTTGCATGGAGACTACTAAGAAAATAACTAAAAACATATATAGAGTAGAAAATGAGAAGTGAATCAAAATGATACACTACAATAATCAAATAAACAGAAAAGAGGGCAGTAATGAAGGAATTGAGGAACAAAAATATTTAAGACATAAAGAAAACAAATAGAAAAATGATAAAAGTAAGTCCAATAATTATAGTTTGAAGGATTTGGGTGAGTACAATAGGAGATAATGATATCTCATTTTGATGTCTTAGTTTTTGGAGACAACAGGAAGGAGAGATCCAGTTAGCATGTGGCGCACAGCATTGAGATCTGGTGATATAGAATTGGGAATCATCAGCATATAGATCAAAGGTTCTCAACACTGACTGCATGTTATAATCATCTGAGGAGCTTTTGAAAAATACCCGTGCTTGGGTCACAGTACAGCCCCCCACCATTGTCATTTAGAAATGGCTCCCCAAGTGAATGTAGCATGCAGCCAAGATTGAATGCCGTCATTGTAAGTGGTAATGGGAGCTGTTTGGAGTGGGTGTGATCATCAGGGAAAATGCAAAGAGATCAGGGGAACTGGAGAGCAAATTTCTACTTAGAGTGGAAAAGGGTCTAGAGCTCCACTATCTGGTGCAGTAGCCACTAGCAATATGTGACCATTTAAATTTAAATGAAATAAGATGAAATAAAAAATTCAGTTCTGTTTTTTGCACCAGTCACATTTCACGCACTTAATAACCACAAGTGACTTATGGCTACCATATTGGAGATCACAGATAGCGAACATTTACATTATTACATAAAGTTCTATTGGATGGTGCTGTATGACCCAAATGTCTCTTCCACCTCTCCACTGTCTATAGTACAGAGGACTCTTCCAAACTTATGGTACAAATATACAGTACCCATGCTGGGATTATACCCTAAGAACCTGAAACACCAATCCAAAAGAACCTATGCACCCCAATGTTCATAGCAGCACAATTCACAATAGCCAAGTACTGGAAGCAACCTAAGTGCCCATCAGCAAATGAGTGGATCAAAAAACTATGATACATTTACAAAATGGAATTCTATGCAGCAGAGAGAAAGAAGGAGCTTATACCCTTTGCAACAGCATGGATGGAACTGGAGAGCATTATGCTGAGTGAAATAAGCCAGGCAGTGACGGACAAATACCATATGATCTCACCTTTAACTGGAACATAGTCAACCAATGAAAAAAGCAAACAAAATATAACCAGAGACATTGAAGTTAAGAACAATCTAACAATAGCCAAGGGGGAGTGGGGAGGGGACAGTGGGGAGAGGAGATTACAGGAACTACTATAAAGGACATATGGACAAAATCAAGGGGGAGGGTGGAGGAGAGGGAGGGAGGTGAGTTTGGCTGGTGTGGGGTGGAGGGATGGGGTGAAAATGCAGACAACTGTAATTGAATAACAATAATTTTTTTTTTAAAATGTGGGTACTTTAATTTGCAAAGTGCATTTTCATGACTATGGACATGTGGTATTTTTATTTTTGTAAGGTCTTACACTCTTTATTCACTTCTCTTTGATGCCCAGAAGAGTTATGTAGAACTGCTAGCAGCTGGATTAAATCAATGTTTTCCATTTTTCTGGAGTAAAGAAATGAGCGGAAAAAAAAATATATTTGTCTCCTTCGAGTCACTCAGCTGCATGGAATAGTTTACATCTGTTGCTCAGCACTCTTTATCACTTTGTCTGCATGATATTTCTTGAAGTAGTCAAGGGAAAGGCAGAATGAGATGACACTAATTACAACAAATAGTAGGCAGTGTAATTGATTAAAAGTCTTGCATGTGATTTTTAGTCTTGGGACTGGCTTTCATCCAAGATCTCACAGGCCATGAGAAATGAGTGTCTGTACCCTTTCTGTTACTTTTTCACTTTAGAATCTAGAGTGGCAATGTTCACATAGTAGCTTATTGGAAAAATCCTCCTTAAATGCAGGGAAAGGGACTTTAACAGTTTTTTTAATGCCAAAAATGAGCAAATCTGGATGAAGGGTACATGAGAGTTTTTTGTAATTGTCTTACAACTTTTCTGTGTCTGAAATTATTTAAAATAAAAATTACAAAAAGTTACTTAAACAAGAAAATCATGCATCCTCATAAAAATAAAGTGGTACGGCTTAAAATAAATAAGTATTTCCAGTCTTTCCCCCACACATTTTTTATGAGTTCCTATATGTATATTTTTCTATTCAGTTTTTTTCACTTACTACTTTGTAAAAATTTCCCACTCATGTGTAAAAACACTCTTTGAATCTCCTGCCTTCCCACCACCACTTTTTCCTATGGGTAAGTGGCTCTGCTAGGTGAGATTGGAGAGAGTATGTTTCACATATCATATGTTAAAACATCACATTAAAAGGCCACATATGGACCCATGGACAAAGCCAAAGGGAGGTAGGATTGAGGGAGGGTGGGATGGGTAGGGCAGGGGAAAGTTGTTGTGAGAAAATGGAGGCAATTGTATTGGAACATTAATAATAAAATAATTGAAAAATAAAAAATATAAAGTTTGAAAAAAAAAAGAAAAAGAAAAAACCTTAAAAAAAAAAAAAGGAATGTGCCTGACCCCACCGCACCGGCCTCTGCTCCAGCAGCAGCAGTGGAGGCCACGCATTCACACCTGCAGCCTCAGGGATGGCACAGATCTGACCCTGCAGCTCATCCTGCCCCAGCAGCGGCCCATCCTATCCCACCAGCTGAGGCACTCACACATGCAGCCTCGGAAATGGAGTGTGCCTGACCTTGCCTCCCAGAGGCACCTCACGCCCAACCCCACTGCCTTGGGCACAGCAGCAGAAGATGAGTGCCACAATGGAGCCCCTGCCCTGCAGGGCCAACTGGCTCTCTAAAAGGAAGGTGGAGATGTCCTTCAGAGGACAACAACAGGGATCAGGGAGTCAGCAATACCCAGAAAGACTTCACTCAGTGTGGGGGGGATACACTACCCTGAAGAAACGCCTGGAGTCCCTAGCATCTAGGACAGCAAAGGGCAAGAAGGTGGTATGTGAGTTGCCCCTAATTGGTGCACCTCAAGGACAGTACAACTGGTGGACAAAAGGTGTAGGCTGGGTGCAGAAGGGCACTGGGGGACCAGCAGTGAACTGAGGAATTGGGCTGTAGGCTGGGAAACTGCAAAGAGTGTGGCTCAGACCTGCCCCAATTCCAGCTAAACCACAGGAAGGGAGAAAAGCAAAACCAATCCCTCCTCAGCCTGCTGCAGCCAGGAACACCAGCAGAACTGGATTGTCTTGTTTAAAGCAAGCAGGAGGCTTCTTCTTCCTCTTCTTTTTTAATCCCTTCTTCCTTTCTTTCCTTCTTTCTTTTTATTCCTTCTTCCTTTCTTTTTTTAATTCCTTCTTCCTTCCTTCATTTTTTCTTTTATTCCCACAAGTGAGACAATAAAACCTGGAGCTGTGAAAGGACCAGAGTTAGACTCAAAGAGGGCTCATCCCAACAACTGAGACAGTGAGACAAATTTCACTTTGCTACCCCAGAGATCTTGCAAGTTATTGTATATTTGTTCTTACATCTTTTATTTTATTAGTATTTTTTTATTTCACTTCTTTCTGTTTAGTATTCTTCATTTGGTTTGTTAAATTGCATTCTTTGACTGGTTTCCCTTGTTCTCTCTTTCATAGTGTATTTGTACTTTTCTGTCTTTCATTCACTTGTGTTCCAATAGCACACTACTCTAGGTCATATACTTCCTATTCTTGTTATTCGGATCACATAGATTCTGTAATGTGATTGTTTCTCCATTACTATTGCAAATAACTGCTGGTCCATACAATTGTAAATACTACACAGCACCCCTCCCGGATCTTAGCTCACTTCACCGTTTCTGGAACTTTATTACTGTCGTGGTTAATTCTACTCTCTTTCACAGTACACCTACTTTCTATCTTTTACTCTCACTTTACCTCATAATCTAACCTCCCACAAGTTCACTGTTTTCTAGATCCAATTCACAATCCTCCCCCCCCCCCGCCAACAAGAGTCTTATCTTTTTTCCACCCTTTCTAAAAAGTGGCTAGTTGGGTGAAATATCATGGTTACCACTATACATACCCAAAGGATCTCCTATCTCTTCTCTACGGGTTGTTATTTTAAATACCATAGAATACACTCTTTTAAACCATTTTGCCTTCCCTTGTAACTGATGACAAAAAAGGGTAGATGGAGGCTGTGAAGAGCAGTATACCTGCTGGATGAGGAAACCCACCAACAAAGGAACCAACTACAGATAACAATGGAAGTAGGTGAAGGAGAATGTGGAAGCCACACTAATCTCCACTCAGGACAAATCTGGAAATACAATTCAATGGTGGAGAAATTACCTAGAACAAACAACTGAACAATAGTGAGAGAGAAGCCTCAACCTCAGACAGACAAAAGAAACAGCTTCAACACAAACTTTCCACACATGCACAACAGAATACAACATGTGGTGGATGGATTGACCCTCAGGTACCCAGTGGGAGGGAAGGACCCATGAAAGATAGACTGAACAACAATCAAAACCCAAATATATCCACAGAGCCAACATAAAAACAGCTTAGAAGCAGCAAATTCAGCAGATCAAGGAGACTGCACCACTGAATCTCACAGGGCTCCTACCATAGAAGTTCACAGCAGAAACCCAGGGAGTCAGAACAGATCAACTTAAGGAGCAGAGGCTAACAAGAAGAGTCTCACAAACAATGGGAAGACAAAGAAACAATCCCCACATGAAAGGAAAGGAGGAACCCTCAGAAAGAATGCTAAATGAAATAGAGGCAAGTCAACTATTGGATATTGACTTCAAAGCAATGGTTCTCAGGAAGTTCAATGAGCTCACAGAGAGTTACCAGAAACTACAGGGAAGCTACAATGAACTCACTGCAAACTATGTCAGAATGAAAAAGGAAATAGAAACTATCAATAAGGGCCAAGAGGAAATGAAGAATACAATTTCTGAAATGAAGAACACAGTAGAGGGAATGAAAAGCAGGCTCAATGAGGCAGAAGATTTAATCAGTGAGCTGGAGGACAAGGTAGAAAAAACATAAGAGAAAGAGCAAGAAACAGAAAAGAGACTCAGAAAGAATGAAAAGCTGTTAAGGAAACTGTAGGACAACATGAAACACAATAATATCCATATAATAGGGATACCAGAAGGAGAAGAAGAAGAGCAAGGGATAGAAAACCTGTTTGAAAAAGTAATGATGGGAAACTTCCCTAATTTGATGAGAGAAAAAATAACACAAATTCAGGGAACACAGAGTCCCAAACAAGAGTAACCCAAAGAGGACCACTTCAAGACACATCATAATTAAAATGGCAAAATTCCAAGACAAAGAGAGACTCTTAAAGGCAGCAAGGGACAAACAGGAAATAAGATACAAGGGAGCCCTGATAAGACTAGCAGCTGACTTCTCAATGGAAATGCCCCAAGCCAAAAGGGAATGGCAAAAAATATTCCAAGTAATGAAAACTAAATGTCTCCAACCGAGACTACTCTATCCAGAAAGATTTTCAATTAAAATGGAAAGCTAAATAAGGAGCTCCCCAGACAAAAGAAGCCTCAAAGAATATACCTCCTCCAAACCACCTCTGCAAGATTTTCCAAAGGGTCTGCTTTAAGAAAAGGGAAAAAAAGAGAGAGAGAAGAACAGAGGTACAAAAAATGACAATGAATAAGTACCTATATAATTTTCTTGGGAAGATGGCAGCGAGATAGGTGGGAGCAGAGTCCACTTCCCCTCAACACCAGTGGAACACTTAGCTGATCTGAGGAACAGAGTGAACAGCCAACTGTATTCCAGCATATATGAAGACCGGAGACCAAAGATAGAGGACACTGAAAGATCTGACGGTAAGAAGAGTGCTTAAGGACAATAAGGTCCCTGGGACCAGTGCAGGGACCAGGGCGGCTGAAGCCCTGGCCCGGACGCAGGGTCTGCTGCAGGATTCTTGGGACAGAGCCAGGCTGAGCTGTGTGAACAGCCAGGTGCTTGTATGGACCAGGGAGGCTTGAATAGGAAGAATTTCTCAAAAAGGAAAAAAAAAAATAGAGGCAATCAGTGGCTAGTTAGAGAACTCTCCCCAGCAGCCGCAGCCTCTGGTGCCTCTCCCCCCTCAGCCCTTGGACTGTGAACGTGGGATAACCAGGCCCAGCACTCACCTGAAGCCCGGTTGCACGCACCCAGATTAGCGGACTGGGGGCCCACAACTGAAACCCCAGCTGGCCACCGACACCTGAGACCCTTGCGGGGCGCCCACACCTGAAACTTCGGGTGGGTGCGCACTGGGAGCAGAGGCTAGCTTCCCCATGCACAGGCCCAAGGTGGCAGACTGGCCTACAGCGCAACTCAGTCCCAAAGCGGCTGGAAAGGCTGGCCTGCCTCGCGCAACTCAGTCCCAAGGTGGCAGACCAGCAGGCCCCTCGTAACTTAGGCCCAGAGCAGAGGACAATCCGACCAAGCTCAAACCAGGCTCAAAGCAGCAGATCGCCTGATAAATGGCCTGGCTGCCTGTGAGGGACCACACCTGAAAGCACCTGTTCTGAACAACTCCTACCTAGTCCCTGCGCACAGAGCGCTGCAGGGCCTACTGGCTCTCTAGGAGGAAGGCAGAACACCCAGCAGAGAGGAGCTGCAGGGCTAGGGGAGACTGCATTCCCTGGAAAGACATGACCCAGTAGGGGGCTGAACTACCCCATAGCAGCACCCAGAGACCCTAGCATCTAAGACAGCAAAGAGCAAGAAGGTGGAATGTGAGTTGCCCCTAATTGGTGCAACTCAAGGACAGAACAACTGATGAACTAAAGGACTAGTGGGAAGCAGAAGGACCCTGAGGAACTGGACTGGAGGCTGAACAACAGCAAAGAGTGTGGCTCAGCAAGGGAGAAAAGTGAAAACAATTCTTCCAACCACCCCCTCCAGTTCCACAGACAGGACGACCAGCAGAACTAACCTGACCAGTTTAAAGCCAGCAGAAGACTCTTTTTTTTTTCTTTACTCTTTTCCTCCTGAATTCCTTCTTCCCTTCTGTCCTTCTTTCTTTATTTATTCCTTCTTCCTTTAATACATTACATTTTTTATTCCTTCTTCCTGCCTTCTTTTATTTTTTCTTCTGTTTTAATTTTTGATAAAATTCCTTCTTCTCTTGCCTCCGATCTTTCTTTATTCCTTCTTCCTTCCTTCCTTTCCTGTTCTCTACCCTTTCCCCTCCTTCCTTTCTCCCCCCTCCCCTTTCTCTTTTTCCCACAGGTCAGACAATAACCTGGAGTGCTGAAAAGACCAGAGATAGACCATGTTACACCCATAAACGTCAGCTCAAGACCAGTGAGCACAAGAGATTAAGGAGATGGCACCACTGAATCCCATTGGCATTCTACCATAGAAGTTCATACCATAAACCCAGGGAGTCAGAATACATCGATTTAAGAAGCAGAGGCTAACAAGAAGAGTCTCACAAACAATGGGAAGACAAAGAAACAATCCCCAAATGAAAGGAAAGGAGAAGCCTGAGAAAGAATGATAACTGAAAAAGACGCAAGTCAACTATCAGATACTGAGTTCAAAGCAATGGTTATAGGGAAGCTCACTGAGCTCACTGAGCTCAAAGAGAACTACCAGAAACTACAGAGGAACTACAATGAACTCACTGCAAACTAAATTAACATGAAAAAGGAAATAGAAACTATCAACAAGGGCCAAGAGGAAATGAAGAATACAATTTCTGAATTGAGGAACACAGTAGAAGGAATAAAAAGCAGACTTGATGAAGCAGAAGACTGGATCAGCGAGTTGGAGGACAAAGTAGAAAAAAAAACCCAGAAAGAGCAAGAAAAGGAAAAGAGGCTCAGAAAGAATGAAGAGGGATTAAGGGAAATGCAGGACAACATGAAACGTAACAATATCCGTATAATAGGAATACCAGAAGGAGAAGAAAAAGAGCAAGGGATAGAAAACCTGTTTGAAAAAGTAATGATGGAAAATTTCCCTAATCTGAGGAGAGAAAAAGTCACACAAATCCAGGAAACACACAGAGTCCCAAGTAAGAGGAACCCCAAGAGGCCCACTTCAAGACACACCATAATCAAAATGGCAAATTTCCAAGACAAAGAGAGACTCTTAAAGGCAGCAAGGGAGAAACAGGAAGTAACATACAAGGGAGCCCCAATAAGGTTAGCAACTGACTTCTCAATGGAAACGCTCCAAGCCAGAAGAGAATGGCAAAAAATATTCCAAGTAATGAGAACCAGAGGCCTGCAACCAAGACTACCTTACCCAGCAAGGCTCTCAATCAAGATAGAAGGCCAAATAATGAGTTTCCCAGACAAAAGAAGTCTAAAAGAATACACTTCCACCAAACCAGCTCTGCAAGAGATGCTAAAGGGACTGCTTTAAGGAAAGGAAGGAAAAGAGAAAGAGAGAGGTACACAGGTAGGAAAAAATGGCAATGAATAACTACCTATCGATAATAACCTGAAATGTAAATGGATTAAATGCTCCAATCAAAAGACATAGAATAGCTGAATGGATAAGAAAACATGACCCACACATATGCTGCCTATAAGAGACCCATCTCTGACAAAAGACTTACGCAGACTGAAAGTGAAGGGCTGGAAACAAATTTTCCAAGCAAACGGACAGGAAAAAAAAGCAGGGGTAGCAATACTCATATCAGACAAAATAGACTTCCAAAGAAGGGCCATAAAGAGAGACCCAGAGGGTCACTTCATAATACTCAAAGGAAAAATCCACCAAGAAGACATAAACATTGTAAATATATATGCACCCAATATAGGACCACCCAAATACATAAAGTAAATCTTGGAGGACTTCACGAAAGATATTGACAGCAACACAATTATAGTAGGGGACTCTAACACCCCACTATCAAAAATGGACAGGTCTTCCAACAAAATATCAAGAAGGATATTGTGTCACTTAATAATACCCTGGAGGAAATGGACTTAACATATATATATATAGAGAGAGAGAGCTTTTCATCACAAAGAAACAAAATACACATTCTTTTCAAAGGTACATGGAACTTTTTCAAAGACAGACCACATGATAGGACCCAAAGCAAGCCTCAACAAATTGAAGAAAATTGATATCATACCAAGCATTTTCTCTGACCATAAGGGACTGAAACTAGAAACCAACCCCAAAGGAAAAAACCCAAAATCCTCAAAATCATGGAGACTGAATAGCATGGTATTAAACAATGAATGGGTCAAGAACGAGATTAGGGAAGGAATCAAAAACTTTCTGGAAACAAATGAAAATGAACTCACAACAACCCAAAACCTATGGGACACAGCAAAGGCAGTCCTGAGAGGGAAGTTCATAGCAATACAGGCCTACCTTAAGAAGTTAGAAACAGTTCAAACAAACAACCTAACCCTATGCCTACAAGAACTGGAGGAACAACAACAAAGACAGCCCAGAGCAAGCAGAAGGAAGGAAATAACCAAGATCAGAGCAGAACTAAATGACATAGAGACTAAAAGCACAATTGTAAGGATCAATGAATCCAACAGCTGGTTCTTTGAAAAGATAAACAAAATCGACAAGCCTTTAAGTAGGCTTATCAAGAAGAAAAGAGAGAGGATCCAAATAAACAGAATTAGAAATGAAAGAGGAGAGATTACAACTGATACCACAGAAATACAAAGGAGTGTAAGAAATTACTACAAAGAACTGTATGCCATGAAAGTTGAAATCCTAGGTGAAATGGACACATTTCTAGAAAAATATAATCTTCCAAAACTGATAGAAGAAGAAGCAGAAAACCTGAACAGAGCAATAACAGCAGACGAAATTGAAGCAGTCATCAAAAAACTCCCAACACACAAAAGCCCTGGGCCAGATGGTTTCACAGGAGAATTCTACAAAGCATTTATGGAAGAGCTAACCCCTATCCTCCAGAGACTATTCAAAAAAATCCAAACTGATGGAAGACTCCAAAACTCTTTTTATGAAGCCAGCACCATCCTAATCCCAAAATAGGATGGGGACATAGCAAAGAGAGAAAATGTCAGGCTAATATCTCTGATGAATATAGATGCTAAAATCCTCAACTAAATATTGGCAAACTGCATCCAGCAGTACATTAAAAAGATCATACACCATGACTAAGTGTGATTCTTCCAGGGGATGCAAGGATGGTACAATATTCCCAAATCAATAAACATAATACATCACATCAACAACAGCAAAGACAAAAACCACATGATCATATCTATAGATGCGGAAAAAGCATTTGATAAGATACAGCACCCATTTATGATAAAAACACTCAGCAAAATGGGAATAGAGGGAGTATTCCTCAACATAATTAAATCCATATAGGAGAGACCTACAGCCAACATCATACTCAATGGACAAAAACTTAGAGCTTTGCCACTAAGATCAGGAACAAGACAAGGATGCCCTCTCTCACCACTCCTATTCAACATAGTACTGGAAGTCCTAGCCACAGCAATCAAACAAGAAAAAGTAATAAAAGGCATCCAAATTGGAAAGGAAGGAATGAAACTGTCACTGTTTGCAGATGACATGATAGTGTACATTACATGGAAAACACTATAGACTCCACAAAAAACTACACCACCTAATCAATGAATTTGGCAAAACAGCTGGATACAAAGTCAATACTCAGAAATCAAAGGCATTCCCGTATACCAACAATGAAACTGCTGAAAAAGAAGTTATGAAAAAATCCCATTGGATATAGTAACAAGAAAAATAAAGCACCTAGGAATAAACCTAACCAAGGAGGCAAATGACCTGTCCTCAGAAAACTACACAACACTTAAGAAAGAAATTAAGGAAGACACAAACAAATGGAAGCATGTACCATGCTCATGGATTGGGAGAATTAACATCATCAAAATGGCCATACTCCCTAAAGCAATTTATAGATTCAATGCAATCCCTATTAGAGTACCCGTGCCATATTTCACAGATATAGAACAAACATTTCAGAAATTGATATGGAACCATAAACGACCCTGAATAGCTGCAGCAATTTTGAGAAAGAAGAACAAAACAGGAGGGATCATAATACCTGATATCAAACTGTATTACAAGGCCACTGTAATCAAAACAGCCTGGTACTGGCATAAAAACAGGCACATAGACCAATGGAACAGAACAGATAGCCCAGAAATAAACTCAAGTCTTTATGGTCAATTATTATTTGACAAAGGAGGCAGGAGCATAAAATGGAGCAACAATAGCCTTTTCAGCAAATGGTGTTGGGAGATTTGGACAGCTACGTGCAAAAAAAATGAAACTCGATCAGCAACTTATGCCATACACAAAAATAAACTCAAGATGGATAAACGACTTAAATATAAGTCGTAACACCATAAAAGTCCTAGAGGAAAACATTGGCAGGAAAATCTCAGACATCCATGCAGGAAAATCCTCACAGACACGTCCCCTAAAGCGAGGACATAAAGGAAAGAATAAGGAAATGGGACCTCATGAAAATAAAAAAGCTTCTGCATGGCGAAAGAAAACAGCACCAAATTACAAAGAGAACCAACAGTATGGGAAAACATATTTGCCAATGATACCTCAGACAAGGGCCTGATCTCCAAAATATATAAAGAACTCACATGACTCCACTCCAGGAAGACAAACAACCCAATTAAAAAATGGGCAAAGGACTTGAACAGACAGTTCTCCAAGGAAGACATACAGAGGCCTGAGAGGCATATGAAAAGATGCTCAGCATCACTAGCCATCAGAGATTTGCAAATTAAAACCACAATGAGGTATCATCTCACACCAGTCAGAATGGCCAACATAAATAAATCAAACAAATCCACAAATAAATGTTGGAGAGGATATGGAGAAAAGGGAACCCTAGTGCACTGTTGGTGGGAATGTATACTGGTGCAGCCACTGTGGAAAACAGTATGGACTTTCCTCAGAAAACTAAAATGGAACTTCCCTTTGACCCAGCAATTCCGCTGCTGGGATTATACCCTAAGAACCCTGAAACACCAATCCAAAAGAACCTGTGCACCCCAATGTTCATAGCAGCACAATTTACAATAGCCAAGTACTGGAAGCACCCTAAGTGCCCATCAGCAAACAAGTGGATCCAAAAACTATGGTATATTTACACAATGGAATTCTACCCAGCAGAGAGAAAGAAGGAGCTTCTACCCTTTGCAACAGCATGTATGGAAGTGGAGAGCATATTATTTAGTGAAATAAGCCAGATGGTGAGGAACAAATACCATATGATCTTACCTTTAACTGGAACATAATAAGTAGGAGAAAAAAGGAAACAAAATATAACCAGAGACATTGAAGTTAAGAACAATCTAACAATGGACTAGGGGGAGTGTGGAGGGGACCTTTAGGAGAGGGGATTACAGGAACTACTACAAAGGACACATGGAGAAAATCAAGGGGGATGGTGGAGGTGGGGGAGGGAGGAGGGTTCAGCTGGTGTGGGGTGGATGGATGGGAAGAAAAGGCACACAACTGTAATTGAATAACAATACAAAATTTAAATTTAAAAAATGCAAAAAAAAAGAGAAAAATACATATGTTGGTTGTTTGAGATTGGCCATAGTGGGAGTATTTACACCACACAAATTGGCAAAATGCTATAGACCAGGGCTCTATTTATTGTTTTGTTGATGGTCTAAACTTAAGAAAATAATGCAGAGTCAATAATACCTAAAAAAAGTGGGAAAATATGAAAAGATAGGTAAAATGTTAATAATGCAGATTAAACTTAAAATATGTCTTGTCTGAGGTATCATTGGTAAATATGTTTTCCCATGCAATTGGTTCTCTTTTCATTTTAATGCTGTTTTCTTTAGCCATGCAGAAGCTTTCTATTTTGAAGAGATCCCATTTATTTATTCTTTCCTTTATGTCCCTTGCTCTAGTGAGGGGATAATGGGGGGGAGAAAGGGGAAAGGGTTTTCAGGAACATCTATAAAGGATGCGTTGACCAACCAAAGTGGGGTAAGATCAAGGGTGGGAGGTGGGGATAGATGGGAAGGGAGGAGTGCTGGGTGGAAATGGAGACAGCTGTTCCTTAACAACAATAAAAATATTTAAAAAATAAAAATAAATTAAAATTAAAATTAAGAAATAGTGTGTCATGTAAGGGCTTCTGCTTTTAGCTAAAATGAAATAATAGAAACTTAATTTGTCTTTCCACTTGAAACAACTAAAAGATGGGACACAACAAATGTCGCACTTTTTTTCAAGACACTGGACATCAGCTAATGATGGACAGTTTCTTCTGATAGATGGGAAATAAGTAAGGCAAATTCTCTCATTACCCAAGGTTACTGCCTCGAGGGAGTTTTCAGGCCATAGTATAGGGGAAAAGAACTGAGGCAGACACTGATGGACTTCCTGTGATAAGGAGATAGAGCTGGGTGTCCAAGGAAACCAGGTCAGCTAGAGGTGAGAGGATAGACTTTTGGACAAGAGAGAGTTCCACAGAGGGAATGTCAAATATCTGCACCAGTACATGCATATGAGAAGGCAATCCAAGCCTAGAGAAAGAACCACCTGAAGTGTTAGATGAAACAATATCTGGTGCTCACACAGAAAGGAAACTTCATCCTATTGCTACTAGCCAGACTAGAAACCTTTATGCATCATAGGACACTGGGAAAAAAGGTCTTATCTTGATAGTGAGAAATAATTAGCCCCAGATTAAACAAATCTATGGTCTCATATAACAAATTTTAAAAGCAAGACTGTAAAGGGTCATTCGGTTTCCAAGTATCTTATTTGTGCCCCTAAGAAAGCTGAAGAATATTTACAGAAATGTGAAAATACCCAGCGGGGGAGAGGCACTTCTGGCATGGTGGTGTAAGAATCTTCATAAAATCAATGAGAACATGGGCAAAAAAAAAAGATTCAAAATGACAGTTTTAGAGCTCTGGTAATTAATCAAAAGTTTGCAACAGTCTGCGAATCATTTATTCCAGAAAACTAGTTAAATCTCAAGAGGAGCAGGGAAGATTTTATTTGCTCTAGTCTCATTGCCTGCTCTCCAGATTTATGGTAGCTTTGCAAAAACCTGCAACCTCAGAACCGCAGTAACTGAAGAAAAACAAAATCAGCAGCCTCTTAGCCTTTGCAGATGGGTTTGGAATTCCCTAAAGGCCCAACCCCAGAGAGCTGTCACTATTTGAACTATCTGGGAAATCTTGGAAAAGCTCCATTCTCAGGGTTTGTCTTTATAGAACCTTACCTCAGAGACTTTTTAGTGAGGAAAACCATATCCCACAGGCTGTCCAAAAACTCAGGTGAAAAATTTTAACACTATACTTCCCTGTGGCATTTGGGGAAAACAAGAGGTTGACCAAAAAATTAAGAGTAGGATGTAGGGAATGAGATGTCCATAGAGTGCCTTGAATAACTCTGAAATTTTCCTCAGAATCAAAAGTAATGCATATATGCAGGGCTGTGTATATGCACAGAAAATACCTGAGGAGGGACTTTATCTCATATATGACTAACCATGAGACTCTGCACATTTAGTAATTGAGGTTAAGGAATAATTGTTAACTATCTGACAGGGCATTGAAGGCTTGCCCCAACATACAGAGAACCCCTTGGCAAAAGGTGGGGGAATTAGCAGTTCAAGGAATTTAAGTAAATCTCTGCCCAGGCTGACAGCTGTTGGGAGTGGGGGTGGAGCTGAGGAGGAGGAATTGAGCAAAAATGAAAAAATGTAGAAAGAAAATGATACTGAAAGATGAAAAAATAAACCTCTGTTCAATCATTAACTGAAAATTAAGCTAACTAAGCAGAGACTTCAGTCGCCACACATAATATAGAATACGAACTTTACATACTTGGTCCAGGAAATTTACTACGTAAATAAACAGAAGCCACAAACAACAACTATAACAGTAATAAAACTGAAGAGGGGAGCAATATGATTTATGTAGCTGCCATATCATACTATTTGAAATGTCCACCTTTCAGAAAAATTTCTAGACACACAAATAAACAAGACAGTATGGCTCATATATAGGAAAAATAAACCTGTCAATAGAAAATATCTCAAAGGACCCTGATCAGTGTGGCTCAGTTGGTTCAGCATTCTCCCACAAAGTGAAAGGTCATGGGTATGATTCCTGGTCAGGGCACATGCCTGGGTTGCTGGTTAAGTCCTTGGTTGGGGTGCATAGGAGAGGCAACCAATCGATGTTTCTCTCACATCAATGTGTCTCCTTCTCTTTCTTCTCCCTTCCCCTTTCTCTAAAAATAAATAAAGAAAATCTTTAAAAGAAAGAAAATATCCCAAAAGAAGCCCCCAAATTGAACTTGTAGGCAAAGACCTTAAATCAGCTATTATAAATATATTAAATGATTACAAGAAACCACGTCTAAAAGATTAAAAGTATGAGAATACTGCCTTATCAAATAATATCAATAGAGAAAAATTATTAAAAAGAAACAACATATATTGTGAAATTTGAATGTAAAATAACTAAAATGAAAAATACAGTAGAGGGGCGTAACAGCAGACTTTGAGCTGACCAAAGAATAGAAAAAAAAAATAAGAATGTGAAAAACTGAACAGAGCCACAGAGACTTGTGGGACACAATCAAGTGCACCAACATACATATAATGGTAGTTTTAGAAAGAGAAGCAATAAAAAGGTGCAGAAAAATATTTTAAAATAATGACCAAAACTTTTGCAAATTTTACAGAAAAACATTGATCTGCATATAGAAGAAGCTCAGCAAATTTATTTACAATAAACTCAAAGAGATACACACCTAGACACACGATATTAAAAGTGTCACAAGAAAGAATCTTGAAAGCTGCAAAAGAGAAGTAAACTCATTATGTAAATTTTCCTTAATAAAATTAACAACTTATTTTTTATCACATATAATTGATGGCAGAAGTTGTTTGGAGATGTATTCAAGGAACTGGAAATAAAAGTCTATCAACAAAAAATTCTATATCCAGCAAAGCTATTCTTCAAAAATAAAGGTCCTTGGCTGGTGTGGCTCAGCAGATTGAGCTCCAGCCTGCAAACCAAACGGTTGCTGGTTCGATTCCCAATCAGGGCGCATGCCTGGGTTGTGGGTCAGGTCCCCAGTAGGGGATGCGTGAGAAGCAACCACATATTGATGTTTCTTTCTCTCTCTTTCTCTCTCCCTTCTCCTTTATCTAAAAAAGTAAATAAATAAAATCTTATAAAAAATGAAAGGGATATGAAGACATTCCCAGATAAACAAAAAATGATTAGACTTGCCCTATATGAAATGTTATAAAAGGATTCCATTAGCCTGAAATAAAGGTGTACTACATGGTAATGTCAATGTATATAAAAATAAAGAGCATGAGTAAAGGAAACACATATATAAATTAAAATGATTGTATACACTGGTAACATCAGAAGAATGGTGGTGTGAGAGACCCCCTTGGTCTCTTCCCTTGAAATTTCAACAGTTGAAACAGCTATAAATAAGCAAAGGATTTTCTACTGAATGCATAAACACATCTAAGAAATTCATGCATTGAAACATAAAAAGTTGGGCAAGAGGAAGTGAACCAGAGAGAGGTGAGAAGAAAAAAGGGCTGAGACAAGCAATGGATACAGCCTTGCATTTGGGACCTCATGGGGGACCTTTTCCTGGAGAGAAGAAAAATCCAGTTTTGGCTGATGTTCCCTTCAGCCGGGAGGAGCAAAGATATTTTTTGGTGGGGTATTTTTAGGAGTGAGCACTATGAGCTGTGGCTGCACCCAGAGACCTGGACAAGGACACAGCATGAGGGTGCGACCAAGGTTGTCAGTTGTTGGGCAGTTGGCATTCCAGACAGAGAAACAGAGCTGAAGAGCACTGCTGCACATGGTTTCCCAGAGCTTATCTCCCTTTGCCCTGGGTTGCAAAGCACATTATCTGCAAACCCAAGAACTGGTATCTACACAATAGCTTTTATCCCTTAGCAAAAGGGTCACTCTGTGACCAGTCCAAGGTTTGGGACAGAAGGAGGACCCTGCAGAGGTCTGAGGTTGCCAGTACCAGGAGGAGAGTACAACGAAGAAACTAGCTGGTTCCTCCAACCCAATCCACCCAGTTGCGTTACTGCTACACTGATGGCAGGGTCTTGCTGTAGAAGGCAGCAACAGCATTTCACAGAGCTAAAAAAACCCTTGTGATTCAGCGCCACCTACTGGAAAATAATAGAAAGACTTCTTGGTATTAATCGGCTAGAAAAATGCCTCTCATAGATGCCTAGGCAAAGAAGAAAACCAACAAAATATTTTAAATAACCAAGGTAGAAAGGCAGCTCAGAAAGAAACTTAAAAAACTCAAAAAGAAACAAATTTAAAGACATGGAAATATGTGATATAAATGACAGAGAATTCAAGATTGCAGTTCTGAAAATACTCAATGAGATGTGTAAAAGTACAAACAGGCAATTCATTGTGCTCAAATAACAAATCAAAAAACAAAATGAGTACTTTCCCAAAGAGATTTAAACTTTAAAAAAGAACCAAACACAAAGAAATTCTGTGGATTAAGAATTTAAGAAAAGATATCAAAAATGAGCTAACAAGCATAGGAGATAGAGCAGACCAGATGGAAGAAAAGATTAGTGATATTGAAGATAAAAATCTAGAAATGACACAGAGGGAAGAAGAGAATTTGAGCATTAAAAAATGAAAAAAATTAACAAGAAATACCTAATTCTATCAGAATGGGCAATATAAAAATAATGGGCATACCAGAATAAAAAGAGAGGGAGAAGGGAATGGAGAGCCTACTCAGTTTATGAGAATTTCCAAAACCTATGGAAAAAGCTAGATCTTCAAATCCAAGAAGCAAACAGAACACCTACTTACCTCAATCCAAAGAAACCTTCTCCATGACACATCATATTAAAACTGTCAAAATTAATGGAAAAGAAAAAATTATCAGGGTAGCCAGAGAAAAGAAGAAAGTAACCTACAAAGAAAAGCCCATTCAGTTATTATCAGACTTCTCAGCAGAAACTTTATAAGCAGAAGAGAGTGGAACCAAATGTCCAAACTGCTGAAAGAGAAATTACCAGCTAAGAATAATACATCCAGCAAAACTATTCTTTAAATATGAAGAAGAAATAAATACTTTTCCAGACATACAGGACCTGAGGGAATTTATCACCAGAAGACCACCATTGGAAGAAACATTCAAGGGAGTTATTCTACCTGAAACTTAGAGCAAAAGGTCACAATACTATGATTAAGATCACCAAAAAAAACCTTAGAGTATAAACAAGGATAATTTGTGACAAACAAAAACATAAAAGAGGGGGTAAAGATCTAAATTTGCAAAGGAGTGTAGAGATCAGATTCATTCAAAAAGAAAAAGGACTACTGAATATGTAGGACTTTCTTTTTCATAAAACTAAGGGTAATCACACACAGAAAATTCAAAACTGAGACACATAGCTTAAAAAAAGAGGAAACAGAATAAAAAATAAAAATACCACCAAGCAAAAACAACAGACAGAAACACAAAGGAAAAGAACAAATGGAGGCACAGAACTACCAGAAAACAACAGACAAAATGGCTATAAGAAACCCTCACACATCAATAATTACTCTAACTGCAAATGGACTGCATTCACTGATACAGAGTAGCAGATTGGATCAATAACAAAACCCAACCATATGCTGCATTCAGAAGACACATCTAAGCTGCGAAGCAAAAGTTAAACTCAAAGTGAAAGGGTGGAAAATTATTCTCTAAACAATTAACATCCACAGAAAAGCAGGTGTGGTCATATTTATATCTGATAAAATAGGTTTCAAGATAACAAAGCTAACAAGAGACAAAGATAGAAATTTATAATGATAGTGGGGACATTACATCAAGAAGACATAACACTTCTTAATATATATGCATCCAATCAGGGAGCACCAAAATATATAAAACAATTACTCACAGAACTAAAGGGAGAAACAGACTGAAACACAATCATAATTGGGAAGCTTAATATTTCATCAACAGTTCTAGATAGATCATCCAAACAGAAAATCAATAAGGAAATATTGCTCTTACAGGACACATTATACCCAGTGGAAGCAATTGACATATACAGAGCCTTTTTTTCCAGAACATCAGAGTATACATTCTTTTCCAGTGCACATGGAACATTCTCAAAGATAGCCCATATGTTAGGTCATAAAACTAGCCTCAACAAATTCACAAAGTTTAAAATTATATCAAGTATATTCTTTTATTTGAAATTAGAAATCAGCAGCAAAAAGGAAGTGAAGAAACCCACAAATATGTGGAGATTAAACAAGATACTACTAAAAAGACAACAGATCGAAAATAAATAAATGACAATAAAACATAACAAAACTTCTGGGATGCAGCAAAAGCAGTAATAAGAGGGAAGTTTATATCATTACAGGCCTATCTCAAGAAACAAGATAAATCCCAAATAAACAACCTAACACTACATCTTTAAAAAACCAGTAAAATAAGAGCAAAAGCAACCCAAAGTTAGCAGAAAAAATAAAATAATAAAAATCATTGCAGAATTGAATAGAGAACAAAAAGACTATAGAAAAATTAATACAACAAATAGCTGGTTCTTTAAAAAGATTAATAAAACAAACAGCTAGATTCACTAATAAAAATGAGAAAATACATATAAACAAAATCAGAAATGAAAGAGGAGAACTTACCAGACATCACAGATACACAAAGGATTATACTAGAATACTATGAAAGACTATATGCCACCAAATGCAATAAACTAGAAGAAAAAGATAAGTTCCTAGAGATATATAACCTTCCTAGGCTGAATCATGAAGAACTGGAAAATCTATATAGACCAATAAACAGTGAGGAAATTGAAACAACCATCAAAAACCTCCCCCAAAATAAAGTCTAGGACCAGGCTGGTTCACTAGTGAATTATACCAAACATTCAAAAAGGATTTCATAACTATACTTCTCAAAACCTTCCAAAAACTTGAAGTGGCAATACTTCCTAACACATTTTATAAGGCCAACATAAGCCTGATACCAAAACTTGTCAAGGATAACACACATGCAAAGAAAACTACAGACCAACATCATTGATGAATATGAGTGCAAAACTCCTAAACAAAATATTAGCAAGTTGAATACAACAGTACAATTAAAAAAAATGCATCATGATCAATTGGGTTTCATTCTAGGCATACAAGGATGGTTCCACATACACAAATTGATCAATGTAATATATCACAATAACAAAACAAAGAGTAAATTTATCAATAAATGCATAAAACATTTGATACATATAACATCCATTTGTGATTAAAATACTCAATAAAATGGGTATAGAAGGAAAGTACCTCAACATAATAAAGGCCATTTGTGACAAACCCTTAGCCAATATCATACTCAATGGTAAAAATTTGAAAGTTTGTCCCCTGAAATCAGGAACAAGACAAAGGTGCCCACATTTGGCACTCTTATTCAACATAGTTCTGGAAGTCCTAGCCAGAGCAATAAGGCAAGAGAAAGAAATAAAAGGCATCCAGCTTAATAAGGAAGAAGTAAAGGTGTCACTTTCTGCAGACAACATGATTCTGTACTTCAAATTATATTACAGAGCTATGATAATCAAAACAGCATAGTATTGGCAGAACAAAATAGACACACACAGACTAATGGAGGAGGTTTGAGAACACAGAAATAAAACCACATATATACGGGGAAATAAATTTTGTCAAGAAACCAAAAACACACAATGTAAAAAAGAAAGACTCTTCAATAAATGGTGCTGGGAAAATTGGAAAACCACATGCAAAGGAAAATAGATTACAGTTTGTCCCTATGTTCAAAAATTAATTCAAGGGGGGTCGGGAAGATGGTGGCAACATAGGTGGGAGCGGAGATCACTTCCCCTCAACGCCAGGGAAATACCTAGCTGATCTGAGGAGCAGAGCGAACAGCCAACAGTATTCCAGCATATATGAAGATCAGAGACCAAAGATAGAGGACATTGAAAGATCTGACGGTAAGAAGAGTGCTTAAGGACAATAAGGTCCCCGGACCCGGGACCCGCGCGGTACAAGGGCGGCAGAAGCGCCAGCCCAGGCGCAGGGGCTGCTGCAGGAGTCTTGGGAGAGGGCCAGGCTGAGCTGTGAGCAGCCAGGTGCTTGTTTGGACCAGGGGGGCTTGAATAGGAAGGATTTCTCAAAAAGAAAAAGAAAACAGAGGCACTCAGCAGCTAATTAGAGAACTCTCGACAGCAGCCTCGGCCCCTGGCGCCCCTCCCCTCTCCGCCCCTGGACTGTGAGTGCCGGATAAGCAGCCCCAGAGCCCCAGCGCTCACCTGAGGCCCAGTTGCGCGCACGCAGATTAGCAAACTGGGGGCCCACACATGAAACCCCTGAGGGGCGCCCACACCTGAAACCTCAGGTGGGAGAGCATCTGGAGCAGAGGCTAGCTGCTCCACCCAAAGGCCCAAAACCTCGGACCCGAGTGCCACGTGATTCAGTCCCAGGGCGGCCCCACCCACCCGAGAGACTCAAGCCCAGGGCTGCTGGATGGGCGGGCTGCGCGATTCCCAGGCACAAAGCCGGCCGGCTGTGCGAGTTCCAAGCACAAAGCTGCTTGCGCAGCTGCAGGATTGGCTGATCAACGGCCTGATTGCCTGCCAGGGACCACACCTACAACGCCTACCTAACACCTGAGCACAGAGCCCTGCAGGGCCTACTAGCTCTCTAGGACAAAGGCAGAACACCCAGCAGAGGGGAGCTGCAGGGCTAGGGGAGACTGCAGGCTGAACAACAGCGAAGAGTGTGGCCCAGGAAGGGAGAAAAGTGAAACCAATCCTTCCAACCACCCCTCCCGTTGCACAGACAGGACGACCAGCAGAACTAACCTGACCGGTTTAAAGCCAGCAGAAGATTTTTTTTTCTTCCTTTCCTCCTTTCCCCCTGAATTCCTTCTTCCTTTCTTTTTTTTTTTTCATTCCTTGTTCCTCCCATCCTTTACCTTTTTTATGTCTTCTTCCTGCCTACTTTTATCTATTTCTATGTTTTAATTTTTGTTAAAATTCCTTCTTATCTTGCCTCCGATCTTTCTTTATTCCTTCTTCCCTCCTTCCTTCCTTTCCTACTTTTCTATTTCCTTTTTCCCTCCTTCCCTTCTTTTTTTTTTTCTTTCTTCCCCCCTTTCTCTTTTTCCCACAGGTGAGACAACAAAACCTGGAGTGCTGAAAAGACTAGAGTTAGACCGTGTGAAATCCATAAACGTCAGCTCAAGACCAGTGAGCACAGGAGATTAAGGAGACAGCACCACCGAATCCCATTGGCATTCTACCATACAAGTTCATACCATAAACCCAGGGAGTCAGAATAGAGCAATTGAAGAAGCAGAGGCCAACAGGAAGAGTCTCACAAACAATGGGAAGACAAAGAAACAATTCCCAAATGAAAGGAAAGGAGGAAGTCTCAGAAAGAATGATAACTGAAAAAGAGGCAAGTCAACTATCAGATACTGAGTTGAAAGCAATGGTCATCAGGAAGCTCACTGGGCTCTCTGAGCTCACAGAGAACTACCAGAAACTACAGGGAAACTACAATGAACTCACTGCAAACTAAATCAACATGAAAAAGGAAATAGAAACTACCAAAAAGAGCCAAGAGGAAATGAAGAATACAATTACTGAATTGAAGAACACAGTAGAAGGAATGAAAAGCAGACTTGATGAAGCAGAAGATCGGATCAGCTAGCTGGAGGACAAAGTAGAAAAGAACACCCAGAAAGAGCAAGAAAAGGAAAAGAGGCACAGAAAGAATGAAGAGGCAATAAGGGAAATGCAGGACAACATGAAACGTAACAATATCCGTATAATAGGAATACCAGAAGGAGAAGAAGAAGAGCAAGGGATAGAAAACCTGTTTGAAAAAGTAATGATGGAAAATTTCCCTAATGTGAGGAGAGAAAAAGTCACCCAAATTCAGGAAACACAGAGAATCCCAAGCAAGAGGAACCCAAATAGACCCACTGCAAGACACACCATAACCAAAATGGCAAATTTGCAAGACAAAGAGAGACTCTTAAAGGCAGCAAGGTAGAAAAAGGAAGTAACATAAAAGGGAGCCCCAATAAGGTTAGCAACTCAATTCTCAATGGAAACGCTCCAAGCCAGAAGAGAATGGCAAAAAATATTCCAAGTAATGAGAACCAGAAGCCTGCAACCAAGACTACTTTACCCAGCAAGGCACCCAATCAAGATAGAAGGCCAAATAAAGAGTTTCCCAGACAAAAGAAGTCTAAAAGAATACAGCTCCACCAAACCAGCTCTACAAGAGATGCTAAAGGGACTACTTGAAGGAAAGGAAGGAAAAGAGAAAGACAGAGGAACAGAGGAAGGAAAAACTGGCAATGAATAACTACCTATCGATAATAACCTTAAACGTAAATGGATTAAATGCTCCAATCAAAAGACATAGAATAGCTGAATGGATAAGAAAATGTGACCCACACATATGCTGCCTACAAGAGACCCATCTCAAGACAAAAGACTTATACAGACTGAAAGTGAAGGGCTGGAAACAAATTTTCCAAGCAAACGGACAGGAAAAAAAAGCAGGAGTAGCAATACTCATATCAGACAAAATAGACTTCCAAAGAAGGGCCATAAAGAGAGACCCAGAGGGTCACTTCATAATACTCAAAGGAAGAATCCACCAAGAAGACATAAACATTGTAAATATATATGCACCCAACATAGGAGCACCCAAATACATTAAGAAAATCTTGGAGGACTTCAAGAAAGATATTGACAGCAACACAATTATACTAGGGTACTTTAACACCCTACTATCAAAAATGGACAGGTCTTCCAAACAAAATATCAGGAAGGATATTGTGTCACTTAACAATACCCTAGAGGAAATGGACTTAAATTATATATAGAGAGCTTTTCATCCCAAAGAAGGAAAATACACATTCTTTTCAAGTGTCCATGGAACTTTCTCAAAGATAGACCACATGATAGGACACAAAGCAAGCCTCAACAAATTCAAGAAAATTGAAATCATATCAAGCATTTTCTCTGACCACAAGGGTCTGAAACTAGAAACCAACCCCAAAGGAAAAAACACAAAACACTAAAAATCATGGAGACTGAATAGTATGATGTTAAACAATGAATGGGTCAAGAATGAGATTAGGGAAGAAATCAAAAACTTTCTGGAAACAAATGCAAATGAACTAACAACAACCCAAAACCTATGGGACACAGCAAAGGCAGTCCTGAGAGGGAAGTTCATAGCAATACAGGCCTACCTTAAGAAGTTAGAAACAGTTCAAACAAACAACCCAACCCTATGCCTACAAGAACTGGCGGAACAACAACAAAGACAGCCCAGAGCAAGTAGAAGGAAGGAAATAACCAAGATCAGAGCAGAACTAAATGACATAGAGACTAAAAGCACAATTGTAAGGATCAATGAATCCAACAGCTGGTTCTTTGAAAAGATAAACAAAATCGACAAGCTTTTAAGTAGGCTCATCAAGATGAAAAGAGAGAGGATCCAAATAAACAGAATTAGAAATGAAAGAGGAGAGATTAGAACTGATACCACAGAAATACAAAGGATTGTAAGAAATTACTATGAAGAACTGTATGGCAAGAAATTTGAAAACCTAGATTAAATGGACACATTTCTAGAAAAATATAATCTTCCAAAACTGAATAAAGAAAAAGCAGAAAACCGGGATAGACCAATAACAGCAGAGGAAATTGAAGTAGTCATCAAAAAACTCCCAACACACAAAAGCCCTGGACCAGATGGTTTCACAGGAGAATTCTACAAAGCATTTAAGGAAGAGGTAACCCCTATTCTCCACAGACTATTCCAAAAAATCCGAACTGATGGAAGACTCCCAAACTCTTTTTATGAAGCCAGCATCATCCTAATCCCAAAACCAGATAAAGACACAACGAAGAAAGAAAACTTCTGGCCAATATCGCTGATGAACATAGATGCTAAAATTCTCAACAAAATATTGGCAAACCACATCCAGCAATACATTAAAAAGATCATCCACCATGACCAAGTGGGATTCATCCCAGGGATGCAAGGATGGTACAATATTCACAAATCAATGAACATAATACATCACATCAATAACAGCAAAGACAAAAATCACATGATCATATCAATATATGTAGAAAAAGCGTTTGATAAGTTACAGCACCCATTTCCGATAAAAACACTCAGCAAAGTGGGAATAAAGGGAGCATTCCTCAACATAATAAAGGCCATAGATGAGAGACCTACAGCCAACATCATACTCAATGGACAAAAACTTAGAACTTTCCCACTAAGATCAGGAACAAGACAAGGATGCCCTCTCTCACCACTCCTATTCAACATAGTATTGGAAGTCCTAGGCACAGCAATCAGACAAGAAAACACAATAAAAGGCATCCAAATTGCAAAGGAGGAAATGAAACTGTCACTGTTTGCAGATGACATGATAGTGTACACGGAAAATCCTATAGACTCCACCAAAAAACTACTCGACCTAATAAATGAATTTGGCAAAACAGCTGGATACAAAGTCAATACTCAGAAATCAAAGGCATTCCTGTACACCAACAACAAAACTGCAGAAACGGAAATCAGGAAAAAAATCCCATTTGATATAGCAACAAAAAAAATAAAGTACCTAAGAATAAACCTAACCAAGGAGGTAAAAGGCCTCTACTTGGAAAACTACACAACATTGAAGAAAGAAATTAAGGAAGACACAAACAAATGGAAGCATGTACCATGCTCATGGATTGGAAGAATTAACATCATCAAAATGGCCATACTACCCAAAGCAATTTATAGATTGAATGCAATCCCTATTAGAGTACCCATGACATATTTCACAAGTATAGAACGAACATTTCAGAAATTTATATGGAACCATAAACGACTCCGAATAACTGCAGCAATTCTGAGAAAGAAATACAAAGCAGGAGGGATCACAATACCTGATATCAGACTGTGTAACAAGGCCTCTGTAATCAAAACAGCCTGGTACTGGCATAAAAATAGGCACATAGACCAATGGAACAGAACAGAGAGCCCAGAAATAAACTCAAGTCTTTACAGTCAATTAATATTTGTCAAACGAGGCAGGAGCATAAAATGGAGCAAAAACAGCCTCTTCAACAGATGCTGTTGGGAGATCTGGACAGCTACGTGCAAAAACATGAAACTTGATCACCAACTTACACCACACACAAAAATAAACTCAAGATGGATAAAAGACTTAAATATAAGTTGTAACACCATAAAAGTCATCAAGGAACACATTAGCAGGAAAATCTCAGACATTCCACGCAGCAACATCCTCACACACATGTCCCCTAAAGCAAGGGACATAAAGGAAAGAATAAACAAATGGGACCTCATCAAAATAAAGAGCTTCTGCAAGGCGAAAGAAAACAGCACCAAATTACAAAGAGAACCAACAGTATGGGAAAACATATTTGCCAATGATACCTCAGACAAGGGCCTGATCTCCAAAATATATAAAGAACTCACATGACTCCACTCCAGGAAGACAAACAACCCAATTAAAAAATGGGCAAAGGTCTTGAACAGACACTTCTCCAAGGAAGACATACAGAGGGCCCAGAGACATAGGAAAAGATGCGCAGCATCACTAGCCATCAGTGAGATGCAAATTCAAACCACAATGAGGTACCATCTCACACCAATCAGAGTGTCCAACATAAACAAATCCACAAACAAATGTTGGAGAGGATGCGGAGAAAAGGGAAGCCTAGTGCACTGTTGGTGGGAATGCAGACTGGTGAGGTCACTGTGGAAAACAGTATGGAATTTCCTCAGAAAACTCAAAATGGAACTTCCCTTTGACCCAGCAATTCCGCTGCTGGGATTATACTCTAAGAACCCTGAAACACCAATCCAAAAGAACCTGTGCACCCCAATGTTCATAGCAGCACAATTTACAATAGCCAAGTACTGGAAGCACCCTACGTGCCCATCAGCAAACGAGTGGATCCAAAAACTATGGTATATTTTCACAATGGAATTCTACGCAGCACAGAGAAAGAAGGAGCTTATTCCCTTTGCAACGGCATGGATGAAAGTGGAGAGCATTATGCTAAGTGAAATAAGCCAGGCGGTGAGGGACAAATACCATATTATCTCACCTTTAACTGGAACATAATCAACAAAAGAAAAAAGCAAACAAAATACCACCAGAGACATTGAGGCAGGGAACTGTCTAGCAGTGGCCAGTGGGGAGTGAGGTGGGGACAGTGGGAAGAGGGGATTGCAGGAACTATTATAAAGGACACATGGACAAAATCGGGGGGGATGGTGGGGGTGGGGGAGGGAAGGGGAGAAAAGGCATACAACTGTAATTGAGTAACAATAAAAAATAAATTAAAAAAATTAATTCAAAATGAGTCAAAGATTTAAATAGAAGATCAGAAACAATAAATTTCATAGAAGAAAATATAGATACTAAATTTATGGACCTTGGTCTTAGAGAACATTTTATGAGTTTGACCCAAAAGGCAAGGAAGTAATGACAAAAATAAACTAAAAAGCTTCTACATAGCAAAAGAGACCGATAACAAAAAGACAAAACAAAAAGACAACCAACCGAATTGGAGATGGTATTTGAAAACAGCAGCTCCAACAAGGAGTTAATATCCAAAATACATAAAGAACTCATACAATTTAATAACAAATAAGCAAATAATTCAATTAAAAATGGGCAGAGGTCCTGACCAGACACTTCTCCTAAGAAGACATACAAATAGCCAATAGGTATATGAAGAGATGTTCAACTTTACTTGATACTATGGAAATGCAATTTAAAAATACAATGAGATATCACCTTACACCTGTTAGAATGGCTATGATCAACAGGACAGGTAATAAGTGTTGGAGAGGTTGTGGAAAAAAAGAAACCCCTATTCACTGCTGGTGGGACTGTAAACTGGCACAGCCACTATGGAAAACAGTCTGGTGGTTCCCCAAAAATTAAGAATAGAGTGACCACTGTGGCTCAGTTAGTTGATCACCATCCCACAAAGCAAAAGTTTGCCAATTTGACTCTTGTCCAGGGTACATGCCTGGATTGCAGTTCCAGTCCCAGGTCAGGGAGTATATGAGATGCAACTGATTGATGCTTCTCTCCTTCTCTTTCTCCCTCCCTTCCTTTCTCTCTTAAAAATAATTTTAAAAAATCTTAAAAAACAGTAGAGTTACTATATGACCCAGCAATCCCTTTTTAGTCTACTTATCTGAAAAACTCGAAAATGTTTATTCCCAAAGATATATGCACCCCTGTGTTCCTTGAAGTGTTAATTCACATTGGCCAGGACATGGAGACAAAATGTACTGGGATAAAGGATTGGCTAAAGAAGGTGTGGTACATATATACAATGGAATATTACTCAGCCGTAAGAAAAGATGAAACAGTGCCATTTTTGACAACATGGATGGACCTTGAGAATATTATGGTATATGAAATAAGTCAGTCAGAAAAAGCTAAGAACCATATGATTTCATTCATATGTGCAATATAACACTGAAACTCATAAATGCAGACAATAGTATGGTGGTTACTAGAGGGAAGGGGGTGGAGAGTAGTAAAAGGTAAAGGGGTTAAATATATGTTGGTGGAAGATGATTTGATTTTGGGTGGTGGGCACACAGTGTAAAATACAGATCATGTATTATACAAATGTACACCTAAAACCTATATAACCTTATTAAGTAAGTCACCCCAATAAATTTAATTAAAAAAAGATAGTTTAGGAGAGAGGGAAGATGGCAGAGGAGTGAATGGAAGTCACAATGACCTCCTCCCAGGGCCAATCTGGGATTACAACTTAATTGTGAAGAAACTACCTGGAATAAACAACTGAGCAATAGCCAGAGAGAAGCCATATAACTTAGGACAGACAGAAGAACCAGTTTCGGCACAATCTGTCTGATAAGGAGTGTGGTAGAGACTTGAGAGGGCTGGCAGGGCTCCCACAGGCAGCAGCACTGGAGGGATAATTAAGCAGCAGAGTCGATTCCCCTGAGAAGAATGGGCTCTAAACACTAAGCTAGGATTCCCGGCCTAGAACACCAGAACCCCAAAAGTACAAAGACAACAACCAGCAGCAAAAGGTGTCAGGGTTGCAGAGACAGATGGCTGGAGACATAAGAACTGTTTAGAGGGCTAACACATAAATTTTCATTTGCAGCCACTTACCCTGGGCTCTGGCAAAGGTGGGGGCAGAGTGGGCTGGTGATGCCTGAGAAGAGCCTGGGGACAGAAGCTTTAGAGAGAGAACTTACAGCGTAGACTCCAGGGTCCCAGAGATGAGAAATCTCCCAGATAGTAGCAGCTATCGTGCTCAGGCAGACCACTCCCCTCTGAGCTACAGCAGCCTGAGGGAAGACGATAGCTGAGACTCCAGAAGGGTATCTGCCCTAGCCTTGTGGTGCTTAAACTGGGCTGCTGAGAGCAGAGTGACCAGATTAACAACTGAAGGAGAGAACCAGGGACAGTAGATCACTTGGCAAGGAGGGGCAGAGTGGACTAGAGAGATTTGAGGAGACACTGGGGACAGAGGCCTTGGGAAGAGAGCTGAGAGAGTAGCTTCTGGGATCCCAGTGCTGAGCTAACCCCCATACACATCAATCATCCTGCTCAGGCAGATTCTTCCCCTCCCAGCAGCAGCAGCCTGAGGGGAAACAATAGCCCCCACCCTAGGAGGAATTCAGCCTTGCCCTATGGTGCTTAAACCAGACTGCTGAGTGCAGAGGGACCAGATTAACAACTGAAGGAGACAGCCAGGGTCAGCAGATCCTGGAAGTGTTGAACAGGCAGCCGAAGGTCAGATGGGGTCAACATCTGATATCACCAGAGGCAGATGCAGAAAGAAAAAAAAATAATGGTAAATACAAGAGGCTACCAAGATAAAAGCCACTGTGGTCTCCTTCATGATTTGTGATATTTTCTTTCCTGCATAGCTTTTTAAACATTTGTTTCTTGTCCAGCAAGTTTGTACATATCAAGTCACTAGATTTTACACTATAGTGTATTTCAATTCACATATTATACCCCTCCTTCTACTTAGCCCATTTTACCTTCCTCTTTCCTTGCATTATTTTCATTTACAAGAAGTTGGACCCAATTACAAGATGTTGGATCCAAGAAGAAACACACCAAGGCACATCATAATTACATCACCCAAGATTAAAGATAAGGAGAGAATCTTAAAAGCAACAAGAGGAAAGGAGAGAGTTACCTGCAGAAGAATTCCCATAAGACTATCAGCTGATTTCTAAAAAGAAACCTTACAGGCAAGAAGGGGCTAAAAAGAAGTATTCAAAGTCATGAAAGGCAAGGACTTAGATCCAAGATTATTCTATCCAGCAAAGCTATCATTTAGAATGGGAGGGCAGATAAAATGACAACAAACTCATAACCATCAACAACTGAACCTAAAACACAAACACAAACAAAAACAAAAACAGCCAAAAATGAACTAAGCAAACAACTAGAACAGGAACAGAATCACAGAAATGGAAATCATGTGGAGGGTTATCAGTGGGGAGGGGAGGGAGGAGAATGGGGGAAAAGGTACAGGAAATAAGAAGCATAAATGGTAAGTACAAAATAGACAGGGGAGGTTAATAGTATGGGGAATGGAGAAGCCAAAGAACTTATATGTATGGCCCATGAACATGAACTAAGGTGGGGGAATGATGGTGGGAAGGGGGGTACAGTGTGGAGGGGAATAAAGAGGAGGAAAAAATGAGGCAATTGTAATAGCTTAACCAATAAAATATATTAAAAATCAAAAAATAATAAGTTACGAAGTGATGCCTTGATAATTCTAGTCCCTACCTGGCACCACATTTGTTACATTACTGACTATATTTCCTGTGCTGAACTTTACATCCCCATGACTATTTTGTAACTACCAATTTACAAATCTTTATCTCTTCATCTTTTTCAACCAGGCTCCTAACACCCATCCCATCTGGCAAACATCAGTCCGTTCTCTACATCTGAGTCTCTTTCTGATTTGATCATTAATTTTGTTATATAGGTTGCACATATAAGTGAAATCATTTGGAATTTGTCTTTCTTTGACTTATTCCTCTTAGCATAATACCCTCCTCTAAGACCATCCATGAGGTCACAAATGGAAAGATTTCATTCTTTTTATGGACAAGTAATATCCCACTGTGTATATGACACAGTGTAACTTATACACTCATCTGCTGATGGGCACTTGATGTGTTTCCTTATCTTAGCTAATACAAATAACATTGTGATGAACATTGGGGCATAGTTTACATGCAATATTTTTTGTAGTAGTTTCAGGTGCACAGCATAGTGGTTCGACAATCATATACTTTAAAATGTGCTCCCACTAATATTTCCAGTGCCCCCCTGACACCATACATAGTTATTACAGTATTACTGACTGTATTCTCTATGCTGTACTTTACTTCCCCATGACTACTTTGTAACTACCAATCTGTACTTCTCAATCCATTCACATTTTTCATCCAGTCCTCCAAATCCCCTCCCCTCTAGCAACCATCAGCCTGTTCTCTGTGTCTATGAGCTTGTTTCTGTTTTATTTGTTTGTTTATATTGTTCATTAGATTCCACATATACATGATATCATATGGTATTTTCCTTTCTCTGACAGACTTATTTCACTGAGCATAATACCCTCTAGGTCTATTCATGCTATTGCAAATAGTCAGATTTTGTTCTTTTATATGGCTGAGTAATATTCCATTGTATATATGTACCACTGCTTTTTGATTCAGTTGTCTATTGATGGGCACTTGGGATGCTTGCACAGCTTGGTTATTGTAAACAATGCTGCAATGAACACAAGGGTGCATATATTCTTTTGAACTGATGTATTGGGTTTCTTTGGGATATATACCTAGAATTGGAATTGCTAGGTAATAAGGCAGCTCCATTTTTAATTTTTTGAGAAACATACATTCTGTTTTCCATAGTGGCTACACCAATATGCATTCTCACCAACAGTGTACAAGGGTTTCCTTTCCTCCACACCGAGGCCAACACTTGTTTGTTGACTTATTGGTAATAACCATACTGACAGGTGTGAGGTGATATCTCATTGAGGCTTCAATTTGCATTTCTCTGATGATTACTGACACTGAGTATCTTTTCATGTATCTATTGGCAACCTGTATGTTCTCTTTGGAGATGTGTTTTTTAGGTTCCTTTGTTCAGTTTTTAATTGAATTGTTTGTTTCTTGGGTGTTAAATTGTATGAGTTCTTTATAAATCTTGGAAATTAACCCATTATGAGATGTGTCACTGGCGAACATGTTCACCCATTCAATGGGTTATTTTTTGGGGTTTTTGATAGCTTCCTTTACTGTGCAAAAACGTTTTATTTGGACATAGTCTTGTTTATTTTTTTAGTTTTCCCTTTGCCTGAGGATATATATCAGAAAAAATACGGGGCCACCAATGGGTAAAGTACAAGAAAGCCCACTCAAATGGAAAAAAAAGGCAACCTTAGATCATCCAGACAAGGAGATCAAAACGACCACACCACTGAATCCCACAGAACTCCTACCATAGAAGTTCACCCTACAAAAACAGCTAGCAAAGCAGAGCATCAGGAATTGCAGAAACAAACTAAAAGAGTCAGATAAAATGGGGAGAGAAAAAAAGAACCTGCAATCAAAAGCAATGGAAAACTCCCCACCACAAGAGCTAAATGAAATGGAGGTAAGCAAAATATCAGATATAGAATTCAAAAGGATGGTTATAAGGATGCTCAAGGAACCCACAGACAACTACAAGGACCTGAGTGGGAAATACAACACTATGAAAAAGGAAATAGAACCTATAAATAAGAACCAGGAAGAAATGAAGAATACAATTTCTGAAATAAAAGACATACTAGAAGGAATTAAAAGCAGGCTGGATGAAGCAGAGGACCAAATTAGTGAACTGGAAAAAAAAAAAGTAGAAAGAAATGCCCAGGCAGAGCAGCTGCTTGAAAAAATACTCAAAAAAAGAAGATAGCTTAGGGGAACTGCAAGACAACATAAAATACAAAATTCAAATCATAAGAATACCAGAAAGAGAAAAAAAGGAGCAAGGGATAGAAATTCTGATTGAAAAAATAAATACAGAAAACTTTCTGAACACAAGGAGGGGAAAAACCACACAAGTTCAGAAAGCACACAAGGTCCCAAACAGGATGAACCCAAAGAGGCCTACTCTAATACACATCATAATTAAAATGCCATGTTTTAAATACAAAGAGAGAATCTTAAAAGCAGCAAGGGACAAACAAGAAGTAACATAGAAAGGAGATCCAATAAGGCTAGCAGCTAATTTCTCAACAGAAGAACTGTAAGTCAGGAGAGAGTGGCAAGAAATATACCAAGTAATGAAAAGCAAAGGACTACAACCAAGACTGCTCTACCCAGAAAGGCTCTCAGTTAAAAATGGAAGTCAAAATAAGGAATTTCCCTAACAAAAGTAGGTTGAAAAAATATACCTGCACTAAACCAGCACTGCAAGATATAGAAGAAACTGACTGCTAGAAGAAGAGAAACAAAAAGAGTTAGAGAAAGAGGAACACAGGCAGAAAAGGGGAAAAATGATTAAATACATATCAATAACAACCTTAAATGTGAATGGATTAAGTCCTACAATAAAAAGACATATGGTACCTGAAAGAGTGAGAAAACATGACCTGCCCATATGCTGCCTACAAGGGACACAACTCAAAATGAAAGACCTACACAAACTGAAAGTGTAGGGTTAGAAACAAAACAAAACAAAACAAAAACATTCCAAACAAATGGACAGGACAAAAAAGGCGGGGTAGCAATACTGATATCACACAAAATAGACCTCAAAACAAAAGCCATAAAAAGAGACACTGAAGGACACTTCATAATACTCAAGGGAAGAATCCATCAAGAAGACATAAACACAGTAAATATATATACACCCGACACAGGAGCATAGGAGACCCACAGGGGCCTAGGGCATGCACAAGCCCACCCGCTTGGGAAGCAGCACCAGAGGGGCCCAATTTGATTGTGGGTAGCAGAGGGACTGATTGCAATCCGGTGGAGAGTGGAGCAGGTGCCATTGCTCCCTCTCAGCCCCTCCCCCATGTACAGCATCACAGCACAGCAACCAGCGTTACCCCGCCCCCGGTGAATACCTAAGGCTCCGCCCCTTTAAGAAACAGACATGCCAAGACCAAAAAAAAAAAAAAAAAAAAATGGCCCAAATGACAGAACACTTCAAAGCTCCAGAAAAAATACAACTAAGCGAGGAAGAGATAGCCAACCTATCAGATGCACAGTTCAAAACACTGGTTATTAAGACGCTTACAGAATTGGTTGAATCTGTTCAAAAACTAGATGTAAAAATGAAGCCTATGCTAAGAGAAACAAAGGAAAATGTACAGGGAACCAATAGTGAGGCGAAGGAAACTGGGACTCAAATCAATGGTGCGGACCAGAGGGAAGAAAGAAACATTCAACCAGAAAAGAATGAAGAAACAAGAATTCGGAAAAATGAGGAGAGGATTAGGAACCTCCAGGACATCTTGAAACGTTCCAATATCCAAATTATAGGGGTGCCAGAAGGAGAAGAGGAAGAACAAAAAATTGAAAACTTATTTGAACAAATAATGAAGGAGAACATCCCTAATATGGCAAAGGAAATAGACTTCCGGGAAGTCCAGGAAGCTCAGAGAGTCCCAAAGAAGCTGGACCCAAGGAGGAACACGCCAAGGCACATCATAATTACATTACCCAAGATTAAATGCAAGGACCTACATCCAAGATTACTGTATCCAGCAAAGCTATCATTTAGAATGGAAGGGAAGATAAAGTGCTTCTCAGATAAGGTCAAGTTAAAGAAGTTCATCACCCAGCCCTTATTATATGAAATGTTAAAGGGACTTATCTATGAAAAAGAAGATAAAAAATAGGAACAGTAAATCTGACAGCAAACTCACAGTTATTAACAACCACACCTAAAACAAAAACAAGAGCAAACTAAGCAAACAACTAGAACAGAAACAGAACCACAGAAAGGGAGATCACATATAGGGTTATCAATAGGGGATTGGGAGGGGGAGAGAGGGGTGAAAGGTACAGAGAATAAATAGCATAAATGATAGGTGGAAAATAGGCAGGGGGAGGGTAAGAATAGTATAGGAAATGTAGAAGCCAAAGAACTTATAAGTATGACCCATGGACATGAACTATAGGGGGGGAATGTGGGAGGGAGGGGGTGGGCAGGATGGAGTGGAGTGAAGGGGCGGAAATGGGACAACTGTAATAGCATAATCAATAAATATATCAAAAAAAAAGAAGAGAAAGGCAGGGACCACTCTTGCCTTGGAGGGGTCCATGGACAGACTGACCACATAGTGTGACCAGGACTGTGAGGAAGGCAGGAGAGTGCTGTGCCAGCAACTAAGTTGATTGGGGAGGACCCCAGCACAACCCTATGAAGGGCGTGGAACATGGAGGCTCCGGGAGGCTCTACTCCTGCCTGGGTACACAGTCAGTCAAGGGGAAAGCCTGGATTCAACCCAAATCTTACTGCACTCAAATTGCATGTTCTTCATTTAGTTTCATTTTTTCAGATTTGAATTTTCTTACCTCTGAAATAATTCAGACTTTACAGAAGGGAATAAAGGGCATTCTGCTTCCCCCACCTTCTCCCATATTTCAGGCTTACATGGCTCCAAGTTTGGTGGGTGTGCTTCCAGGCCGCCTTCTCCGCATGTATGGAACACCTAAGGAAACCTCAGGGATGACCGTCTCCAGCCCAGACGGAACAGCTGTGACAGCAGAGGCTGGGTTCAGGAGTGAGCTGTCCTCCTCTCTCCATGGCCTACCTGGGTGAGGTTCATGGCACGCTGGGCTCTGGGAACCAGGACACTCCCAGGTTTAGCAGCAACAGAGTGTTCCGGCAGCCTGCCCTTTGCAGGAAGGGAGAGCTCTTTGTGCTGGTCTGGCTTTCCACCAGACTCTGACCTGCCTGGGAAAGCGCAGTGTAGAGGTTGGGAGGAACGCCAGGGGCGGCCCTTTGCTCATCTCCGTTTCTTCAGCGCTTGCACTTGTGGTGCCCAGCTACTGCTGCATGAAAGGCATGAAGATGACTGGGCCCTAGTTCTGCAGGTCCAGCCATGGACTGGCTTTGGGTAAGGTGCTTCAAAACTAGAAGAGTCCAATCTCCGTTTCTCCAAATCTAAAGTGCACTATTCTCCTCCTCATTTTAATGTTTCTGAAATGAGATGTGATTGGCATAAGATGTATGTAGGTAATATACTAGTGTTTCTTAACTTTTTCATTATCTTGGAAAGCTATTAAGTCAGTGGGGTAACTTAACAATTTATGTTATTTTGGGATTGTGGGCATGTAGTAAGCATTCTTTTGGGGAGTTGTTTGGAGAATAGAGAATGCCTGATAACGTACTTTGTGGACGGTAAAGTACTATATAAATATAAAAGGTCAGAAAGCTGCCCAGCTGCCCCTGAGTGGTTATTTCCCAGACATGGCGGGACAGACACTTCCTTACTAAAAACGTACTGACAGTCTTTTGATCAATTAAGCTGGTGTTCTACATTATAAGAATGCACATGTCTGATCTCCCCGTTCCCCAATAAGACTCAATAGGCTATTTTCATTTTTTAATTAAAAAAAATAAAACATACCTCTTAAAAAAGTTTCTGTAAATAAATGAAAAGGCACTCACAACAGTCCAAAAGTTATGGGACACAGCAAAGGCAGTCCTGAAAGGGAAGTTCATAGTGATAGAGACCTACCTAAAAAAGATAGAAACATTTCAAATAAACAACCTAACCCAACATCTACAAGAACTCGAAGAACAAAACAAAGACAGCCCAGAGCAAGTAAAAGGAAGGAAATAACCAAGATCACAGCAGAATTAAACGACATAGAGACTAAAAGCACGATTCAAAGGATCAATAATCTAGGAGCTGGTTCTTTGAAAGATAAACAAAATTGACAAACCTTTAAGCAGACTCATCAAGAAAAAAAGACAGAGGACTCAAATAAACACAATCAGAAATAAAAGACGAGAGATTACAACCAATACCACAGAAATACAAAGGATTGTAAGAAATTACTACAAAGAACTATATGCCAACAAATTTGAAAACCTAGGTGAAATGGACACATTTCTAGAAAAATAAAATCTTCCAAATCTGAATGAAGAAGAAGCAGAAAGCCTGAACAGACAATTAACAGCTAATGAAATTGAAGCATTAATAAAAATCCTCCTGACACACGGAAGTTCTGGACCAGATGGTTTCAAAGGAGATTTGTACAAAGCATTTAAGGAAGAGCTAATCCCTATCCTTCACAGACTATTCGAAAAAACCCAAACTGATGGAAGACTCCCAAAACTCTTTTCATGAAGCCAACATCATCCTAATCCCAATACCAGATAAAGACACAACGAAGAAAGAAAACTTCAGGCTAATATCGCTGTTGAACATAGACGCTAAAATTCTCAACAAAATATTGGCAAACCGCATCCAGCAATATATTAAAAAGATCATCCACCATGACCAAGTGGGATTCATCCCAGGGATGCAAGGATGGTACAATATTTGCAAATCAATAAACATAATACATCACATCAACAACAGCAAAGACAAAAATCACATGATCATATCAATAGATGCGGAAAAAGTGTTCGATAAGATACAGCATCCATTTCTGATAAAAACACTCAGCAAAGTGGGAATAAAGGGAGCAGTCCTCAACATAATAAAGGCCATATATGAGAGACCTACAGCCAACATCACACTCAATGGACAAAAACTTAGAGCTTTCCCACTAAGATCAGGAACAAGACAAGGATGCCCTCTCTCACCACTCCTATTCAACATAGTATTGGGAGTCCTAGCCACAGCAATCAGACAAGAAAAAGCAATAAAAGGCATCCAAATTGGAAAGGAGGAAATGAAACTGTCACTGTTTGCAGACGACATGATAGTGTACATGGAAAACCCTATAGACTCCACCAAAAAACTACTCGACCTAATAAATGAATTTGGCAAAACAGCTGGATACAGAGTCAATACCCAGAAGTCAAAGGCATTCCTGTACACCAGCAACGAAAGTGCAGAAACAGGAATCAGGAAAAAAATCCCATTTGATATAGCAACAAGAAAAATAAAGTACCTAGGAATAAACCTAACCAAGGAGGTAAAAGACCTGTACTCAGAAAACTACACAACACTGAAGAAAGAAATTAGGGAAGATGCAATCAAATGGAAGCATGTACCATCTTCATGGATTGGAAGAATTAACATCATCAAAATGGGCATACTACCCAAAGCAATTTATAGATTCAATGCAATCCCTATTAGAGTACCCATGACATATTTCACAGATATAGAACAAACATTTCAGAAATTCATATGGAACCATAAATGACCCCAAATAACTGCAGCAATTTTGAGAAAGAAGAAGAAAGCAGGAGGGATCACAATACCTGATATCAAACTGCATTACATGGCCACTGTAATCAAAACAGCCTGGTACTGGCATAAAAATTGGCACATAGACCAATGGAACAGAACAGAGAGCCCAGAAATAAACTCAAGTTTATACCGTCAATTATTATTTGACAAAGGAGGCAGGAGCATAAAATGGAGCAAAAACAGCCTCTTCAACAGATGGTGTTGGGAGATCTGGACAGCTACGTGCAAAAACATGAAACTCGATTACCAACTTACGCCATACACGAAAATAAACTCAAGCTGTATAAAAGACTTAAATATAAGCCGTAACACCATAAAAGTCCTAGAGGAAAACATTGTCAGGAAAATCTCAGACATTCCACGCAGGAACATCCTCACTGACACATCCCCTAAAGCAAGGGACATAAAGGAAAGAATAAACAAATGGGACCTCATCAAAATAAAAAGCTTCTGTATGGTTAAAGAAAACAGCACCAAATTACAAAGAGAACCAACAGTATGGGAAAACATATTTGCCAATGATACCTCAGACAAGGGCCTGATCTCCAAAATATATAAAGAACTCACACGACTCCACTCCAGGAAGACAAGCAACCCAATTACAAAATGGGCAAAGGACTTGAACAGACAGTTCTCCAAGGAAGACATACAGAGGGCTGAGAGGCATATGAAAAGATGCTCAGCATCACTAGCCATCAGACAGATGCAAATTAAAACCACAATGAGGTACCATCTCACCCCAGTCAGAATGGCCAACATAAATAAATCAAACAAATCCACAAATAAATGTTGGAGAGGATATGGAGAAAAGGGAACCCTCGTGCACTGTTGGTGGGAATGCATACTGGTGCAGCCACTGTGGAAAACAGTATGGACTTTCCTCAGAAAACTAAAATGGAACTGCCCTTTGACCCAGCAATTCCGCTGCTGGGATTATACCCTAAGAACCTTGAAACACCAATCCAAAAAACCTGTGCACCCCAATGTTCATAGCAGCACAATTTGCAATACCCAAGTACTGGAAGCACCCTAAGTGCCCATCGGCAAAAGAGTGGATCCAAAAACTATGGTATATTTACACAGTGGAATTCTACGTAGCAGAGAGAAAAAGTAGCTTATACCCTTTGCAACAGCATGGATGAAACTGGAGAGCATTATGCTAAGTGAAATAAGCCAGGCAGTGAGGGACAAATACCATATGATCTCTCCTTTAACTAGAACATAATCAATAGAAGAAAAAAGCAAACAAAATATAACCAGAGACATTGAACTTAAGAACAATCTAACAATAGCTGGGGGGGTGGGGGGAAGTGGGAAGAGGGGATTACAGGAGCTACCATAAAGGACACATGGAAAAAATCAAGGTGGGAGGGTGGAGGTGGGGGAGAGAGGTGGGTTCAGCTGGAGTCGGGTTTAGGGATGGTGAGAAAAGGCATACAATTGTAATTGAATAACAATAAAAATTTAAAAAAGAAAGGAAAGTGTTCCATGTGTATTAGAAAGGAATGTTTATTTCTTCTTTGGGAGGAAAAGTTCTATATATATCTGTTAAGCCCATGTGATCTAGGACATTGTTCAATAACATAATACCTTTGCTGATGTTTTCTTTGCAAGATCTATCCATTTTTGACAGTGGGGTGTTGAAGTCATCTAGTATAAGTGTGTTGCTGTCATTGTATTTCTTGAAGTCCTCCAAGATTCTCCTTGTGTGTTTTGGTGCTCCTATGTTGTTTGCATATATATTTATAATGTTTATGTCTTCTTGATAGATTCTTCCCTTGAGTATTATGAAGTGTCCTTCAGTGTCTTTTTATGGCTCTTGCTTTGAAGTATATTTTGTGAGATAAAGTGTATTGCTACCCTGGTCTTTTTTTCCCTGTCCATTTGCTTGCAATTATCTTTTCCTAACCCTTCACTTTCAATCTGTGTAGGACTTTTATTCTGAGGTGGGTCTCTTGTAGGCAGAATATGTGTGGGTTATGATTTCTTATCCATTCAGCTACTCTGTGTCGTTAGATTGGAGCATTTCATCCATTTACATTTAAGGCTATTATTGATAGGTACTTATTCATTGCCATTTCACTTCCTTCGTACCTGTGTTCCTCTCTCTCTCACTCTTTTCTTCCTTTTCTTAAAACAGTCCCTTTAGTGTATCTTGTAGTTCTGGTGTGATGGAAGTGTATTCTTTGAGCCTTCTTTTGTCTGGGGAGCTCCGTATTTGGCCTTCCTTTTTAATTGAGAGCCTTGATGGATAAAGTAGTCCTGGTTGGAGAACTTTGTCTTTCATGGGATATTTCTTGCCGTTCCCTTCTGGGTTGTAATGTTTCTGTTGAGAAGTGAGATGCTAGCCTTATCGGGGCTCTTTTTTATATTACTACTTGTTTCTCCCTTGGTTCCTTTAAGATTCTCTCTTTGTCTTGAAATTTTGTCATTTTAATTAGGATGTGTCTTGGAGTGGGCCACTTTGGGTTCCTCTTGATTGGGACTCTCTGTGTTTCCTGGATTTGTTTGACTTTTTCTCTCATCCAATTAGGGAAGTTTTCCATCATTACTTTTTCAAACAGGTTTTCTATCCCTTCCTCTTCTTCTCTTTCGGGTGTCCCTATTATATGGATGTTATCATATTTCATGTTGTCCTGCAGTTCCCTTAAAAGCTCTTCATTCTTTCTGAGTTTTTTTTCCTTTTCTTGCTCTTCCTGTTTTTTTTTTTTACCTTGTTCCCCAGCTCACTGATTCAATCCTCTGCTTCATCTGGCCTGCTTTTGATTCCTTATACTGTGTTCTTCAGTTAAGCAATTGTATTCTTCATTTCCTCTTGGCCCTTGTTGATAGTTTCTATTTCCTTTTTCATGTTGATATAGTTTGCAGTGAATTCATGGCAGTTTCCCTGTGGTTTTTGGAAATTCTCTGTGAGCTCATTGAGCTTCCTGATAACCATTGCTTTGAACTCAATATCTCATAGTTGACTTGCCTGTATTTCATTTAGCATTCTTTCTCAGCCTTCTTCCTCTTCTTTCACGTGGGGTTTATTTCTTTGGATTCCCATTGTTTGTGAGACTACTATTGTTAGTCTCTGGCTCTTTAATTGATCTTTTCTGACTCCCTGAGTTTGTTGTGTGAACTTCTATGGTAGGAGACCTATGATATTCAGTGGTGCTGTCTCTTTGATGTTGTGAACTTGCTGCTCTTGGGGTACCTTTTATGTTGGTTCTCAGGATGTATTTGGGTTTTGATTGTTGTTGGGTCATTCTTTCTTGGGTTCTTCCCTCCTGCTGGTTGATTGAGGGTCACTCCACACACCACGTCTTGTATGCTGTTGTGCAGGTGCAGACAGGTTGTACCAAAGCTGGTTCTTCTCTCTGTCTGAGGCTATAAGGCTTCTCTCTTGGTATTGTTCAGCGTGGGATCATTTTCTTAGTTTCACTTTCTGATAATTCATTACTGGTTTTTAAAAATACAACTGATTTCTGGATATTTATTTTTAATCCTGCTACTTTGATGACTTCATCAGTTCTAGTAGTTTTTTTGTGGAATCTTTAAGGTTCTCTGTATAGAGTGTCTTGTCATCTGCAAATAATGACAGTTTAACTTCCTCCATTCCAATTTGGATGCCTTTCATTTCTTCTTCTCATCTGATTGTTGTGACTAGGACTTTCAGTACTATGTTGAATAAGAGTGCTTAAAGCAGACATCCCTGTCTTGCTCTTGAGCTTAAGGAAAATGCTTTTAGATTTTCCCCATTAAGTAAGATGTTAGATCTGGGGTTGTTATTTATGGCTTAAATTATGTTGAGATATGTTGACTCCATTCTCAATTTGCTGGTAGTTTTTATCATAAGTGGATGCTGGATTTTGTCCAAAGTTTTTCCACATCTACCCATATGATCATATGATTTTTATCCTTCATGTTGTTTATGTGGTGTATGACTGTAATTGATTTGCAGATATTGTACCAACCTTGTATTCCAAGAATAGATCTCACTCAGTGATCTTTTTAATATATTGTTATATTCAGGTGCTCATATTTTTGAGGGTATTTGCATCTATATTAATCAAGGATATTGGCTTACAATTTTCTTTCTTTGCAGTGTCTTTATCTAGTTTTGCAATTAGCTTTGGAGTCTTCCCTCCTCTTAAATTTTTTTGCAATAGTTTGAGAAGGATAGGTGTTAGTCCTTTAAGTGCTTGGTAATATTCACCTGTGAAACCATCTGGTAGGACTTTTGTTTTTTGGAAGTTTTTTGATTATTGTTTTGGTTTCATTAGTTGTCATCAGTCTGTTCAGATTTTCTATTTCTTCATGATTTAGTTTAGGAGATTATATGTTTCTAGGAATTGATCCATTTCTTCCAGATTGTCCTATTTTTTGACCTATACTTGTTTGTAATATTTCTTACAATCCTTTGTATTTCTGTAGTGTTGGTTGGTACTTCTCCTATTTTGTTTATTTGGATCCTGTTTTTTTTTTTTTTTTTTCTTGATGAGTCTTGTTACAGGTTCATCAGACTTGTTTATTTTGAGATTCTTCTTGTTACTTGAGGTTGGCCTGTAATGCTATGAACTTCTCTCTTAGGACTCCTTTTGCTGTGTCACATAGATTTTGGGTTGTTTTGTTCTCATTTTCATTTGTTTTAAGTAATCTCTTGATTTCTTACTTGATTTCATTTTTAATACATTCATTCTTTAGTAACATATTATTTAGCTTCTATGTTTTTTAGGATTTATCAGTTTTTTTTTCTTGTGATTGATTTCTAGTTTCATACCGTTATGGTCAGGGAAGAAGCTTGATATGATTTCAGTCTTTGTAAATTTAGTGAGACTTGTTTTTTGTCCTAACATGTGGTTTATCATAGAAAATGTTACTATGTACATTTGAAAAGAATGTATATTTTTACTGCTTTGGGGTGAAATGCTCTAAAGATATCAATTAAATCCATCTGATGTAGTGTGTCATTTAAGGCCACTGTCTCCTTGTTGATTTTCTGTCCTGAAGACTTATCCATTGATGTCAATGGGGTGTTAAAATCCCCTACTTTTATTCTATTACTGTTGATCACTCTTTTTTATGTCCATCAGGATTTGTTTTATATATTTAGGTGCTCTTATGTTGGGTGCATAAATGTTTACCAGGGTTATATTCACTTGTTGGATTGATTCTTTTATTATTATTTTTTCACATTCTTATTGGTGTTCCTTTATTATTATATAGTGTCCTTTGTATCTTATTATAGTCTTTGTTTTAAAGTTTATTTAGTCTGATATAAATATTATACCCAAACTTCTTAAAAATTCAATTTGCATGAAATATGTTTTCCCTTTCTTAACTTTTAGTCTGTGTTTCTTTCACTCTGAAGTAGGTCTCTTGTAGACCCAAATTAAGCTCATAGAGATAATAAATTCAGTGTCATAGGTGAGCAGTACCCAATATGAGATTAATGATGAAGAAGAAGAGATTAGATCATGGAGTAAATATTAGTTAATGTGTATACACAGCAAAAATACCCCTCCAAAAAACAAAAAACAAAACTACCCAAAATGAGCACAGAGAGGCAAAGAAAACACAAAAACATCAGTGAACTGTGGGACAACTTCATGGTGCTCATCATATGCATTATTGGAGTTCCCACAGGAGAGAAGAGTCGAAGGATGACAATGAAGTGATTTAAAGAGCTGAAATATTTTTTCAAATTTGATGAAATATATACCTATAGGTTTAAGACCCTCAGGCACAGGTAACATGAAGGGAACTACACCAACACACATCCTAATCTAATTGCTCAAGATTATTAATAAAGACTTTTATTAATTAAAACTTTTCAGGAAAAATAATTCAGTTCAGAGGAACAAGCATAAGATTGACAGTGGATTTCTCTTCAGAAACAACACGAGCTAGATGGAAGTGGGGAAACGTGTTTAAAGTAGTGGAAAAAAGTTAAAAACTATGCCTAGAACATATTTTTCAAAAATAAAGGTTAAAGAGTTTTTTACATGTCAAAGTCTGATATAATTCATCACCTGTAGGCCCACACCATGAGCTATATTAAAGGAAGGCCTTAAAGAAAAGGGAAATAGCATAAGGTAAAAATATGGAACTATACAAAGAAATGATTAGCACTAAAATTAGAAATTATATGGGTAAATATAAAAGGTATTGTTTCTTAAGACATTAAATGTAATGTACTGCTTTAACTATAGCTTTAACAATGTACTGTGTACATTACTTTTTCATCTAAACATAAAACCTTCAACAACAATAGCACAAAAGCTTCAATTGGAAAAATGGGAGTAGCTCTATGCTACAGGAGTTATGCCTTTAAGGAAGATTCTCCTCTTTGTTCTGGATCTTAGGAAAAAAAACAGCCCACATTCAGACACACTGGCAACTCCAGATACACTTGTAAATCTTTTGCCATTTTGCTTCCAGTCAGACAGTAAGAACCTGTCAATACTTTGTGTCAATGAGATATCATCTGCCTGTCAGTCAGTTGGTTAAAAAAAAACCCTGTTTTTTGTCCCTTGTTTTATTGGTTAAAGAATTTTTATAAAACATTGCTGTTTCATGGAGATGGTAGATGATACTCTGCCATTTTCTACCCATTTGACCTTCCCTTGCTCCTCAGGTTGACACAGGTTTTCCTTTACACCTGACAAGACAAATAGCTTGAAAACACAAAGTTTTCACTTGGACTAGAATTTAAAGGTTCTAGACTGGTATTCAAGTGTTGCGTGAAAACCTATGTTTTAAGCACTCTTATAAGAATGACTTGTATTATTCACATTTATATTTTGCCAAAGTGCTTAGCACATTTCTTATATGCAGTATGCTCTCAATATTCATTCACTGAATGAAGAAATGAATGGGACCTCAAGGTGCTTATGATTTGCTTGCTGGCTGTATTCACAGTGCTCAACCCAGTGTGCCTGACCATACTTACTAGTTTTCCATTGTCCATGATACACAATTTCTCATAGATTCAAGTCCATGAGGACAAAACCCTGGTCTCTCATGTTTACTTTTATATTTCCACACCTAGCACACCATCTGGCACATAGCAATAATAACTTGGCAAAATTTTCTTGAATGAATGAATGAATGAAGAAATAAAGTTGGGAATGCTATTTAACCTTTCTGAGCTCTTGTTTTCTAACATGGAAAGTAGCATCAATAATTTAATTGTAATAAAATATATGTAAAGCACTTAGCACATTGCTTGAAGCATAGCAAGCAATTAATAAACATCCATTTTCTTCCTTTCTCATTTCCTTTGCTTCATCCTGACCACCTTCCAGGATGCATGTCCATTTTCTATAATGACTTTATTTGAGCAAGTTATCAACTGCCTGTTGATGACCAATATTACCTTAACTTAACTCTCAGGATGGATACTGGAAAATTTTATGCATGGAAAAACCTTCAAGATCCAATGCCGTAAGTCTTAAAGGAAGGTTTTTCAGGCCAAGAACAAACACAGGGTAAATGTTTTGGGCTAGCATGTGATGCTTCTCACAGGCTACAGCATTCCAGCATACCTCCCCTTGTTCAGAAGTGTAGCTTTGTCCCAGCTATTTTTTCCCTGCGGGTGAACCCCAAAGTTCTTTTTTTTAAAAAAAAAATATTGTTATTCAATTACAGTTGTCTGAATTTTCTCCCCATCCCTCCACCCCACCCCAGCCAAAAGCTCTTAAGTATACAAGAGCATGCATTAGGGCTACTGGGATCACAAGCCCTAAGAAGTATGAAAGTTCAGAATTTTCACAGTCTTTAAGGCAGTGCTCCAATCTCATATTGGACCAACTAAGACTTTCATGAATGAGCCTGGACAGCAAAATTTTGAGAAATTAATCTGCCTTTCATCTAAAATGTAGATTCTAGTTTGCTGGTGATGAACTCCTTTAGCTTTTTTCTTGTTTGGGAAGCTCTTTATCTGTCTTTAGATTCTAAATGGTATTATATGACATGGTAAAAGGTCTGTTTTAAGAAGAAGATCAAAAGTATGAACAATAAAATGGCAGTAAATACATATCTATCAACAATTGATTCTAAAAAACCAAAATAAACAAACAAGCAGAACAGAAACAGAATCATAGATACAGAGAATGATTTGATGGCTGCCAAGTGGAAGGTGGGGTCAGGGGATGGGTGGCAAAACTGAAGGGATTAAGAAGTATAAATTGGTTGTTACAGAATAGTTATGGGGGTATAAAAGACAGCGTAAGGAATAGAGTAGCTAAAGAACACATATGCATGACCTGTGGATATGAACAATGGTGTGGGGACTGCCTGAGGGAGTGGGGGGCTGGATGGATGGGGGCAAAAGGGGAAATTTTGGGACAGCTGTAATAATATAAACAATAAAATATCATTTAAAAATTAAATAAAATCTGGATTCTAGTTCCAACTGTGCTAAAACCTACCATGGGCCAATCTTGTAACTTCTCTAAACCTCAGTTCTCATAAAGTCATAAAGAAAATGTGTAAATGTCTCTCAAGAGGAAAGGGGATAAAGAAAATGTACTTTCATACATGGAATATTTAACTACATTTAAAAGGAATGCTCTAGATCTCAAAACAATGTTGAATGAAGATGGCTAGAAAGCATGATACCTTATAAAAGTAATTAAAACATGCAAAAATAATACTATATGTTTCTTTTCAAAAATGGTTTGAAAGGAAAATCAGCACACTAATAATAATTCTTACCACTGAGGGGATAGGGACTTTAACAAGAATGTGTCCCAGATTGGGAGGAGATCATCAGCTTTGTCTGTAATTTTCTGTTCTAAATTAAAAGTAAAAAGAAGTCTGACTTCCTTACTTGCTAAATAATTTTCTAAAATAAAAGTATTCTTTTAAAAAAATGTGAGTGTTAGACAAAGTAATCCCTAAGTTCTTTTTGAGCTCTAAAATTCTATGGCTCTAATATGAAAGGAAGAATTCAGTAATGGAAGATCACAACAACCTCTCAAAATTCTACTTGGATTGAGCTTCACATTTTTCTCTGGGATAAACAGTTTGTGATATAATGGCCTTGAGACAGGGAGATGAACAAATGACTTCCAGGAGCTCACTTTGTTTGTTTTTTTTAAGATTTTATTTATTTATTTTTAGTGAGAGGGGAAGGGAGAGAGAAAGAGGGGGAAAGAAATATCAGTGTATGGTTGCCTCTCGTGTGCCCCCAAATGGGGACCTGGCCTGCAACCCAGGCATATGTCCTGACTGGGAATCGAACTGGTGAACCCTTGGTTTACAGGCTAGTGCTCAATCCACTGAGCTATACCAGCCAAGGCTCCAGGAGTGTACTTTGGCTAAATTTTGTCCTGGGAAATCAGAGCAGATCACATTTAACACTATTTCAACACTGAGTGTCTGTGAAAACATGCAAAGATGGAGTCATTTCTCTCAAATGATTCTGCTGTTCTCCTGCGTAAACTATGTTTTGCCTTCAAAATAGAAGTTGATCAGAAGTTATTGACTACTGATCAACTGATGGCCTACTGCGGAGAGGTTGAGTCATCTTGTATATTTCTCACCATGCAATACCTCAATCTTCGACAGAAAAATCAAGGGAAAATGTTTTTTTCCTGCATAATCTTTTTCTTCTGTTTACTTTTTCTTTAATGCTACCTGCTCTTGCTAATAGAGGTTGTTTTAAGCAGAAATGCTTTATCTTTGATGGTAGGCAAAGGCTTATCTGAAATTAAAAGCCCTATACATCTGATTGCCACATATTATGGTAAAAAAGACAGAAGAATTAATTGGCAACTACTCTGTCAACCCTCTATCTGCATCTCTATTTCTTTTAGGTCAGCAATGCAGGACTATTAGATACTTTCAACCCTGAACACTAGTGATGCCCTAACTCGCCCTTGCGAGGGATGTCAAACTCATTTTCAGCCTTTCAGTTGCCTTCAAAGGGCCAAAATAATTTTAGGACTGTATAAATGTAACTACTCCTTAACTGTTAAGGAGTTGAAATTACATTTGGTCCTTTGAAAGCAAATTCGAGGCTGATGTGGCCCTTGGTGAAAATGAATTTGACACCCCTGCTCTATACTGACTACTTTGCTACACTCATTCTTGCCTTTAACTTAGTAGTTATCCCAGTGGCTAGATGCATTTGAATTACTTCCCCCTTCCCCTCTGGGCCTATGTCCTGCTCTTTTAAAAAGACTTCCCTGACCACCTCAGTGCACAGATACCTCTCTTCTCTGTTCTATGACATATTATCTGTACCATATAGATTAATCCTTATGTTATACCACCATGAATTCTCTATTTAAATGATATCACTCTTCTTTCCTCACCAGTCCATTTAATAAACAGGGCTGGGAATTGGCTGGATGGTTGACAGTGGCCAAGGGTATGGTCTGTTAGGGCCCAGATGTTCACACAATATTTTTTCACTCCCAGTTTATTCTCTCCACTTAGAGTGAAAATGTTAAGTTAATATGTGGATGGACTGAGTAAATAAACAGACCTGATAGATAGGTACATTGATGTGATTTTTTTAAAAAGCCCTTTAATTTTCCTATGCATCATTTTTTAAGAACTTGGCAGCAATCTATCACTTTTAGGCCCATTCATCAAATAAATAGTTTGGATAGGTTTTATTTTAAAATGTAGCTACTGACTGGCTCTGCTACCTTTGTCATAAGCCTGAGAATCACTCTACTGGATAAATTAGAGACTTTTCAAAAACTTATAAATGTCAAACCCAGTTTTCATCATACACAGAAGCCCAAAGGATCCCTAGGGCTTCAGTCTATTTGATAAATAGTCTGCATCTCTTGTTTCTAAAGAGAAGAAATCAATCAGCCCAGCTGATTTTTTAGATTAGCTTTTTAAGTTAGGGATAATTTATCGTCACTCTTCTTACTGTGGTTAGCCTGGATGTCAGCTTGAAGTTAAAGTTTGCCATTATGGATCCCAAGTCACAGATCAGTAAAATGATACTAATCAAATGAACCCTGTATATTAGGGACAGAGCTGGTATGATCATTGGGCATGAAGAACCTCACCTCAGTTTCTGCCTTGCACATTCAAAAAATAATTTGCTCTTGAAGACAGGGTGCGGAGCAGAGAGGGTTTGGAATGAAGGCCTACAGAAAATCATGGAAATTTTGGGGGATAATAGATATCTTGATTGTCGTGGTTTCATATTTGCATATGTATGCCAAACTTAATCAGGTTGTATACTTTATTTTTTATTAAAAAAATATTTTGATTGCTATTGTATTACAGTTGTTCCAATTTTCCTCCTTTTGCCCTCCTCTGAAGTTGTATACATTAAATATGTGGTGTTTATGGTATTTCAAATATACCCCAATAAAACTGTTAAAATAATTTGAAGATAATACATTAAAAAAAATCATTCCTTAATTGACGCAAATTCTTGTAAGGCCTACTTTCCACTTTAAACCCAGTGGTTAAGAAAACTGGCTTTGAAGATGGACAGACCTGAGGATCTGTCATTCAGTAGCTTAGTGACTGTGGGTAAAAGTTATTTTTAACCTCTCTGAGTCTCAATTTTCCATCTTAAAAATACAGATTGTAATAAGAGCACCTAGTTGATACTTTCAGGGTTAAATGTGATAATGCTTGGAAAGCACTTAGCACAATATCAAGCAATAACTAAACCTTAAAGAAATGACAGCAATTATTTTACCTGCAAGTGTGATATTAATCTTGTCTTTGGTGAAAGCATACAGAATTACATGCAGATTCCTAAAACAATTTATTGATTGTAGTCGATGAGTGACCTTTACTAGATACTCACTTGTGGGCAGATTTCTTTTAACTGAAACTTCTGGGAAGTGAAAAGTTATGTAAATCAGAGCCTCTGATGTCTGTAAGGTGCAAAAATGAGTGGGAAAGATGGGACATATATTCGAATGAGCTTGTACCAAAACATTTATAGAAACATACAAATAAGTCTTAATTTAAGTAGTAGAAGCAATACAAGAAATAGTGAATAGATAATCTCGGAAAGATTCATTAGGGGGTGCAGAGAGTTCACCCTACTGGGGAACAGTGGGGGGTTGCAGTCAAACAGATGGGGGTTTGAGTTTTGCCCCTCACTGCTTTTTAGCTGAGATAGTTGGAGTGGTCACTGAGCCTTTCTGAACCTTACTTTAATATGTTAGAGACATTAATATCTTCCTCCTGAAGTTATTGTGAAGATTAGATATGCTAATACATTTTCAGCACTTAGCATAATAGAGGCTACAACATAGTAAGCATTCAACAAAATGCAAGCAATTTGTATATCTCCAAATCTCAGGGTTCTTTTTCACTTTTACTCCCACACATTTCTTTCTTACAACATTTATGGAAGGTTTCTATGGAATAATCCCAGGACAACTTCACTGACCAAAGTCTCCTGATTTGCCTGACAGTGTGTCAGCTTCTCAGTGGGCCTGATGACTTCTGCCCTTATGAATTCTACTTAGCCATTCTAGTGGATAATTAGAACTAACATTTACATGGTCTTATGACACAATATTTTGTGTCTAACAATACAGGGAATTTTAGAGAGTATTCACTGGCCCAAATCTTTCTATGCCCAGGTGTATTAGTCTGCTCAGGCTGCCATAACAAAATATCATAGACTGGGTGGCTTAAACAACAGGAATTTATTTCTCACAGTTCTGGGGATTAGAAGTCCAAGATCAAGGTGCTGGCTGATTCCATTCCTGATGAGGTCCCTCTTCCTGGTTTGCAGATAGACTCCTCATTGTGTCCTCATATGTCCTCACTCTGGTGTCTGTTTTTATAAAGACACTAGTGCCATCATGAAGGCTCCACCCTCATGACCTCATCTAACCCGAGTTATCTCCCAAAGACCCCATCTTCAAATAGCATCACATTGGACTTAAGGTTGAATTTGAGGAGGGGCACAATTCAGTCCGTAGACCCAGGCTACTAATTTATGTTCTGAATCAAGTAAATGCCAAAAGCATTCTTACAGTTTTTTGGGCCAAAAAACTGAGTCATCTAGCAGTTGGGAGTCCTGGTTTGCACATAGCGGGTCCCGGTTTGACTGTTGGTGTGGGACTACTGGCCTGGTAGAGAGGTACTGGAGTATAATGGTTTGGACTCAGACTCTCTAGCAGAAGAACTTCCTGAGTTTCAAACAAGGTTTTGCTACTTACCCGTTGTGAGACTTCAAAGAACTTATTTACCCTCTCTGTGAGGGAATCATCTGAAAAATGAAGTTAATATTTTTTATATATGTATATATGTATACAATACTATTATATATTATTATAATATTACGTACATTATATGAACCCTGCATATTAGGGACAGAGCTTGTATGATCATTGGTCATAATAATAAACACACACACATATACATACATACACACAGAGTTACATATCTGATTGGGTTGTAGTGTGTATTAAATGAGTAAGGAAAGCAAAGAGCTTAGAATATAGCAAATGCTTAATAAATGTTAGCTGTGATTATCTACTAGAAAGTAATCTCCATGAAGGTAGGGGTTTTTGTTTGCTTTGTTTATTACCATGTCCCAAGCACACAGAACAGTAACTGGTACATAGAAGGTGCTTAGTCAATATCTGTTGAATAAATGAATGAATATTTAATTTCTCTTTTTCTTTCACATCTCATATTCAATCCATCAGTTCTGTTTTCACAACATATCTAGAATCTGATCAGTTTTCACTGCCTGCTCACCTACCATCTTTTCAATAGCTTCTATCTCCTTTCACCTGAAAGATCACAACAGCATCTTAAGTGACCTTGCTGTTTCTTTCCTTTACCCCTTGAAACCCACCTCTCTTCTCACCACCCAGAATCTTTTCTTCAAACAGCACTGAAAGTGATTCTTTTAAAAAATAAGTTAGATCACACTGTTTCTCTGCTTAAAACCCTCCCTTGACTCCCAGGTCATTTACAGGAAAGGACAAAAATTTCACCTGATCCCCTTTTAGCTGTCTTTCTGATCTCATCTTCTATTACTTTCCTTCTTTGATTTTTGTGTTTCAGTCACACAAATATAATAGCATTTCTTTAACACACACACCAATTACATATTACAAACTCCAGCCTCAAGATCCTTGCACATGTTGTTCCTTCTGCCAGGAATGTTACATTCTGGCAGAATACATCCTTCTCCCAGATACATCCTTGGTTCATTTCCACACTTTCTCCAGATCTCTGCTTAAATATGGGACTTAAAGAGACTATTTTCTTTGATCATACCATGTAAAACAACATTCCAATCCCAAGAAGTACCTCACCACCTTATTCTCCTTTGGTTTTTTCCATAGCATTTATCACCACTGGACATATTTGTTATTTGTTTATTTCCTATTGTCTATCTTACTTCATCAAAAATATCATCTCCTCCAGAACAGGGAGTTTGGTGATTTTGTTCACTGCTTTATCCTCAGTGACTGGAATATGTTGATTCTTCAATAATTATTTGTTGAATTAATGAATACATGATCTTAAAAAGGTAATGTCCCTCACTAATGTTTTCTTAGTCTAAGAAACAGCTTATATTCTATGATAACCTCATTCCGGGGCTAGTTGTATTTGGCTTAGATTATTGGATAATGGAAAAAATAAAATTTTACTTGATAAAATCAATTTGGCAGCCAAAATTCAGAAAAAAAGGGAATCATGGGGTGGGGGGAGATATTAACAAAGGCCTTTGGGGATGAAAATTTGACAACTCCCCCATGCTATGGGCCTGGTCAAAACCTCACCAGCCTGAGGTGGTGAGTACTGGGAGCTCTCTGACTGCCATTAAAAATCATTCTGAAGAGTCTATTCTATTACTTTTATAAAATAACATTTCTGTCCTGGCTGGTATGGCTCAGTGGACTCAGTGCTGGCCTGCAAAACAAAGGGTTGCCACTTCAATTCCCAGTCAGGGCACATGCCTGGGCTGTGGGCCAGGTCCCCAGTAGGGGGCATGTGAGAGGCAACCACACATTGATGTTTCTCTCCCTCTCTTTCTTCCCCCCTTCCCTTCTGTCTAAAAATAAATATATAAAATCTTAAAAAAATAAAATAATATCTTTCAAAGGCTCAAACTATTAACAATGTCTTCTGGGAAATGTGGTATTGTTTGGCAGAGGAAGATAGGAGCAAGAGAAGGGAAAACTAGGCTTTTACTTTGATATAATTCTGTATTTTTAATTTGTTTTTACATGGATCAACTATTATCTTTTTAAATGAAAGGCCTTGTCTATTCTGTTTTTCTTCCCTTTGGGGAGTAACACCTTGCAAAATCACAGTTGATGACAACATTTTCTATTTAAAACAATTAACATACCAACTTAAAAATGTAGTGGGCAAGTGTAGGAAAATACAAGAAACCTAAAAGCTATTGACCAGTTTACTGAAACTTTGAATTATTTAAGTTTTTGAACTTGCATTTTCAAATAAAATGTTTGATTCACAGATTTTTTTGCTTGGGGCTGTGAATTTATGCTCTGGAGTGGAGGGAATTTAAAAATTAAGAAGGCTCTGGTTTCCCCATCTGTGTTAAATCCCTATAATCAGATGAGTCACAGTGTGCTTTGAGGTGCAGGTGGGGGGAGAAAGTGCTTTGCTTTACAAACCACATGTCCACCAGAACTCTCTAAGCCACTTCTTGTGGTTTTACACACACTGGCTAACAGTTAAGGAGCACCACTAAACTGTTAGAGTGAATGATTCAGGGCACTGGCTCCAGCCTCTTAGGGTCTAGCCCAAATTATAACCTAAGGACTAGAAAGGAAGAGTAAGGCAGTGGCCCTGAACTCAGGCTTTCCCAGTAGCAACACAATATTGCCCTGGTCACCACTTTCTCTACTAATTGGCATCACTGTTCCCTGGGTCCTGTGCCCACGAAGTGTGTTCCTGTTCTCAGCAGCTCCTCTCAAATGGTATACCTGTTCATAGCTCATGCTCTTTCTTTCTGATAGCTTAGATTATGACATTAAAAAGACAAACATAAAAAGTGAAATAGATAATTGTAAAGAAGACAAACAAACCAACTCTAAACCACTTAGAGCTATAGCAGCCTGTTGTTACAATTTTCAATGCATAGCTCACTACAGGGTTGAGGTATAAGTGGCTCCCCTACTTGTACCATATGTCAAAGCTGTTAGACACTTGACAGGGTGTTTTTCAAATTTTCCAAAAACTGGACAGGTACCCTGCACATCTTGCAAGCATCAAAAAGTGAACAGGCAACATGCTTTAAACACTCTTTTATTTGTTTTAATATATTTATATTTGGGAGTAGGCAATCAATCAGAATGTGTATATGTACCATTCTGGAATCAGGAAGAAACTGGAAACATAATCATTGTGCATTCATTCTAAGAAGCTTAAATGGAATATTTGCAAGGTGGTGGAGAGTTAGGTGGGAGTGGAGTTAACTTACCCCTACACCTGGGTGAAACACCTACCCATTGTACTGAGGAACAAAGCGAACAGACAAAAGCAGCCCAGCGTTTATGAAGATAGGAGACCAAAAAGTACAGAGGACACTGAGAAAACAGAAGGTAAGGGGATTGCTTCAGGATGAAAAGGTCCCTGGGACCAACACGGGGACCAGGGTGGCTACAGCCCCAGGCCCACCCCTGCCTGGCCTGCCCCAAGACTACTGAGAGACAGCTGGGTTTACGGCTGCCTCCCCTGCCAAACAAGGCTTGAGCAGCACTGAGAGAGACCTGGTTGCCTGAAGTGAAGGGAGGGGAATAAGGACGAAGTGGTAAACCCAGGGAGACCAAGGGCACTGGATGAGGAGAGTTGAGAGTTGGGTTGTGTGCTATCCTGACCTGGCCAGCCCCGGCCTAGCTGGATAGGTGGGCTGTGTGAGAGGACAGGCCCTTCCTTGTATGGAGGGAGCCACAGGACTGAGCAGGAAGATTTTTCCCCAAAAGAAAAAGACCCTCTGGGGTACTTTGGGGAATTCCCCTGCAGCAACAGCTCCAGTCTCCTCTCCATCCCACCACCCATCACAGGACTGTGTGCACCTCAATTCTGAGGGAGCTGAGACTACAGGCACCACCTGGGGGAGGGGGCCCAGCGACCGAGAGCATGCCCAACAACTGGGGAGTGTGCCCATCCACTGGATAGTGCCTGCACCTCATGTTGGAGGGAGCTGAGACTAAAGACACCAACCGGGGGAGGGTGCCCAGTGACCGGGAGTTTGCCCACCCACCAGGGAGTGTCTGCACTGCATTTCGGAGGGAACTGAGACCCCAGGCACCAGGGAGAGTGCGAATAAAGGAAGGCTCTGCATGTACAACCATAGCCTGGAGAAGGCCTATCATAAAAAAGAGATGGGAACACGAGGATTCCTCCTGGAAGAGGAAAACCACCAACAAAGGAAACACCAACAGATAAGAAGAGAAGAAGGTGAAGGAGGGAGGGGAAGTGACACTCAGTCAACCCACGACGTATCTGAAAATACAAATAAATAGGGAAGAAATTACTAAGAACAAACAACTGAACAACAGCAAGAGAAAAGCCTCAAAACCTTGTACACACAGGAGAACCAGCTCAAACACAACCTGCCCACACCTGAACAACAGAAAACAAGAGGTGGAGGACAGACTGTCCCTCATTTAACCAGCTGCTGGGAAAGACCCACCAGAGAAAGACGCAACAAGAACCAAAAATCAAAGACATACACAGAACCAACATAAACCACAGCCCAAGATCAGTAAGATCGGGAGATTAAGGAGACTGTACCACTAAATCTCACAGGTATTCTATCACAGAACTTTACACCATAAACCCAGGGGGTCAGAACAGAGCAACTTAAGAAGCAGAGGCTACCAGGAAGAGTCTCACAAACAATGGGAAGACAAAGAAACAATCCCCAAATGAAAGGAAAGGGGGAAGTCTCAGAAACAATGCTAAATGAAAAAGAGGCAAGTCAACTATCAGATACTGAGTTCAAAGTAATGGTTATAAGGAAGCTTAATGACTTCACACAGAATTACCAAAAACTACAGGGAAAATACAATGAACTCACTGCAAACTACATCAACGTGAAAAAGGAAATAGAAACTATCAACAAGGGCCAAGAGGAAATGAAGAATACAATTTCTGAACTAAAGAACACAGTAGAAGGAATCAAAAGCAAGCTCGAGAAGCAGAGGATCAGATCAGCGAATCAAAGGACACGGTAGAAAAAAACACCCAGAATGACCAAGAAAAGGAAAAGGGGCTCAGAAAGAATGAAGAGGGGTTAAGGGAAATGAAAGACAAAATGAAACATAATAATATCCATATAATAGGGATACAAGAAGGAGAAGAGGTAGAGCAAGGGATAGAAAACCTGTTTGAAAAAGTAATGATGGAAAATTTCCCTAATTTCATGAGAGAAAAACTCACACAAATCCAGGAATTACAGAGAGTCCCAATCAAGAGGAACCTAAAGATGCCCACTGCAAGACACATCTTAATTAAAAAGGCAAAATTCCAAGACAAAGAAAGAATCTTAAAGGTAGCAAGGGGAAAAAAGGAAGTAACATACAAGGGAGCACAAGTAAGGTTACCAATTGATTTCTCAATGGAAATGCTCCAAGCCAGAAGAGAATGGCAAAAAATATTCTAACTTATGAGATCGAGAGGCCTGCAACCCAGACTACTTTACCCAGCAAGGCTCTCAATCAAGATAGAAGGCCAAATAAGGTGTTTCCCAGACAAAAGAAGTCTAAAAAAATATACCTCCACCAAACCTGCTCTGCAAGAGATGCTAAAGTGGCTGCTGTAAGGAAAGGAAGGAAAAGAGAGAAAGAGAGAAGAACACAGATACAAAGAATCGGCAATGAATAAGTACCTATAAATAATAACCTTAAATGTAAATGGATTAAATGCTCCAATCAAAAGACATAGAATAGCTGAATGGATAAGAAAGCATGACCCACACATATGCTGCCTACAAAAGACCCACCTCAGGACAGAAGACCTATACAGATTGAAAGTGAAGGGCTGGAAACAAATATTCCAGGCAAATGGACAGGGAAAAAAAGCAGGGATAGCAATACTCATATCAGAAAAAATAGAGTTCAAACAAAGGGCCATAAAGAGAGACCCAGAACGTCACCTCATAATACTCAAAGGAAGAATCCACCAAGAAGACATAAACATTATAAATATATATGCTCCCAACGTAGGAGCATCCAAATACATAAAGAAAATCTTGGAGGACTTCAAGAAAGATATTGAAATCAACACAATTTTGGTGGGGGATTTTAATACCCCACAGTCAAAGATGGACAGATTTTCTCAACAAAATGTCAACAAAGACATTGTGGCATTGAACAATGCCCTAGATGAAATGGACTTAACTGATATATATAGAGCCTTTCATCCCAAAGAAGCAAAATACACATTCTTTTCAAATGCACATGGGACATTTTCAAAGATAGACCACATGATAGGAAACAAAGGAAGCCTCAAGTAGTTCAAGAAAATTGAAATCATATTAAGCATTTTCTCTGACCATAAGGGATTGAAACTAGAAATGAATCTCAAGGAAAGAAAACCCAAAACACTCAAAACCATAGAGATTGAATATGATGCTATTAAACAATGAATGGGTGAAAAATGAGATTAGGGAAGAAATCAAAAAGCTTCTGGAAAAAAATGAAAATTAACTCACAAAATCAAAAACCTATGGGACACACCAAAGGGAGTTCTGAGAGGGAAGTTTATAGTGATACCGGCCTACCTAAAAAGAATACAAACAGCTCAAATAAACAACCTAACCCTACACCTACAAGAACTCGAGGAACAACAAAAAAGATAACCCAGAGCAAGTAGAAGGAAGGAAATAACCAAGATCAGACCAAATGAAATGACATAGAGACTAAAAGCACAATTGTAAGGATCAAGGAAACCAGGAGCTGGTTCTTTGAAAAGATAAACAAAATTGACATGCCATTAAGCAGTGTCATCAAGAAAAAAGAGAGAGGACCCAAATAAACACAATCAGAAATGGAAGAGGAGAGACTACAACAGATACCACTCAAATACAAAGGATTGTAAGAAATTACTACGGAGAACTGTATGCCAAAAAATTTGAAAACCTAGATGAAATGGACAAATTTCTAGAAAAATATAACCTTCCAAAATCAATGAAGAAGAAGCAGAAATACTAACAGACAAGTAACACCTGATGAAATTGAAACAGCAATCAAAAAGCTTCTGACACACTAAAGCCCTGGACCAGACGGTTTCACAGGAGAATTCTACAGAGCATTTAAGGGGGGGCTAACCCCCATCCTCCACAGAATATTTCAAAAAATTCAAGAAGATGGAAGACTCCCAAATTCGTTTTATGAAGCCAACATCATCCTAATCCCAAAACCAGATACAGACATAAAAAAGAAAGAAAACTTCCGGGCCACTATTGCTGATGAACATAGATGCTAAATTCCTCAACAAAATACTGCCAAACTACATCCAACAATACATTAAAAAGATCATACACTATGATCAAGTGGGGTTCATCCCAGGGATGCAAGGATGGTACAATAATCACAAATCAATAAACTTAATACAACTCATAAACCAAAGCAAAGGCAAAAACCACTTGATCATATCAATAGATGCAGAAAAAGCATTTGATAAGGTACAGCACCCATGTATGATAAAAACCCTCAACAATGTGGGGATAGAGGGAGCATTCCTCAACATAATAAAGACCATATATGAGAGACCTACAGCCAACAACATACTCAATGGACAAAAATTTAGAGCTTTCCCACTAAGATCAGGAACATGCCAAGGATGCCCTCTCTCACCACTCCTATTTAACATAGTATTGGAAATCCTAGCCACAGCAATCAGACAAAAAAAAAGAAAAAAAAGGCATCCAAATTGGAAAGGAGGAAATGAAACTGTCACTGTTTGAAGATGACATGATAGCGTACACATGGAAAATCCTATAAACTCCACCAAAAAACTACTCGACCTAATAAATGAATTTGGTAAAACAGCTGGATACAAAGTCAATACTCAGAAATCAAAGCCATTCCTGTACACCAACAATGAAAGAGCAAAAAGAGAAATCAGGAAAAAAAAATCCCATTTGATATAGCAACAAGAAAAATAAAGTACCTAGGAATCAACCTAACCAAAGAGATAAAACACCTGCAGTCAGAAAACTCCACAACATTGAAGAAAGAAATGAAGGAAGACAAAAACAAATGGAAGCATGTACCATGCACATGGATTGGGAGAATTAACATCATCAAAATGGCCATACTACCCAAAGCAATTTATAGATTCAATGCAATCCCTATTAGAGTACCCATGACATATTTCACAGATATAGAACAAACATTTCAGAAATTTATATGGTACCATAAACGACCCTGAATAGCTGCAGCAATTTTGAGAAAGAAGAAGAAAGCAGGAGGGATCACAATACCTGATATCAAACAGTATTACAAGGCCACTGTAATCAAAACAGCCTGGTACTGGCATAAAAACAGGCACATAGACCAATGGAACAGAACAGGGAGCCAAGAAATAAATGACCAAACTCTTTACAGTCAATTAATCTTTGACAAAGGAGGCAGGAGCATAAAATGGAGCAAAAATAGCCTCTTCAACAAATGATGTTGGAAGGTCTGGACAGCTACATGCAAAAAAAAAAAAAAAAAAAAAGAAACTCCATCACAAGCTTACACCATACATAAAAATAAATTCAAGGTGGGTAAAAGACTTAAATATAAGTAGTAACATCATAAAAGTCCTACAGGAAAACATTGGCAGAAAAATCTCAGACTTTCCATGCAGCAACATCCTCACAGACACGTCCCCCAAAGCAGGGGACATAAAGGAAAGAATAAACAAATGGGACCTCATCAAAATAAAAAGCTTCTGCATGGCTAAAGAAAACAGCATTAAAATGAAAAGAGAACCAACAGTGGGGCAAATCATATTTTCCAATGATACCTCATACAAGGGCCTCTTCTCCAAAATACATAAAGAATTCACATGACTCCACTCCAGGAAGACAAACAACCCAATTAAAAAATGGGCAAAGGACTTGAACAGACACTTCTCCAAGGAAGACATACAGTGCGCCTACAGACATAAGAAAAGATGCTCAGCATCACTAGCCATCAGAGACATGCAAATTAAAACCACAATGAGGTCCCACGTCACACTGGTCAGAGTGGCCAACATAAACAAATCAACAAACAAATGTTGAAAAAGATGTGGAGAAAAGGGAATCCTAGTACGTTGTTGGTGGGAATGCAGACTAGTGAGGCCACTGTGGCAAACAGTATGGAATTTCCTCAGAAAACTAAAAATGGAACTGCCTTTTGACCCAGCAATTCCACTGCTGAGATTATACCCTAAGAACCCTGAAACACCAATTCAAAAGAACTTATGCACCCCAATGTTCATAGCAGCACAATTTACAATAGCCAAGTGCTGGAAGTAACCTAAGTGCCCATCTGCAAATTAGAGGATCAAAAAATTCTGGTATATTTACACAATGGAATTCTATGCAGCAGAGAGAAAGAAGGAGCTTATACCGTTTGCAATGTCATGGATGGAACTGGAGAACATTATGCTAAGTGAAATAAGCCAGGCAGTGAAGGACAAATAATATATGATCTCACCTTTAACTGGAACATAATCAATGAAAGAAAAAAGCAAACAAAATTTAACCGGAGAGATTGAAATTAAGGCCAAAGTAACAATAGCCAGAGGGGAGTAGGGAGGGGATAGTGGGGAGACAGGTCCACAGGAGCTGCTATAAAGAACACAAGGAGAAAATCAAGGGGGAGGGTATAGGTGGAGGAGGGATGTGGGATTTGCTGGGTTGGGGTGGAGTGATGGCGAGAAAATGCAGACAATTGTAACTGAATAAAAATAAAAATATTAAAATAAAAGAAAATAAAATTTTCACACCTAGTATCCATGAAGGAAACCCTAAAAAAAAAAAAAAGAAGAATCTTCAATATAAGCAGAATAATTAGAAAGAAGAGTCTTTCTACTCTGTCCAGTGCCCCCTCCTACCTAAAAGTGTCAAGTAGGATCCAACTATTCCAAGATCCCTGAAAGCAGAATATGTTTATAGCTGCCCCCTCCCTCTTATACATTGGTAAATACTGGGAGATGATTATGTGGGCATTCATGATAGAGAGAGAGAGAGAGAGAGAGAGAGAGAGAGAGAGACAGAGAGACAGAGAGAGAGACAGAGAGATGCCTACTACTGGATAAACATTGGGTTCGATGCTAGGTATATAATGGTGAACAAAACCAGATGTGATGCCTGTGTTTGGAGCTTCTGATCTCATGGGTGAGATAGACATTAATCAAATAATTATACAGATAAGAATATATTCATTGACCATAAAGACTTGAGTTTATTTCTGGGCTCTCTGTTCTGTTCCATTGGTCTATGTGCTGTTTTTATGCCAGTACATGGCTGTTTTGATTACAGTGTCCTTGTAATACAGTTTGATATCAGGTATTGTGATCCCTCCTGCTTTCTTCTTCTTTATCAAAATTGCTGCAGCTATTCGGTGTCGTTTATGGTTCCATATGAATTTCTGCAATGTTTGTTCTATATCTGTGAAATATGTCATGGGTACTCTAATAGGGATTGCATTGAATCTATAAATTGCTTTGGGCAGTATGGCCATTTTGATGATGTTAATTCTCCCAATCCATGAGCATGGTACATGCTTCCATTTGTTTGTGTCTTCCTTAATTTCTTCCTTCAGTGTTGTGTAGTTTTCTGAGTACAGGTCTTCTACCTCCGTGGTTAGGTTTATTCCTAGGTACTTTATTTTTTTCTTTTACTATATCAAATGGGATTTTCTTTTCCTGATTTCTGTTTCTGCAGTTTCGTTGTTGGTATACAGGAATGCCTTTGATTTCTGAGTATTGACTTTGTATCCAGCTGTTTTGCCAAATGATCTCACCTTTAACTGGGACGTAATAAATAGAAGAAAAAAGGAAACTAAGTATAACCAGAGACATTGAAGTTAAGAAGAATCTAACAATGGGTAGGGTGGAGTGGGGAGGGGACAGTGAAGAGAGGGGATTACAAGAACTACTATAAAGGACACATGGACAAAACCAAGGGGGAGGGTGGAGGTGGGGGAGGGTGGTGGTTTCAGCTGGGGTGGGGTGGAGGGATGGGGAGAAAAGGCACACAACTGTAATTGAATAACAATAAAAAATTAAAAAAAAACTTACTCTAAGAAAGGGCAGGTATTCTTATTCCTTATCTCCTTTGGAATGGTATTTTTCTTCTGTTTTAGAAAAATCTTCTTGTTTTCCCCTCCAATCACATTTTTATTTGATTTAATTCAGTTGTATTACATGATGATATTTACATTAAATGAAGTTTCTATGGAAATAATGGTTAGCTCAGGAATTTATATGACATAGCATTACCTTACTTATTTCCCTTAATTTAATAGGACACAAATTGAATTTGAATGTAAGATGCTTAGGGAAATCTATCATATCTGTCATTAGTTTTATTTGTGAGTTCTGTATATCGTTCTTTTGCTTGATGATGACAATAAATCAATGTCTTAGTAAAAAAAAGAATATAATTATAAACTGAAATAAACATTCTGAAGGAAAGAAACAATTCTAAATAAGTATACACTATAATGAAAGGTTAATGGACATCTCCCTGAAGAAATATCCCTTCCATAGAAATCTGAAGGTCAGTCAGTTAAATGATATTACAAGTGGAATAACAGCAGGTCCAGGGTGCTATGCAGGACTAGAAACAAGGCCAGGATGGATGGAATACAGAGTATACAGAGATGGTGGGAGATGAGGTGGCAGAGTTCAATGGGGGTGTCATTGGCTGTGGGGTAGGACAATTCTACAGTGGGGATGGGGGATGCTATTTTGCATATGCAAAGTTTCAGGAAGTTTAGCCTCTCTGGTCCCTGTCCTCTAAATCCCAAACTGCCCCCTTGACATTTATGACAGTCCAAAACCCCTAAATTTCCAAATACCCCCCCAGTTAAGAACCACTAAATTCAGGGCTTTTTTGGCCACTTAAGGATTTAGGGTTTTGTCCTACAAGCAAGAAAGAAACAATGAGAAACAGTTTTAGCAGAGGAAGAAAGTGATCTAATTTATATTCTGAAAAGATAATTCTGTAAATGCATATTACTGAGTAAAGGAAGCCAAGCGGAAAAGGCTACAGCAGTATGATTCCAACTATACAACATTCTAGAAAAGAGAAAGCTCTGGGGACAATAAAAATATCGGTGGTTGCCTGGGATCAATGGTGGAGAAGGGACAGTCAGTGGAGCATAGAGGATTTTTAGGGCAGTGTAACTACTGTGTATGATATACAAATGGTGTATCATATAATGATAGATACATGTCGTTATACATTTGTTCAAACTCATAGATTATACAGCACCAAGAATGAATGGTGATGTAAACTATGGACTTTGGGTAATTTTGATGTGTCAGTGTAGGTTCATTGATTGTAACAAATGCACCACTCTGGTTTGGGATGTTGATAGTGGGAGAGGTGGTGTGTGTGTAGCAGCAGGGGATATATGGGAACTCTCTGTACTTTCTTGTCAATTTTGCTGTGAATCTGTAACTGCTCTATAAAATAAAGTCTATTTTTAAAAAGGAAAGGAAATCCAGAATAATCACTGTCAGTGTACTAAAGGTAGGAGATGAAATCTAATTCACATACATTCTTAAAGAAAAGGAATAGAAAGTCAGTCCCTTAAACAAACAAAAAAGATCATCCTGGATGTGGTGCAAAAAAGGGAGGTTTTCTTCAAAGATCCTCCCACACAAGGTTGTTTTTAGATTGCAAAGGCTATCTGGGATGACGATGGGGGCTGGAGGGGAAAACTGGGCAAGCTTTCACCAGGTATAATTATAAATGCATTTGTAATAATGACTATCAAGCATTTAATGTATGTGTTTTACATACACTATTTTATTTTATTCCTTGTAATAACCCTGAAAAGTATGCACGATATCCCTATATTGCACATGAAAATATGTAACATCAGAAAAGTTTATTGACTTTTCCAGTGTGACACAACAGATAAATGGTAGGCCTAGGAATCCTAAGATCTGTTTGACCCTGGAACCCATGCCTTTAACCATAGCGCTATACCTAGAGGTTTTATTATCAACAGAGCATCTTAGCAGAGTACAGAGACCAAAGGGCATGTGAGGAGAGCAGAAAAGTTTAGCTGGAACACAAGAACCATTGCTGTAGAACCACTCAAATGGCCAGAAACCAGCATGTAAACGCTAGTGCTTGAGAGTGGGAGGGTTGGCAATCAGAAGTCAGTGAAGAGAGATGGAAAGATGGTGAAGATAAACCTGCTTTCTTAAAGTTGGCCAACAGAAAATCTTGCTATAGTCATTTTTTCCTGGAATTTTAATGTCATTTTGAAAGAGACCTTTTGGAAATTCAGGAAGGGGAGAGCAGCTTCTATTAAATCATAAGGTAAAGCTGAAGCATTTGGGGCTTATGCTATGCATTCAAAGAAGGATGATGCTATTCTATGTGACTAAAGTTCAGTTTGCAGAGGCTGCCCTTACACCCAGGCATGTAGAGGGAGAGGCACACACTCCCTCTACATGTTACAGTAAACAGCTTCATTCAAGACATGTTTACAGGGCTCTTTTGCTATGAAATGCAGCACTAAGCATCACAGCGGATACAAACACGACTGCAAAATAAATCCATCTTCACTGGCTTTATAGTCTAGTGGGAGAAACAGAAATACAACCAAGTATAACCAACAGAAGCACAAATAAAACTCCAGAAGAGTGCAAAGCACAAATGCTCGTTTTTACCTGGGAGGTGGGAAGTAAATTAAGGCATTGTAGTGAAGGCAGAATTTGAGCTGGTCAGGCCTAAAAGGTATGGTTTTTCTAGGCAGTGGTTCTCAAAATGCAGTCTTTTGACCAACAGCATCAACATCACTTTGGGATTTGTTAGTTTCAAATCTCAAGTCCACTCGAACCTATTGAATTAGAAAATCTGTGGTGCAGCTTAGAAATCTGGGTTGTAACAAGCCCTCACGTTTTGAGAACCACTGCTTTAGGCAAAGAAGAAGAGACGTTCTAGGTCAAGAAAAGAGTATAAACAAGACTGCAATGAGATTAATCTAGGTGGTATGTCTGTGAACTGATAAACAGCTGGGTGTGACTGGAGGGCAGAATGCATGGGTGAGGGAGGCAAGAAAAAGAATGGGGTCATCATACAGGGAAGCTTTCTATTAGATATTCATACTGGATTTTTTATTTCAAGCAGTAAGTGACACAGCAATGTTAAAGAAGAAAAAAGATGCTCTGACTGGTGTGGCTCAGTGGGTTGGGTGTTGTCCTGCAAACCAAAATGTCACTGGTTTGATTCCCAGTCAGGACACAGGCCTGGATTGTGGGCCAGATCCCCAGCTGGGGGCATGCAAGAGGCAAGCATAAATGTTTCTCTCCCTCTCTTCCCCTTTCTCTAAAAATAAATTTAAAAAATATTTTTATTTTAAGGAGAAAGACCTGGAAACCAGGAGATTGGTTAAGAGCCTACTATTCCTATATAGTCCAGTGGTCCTCAGCCCTAGCTGTACATTATGATCACTCTGGGAGCTTGTCAACATTACCAATGCCAGGCCTTTCTCCTGGACCTTTGGATTTAATTAGTCTTGAGGGTGACCCAACATTGATATGCTTCAGAAGTTCCACAGGTAATTTTTAGTGCAGCATGGTTAAGAAACCCTGTTGTAATAGAAGAACAAAACACATCTGTAAGTGGATGGGAAGGAAAAGGGAGTGACACTGTTGGAAGCTGGGCTCCTTATGATAGTTGGGTTGTAGGAAAGGACTCATACAGAAAGTCCAAGTGGGGCCCTTAGTCTTCATGTAGGCTGAGCCACTTTTCTGAATACTTTGTGAATTACCTCATCAGCTCAGGATGAACTTTGCTGAGAAATTGGAATTGATCTGGTATGAATTAAGGCAACTTCCCAGAGCCATTTCATGCAGATACATGGACAAAGCTCATCTGAAATCTCTGTGTATCCCCCAAGTCTACTGTGTGGTTGCCAGAGAAATAGATATGCCTGGCAGGAGGAGGATGTTCAAAGCCTGAATGCCAGTTCCTATAGCTGCTTTCCACAGAAGCTCTCATTGGCAAATGTGCTGCTTCCTCTCTATGTATGCCTCTGCAGCTTCTGCAGGCCCATCAGATCGCTCCTATATTAGCAGAAGGAGAAGAGATGGACATGCCCGGTCACTCAGATACTTAAAATTCAGCCAGCAATGTAGTTCATTAGACTGGGACAAAGGCATGGTGGCTTGTGCAACCACTCATCTCTATATCAATTAGAACAACAAGCAACAATATTAGTAGCTAATATTTGTTGAGTATATAGTAGGGGTTTAAAGATTGGTTTCTATTGTTTTATTTAATTCTTATAACAACCTAATGAGACAGGCCCTGTTGGCATGCCCTTTTTACAGAGGAGGAACCTGAGGTTCATAGAGGTTAAGGAGCCAGTCAGTCACAGCCAGTAAGTGTAAACCAGGATCTTAAACCAGGTCAGTCTGACTCCAAAATGTGATCTGTTAACCATTTTACTACAGTCAGTGAATAGTAAAACCATCCCAAATTGTGGAATGGGTGGAACTTCTATGGGGAGTATGGAACATTAGATAGAGGCCAGGTAACATAAGGCCAGGTTGAGGAGTTTGGGCTTGTTTCTGGAGGCACTGGACAGCCATTAGAGATATTATGACATTATTATTGGCAAACCAGTTCTGACAATAAATATTATGTTAAGATGGGTCCAGGTGGAGAAAGACAGGAAGGACTGACTACATAATTTGTGTGTGCCATTGCAAAATTAAAATGCAGGATCCCTTATCAAAAATTATCAAGATTTCAAGATAATGACAGAAGAGTTTTAAATCAAGTGTGAATCCCTGTGACACTGCACAGATGGCAGGCCCATGAAGCCATCCCTGGAGACAAGAAGACAATCAAGAACATATTGAGTGGTGGAGGATAAGATTGGGTACTGGGTTAGAAATGGGGCTAGAAAGAAAAGGAGAGATGCAAACATCACTGGGAAAATAAAAGTTCCTTTCTCTTTCAGCTCTCAAAATCAGTTACAACTCTGAGATGACATATGGATGACTGAGTGGAAGGATCAAGAAGGAAAGCTAATTTGAGGGAAAGTGATAAATTTCCTTTGGAAACCTATGTGGTTCCACTTGCGTGTTTGGTGTTTAGATGAGTATGAATGCTACTAATTTACACTATATGCTGTCCCATAAGTGACTTGGTCTCTCTTAACCATAAAGCTATGTTTTGCTTCCTCCATGAAAGAGATGTATTAAAAGTTTGCTCCTAGGAGCTAGAGGTGGGCAAAGTAAATTCTCCTCAATCTGCCTTATTTGGACTAGAAAGGGATTTCCTACATGGCTTACAGTTTAGAGCTCACACAGCATAACTTCTCCCTTCTTCCATGCCTAAGAATCTTTGGGGATCCTGAAAGCCATTCCAAGTACGAGGGGGTCAGACAGTGTAACAGATTCACTACCTTGACTTACCACTTCCTCTATATTTTCATCATTTCATTGGCCTGATGACCCCTACTCTTTCACTTAAGTCATAGAGGCACTTTGGGTGATCCTACTCTAAGATGGAAGACTTTGAATGGTTCCACATCTGGGTATTTTCTCCAACCAAGTCACTCTGACAAAGGGATAGTCTGGATTCACAGGAATCAGAGAGGTTTTCAGTTCCACTGCAGCCTGGAACATCTGCTTGTCGATCAGTGCTAGAACAGCTCCATAGTAAAGACCCAGAATGGAGGAGGCCACTAATCATGACCTGCCACCTACATGATAGGGAGATCTTAGGGGAAAAGCATTTCACCAAATAGCCACTTCATGTCCTACTATTCATTCCCTGCTTGTCTTCTGTCCCATAAAGTATCCAGCTCTACTCTAAATGGTACCCTACAAAGAAAGTTGGCGTTACACTCCATCCAAGATGATACCCACCAAACATAAGTTCATAGGTTAGTTCCCCTGCTGAGGGCCTGGTTTGTACATATGTGAGCAGATGGGTGCCTTAGTGGAAATATGAATGGTCTTGGCTCATCTCCTCCCTGATCCCCAACCTGCATGGTTCTTGACCTGCTACAGACCTCAGCAACATTTATAATTACAAATTGCAAATAAAATATTGATAGATTTTCATGCAGAAGTCACTTCCTTTTGCACAGACTCCATTGTATTTTAGAAACAGAGAACATGGCTTTGGAGACAGACAGAAAGTCCCCGATTTGCCACTTAGTAGCTGTGTGACTTTTGACCAGGTGCTTAACTTCTTGGAGCTTCAGGGTTTCTTTTTTTTTTTTTTAATTTTTTTAAATATATTTATTGATTATGCTATTACAGTTGTCCCATTCCCCCCCACTCCACTCCATCCTGCCCACCCCCCTCCCTCCCACATTCCCCCCCCCCATAGTTCATGTCCATGGGTCATACTTATAAGTTCTTTGGCTTCTACATTTCCTACACTATTTTTACCCTCCTCCTGTCTATTTTCCACCTATCATCTATGCTACTTATTCTCTATACCTTTACCCCCCTCTCCCCCTCCCACTCCCTTATTGACAACCCTCATGTTCTAGTTGTTTGCCTAGTTTGCTCTCATTTTTGTTTTATGTGTGGTCATTAATAACTGTGAGTTTGCTGTCGTTTTTACTGTTCCTATTTTTGATCTTCTTTTTCTTAGGTAACTCCCTTTAACAATTCATATAATAAGGGCTTGGTGATGATGAGCTTCTTTAACTTGACCTTATCTGATAAGCACTTTATCTTCCCTTCCATTCTAAATGATAGCTTTGCTGGATACAGTAATCTTGGATGTAGGTCCTTGCGTTTAATCTTGGGTAATGTAATTATGATGTGCCTTGGTGTGTTCCTCCTTGGGTCCAGCTTCTTTGGGGCTCTCTGAGCTTCCTGGACTTCCCAGAAGTCTATTTCCTTTGCCAGATTAGGGAAGTTCTCCTTCATTATTTGTTCAAATAAGTTTTCAATTTTTTGTTCTTCCTCTTCTCCTTCTGGCACCCCTATAATTCGGATGTTGGAACGTTTCAAGGTGTCCTGCAGGTTCCTACGCCTCTCCTCATTTTTCCAAGTTCGTGTTTCTTCATTCTTTTCTGGTTGGATGTTTGTTTCTTCCTTCTGGTCCACACCATTGATTTGAGTCCCAGTTTCCTTCTCATCACTATTGGTTCCCTGTACATTTTCCTTTGTTTCTCTTAGCATAGGCTTCATTTTTTCATCTGTTTTTCGAACAGATTCAACCAAGTCTGTGAGCATATTGATAACCAGTGCTTTGAACTGTGCATCTGATAGGTTGGCTATCTCTTCGTCGCTTAGTTGTATTTTTTCTGGAGCTTTGAAGTGTTCTGTCATTTGGGCCATTTTTTTTTCTTTTTTTTTTGTCTTGGTGTGTCTGTTACTTTAAGGGGCGGAGCCTTAGGTGTTCACCAGGGCGGGGTAATGCTGGTCGCTAGGCTGTGACGCTGTACGTGGGGGAGGGGCTGAGTGGGAGCAATGGCGCCCGCTCCACTCTCCAAGGGATTTCAGTCACTCCCTCCGCTACCCACAATCAAACTGGGCCCCTCTGGTGCTGGTTCCCGAGTGGGTGGGCCTGTGCACACTCTAGGCCCCTGTGGGTCTCTCCAACGACCTCTCCTGTGAGGCTGGGAGTCTCTCCTGCTGCTGCCCCAACCCCCAGGGGCGCTTTCAATCAGAGGTTTGAGGCTTTATTTCCCCGAGCTGGAGCCCTGGGTTGGGAGGTCTGCTTCGCTCCCCGCCGTTCATCCGGTTTATCTGTGGGCGAATGTGGTGCCCACAGATAGAGGGTGCTACCCGCTGGGTTTATGTTCTCCGCCACTCTGAGTCCAGCCCTCTGGGTTTATCTGCGCAAATGTGGGGCCGCAGGGTCTGCTAGTGCTCGGACTGCCTGCGCCATTTGTCCCACACTCCGCCAGTCTCAGTCCTGCCACAGCCACGCGAGTCCTCTCCACCCCGGTGCCCATCTCCGCCCCTCCTACCAGTCTGGATGAATGTCCATTTTCTATTTCCTTGGTGTCGGTGCCCCCCGCTGTTCGATTCTCTGTCAGTTCTGGTTGTGCGAGGAGGCGCAGTGTGTCCACCTACGCCGCCATCTTGGTTCTCAGGGTTTCTTTATTCATAATAACAACTCCTTGGTAAAGCTACTGTGAAGATTAAGTGAGTTAATACTTGTAAAACACTTATAATAATGTCTGGCATATATTAAATAGTAAATGGGAGATTCATCATAATCTTAATCAATGATAAAAGCTGAGTGGTTTGGGAGTGTGGGCTGGGTAGCCATCACAAGCTGAGAATCTGAATTGTAAGCTGTCCTAAGGGATCTACCTGTTACTGCCCAAAGTCAAAAACCCTGCCTTATTCATACCATTAAGGCTTTCTTTTGCCTTCTCATCTGGATGCTTTACTGTCTCCTTGTTCTTTCAAATGTCCAAATGCCACTACAGGGTGGATGAGCTGGGGGCATACTTTACTGAAGAATATCATAGCCAGGCAGGAGATAACTTATAGTTTGGACACACAGTCATGAGGGCCCTTGTTCATTAGCCTGGAGGCCTCTGCTCCTGCAGAAGAGGACCTTGCTGCTATTCATCAGGTTTGACTTTAGGCTAGTTTAAGAAGTCAGATTTGGGGGCCCAAACAGCAAGAAAGTAATGTTTATCTTCAATGCAGTCTTATTTTCCCTTGTGGGGCCATGCTCCCCACCACCCCCATGTACCTAGTATTTTCATGAAGTGCCTTGCTACTTAGGGATCCTCAACATGGTCATCCTCAGGCCTACTTTCTCCTTGGGCAACTCTGCTAGCCATAGACCTTTTCTAAAGTCCCTCTTTCATCACAGCTTGCATGTACAGGGAGCCAAACTCTCAGAATTGTGCTTGGCTCTTAATATAACTTGTTTTGGATCTGGGTATTACTGACTAATGATGTCAGTATTACCACTGCCAAGTTTTATTCACAATTTGGAAAGAGCCTTGGATGCCTCAGAAGAGTGAACAGAGTATGAACTCTGATTCAGCAGGGCAGTAGGGAGACATTTAATAGCAGAAGTCTTTACTAGCTCCCAATCCAAACCCTAGTACATATGACTGTACCACTGAGTAAGGTCTCTGTCCTTCTCTCTGTCGCCATCTACTTCTTAAAAAGGTCTTACTTCAGGGGACAGGATATTATAGTAATTCAGAGGACAGGCTCTGGAGTCAGACTTCCTGGTCAAATCCCAGCTCTCCCACTTATGAGTTCTGTGACCTTGGGCAAATTACTTCATTTTTCTGTGCCTCAGGTTTTCCTTCTGTAATATGGGCTAAATAACTATACATATTGCACAGGGTTGTTATGGGAATAACAGATGCATTACTATGTGTAGAGTGCCTAAAACAGTGCCTGACACATGGTGAGCATTACATAAATGTTTGTGATGTAAATGTGTACCCAGAGATGCCTGACAACCAAACTTCCTCGGTGGAGGGAGCCAGCCAGCCAGCCACCCACTTTCCTCAGAGGAGAGCATGAGGAGTGTACAGGCTGAAAATGGAGTGGTCTTAATCCTCTGTAGCAGGAATGTGCCACCTCCACCCTAAATTTGACAAGGGCAAAAGACAAGCTACATCTAAGAAGGTTGTGTGGGGGAAAGAATGAGACTGATTTCATCATCAGCTGGGGTGCAGAGCTGCCTTTTAGAAACCTTCATCAGAGAACGTACCCCAATTTCTCCTTAGATTTATCAGGGTTTGATCCCTTTGGCTGATTTTGTTGCCTCCAACACCAAGGGACCTGTACTGCCTGTGCCTGAACAAGTAGGAATGTATCAAATTTGGTGGGTGTGAAACCCAGCAACCACTCAAGGAAGGTGGAAGTGGTAGGGCTCTGGGGGATATGCATATATTTTTATAATGAAAAGTTGACAGGCATTATAATAACTGTGACTTGGAAAGAGTCACCCGCTGCTGCTGCCTCTTCTCAGCAGAGATGTGCTCTATGAAACAGCTTGTTCCCACAGATCTGAAGCTCATGGAATCTCAAGGAGCAAAGCCTGTTACCCACCCCAACCTTATTATGATTGTGCTGAACTCCTCACCTTAGCCTTCAGTCTGCCAGTGGGGGCCTTCTCCCATGGGGGCTAAGTCTTCCACTGCCTTCATATCCTTGAGCTGGCAGGAAGGAAGGGAGCAGAGCCAGATGGGTGGACGAAAGGAAGGTATATTGAAAAAGCAATTAAAAAAGTGTGGTGGCCTGGCCCACACTTTTAAGTTGCTTGGAGCATCATCCCATACACCAGAAGGTTGTGGGTTCAGTTCCTAGTCAGGGCACATGCCTGGATTATGGGTTCAATCCCCGGTTGGGGCATGTACAGGAGACAACTGATAGATGTTTCTCTCTCAAATTAATATTTCTCTTTCTCTCTCTTTCTTTCTCTCCCTTCCTCTCTCTCTAAAGTCAATAAACATATCATGAGGTGAGGATTAAAAACACAAGTGTGAGCATCTTAGTAGGTCACACAGCCTGAAAGGACAGCTCATTGGCTTCCTCTACAGCCACCAGCTATGTCTTCCTGAACTGCCTATATTGTGTTATATCTAAGTCAGCATTTGGTTAAATATTTAAGGATTGCTACTATTTTCCTGCACATTGACCATTTTGTGACAAGATCAGACTTTATGTGAAATGAGGCACAGGCTCATATATTAGGTAAACCATAACAAGGTGAGTTTGTCAGTAAAATGATCAAATGTTTCAATTTTGTGTGATTCTACCTGTCATTTCTTGGTTATGACTCACAGTACTCTGCTTGGAGCTGGGTATGCAGCAGTTATGCCTCAAGCCCTTTTTTTGTTCAATTAAGTTGCAGGCAATCAGGATCTCACAACTCCAATTGCTTTCACATCAAGGGGTAATTCAGGATAATAATATCTTCCATTGACTGATTATTTCAGATTGTTCTGGGTTTTATATTGGGCCCTTTACATAGTCCATTCTTTAATTTATTCCTCAGAACAACCTCATGAGGCAGATGGTGTTATTTCCTTTTCACAGATGAGTCTGTGGTTCAGAGATATTAAATGGAAAGTCTAAGTTCACACAACTAATGGGAAGCCAAGATTTACACCATGTCTGGCATCTTTTTACTACTTGCATTCCTTTCTGGTGATCTGTGTTGAGGGTTTTCCTTTACCCTTTGCTGTATTTTTCACCTTGTAATGATGAAGGAAAATGGAGGAGTTCACTTATCCCTACAACCCTAATGAGTTCAAAATGTTTGCCTCAGTCATTTGTGCATGTTTCTCAGATACTCCAAACAGCTTCCAACCACAAAGAAAGACTGTTGTGTACTACTAACCAGACAATGGAAAACTCTAATTATCAGTGGGTAGGGACAGTGTTTAATCAGGTGGGTGGTTGCAGGGTGGCTTGTCACACAGTAATGATTAACCTACCTCCTATAGTAGTAATAATCGTTATTTGCCTGGTGCTGGAAATTAATCACATATATAGAACATATTCAGAAACTACAGAAAATTTTGTGTTTATATGGTCCTATCATTACAGAAACTGTCTGGCTCACTGAACGCAGTATCACAGTGCAGAACTTTAAACAAAACAGTGTCGGTGTCAACAGAGCCTTTGGAGATCTTGTAATCAGAATTTCTCTCCATTTTATAGTTGAGGAAATTGAGGGTGAATTGGGAAATACTTTGCTCTATGTGAAAAGGCAAAGCCAAAATCCAGTCTCAGACGTCTCTCTCTTACTCCCTTCATTATACCCTGCCTCGTTCAGCACTATTATCTTTGGTTTACAGGTACTTAGATATTTATTGAGCACCTGTTGTGTGCTATATTTTGAGTCAGAGATGTTAGATGACCTTCCAAGAGTCACACTATAAGCACATGTCAGGGTTAGAGGCCCATTCTCTCATGTTCCCTACAAGCATCATTGCCAGCCCTCCCTGCAGCCCTGCCCCTTTCTCAGCATTTTCCAGTGCAGTTATGGCAAGGTGTGATGGGGGTTAGTTAGGCAGGTTCTTTGGTGAATATATAGTGATGTGAAAAAAGGAAAAATTGATGACTCCACTGAAAATCAGTTCTATGAACTCTCATTTGAACTGTGATTCTCAAATTTGAACACCTATTGGGTTACCTGGAAGACTTGTTAACACAGACTGCAGGGCTCCACCTCCGAAGTTTCTGATTCAATAGGACTGGGTTCAGGTCCAAGAAATTATTTTTCTAACAAATTCCAAGGACTATGTATTGAAACCACTGTTCTAGTCTGTAAAATTGGTATGATAATACTTGATTTCATTCCTCCTTAAGGTTGTTTGAGTCACTTCAAAATTTTAGATGTTAATTGTTTCTCCATCACTGTGAATGTGCAGAAACAGCTTCCAAATCATATCAGCTTTTATGCTTTTTCATAGTATTCTGGAAGAAATTTGGAGGAAATATTAGGCCATTTAGTCTAGCCTTCTGCATCTAAGCTGGGATGGCTCCTCCCACTTCTTTTGTTCATTATTCCTTAAATAAGTTTGATGAGCACCTTCTCTATGTGGTTTTGTGAATTAATCACCTATTTATACTAACTCCTCCATTTGCGTGCATCACAGTGATGCTCCCAGGAAATCTACCTGCTTGGGGCTGTGTGGGCCTAGCATAGTGCTTGGCACATAGCATGCACTCAATATACATTAGTTCACTTGCCTTCCTCTTCTCAGATGGGTAATATTTCCCTACCACTCATGTGCCATCCTTGCATTTCCCTGCTTCAAACCTGGGCATTTACCAGGTGATAACTGAAAAGGGAAAGTCCTCCAGATTACATGTACCCTATGTTTCTAAAACTGATGCTTCACAGGCCTGGTTGCACATTAGAAACACCTGGGTAGCTTTTAAAAAAAATTCTAATGCCATATCAAACTATCTGAATACAACCTCTGAGAGTAGAGCCCAGGTATCAGCATTTTTAGAGCACTCCTGATGATTCTAATGTGCATTCCAAGTTGAGAACCACTGTTAAAACCAAAGCAAAAAATCACATGACCATATCAATACATGTGGAAAAAGCATTTCATAAGGTACAGCACCCATTTATGATAAAAACTTTCAGTAAAGTGGGAATAGAGGGAAAATACCTCAACATAAGAAGGACATATATGAAAAACCTATAACCAACATCATACTCAATGGGCATAAACTAAAAACATTCCCACTAAGATCAGGAACAAGACAAGAATGTCTGCTTTTACCACTTGTATTCAACATAGTACTGGAAGTCCTAGCCACAGCAATCAGACAAGAAGAAGAAATAAAACACATACAAATTGGAAAGGAAGAAGTAAGACTGTCATTGTTTGCAGAGGTCATGATAGTGTACATGGAAAACTCTACAGACTCCACCAAAAAACTACTCAAACTAATAAGTGAATTTGGCAAAACAATATCATACAAAGTCAATATTCAGAAATTGAAGGCATTTGTGTACACCAACAATGAAATATCAGAAATGGAAATCAGAAAAAATCCTATTTGCTATAGCAACAAGAAAAATAAAGTACCTAAGAATAAACCTAACCAAAGAGGTAAAAGACTTGCACTCAAAAAACTACACAACACTGAAGAAAGAAATTCAGGAAGACAGAAAGGAATAGAAGCATGGACCATGCTCATGGATTGGAAGAATTAACATCATCAAAATGTCTATACTACCCAAAGCAATTTATAGATTCAACACCATTGCTATTAAAATACCAATGTCATATTTCACAGATATAGAACAAACATTTTAAAAATATATATGGAACCATAAATGACCCAGAATAGCTGCAGCAATTTTGACAAAGAAGAGTAAAGAAGGAGGGATCACAGTACCTGATATCAAACTATATTGCAAGGCCACTGTAATCAAAACAGTCTGGTGCTGGCATAAAAATGAACACATAGACCAATGGAACAGAATCGAGATCCCAGAAATAAACCCAAGTCTCCATGGTCAATTAATATTCAACAAAGATGGCAGCAGCATAAAATGGAGTAAAAATCATCCCTTCATCATAAATAGTGTTGGGAGATCTGGGCAGCTACATGCAAAATAATGAAACTTGATCACCAAGTTACACCTTACATAAAAATAAACTAAATATGGATAAAAGACTTAAATATAAGTTGCAACACCATAAAAATCCTAGAGGAGAACATAGAAAGAAAATTGTCAGATATACCACACAGCATATTTTCACCAATATGTTTCCTAGAGCAAGAAACATAAAGGTAAGAATAAACGAATGGGACTTCATCAAAATAAAAAACTTTTGCATGGCTACAGACAACATCAGCAAAATGAAAAGGGAACCAATCCTATAGGAAAATATATTTGCCAATGAAACCTCAGACAATTGTTCGATCTCCAAAATATATAAAGAACTCACAGAACTCCACTCCAGGAAGACAAACAATCCAATTTAAAAATGGGCAAAGGACTTGAACAGACACTTGTCCAAGGAAGGCATACAGAGGGCCCAGAGGGCCCAGAGATATATGAAACGATGCTCAACATTGCTATCCATCAGGAAGATGCAAATTAAAACCACAATGAGATACCACTTCACACTGGTCAGGATGGCCATCATTAAGAAATCAATAAACAATAAGTGCTGGTGAGGTTGTGGAGAAAAGGGAACCTTAGTGCACTGTTGGTGGGAATGCAGACTGGTGCAGCCACTGTGGAAAACAGTATGGAATTTCCTCAAAAAACTAAAAATGGAACTGCCTTTGATCCAGCAATTCCACTGCTGGGAGTATACCCTAAGATTCCTGAAACACCAATTCGAAAGAACCTATGCACCTCAACGTTCATAGCAGGACAATTTACAATAGCCAAGTGCTGGAAGCAGCCTATGTGCCCATCAGTACATGAGTGGATCAAAAAACTGTGACACAATGGAATACAATGCAACAAAAAGAAGGAACTCCTACCCTTCACAACAGCATGTATGGAAATGGAGGGTATTATGCTAAGTGAAATAAGCCAGGCAGTGAAAGACAAATACCATGTGATCTCACCTTTAAATGGAACGCAATCAACAAAACAAACAAGGAGCCTAATAGAATCAGAGACACGGAAATAAAGAAGAAACTGACCCGAGAGGTGGAGAGAGGAGGATAACAGTGGAAAGAAGGGGAAGAGTCTTCAAGGAACATGTATAAAGGACCCATGGACAAAGCCAAAAAGTGGTAGAATTGAGGGTGGGAAGTGGAGATGGGTGGGGTGGAGGAGAATAATGGGGGGTAATGGGGACAAGTGTAATCGAAAAACATTAAAAAAGGGACAAAACACTCAAAATACTATAAAAAAACCCAAAGCCACTTTTAAGCTTAAAAGTGCCTTTTTAATCAGGGTTTCTCTGACTACGGGCTTTAATTTAGAAGGGATTCCTTAAAGCAGTGGTTCTGAAACATTAGCATGTATCAGAGTCACCTGAATCACAAAGACTTCTGGCCTCACCAACAGAATTTCTGATTTAGTAGCACTGGGTTGAGAGGCCTGAGAACCTGGATCTGTAACAAATTCTTAGGTAGTGTGGATTCTGCTGATTCAGGAACCACTGTTGTTAAGGGAAGGGATCAATTGTGTTCATCTAGTCCCCCTTAAAAGACAGTTGTGGTGGGTGATATTTTTTACCTTTAATCTCCATTACAATTTTTAAGCACTATAAGGGTGTGCACACTCACACAGCTGTGTTGGGGACAGCAGTATCAAAGTTACCAAGTGTCCATTTACAAAAACAAGTGAAAGACAAATGGACTGCATTAGGGAAACTAAGCAAATGTTCTCCTGAGTAATGGGAGACAGCCAACAGATGAAGAAAGAGTTAAATCATTAGACTGTTTATCTTGATTCAGTCTCTGTACAGTTTCAGTTTCTTTGCCTCCGTCTCCACCTGCCATGGTAAGAACTGTCATCTACCATTTAAAGAGGATCAGTTTCATTGTTAAAGCATAACAGTAAATTTGAGATCACAGGCACAAAGAAAGTGGAACAAATCAGTTCAAAGACAGTCCTTATCCAGGGCAGCAGACCAAAAAGAAGACTGTTTTGGATTGTTTTTTGAATATCACAATCAGCTTTAGCTAACACTGCCCAGTGCTTGTAAACTTAATTATTCTCCACAAAACTAGACAAGGATGATGAGTTTGGGAGGTATTTGGGAAGTCATTCTGTTGGCTCAATATGGCTGGCAATGCAGCTCCTGCATTTGCCATCCATTCTCTCTTCTATACTGAGTCAAAGACAAGAACAGAGGTGGTAAATGAGTCTAAAAGCCCTGAGAAACTGATTATATCGCATTGATTAGTGAGTGAGAGAGAAAGACCCAACAATGCCAATTTTATTGGATAGTTACTCTCCCTTACTAATTTTTCTCTTGTGTAGCCCAGAGTAGAGATGAACTGGCATAAATGCCGGCCTTGCTAGGGGTACTCAGAAGAGTTGGCAGATCAGTTCTGATACCTGTTCTCTTCCTGGCCCTGTATCCTAGTACATTAAGACCACGAAGAACAGGATGCCCTCCATCCTCTAAGTCAGGGGTGTCAAACTAATTTTCACCAGGGGCCACATCAGCCTCACAGTTGCCTTCAAAGGGCTGAATGTAATTTTAGGACTGTATAAATGTAACTACTCCTTAACAGTTAAGCAAGAGCTTGGTGCTGCCACCAGGTAGAAACAAGGTGCAGGGCTGGATAAAACAAGGTGGAGGTCTGGATTCGGCCCGCAGGCCTTGTGTTTGCCACCTGTGCTCTAAGGTCCCTTCCCTAAGAATGACCACCAGATCACCTTCTTGACAGCTTGGTCCAACCTAATTATGTACTTCTCAGGGCTATGCTTTTGCTGTGTGTGCATGAGCATGCACATGTGTGCGTGCATGACATGTGTAAAGGGAGGTGAAGATACATTATAGCTTAATGTTAACCATCCAAATTCAGACTCCTTGGTCTTAAATCCCAGCTGTACCTCCTATTAGCTTCATTACCTTGAACAAATCATTTCACTACTCTAAGCCTTAGCTCTTGTCTATTAACAAAGAGTAACAAAAGAGCCTAATATAGAGATTTGTTATGATATTTAAGATACAATACATGTAAAGTACTTAGCTCTCCACATAAGGACTTAATACATGTCAGCTATTGTTATTACCATTAATTTCATGGAGGAATAGAGAGACGTTTGAGGCAAGGCAGAGAAGCCCAAAGTGGTGGCAAAATAACCTAAATGACTAGGGACTGCAAAACCACTATTTTGGGCCCTGAGGGAAGCCTTTTCCTTGCTTGGTTGCCATTAACATCATGGCTGAATTAAGCTGACTGTTTAACGGTGTCTGAAGTGTAAGATATTCTTGGGAAGAGAGGTTTAGAAAGTAACATTTCTGAGCAGAGAAAGGGCTGAGCGGGATTTGTTTGAGTTACCGTCCTATGTAGGAAGAGGCAGAGCTGACAGGGTGGATCAGCAGGCAGTGAGGCTAATTCCATGGGGCACATTGGGCCTTTCTTTTTCTTTCTCCATCCACACTCCTGCAGTGTCTGAAATACTTCTGGTTGTTTGGAAATGCTTTGCTTACCTTCCTCTGAGATTTGATCGTTCTCATCCTTCTCACCCATTCAGTTCTTTGCTTATGCTCTTCCCTCATCCTAGACCACCCTTTTACCCACTATTCACCTAGTTAATACTTATTTAGCCTTCTTTATTTTCTCCCTTTCTCTGGGTTGAGTTCAACACCTTGCCTTTGTGTTTCCACAGCCCTCAGTGATTCTCCTAGCATAACAAATTATCACAGTGTGTCATAGTATCAAGCAGCTATAAGCCACATGTGGTTATTGAACGCCTGAAATATGTCTAGTCTTAAATAAGATAATTTCTTTGTAAAATAGATGCCAGAATTTGAAGAATTAATACATAGAAGAATGTAAAACCTCATTATAATTCTTTATATTGATAGCATGTTGAGATGATACTTTGTATATATTGTGTCAAATAAAATATAGTAAAATTAATTTCATCTTTTTTTATTTTTCTAAAGGTGTATACTTGAAGATTTTAAATAACAAATGTGGTTCACATTCTATTTCTGTTGGATGATGCTGTACTAGACTGTCAGCTCTGTGAGGACAGATACCTGGTTTGTTTTGTTCACCATAGTATCCCCATTGCCTGCCACAGAGTAGTGCTCTTTAAATATTCTAAATACCCAAATGGAGGAACCAATATTTTTTTGAATCCTCACCTGAGGATATGTTTATTGATTTTAGAGGGAGAGAAAGGGAGGGAAAGAAAAACATTGATGTGAGAGAGAAACTTTGATCGGTTGCCTCCCATATGTGACCTGACTGGGGCTGGAATCCACAGTCTAGGTGTGTGCCCTGACCAGGAACTAAATCCACAACCTTTTTGGTGTACAAGAGAACACTCCAACCAAATGAGCCACCTACTCAGGGTGAAGGAACTAATCTTGTATCTGGGTTTGCATTGAGCTTTGGAACTTTGGATAGAAGATATACAGAAACATCAAATTTATTTTTCCATTCCTCTGTGTAGATGGGAATTTAATTCACATTACTGGTTTTCATGTCTTTAATTTCACTTATGACAGGTAGTTGTTGCTGTGGCTAAGCGATGTAATGTTGTCCCACTTACAGATTTATTATCTGCAAGTATTTCTCATGTCTGTTCAGAGAAGCAATGTAAAGAAGAGTAAATAATTCTCAAGCTAAGGGAAATTTAAAGCAAAAAAAAAAAAAAGAAGTGGAGACACCAACAGGAACTCGGACTCTGTGGCTTAAAGACCTATATTTGTGTTCTATTGCTGCAAAAAAGTTACCACAACCTTAATGGCTTAAAACAACATACATTTATTATCTCACAGTTTCTTTAGGTCAAAAGTCTGGGCACAGCATGTCTGGATTCTCTGCTCAAGATCTCACTGCACTATCAAGGTATTTGGCCAGGGCCACACTTCTCATCTGCGCTCAGGGCGTCTTCTGTGCTCATTGATGTTCTTGGAAGAATTTGGTTGCCACCAGTTCCTTGCCATGTAGCCCCAAAGACAGTTTCCAGATGAATGTTTGCTTTCTTATAAGCCATATCTCACTGACTTCCTCTATCTCACCAGCCAGAGAAAACTTCCTGCTTTGAAGAACTTATGCAGTTAAGTCAGTTCCACCCAGATAGTCATGTTATCTTAAAGGCAACTGATTTGGTACCTTCATTACATCTGCAAATATCTTCATAGCAGTACCTAGATTAGTGTTTTATTTAATGACTGTGAGAAGGTGTGTACACACCACTGATTGGGAATCTAGGGGATTCACCTTATAATTTTGCTTACCACAGGACTTCAAAGAAGGTCCTCCATTGTTTTAGTGAGAATAAAATTATGATCAGCTTTGAGTTTACAGAAGGAGTTAATTCTTTCAGTGTCTGCGTGGTCCTATTTAGGAAGTAGCCACGGGACCTGTGGAAGTGACTGAAATAAGGAAATGTCAGCATGGGAAGGCAAATTAAAGATAATATAAAATAATCCTCCCATTTTATGGATGAGGAAGTGGAGGCCCAGAGGGTGGAAGCCTTCTGGGAGTGGTCATTGCAGCCATCTCATGCTTCCTCTCTGTAGAATTTGTTCACTTTTGGAAGGGCAGGCAGATGGAGCATTTGAAATTGGTGAGATTAAATTCTGTCATACAAGTTAAGTTTCTCACTTTTTGCATGCCTACATGTATTCTAAAACAACTTACAGCCTAAAAATATTTTTATTCCTTTAATTTTAGAAAAGTAAATCTACTTTGTACACAACACTGAATTCATCCTATCATTCTTATCCAATACTGAATGAATGTACTGGTTGTTAAATCATGAATTGTGCTGAATTTCCCATTTTCTAGATATATACTCATATTTTTAAACCAATTGTTTAAGAGATGTGGAACTTAGTCAAAGAAGTAGTATTATTTCTCATTCAGGACAAAGTAAGGTGATGAAATTATTTGAGAATAGACTTTTAAGGGTAGGGAATGAGAGGGCCTGGGGTATTGAGAACCAGGAGTCTTAAAAGCTTTGGAAGGAAATAACCCTTGAGCTAAAAAATTCTCTTTTCAAGCTCCCCAGAAAGATGTGATGGGTAATACAGAAGGTAATGTAATACCCTGGGGTCTTAAAGGAACATTACCTGAGTGACATTCTTGGACCCATTCTTGGGCTTACAGACAATTTGTTCATCCAGTGCTGACCATACACTATCAATGTGATAAGATGAGCTAGAATTATTTTTGCAGAGGCAGAAAAAATAAAACTGGAATCTCTGGGGCCTGACTGGCAATTCATGTTTGACTTTGTCAATGACTGAATTTAAAGGTACAGCTCTCTTCTGTGTTATTCACTTTTGTATTTGAGTGGGGGCTTAATTCACATCCCTGTAAAGTCAGCTTAGGTTATTTATTGAAAATGTTTTGTTCATGTTTCCAGGGGTTCAGACACTGAGGAAAAATTCCCTATTGCAAAATAATCAATAATCTAACTGCATCTGAGATTTTTCACTTACAACAGCAGTCAATTCTCAACTCTTCTGGGGATGTTTATCTAGTTGTCTGATGCTTCAGGCTACTTGGTGGATGATTTCCATTCACTTTTGTTCTTTGGGGTCTCTATCTTCCTTATTATGACTTCCACCACAGGATCACAAGAGGATGGAAGGAACCAACGAAAAATAAGTTTACTTTCTCATTCTTTGAAGCTTTAAGGAAATGTCTGCTAGGGGTTGTGGTAGGAACAAACTATTGTTTCTTCTGGGCTGTGGAGAATTATCTGTCACTTATCCCTTTCTCTTGTTTTCCTGGTTGTCCCATTCTTACACATAATTGAGAACTGACTTGGTGGTGAAAATAACCTCTGGATTTGCAACTTTAAATTGTGTCCACTGTGTCATCCCACACAGCAAGTGTGACAGGCAAGTAAAAATTAACAATAAGAAAAAACAGGAAAAAAACAACACAGAAAATCCTCCACATGATCAGTATAGGTGCTTCTATCTAATTAACTCCTTATAGCCATGTCAAAACTGAGAGTTTTCCCCAACAATCAATGGCAAAGTAGAATATTAATAAATTTCACCATTCACACAGATATCTGAGACTCTTCTGTTTCATCTCTTCTTGCATTAATCTCTACTGTTTAACTACCCTGATCTTCAATTTTCCCAGTTCAAAATGAATAGGGATAGAAGTACAGACTCTCAATCACATGTCAGTGAATGAATCTTTCACTACCACCACTACCTCTTTGTACCTTCTTGGTGTTCCCATGCAAATGTGGAATCTAGAGGAAATAATAGCTACTGAATAGTCAAGATGACTGAATATACCTGAAGGATTAAAGATACCATGTGTGCTGTGTTTGTGGCCATGTTTCACGCACATAGGGGAATTGATAGGGAAAAATAATTCCCATAAGGACACCAGGGAGCAAGGCCCAAGGAGTCAAAATAAATATTTTCATAGTCCAATGGACTACTTAACTAGCTTATTGTCCTTGGACAAGTTATTAACATATATTGTTTGGAAACCAGAAGTCTAGGAAAGTTTAGAATAACTATTCTGCTTCTCTTACAGGGCTGTTGTGAGAAATAAATAGAATAATACATGAGTGTGTCTATTTGGCACTTGATAGGTACTCAGTAAATGTTTGTAGATTCTGAATAATGGCCCTAAGGTTTCTGGTTTCAAAAGGCCCATAAGCTTGATGAGTAGAGCTTAGATGTGCATTTTGGAGTAGATAGGAGTCTCAGGAATTAGTGTGGAAAGATACTATATTTATACTGTAAGACTTGGATGTTCTAAGGCATACTCAGATTTCCATTTATGCCAATCCTTTCGTACTTGATAGAGAATGAGAGTGCTTACCTAGGACTCAGATACTGCATTATACCATTAAAATACAGACAGGGAGAAAAGAACTTCTATTTACAGTGGAAAGCTGATTTTTCATGTGTGTACCAGAATAGTCCTCCTCATCAAGCCCTCAAAACAGCACATTAGGAATGTGCAAGGACACAGACTTTATGCGAGTGGTGATTTTTATGTGGCTTTCCAACTACTGTATCTCTAGTGCCTAGAAAAATGCCTGTACATAGTAGAAATTCAATATATGTGTTGAATGGATGAATGAGTGCTCTCATTCATTATTCCAGATAAGACTGCAAACAATACCTATATATTTTGTATTGTAATTGCCACAGAGTGGGAGTATGAAAACTAGAAGATACATCACTGTGAGAAAGAAAAGCTTAGAGTAGTTCCAAAATTACAACCACACACAAAGGAATTAAGGACTTTCAAACTTGGCTCTAGTTTAGGAAAAATATGTTAATTGTCATGGTATTTATTGGAAGTAGTATTTTACTGGAGCAGAATCAATTGCTATGGATTTTACTGACAGAAAGGCTGGCATTTTATAAGTTCTTATTGTTTGGCATTTATGTAGCATAATTCCAATACTACAGTGACTCTCTTTATTAAACCCATCCTTGAGATCAGGGCAGATTTATTACAATCAGGATATAATTACTTTAAAATTCTTTACTGTTTCCTTCCTTCTTGGGCTTCTCTTTGGAATTCTCCCACCTGCCAGTGAAATCTGTTTCCAACCTCCAGACTCTGGTGGGTTTCTCAGAGTCCTTGGCAGATAATGTTGAGAAAGACCCTGATTCTGTGACTTGCAGCCATGTTGGTCCTGGATTGGCCAGATCCTGTAAAACAGGTCCTCAGGCTCCTGTGAAAAAGTCTGAGAGGATTCCTGTCAGAGACAAGTTGTTTTCCAAGTCACCTTGTCTTTGAATCTCTGTGTCAGCCTCTACTATTCTGACTCTTTCCTTGGACTTGCCTTGCCCTCTAGCTTGTGGAGTCTTTTATTTATTATTTGCCTGATTATGATCTGTTATTTTATTCTGACCTGAAGTTTTCCATGAGCTCACTGGAATTGGACTATTTTTGACATGTTCTTATAGTCTGTTTCTATATTCTATTTTTATCTATCGCTACTGTTCTATGTTTTTTCCATAGCTCATGGCTCCTTTATCTGACATCCTCATACCCTTAATGCTTCAAACGCTGCCTATGCCCCAACAAAGAGGATGATACTAGGTAGGGCCACTCTAAATAAAAGAAAATTTGAAAGAGGACTGAGGGCTGTTCCAACTAGTAATTTTATACTCTTCCCCTATGAATAGAGTTAGGATTATTGTATCCTCAGTCCCTAGAAATATCTTTATAGGAATTCTGGAATTGTAAACTACATTCAGTCTAGATCATCTTAAAAATGAACCTCACTTTCTTGGAGATGCTGGTCCATCTCTGAGTGGAAAGAGAGGACTCTCGTAACAAGGAGATAACACTTTCCCTTATCCCTACTATGATGGTTAATTTTATGTCTCAAGACTGGGCCATAGGTGCCCAGATATTTGATCAACCACCAGTCTGAATGTGTCTGTAATGGTATTAGTGGATGATATTAAGATTTTATTAGACTGTGGAAAGGAGATTGTGTTTCCTAATGTGAGTGGCCTTCATCCAATCAGTTTTTAAAATTTATTTCATTTTTAAAAACATTTTTATTGTTATTCAATTATAGTTGTCTGCATTTTTTACCCATCCCTCCAACCCACCCCAGCCAAACCCACCTCCCTCACCCACCTTTACCCTCCCACTTGATTTTGTCCATGTGTCCTTTCTAGTAGCTCCTGAAAACCCCTGTCTGCACTGTCCCCACCCCACTCCCCTCTGGCTATTAGATTGTTCTTAACTCCAATGTCTCTGGTTATATTTTGTTTGCTTTTTTATTTTGTTCATTATGTTCCAGTTAAAGGTGAGATCATATGGTATTTGTCCCTCACCACCTGGCTTACTTCACTTAGCATAATGCTCTCCAGTTCCATTCATGCCATTGCAAAGGGTATAAGCTCCTTCTCTCTCTGTGCTGTGTAGAATTCCATTGTGTATATGTACCACAGTTTTTTGATCCACTCGTTGGCTGATGGGCACTTAGGTTGCTTCCAGTACTTGGCTATTGTAAATTGTGCTGCTATGAACATTGGGGTGCATAGGTTCTTTTGGATTGGTGTTTCAGGGTTCTTAGGGTATAATCCCAGCAGTGGAATTGCTGGGTCAAAGGGCATTTTCATTTTTAGTTTTCTGAGGAAATTCCATACTGTTTTCCACAGTGGACTCACCAGTCTGCATCCCAACAACAGTGCACTAGGGTTCCCTTTTCTCCACATCCTCTACAACATTTGTTTGTTCATTTGTTTATGTTGGCCAATCTGACCATTGTGAGATAGGACCTTATTGTGGTTTTAATTTGCATCTCTCTGATGGCTAGTGATGCTGAGCATCTTTTCATATACTCTCAGCCCTCTGTATGTCTTCCTTGGAGAAGTGTCTGTTCAAGTCCTTTGCCCATTTATTAATTGGGTCGTTTGTCTTCCTGGAGTGCAGTTGTGTGAGTTCTTTATGTATTTTGGAGATCAGGCCCTTGTCTGAGGTATCATTAGCAAATATGTTTTCCCATACTGTTGGTTCTCTTTGTAATTTGGTGCTGTTTTCTTTAGCCATGCAGAAGGTTTTTTATTTTGATGAGGTCCCATTTGTTTATTCTTTCCTTTATGTCCTCTGCTTTAGGGGACTTGTGTGTGAGGATGTGGCTGCGTAGAATGTATGAGATTTTCCTGCCAATGTTTTCCTTGAGGACTTTTATGGTGTTACAACTTATATTTAAGTCTTTATCCACCTAGAATTTATTTCTGTGTGTGGCGTAAGTTAGTGATCGAGTTTCATTTTTTTGCATGTAGCTGTCCAGATCTCCCAACACCATTTGTTGAAGAGGCTGTTTTTGCTCCATTTTATGCCCCTGTCTCCTTTGTCAAATATTAACTGACTGTAAAGGCTTGGGTTTATTTCTGGGCTTTCTTTTCTGTTCCATTCATCTATATGCCTGTTTTTATGCCAGTACCAGGCTGTTTTGATTACAGTGGACTTGTAATACAGTTTGATATCAGGTATTGTGATCCCTCCTGCTTTGTTTTTCTTTCTCAAAATTGCTGCAGCTATTCGGGGTTGTTTATGGTTCCATATGAATTTCTGAAATATTTGTTCTATATCTGTGAAATATGTCATGGGTACTCTAATAGGGATTGCATTGAATCTATCAATTGCTTTGGGTAGTATGTCCATTTTGATGATATTAATTCTTCCAATCCATGAGCATGGTACATGCTTCCATTTGTTTGTGTCTTCCTTCATTTCTTTCTTCAGTGTTGTGTAGTTTTCTGAGTACAGGTCTGTTACCTCCTTGGTTAGGTTTATCCCAGGTCTTTATTTTTCTTGTTGCTATATCAAATGGGATTTTTTTCCTGATTTGTTTTTCTGATGTTTCATTGTTGGTATACAGGAATGCCTTTGATTTCTGAGTATTGACTTTGTATCCAGCTGTTTTGCCAAATTCATTTATTAGGTCGAGTAGTTTTTTGGTGGAGTCTATAGGATTTTCCATGTACACTATAATGTCATCTGCAAACAGTGACAGTTTCATTTCCTCCTTTCCAATTTGAATGCCTTTTATTGCTTTTTCTTGTCTGATTGCTGTGGTTAGGACTTCCAATACTATGTTGAATAAGAGTGGTGAGAGAGGGCATCCTTGTCTTGTTCCTGATCTTAGTGGGAAATCTCTAAGTTTTTGTCCACTGAGTATGATGTTGGCTATAGGGGTCTGTTTTATGGCCTTTATTTTGTTGAGGAATGCTCCCTCTATTCCCACTTTGCTGAGTGTTTTTATCAGAAATGGGTGCTGTAACTTATCAAATGCTTTTTCTGCACCTATTGATATGATCATGTGATTTTTGTCTTTATTGTTGTTGATGCTGTGTATTATGTTTATTGATTTGCGAATATTGTACCATCCTTGCATCCATGGGATGAATCCGACTTGATCATGGTGTATGATCTTTTTAATGTATTAGTGGATGGTGTTTGCAATATTTTGTTGAGGATTTTTACATCTATGTTCATCAGCGATATTGGCCTGAAGTTTTCTTTCTTTGTTGTGTCTTCATCTGGTTTTTGGATTAGGATGATGTTGGCTTCATAAAATGAGTTTGGGAGTCTTCCATCTTCTTGATTTTTTGAAATAATATGTGGGGAATGAGGGTTGTCTCTCCCTTAAATGCTCTATAGAATTCTCCTGTGAAACCATGTGGTCCAGGGCTTTTATGTATTGGAAGCTTTTTGATTAGTTTCAATTTCATCTGAGGTTTTTGGTCCATTCAGGCTTCCTGCTTCTTCTTCATTGAGTTTTGGAGGTTATATTTTTCTAGAAATTTGTCCATTTCTTCTAGGTTTTCGTATTTCATGGCATTCGTTCTTCATAGTAATTTCTTACAGTCCTAGGTATTTCGGTGGTATCAGTTGTAGTCTCTCCCCTTTCATTTCTGATTGTGTTTATTTGGGTCCTCTCTCTTTTATTCTTGATGAGCCCGCTTATGGGCTTGTTGATTTTTTTTATCTTTTCAAAGAAGCAGCTCCTGGATTTGTTGATCCTTACAATTGTGCTTTTAGTCTCTAAGTCATATAATTTGGCTATGATCTTGGCTATTTCCTTTCTTGTACTTTCTCTGGGTTGTCTTTGTTGTTGTTCCTCAAGTTCTTGTAGATGTACAGTTAGGTTGTTTATTTGAAATGTTTCTATTCTTTTTAGGTAGGCCTGTATCACTATGAACTTCCCTCTCAGCACTGCCTTTGTTGTGTCCCATAGGTTTTGGATTGTTGTGAGATCATTTTCATTTGTTTCCAGAAACTTTTTGATTTCTTCCCTAATCTCATTCTTCACCCATTCATTGTTTAATAGCCTTCTATTCAATCTCCACATTTTTGAGTGTTTGGGATTGTTTTTCCTTGAGATTTGTTTCTAGTTTCAATCCCTTAAGGTCATAGAAAATGCTTGATATGATTTCAATTTTCTTGTTTTTGATGAGGCTTGCTTTGTGTCCTATCATGTGGTCTATCTTTGAAAATGTTCCATGTGCATTTGAAAAGAACGTGTATTTTGCTTCTTTGGGATGAAAGGCTCCATATATATCAGTTAAGTGCATTTCACCTAGGGCGTTGTTCTATGCCACAATATCTTTGTTGACATTTTGTTTGGAAAACCTCTCCATCTTCTACTGTGGGGTATTAAAATCCCCCACTACAATTGTGTTACTGTCAATATCTTTCTTGAAGTCCTCCAGGATTTTCTTTATGTATTTGAGTGCTCCTATGTTGGGAACATATATATTTACAATGTTTATGTCTTCTTGGTGGATTCTTCCTTTGAGTATTATGAAGTGACCCTCTGGGTCTCTCTTTATGGCCCTTCTTTGGAAGTCTGTTTTGTCTCATATGAGTATTGCTACCCCTGCTTTTTTTTCCTGTCCGTTTGCGTGGAAATTTTGTTTCCAGCCCTTCACTTTCAGTCCATGTAGGTCTTCTCTCCTGAGGTGGTTCTTTTATAGGCAGCATATGTGTGCGTCATGCTTACTTATCCTTTCTGCTATTCTTTGTGTTTTGATTGGAGCATTTAATCCATTTAAATTGAGGGTTGTTATTGATAGGTACATATTCATTGCCAATTTTTTGTATCTGTGTTCTTCCCTCTTTCTCTGTTTTCCTTCCTTTCCTTACAGCAGCCACTTTAGCAACTTTTACAGAGCTGGTTTGGTGGAGGCATATTATTTTGTGTGGGAAACTTCTTATTTGGCCTTCTATCTTGATTGAGCGCCGTGCTGCGGAAAATAGTCTTGGTTGCAGGCCTCTGGTTCTCATTACTTGGAATATTTTTTGCCATTCTCTTCTGGCTTGGAGTGTTACCTTTGAGAAGTCAGCTGCTAACCTTATTGGGGCTCCCTTGTGTATTACTTCCATTTTTCCCCTTTCTGCCTTTAAGATTCTTTCCTCATTTTGTAATTTTACCATTTTAATTAAGATGTGTCTTCCAGTGGGCGTCTTTGGGTTCGTCTTGATTGGGACTCTCAGTGATTCTTGTATTTGTGTGAGTTTTTCTCTCATGAAATTAGGGAAATTTTCCATCATTACTTTTTCAAACAGGTTTTCTATCCCTTGGTCTTCCTCTTCTCCTTCTGGTAACCCTATTATACAGATATTATTACATTTCATATTGCCCTGCATTTCCCTTAGCCCCTCTTCATTCTTTCTGAGCCCCTTTTCCTTTTCTTGGTCATTCTGGGTGTTTTTTTCTACCTTGTCCTCCAGTTCGCTGATCTGATTCTCTGCTTCATGGAGCCTGCTTTTGATTCCTTCTACTGTGTTCTTTAGTTCAGAAATTGTATTCCTCATTTCCTCTTGCCCCTTGTTGATAATTTCTATTTCCTTTTTCGTGTTGATGCAGTTTGCAGTGAGTTCACTGTATTTTCCCTGTAGTTTTTGGTAATTCTGTGTGAAGTCATTAAGCTTCCTTATAACCATTGCTTCGAACTCAGTATCTGATAGTTGACTTGCCTCTTTTTCATTTAGCATTGTTTCTGAGACTTCCCCCTTTCCTTTCATTTGGGGATTGCTTCTTTGTGTTCCTATTGTTTGTGAGACTCTTCCTGGTAGCCTCTGCTTCTTAAGTTGCTCTGTTCTGACCCCCTGAGTTTATTGTGTAAAGTTCTGTGATAGAATACCTGTGAGATTTAGTGGTACAGTCTCTTTAATTTCCCGATCTTACTTATCTTGGGCTGTGGTTTATGTTGGTTCTGTGTATGTCTTTGATTTTTGGTTCTTGTTGGGTCTTTCTCTGGTGGGTCTTTCCCAGCAGCTGGTTAAATGAGGGTCAGTCTGTCCCCCACCTCTTGTTTTCTGTTGTTCAGGTGTGGGCAGGTTGTGTTTGAGCTGGTTCTTCTGTGTGTACAAGGTTTTGAAGCTTTTCTCTTGCTCTTGTTCAGTTGTTTGTTCTTCATAATTTCTTCACTATTTGTATTGTCAGATAGGTCTTGGGTTGAGGTAGTGTGACTTCCACTCCCTCCTTCATCTTCTTTTGTTCTTATCTGTTGGTGTTTCTTTTTTTGGTGGGTTTCCTCTTCTAGGAGGTATCCTGCTGTTCCTGCCTTCTACCCACTCTTTTTTATGATAGGCCTCCTCCAAGCTATGGGTGTGCACACAGAGCCTTCCTTAATTCGCACTCTCCCTGGTGCCTGTGGTCTTATTTCCCTCTGAGATGAGGTGTGGACACTTGCTGGTCTATGTGCACATTCCCCAGTGGGTGAGCACACTCCTCCGTTGATTCACACAGTCCCCAGTTGTTGTAAACACTCCCTGGTCGCTGTGCACACTCCCCCGGTTGGTGCCTGTGGTCTCAGTTCCCTCCGAGATGAGGTGCGGACACTGTCTGGTGGGTGAATCCCCCGGACTGGGTGGCTGGGTGGAGAAGAGACTGGAGCTGTTATTGCACGGGCATTCCTCAATGTGCCCCTGAGGGTCTTTTTCTTTTTGGGAAAATTCTCCTGCTCAATCCTGTGCCTCCCTCCATACAAGGAAGGGCCTGTCCTCTCACACAGCCCACCTCTCCAGCTAGGCCGGGGGCTGTCCATGTCAGGGTCCCACATGGCCCAACTGTCAACTTTCCCCAGCCAGTGCCCATGGTCTCCATGGGTTTACCATTTCATCTTTATTCCCCTTCCTGTGACTTCAGGCAACGAGGTCTCTCACATTGTTGCTCAAGCCTTGTTTGGCAGGGGAGGGAGACATTAGCCCAGCTCTCTCCCAGGAGTCCTGTGGCAGGCCAGGCAGGGGCGGGCCTGGGGCTGCAGCTGCCCTGGTCCCTGTGCTCATCCCAGGGACCTTTTTGTCCTGAAGCAATCCCCTTACCTTCTGTTTTTTCAGTGTCCCCTATACTTTTTGGTCTCCTATCTTCATAAACCCTGGGGAGCTGTTGGCTGTTTTCTTTGTTCCTCAGTAGATTGGGTTTCACCCAGGTGCAGGGGGAAGTGGACTCTGCTCCCTCCTATTTCCCTGCCATCTTCCCAACATCCATCCAATCAGTTGAAGAACAAAAAGAACAAAAGTTCTTTTGTTCTGAAAAGAACAAAAAGTCTGACCATCCCCTCATTAAGAGGAAATCCTCATGCCCAACTGATTGACATTAACCTCAGTTTTGTTCTGCTTCCAGCCTTGAACTGAAATATCATCTCTTCTTGTGTCTCAAGCATGCCCTGCTTTTGGACTAGAATTTACATCATTGGGTATCCTTATTCTCTGGCATTTGACTTGGACTAGAACTATACCATTGACTCTTCTGTGTTTTCAGCTTGCTGAATCACATGTAGATCTTGGGATCTGTAAGCCTCCATAAACATATGAGCCAATTCCTTACAATCTCTCTCTCTGTCTTTATCTCTACTTCCTTCCTATATTTACAATAATAGGGATAGGGGAAACTCGTATGTCCTATCAAGGAAGATAGAACTTGAGGAATCATTAGTCCTTCTCTTACCACATAGATGGATCAGGATCTACCTATCTATCAATCATCTGTCTATCTATCTATAATCTGTCTACCTCCCTCCCTGCCTATCTATCCATCTATCTATCAATGGATATATAGAGATATACTCATATATCTCCTATTACTCCATTGTTTTATTTCTCTGGAGAACCTTGGCTATTATACTTGTAATTACACATTTACTGCTCCCTGAAGAACAAGAAAGAAAAAAGATGGAGGGAAGCTTGAAGCAGTTTTATTACACTTGAGAAAGCATTTCAAATTAAGATAATTTTGGAAAAAAGTTTTTTTTATCATTTTAATTTTTTATTGTTATTCAATTACAGTTGTGTGCCTTTTCTCCCCATCCCTCCACCCCACCCCAGTTGAATCCCCTCCCTCCCTGACCTCCACCCTCCCCCTTGATTTTGTCCATGTGTTCGAATACAGTTGTCTCCACTTTCCCACCATCACTTTACCCAGCCCTACCCATCACCACTTCCCACTCTCAATCTCACCCACCTTTGGATTTGTCCATTGATTCTTCATATATGTTCATTTATGACCATTTCCCTTCATACCTAAGTTAGTTCTCTCTCCCCTGTCCTCTGGTTACTGTCAGTTTGTTCTTAATTTCAAAGTCTCTCATTATATTTTGATTGCTTGTTTATTTTGTTGATAAGGTTCCACTTATAGGTGAGATCATATGGTATTTGTCCTTCACTACCTGGCTTACTTCACTTAGCAGAATGCTCTCCAGTTTCATCCATGTTGTTGGGAAGGGTAGAAGCTCCTTCTTTCTTTTTGCTGCATTGTATTCCATTGTGTAAATGTACCATAGTTTATTGATCCACTCATTTACTGATGGGCACCAAGGCTGTTTCCAGGACTTGGCTATTGTAAATTGTGCTGCTATGAACATTGGGGTGTACAGGTTCTTTTGAATTAGTGTTTCAGGATTCTTAGACTATAATCTCAGATGTGGAATTGCTGGGTCAAAAGGCAATTCCATTTTTAGTATCTTGAGGAAATTCCATACTGTTTTATACAGTGGCTGCACAAGTATGCATTCCCACCAACAATACAGTAGGGTTCCCTTTTCTCCACAAACTTGCCAGCACTTGTTTATTGATTTGTTTATGATGCCCATTCTGACTGGTGTGAAGTGGTATCTCATTGTGGTTTTAATTTGAATCTTCCTGATGGATAGTGATGCTGAGCATCCTTTCCTATGTCTCTGGGCCCTCTGTATGTCCTCTGTGGACAAGTGTTTGTTCATGTCCTTTGCCCATTAAAAAATATTTTATTTATTTTTATAGACAGAAAGAAAGGGAAAGGAACATCAATGTGTGGTTGCCTTTCATGCACCCCCCACCACGAGCGTGGCCCACAACCCAAGCGTGTGCCCCGACTGAGAATCTAACCAGCAACCCTTCAATTTGCAGGCCCTTTGCCCATTTTTAAAAATTTGATTGTCTTCCTTGTGTGGAGTCATGTGAGTTCTTTATATATTTTTGTGATCAAACCCTTCTCCCAGATATCATTGGCAAATGTATTTTCCCATATGGTTGGTTCCCTTTTCATTGTGATAATGTTTTGTTTAGCCATGCAGAAGCTTTTTCTTTTGATGAAGTTCCATTTATTTTAACTTTCCTCTATGTCCCTTGCTCTAGGGGACATATCAGTGAAACTATTGCTGCATAGAATATCTGAGATTTTCCTGCCTATCTTCTCCTCTGGGACTTTCAAATTATCATGGCTTATATATGAGTCTTTTGTCCATGTTGAGTTTATTTTTGTGTACAGTGTAAGTTGGTGATTGATTTTCATCTTTTTTTTTTTTCATGTAGCTCTCCAGATACCCCAACACGATTTGTTGAAGAGGCTATTTTTATTCCTATTTATGATTCTGCCCCTTTTGTTGAATACTAATTGACCATAGAGGCTTGGGTTTATTTCTTGGCTCTCTATTCCATTCCATTGATCTATGTATCTGTTCTAATGCCCTTATCAGACTGTTTTGATTACCGTGGCCTTGTAATATAGATTGATATCAGATATGGTGATCCCTCCTACCTTGTTCTTCTGTCTCAAAATTTGTACAGCTATTTGGGGTCATTTATGGTTCCATATAAGTTTCTGAAATGTTTGTTCTATATCTGTGAAATATGTCATTGGTATTTTAATAAGGATGGAGTTGAATCTACACGTTGCTTTGGATAGTATGGACATTTTGATGATGTTAATTCTTCCAATCTATGAACATGGTACATGCTTCCATTTGTTTGTGTCTTCCTTCATTTCTTTCTTCAGTGTTGTGTAGTTTTCTGAGTACAAGTCTTTTACCTCCTTGGTTAGGTTTATTCCCAGGTACTTTATTTATATTCTTGCTATATCAAATGGGATTTTTTTCTGATTTCCACTTCTGATATTTTGTTAGTGTACAAAAATGCCTTTGATTTTTGAATATTGACTTTGTATGCTGTTGTTTTGCCAAATTCAATTATTCAGTCGATTAGTTTTTTGGTGGAGTCTGTAGGGTTTTCTATGTACACTATCATGTTCAACCAATGACAGTTTTACTTCCTCCTTTCCAATTTGTATGTCTTTTATTTCTTCTTCTTGTCTGATTGCTGTGGCTAGGACTTCCAATACTATGTTGAGTAGAAGTGATGAATGTGGACATTCTTGTCTTGTTCTTGATCTTACTGGGAAAGCTTTAGTTTTTGCCTATTGAATATGTTGGCTGTCTCATATATGGCCTTTATTATGTTGAGGAACGCTCCCTCTATTCCCACTTTGCTGAAAGTTTTTATCATAAATAGGTGCTGTACCTTATCAGATGATTTTTCCAGATCTATTGATATGATCATGTGATTTTTGTCTTTCCTTTTGTTTATGTGATGTATTATGTTTATTGATTTGTGAATATTGTACCAACCTTGAATTCCTGGGATGAATCCCACTTGATCATAGTGTATGATCTTTTTAATGTATTGCTGGATGTGGTTTGCCAATATTTTTTGAGGATTTTATTGTCTATGTTCATGAGTGATATGGGCCTGTAGCTTTCTTTCTTTGTTATGTCTTTATCTGATTTTGGGTTTAGGATGATTCTGGCTTCATAAGAAGCATTTGGAAGTCTTCTACCTTCTTGGATTTTTTTGAATAGTCTGAGAGGGATAGGGGTTGGCTCTTCCTTAACTATTTTGTAAAGTTCTCCTGTGAAGCTGTGTGGTCCAGTGCTTTTGTGTGCTGGGACTTTTTTGATTACTGCTTTTATTTTGTCAGCTGTTTTTGGCCTGTTAAGGATTTCTGCTTCTTCTGCATTCAGTTTTGGAATATTACATTTTTCTAGAAATTTGTCCATTTCACTTAGGTTTTCACATTTTTTGGCATGTAATTCTTCATAGTAATTACAGTCCTTTGTATTTATTTCTGTGGTATCAGTTGTAATCTCTCCTCTTTCATTTCTGATTGTGTTTATTTCGGTCCTCTGTCTTTTTTTCTTGATGAGTCTGCTGAAAGGCTTGTCAATTTTGTTTATCTTTTCAAAAAACCAGGTCCTGGTTTTATCAATCGATCCTTATAATTGTTCTTTTATCTCTATGTCACTCAGTTTTGCTCTGATCTTGGTTATTTCCTTCTTTCTACTTGCTCTGGGTTGTCTTTATTTGTTGTTCTTCAAGTTTTTGTAGATGTAGGGTTAGGTTGTTTATTTGAAATGTTTCTATCTTTTTATGGTAAGACTGTATTGCTATGAACTTCCGTCTCAGGACTGCCTTTGCTGTGTCCCATAATTTTTGGACTCTTTTGAGTTCATTTTCATTTGTTTTCAGAAACTTTTTGATTTCTTCCTTAATCTCATTCTTAACCCATTCATTGTTTAATAGCACACTATTCAACTTCCATGAGTTTGAGTGTTTTTGAGTTTTTTTCCTTGGTGTTGGTTTCTAGTTTTAGGGGGAAGAGGAACTTTTGTTGAGAATCAAAAGACTCAGGTTGTAATCCTCACAGTAATTTATTTGTGGTTTGACTTTTGGTAAGTCCACTCCCCAGTATTACTTGCCTTTTATAATGAGAGAATCTGTTGTAATGAATGCTCATACTATATTTAGGCCATATGTGTGTACTAATATTTAAAGAGCAATAATATTAACCCCCAACATTTTTCTTTTTAACAAAGAACAATTCATTATAATCTTCCCTGATGCTATTTATGCCAAAGGTAACATTGATCCCTTGCTTTCTTTTGTATCTTATAAATAGTAATAGAGATACAATGTCTTTCAGGAAGAATGGTTTCTGTTGTCATGGCAATTCAACATAATTTATGCAGAAAATCAAATGCAGATATTATGAGAGAAGTCTAGTCATACATAATCAAAAATCTCTGCAGGTTATTGCATATAAGATTTGATATTTTATCTCCAAGCTTGTTATTTGAGATAAAAATAAGAACTAACTGATCATGCCAATTCTCAAAGCTGCAACTTATTAGGGCTCATACTAAAACTAATTTCATCCTCCAGTACTGATACAATTCTAAAAGGGTCAGTAAGAACACTTTTTGTCAGAATAGGAATAAAAAAATTTGTATACAGAAGACATAGTTAACTGACACCATTACCATAAAAAATGGCTGGAAGTGCATTCTGGATAAATCAGTGCCCCTTGTACCTCTACTCAGACTCTACTTCTGCCAGAAACCTTTTCTTTCCAACTCTTGCAATCCTCCCTACAAGCCATTACCCAGTTTATGTCCAATCTCCCCAATGAAGCAATTCTTGTTTAACAAGCCCCCCTCCAGCCCCTGTGATTATGCCCACCTACATAATTTGTCTACAGCACTTATTTAGCACTTGGCAGTAACAGAGATAGTGCAAGGCAAATGTATTATCTTCAACACTTCATGACTTGTCTAAACGCTACCAGCAAAACAACACATGAATTGCTGAACCTTTTTGGATCTCCATTTCTTCATCTTTGAAATGAAAATTTTGCATCAGAGCTGTGAATTTCAACCTTTGTTTTGGTCATGGAACCTTTACTAACAAAATCTGTAGGAATCCAATATATAAAATAGACCCCCCAAAAAGGATTTTCATAAAGAAAATAAGGATATAGACCTGGAGTCTTCTGTGAACAAAAAAAGCCCCAGACCCCTTCTTAATGTTGGTTTGAGGCCCTTCTGTAGGATCCTGAAAGCTCTATGAAGGAGTGTGAAAACCACTGGATAATCTCTAAAGATACTTTATAGCCTCTATAGTTCCTGCTTCGCTGCGCATGAATTGAATTTTGGCTGGATTATAAACTTGTTAAGGTCAGTGAGTATGTATGAAATTGGATTATTTTCCTATGGATAGAAGGTATTACGTTATGATATGTGGGACAAGGAGAAGGGCGAACTCTTCTGGAGGTATTCAGTCTTCTCTTTAGTATTCTGAAGAAGCTTTTGCTTTTATTCTGGATTAGGAAGATGGTGGCAACGATTTCCACATTCTTCCCTTGACCTTGATAATTTGAATTTGCCCTTTAATAACTTTCCCTAAGTTTTGGCCTCCTAGAAGCTCTACCCTTGGTTGTATTGATAGATTGCTTGGCTTGCTAGGTGAAGATAATTTAAGTTGCCTTGGAATCACATCAAACTGGTATAATTTGATAGACCCTATCTCCTTTAGGAGAAGAGGAATATATGTGAGTGTGCACATATGTATGCATTTTTGTAAAGTTTTGTAAATCCTGTTGTGTTTCATCTTTCAAAATACAGAATCAAAACCTAACTACATAGGTTTGATAGTAAGAAAAAATATCCTCCACCCTAGAGATAGACTATACTGATATTTTAGATTAAATAAAATAATTTTATCTTTTGTGTCCCCTTTTATAATTACCTCAAACCATTCCATACCAAAGTACTCATCATCATGTCTCTGAATATAGGTTGATTCATTCCATCCACATAGAAACAATTATTATCCATGTTATTTGCACAGTATTTTTTCTATGCATATAAATTACAGAGGCTTACTTCAGCAAGAATAAACCTTATAAAAAGCCAACAAGGAAGTATATGAGATCTCCATCTTAGGTATTGGGCTTATATCATTCTAACATTAAGTAAACTAGTTGACCTCTTGAGGTGCCTGGAATATTCACATGTCCATGACTCTTTTCTTGATGGTTAAGGTTGTGACTTGTACTTCACTGCCAGCTTTCATCATTAGTTTCATATAAGTTCAAAACTGGAAGGGATACTTGGGCCCAAGTACTTCACTCACTATATACAAACATAGACCAGAAAAATAGTGTGCTAATTAGTGGAAGAGCTTTTAATTTGTTATATTTTCTACTGACAAACACTTCTTGTCTCTCAACTTTTAAATTGAGCCATATTGGTACGGGCCTAAATAACCTAATATAGGGGACACTTAAATGACAATTTAAATTAAAAGAAAATGAGAGATGATGATTCATTTTCATGACAGCCTCAGAGACAGTCTCATAGATAGACAGAACAGATTGACAGCTGTCAGAGGGGAGGGTGGTTGGTGGCTGGGTGAAAAGGTGAGAGATTAAGCAAAAAAAATTCATACACACAGACAACAGTTTGGTGATTACCAGAGGAAAAAGGGGATGAAGGGATGTGGAAGAGGGTAAAGGGGGGATAAGAGGTAATAGAAGGAGACTTGACTTGGGGTGATGCACATACAGGAAACATACAGGTGATGTATTATAGAATTATGTACCTGAAACCTATATAATTTTATTAACCAATGTCACCCCAATAAATTAAATAAAAAATAAAAGTGAAAAAATAAATTTAAAAAATTTTAAGAGGAGTTCCTTTCTGTAAAATAGAGTAGAATGTAATTTGATAGAAACAGGGGGGAAATGAACATTTATGGGTTGTTGACTATGTACTTGGCATTGTGTTAAGGACTTTACATGCATTATCTTGTGTGATACACACAATAGGTATTATTTCTTACCAATGAAAACTCCAAGGCTCAGAAGAGGAAAGTGACTTGCCCAAGGTCCATAGAAAAGGAGTGGATGATCTGGGGTTTGAACCAACATCTCTGGATCCATGCCCATATTGATGTTAGTCACTATAGAATTCTGAATTCTGGACACTCCTTAGGAGAGTATAAGAAAATCATTATTCTTCTTGACCAAGTGATTTCATTGTGATTGATCCATTAGCTGCACTTCCCTTTGTTTATGGGATGTGAATACCTTTGGTTTCTCATGAGGCCAATACAAAAGACAAGGGTTCTGGAGTGAATTTGTCCATCAGCCTTGTCTTTCTCTCATTCTTCTAACATCTCTTGGAGATATCTGCTCTTATCCCTCCTCATGCAGGATTTTTTTTTACCAGGCGAATAAACATTGCTTTGGATTCTCTACTCCATCACCTGATAGAATTGTTTTGGTATCTTTTGTAATTGAAGTTTTGGTTTATTATCTTTCCTAATCAACCAGCTCTATTTCTTTGGAGGGGAAGTGAAGTTGGAAAGAAAAAGCATCTACAATTTGATTGAAGAAAAATAACTAGCATAGAATATCGCTGTGTGTCAGGCATTGTGTTTCTTACTGTGTCTATCTCAGTTCATCCTCACAATGTTTTAGAGTTATATATCCACATTTAAGACATGCTTGAAGAGAAACTGGGGATGCAGGCTTTAGGGAGAGAACTGAGAGAGTAGCCACTGGTATCCTGGTGTTGAGTCATCCCCCATTGGAAGCAGCCATCGTGTTCAGGCAAACTGCTCCTCTCTAAGCAGTAGCAGACTGAGGGGAAACAATAACCCCAATGCCAGAAGGGATTCTGCCCCACCCTATGGGCCATAACCCTCACTGTTGAGTGCTGAATGACCAGATTAACAACTGAAGGAAATAGCCACAGACAGTAGATTCCTGGCAGTCTCAGAGCAGAATGCCTAAAGTCACAAGGAATCAAAATATGACATCACCAGAGGTGGATCCAGAAAGAAAAAACACTGGCAAATACTAGAGGTGATGTAGACAAAATCCACTGTGGTCTTCTCCATGATTAGCGATATTTTTGTCCTGCATAGCTTTCTAACTTTCATTTCTGCTCCAGCAAGTTTATGCATATTAAATCACTAGAATTTATACTATAGTTTATTTCTCTCCCTTTTTAATAACAATCTTGAACTCTTTACACCCTTATTAATACTGGTTCATTTGCTGTTGATAGAGGGATTATGGGTGGGGGGAGATATTTTTTGTGGGTGTGGGCTTGTATCCTGGGCTTTGTAGTTTTGTTCTGGCAACACAAGCACAGCAACACACAAGATGTGGTGGGTGGAGTGACCCTCAGTCCACCAGCTGGAGGGAAGGACCCACCAAAGAATGACCCCAAACCATCAAAACCCAACTACATCCAGAGAGAGAACATAAATGTCACAAAGGGCATCCCAAGAGCATCAAGTTCAGGAGATCAAAGAGATTGCCCCACTGAATCTCACAGTTCTACTAAAATAGAAGTTCACACCACAGAGTCAGAAAATCAAAACAGATCAATTTAAGAAGCAGAGGCAAACAAGAAGACACACACAAATGATGGAATGACTAAGAAACAACCCCCAATCAAAAGGAAAAGAAAAATCCTCAGAAAGAGTGTTAAAGGAAATACAGGAAAGTGAAATATCAGATATTGAGTTCAAAACAATTGTTATAAGGAAACGCAAGGAGCTCAGTGCAAGTTACCAAAAACTACAGGGAAACTATGAGGAATTTACTGAAAACTGTATCAGCATAAAAAAGGACATAGAAATAATCAACAAGGGCCAAAAGGAAATGAAGAACATAATTTCCAAATTGAAGAACACAGTACAAGGACTCAAAAACAGGTTAGATAAAGCAGAGGAATGAATTAATGAGATGGAGGACAAGGCAGAAAAAAAACTCGTGAAAAGAGCAAGAAAAGGAAAAAAAAAAGACTAAAAAAGAATGAAAAGGAAACCTGAAAACACCAATAACAACAGCCAAAATTGAAGCAGTAATCAAAAAACTCCAACACACAAAAGCCCTATACCATATGGTTTCACAGGAAAAACTTACAAAGCATTTCAGGAAGAGCTAAACCCTACCCTTCACAGACTATTTGAAAACATCAAATACGATGGAAGACTCTGAAACTATTTTTATGAAGCCAGAATCATTCTAATCCCAAAACCAGATAAAGGCACAACAAAGAAAGAAAGCTTCAGGCCAATATCGCTGATGAACATAGATGCTAAAATTCTCAACAAAATATTGGCAAACCGCATCCAGCAATACATTAAAAAGATCATACACCACGATCAAGTGGGATTCATCCCAGGGATGCAAGGATGGTACAATATTTGCAAATCAATAAACATAATACATCACATCAACAACAGCAAAGACAAAAATCACATGATCATGTCAATAGATGAGGAAAACATGTCTGATAGATTACAGTACCCATTTCTGATAAAAACACTCAGCAAAGTGTGAATAGAGGGAGCATTCCTCAGATAATAAAGGCCTTATATGAGAGACTTACAGCCAACATCATACTCAAAGAACAAAAACTTAGAGCATTCACACTAAGATCAGGAACAAGAAAAGGGTGCCCTCTCTCACCACTCCTATTCAACATAGTATTGGAAGTCCTAGCCACAGCAATCAGACAAGAAAAAGCAATAAAAGGCATCCAAATTGGAAAGGAGGAAATGAAACTGTCACTGTTTGCAGATGACATGATAGTGTGCATGGAAAATACTATAGACTCCACCAAAAAACTACTCGACCTAATAAATGAATTTGGCAAAATAGCTGGATACAAAGTCAATACTCAGAAATCAAAGGTATTCCTGTATACCAACAATGAAACTGCAGAAACAGAAATCAGGAAAATAAATCCCATTTGATATAGCAACAAGAAAAATAAAGTACCCAGGAATAAACCTAACCAAGGAGGTAAAAGACCTGCACTCAGAAAACTACACAACACTGAAGAGAGAAATTAAGGAAGACACAAACAAATGGAAGCATGTACCATGCTCATGGATTGGAAGAATTTACATCATCAAAATGGCCATACTACCCAAAACGATTTATAGATTCAATGCAATCCCTAATAAAGTACCCATAACATATTTCACAGGTATAGAACAAACATGTCAGAAATACATATGGAACCATAAACAACCCCAAAGAGCTGCAGCAATTTTGAGAAAGAAGAACAAAGAAGGAGGGATCACCATACCTGATATCAAACTGTACTACAAGGACACTGCAATCAAAACAGCCATGTACTGGCATAAAAACAGGCACATAGACCAATTGAACAGAACAGAGAGCCCAGAAATAAAACCAAGTCTTTAAGGTCAATTAATATTTGACAAAGGAGGCAGGAGCATAAAATGGAGCAATAACAGCCTCTTAAACAAATGGTGTTGGGAAATCTGGTCAGGTACGTACAAAAAAAATGAAAATCGATTACCAACTTACGCCATACACAAAAATAAAATCAAGGTGGATAAAAGACTTAAATATAAGGTGTAACACTATAAAAGTCCTAGAGGAAACCATTGGCAGGAAAATCTCAGACATTCCACGCAGCAACATCCTCACAGACACGTCCCCTAAACAGGAGGACATAAAGGAAAGAATAAAGAAATGGGACCTCATCAAAATAAAAAGCTTCTGCATGGCTAAGGAAAACAGCACTAAAATGCAAAGAGAATCAACAGTATGGGAGAACATATTTTCCAATGATACCTCACACAAGGGTCTGATCTCCAAAATATATAAAGAACTCACATGACTCCACTCCAGGAAGACAAGCAACCTAATTAAAAAATGGGAAAAGGACTTGAACAGACACTTCTCCAAGGAAGACATACAGAGGGCCCAGAGACATATGAAAAGATGCTCAGCATCGCTAGCCATCAGAGAGATGCAAATTAAAACCACAATGCGGTACCATCTCACACTGGATAGAGTGGCCAACATAAACAAATCCACAAACAAATGTTGGAGAGGATGCGGAGAAAAGGGAACCCTAGTGCACTCTTTGTGGGAATGCAGACTGGTGAGTCCACTGTGGAAAACACTATGGAATTTCCTCAGAAAACTAAAAATGGAACTTCCCTTTGACCCAGCGAATCCGCTGTTGGGATTATACCCTAAGAACCCTTAAACACCAATCCAAAAGAACCTAAGCACCCCAATGTTCATAGCAGCACAATTTACAATAGCCAATTACTGGGAGCAGTCTAAGTGCCCATCAGCAAACGAGTGGATCCAAAAACGATGGTATATTTACACAATGGAATTCTATGCTGTAGAGAGAAAGAAGGACCTTATACCGTTTGCAACAGCATGGATGGAACTGGAGAGCATTATGCTAAGTGAAATAAGCCAGGCAGTGAGGGACAAATACCATATGATCTCACCTTTAACTGGAGCATAATAAACAGAAGAGAAAATGGAACAAAATATAACCAGAAACGTTGAAGTTAAGAACAATCTAACAATAGCTAGGCGGGAGTGGGGAGGGGACAGTGAGCAGAGGGGATTACAGGAACTACTATAAAGGACACATGGACAAAATCAAGGGGGAGGGTGGAGGTGTGTGAGGGAGGTGTGTTCATCTGGGGTGGGGTGGAGGGATGGGTAAAAAAGGCATACAACTGTAATTGAATAACAATAAAATTAAAAAAAAAAGAATGAAAATGGATTAAGGGAAATTCAGGACAACATGAAATGGAATAATATCTGTATGGATATTGTAGATATGTAATAATATCTTATTACATAAGGAAATCAGGAAGAGAAGAAGAGGAGCAAGAAGTAGAAAACCTGTGTGAAAAAATTAATGAGGGAAAACTTACCTATTTGATGAGAGAAAAAGCCACACAAGTCCTGAAACCAGAGAGGATTTCAATCAAGATGAACACAAAGAAGCCCACTGCAAGACACATCAGAAATAAAATGGCCAAATTCCATGACAAAGAGAGGATCTTAATAGCAGCAAGGGAGAAACAGGAAGGAACATACAAGGGAGCCTCGACAAAGCTAGCAGCTGACTTCAAACAGAAACATTACAAGCCAGAAGGGAATGGCAAGAAATATTCCAACTAATGAAAAACCAAGGCCTCCAACCAATATTACTCTATCCAGCAAGGCTCTCAATTAAAATGGAAGGTGAAATAAGGAGTTTTTCAGACAAAAGAAGACTCAAAGAATACACCTCCACAAAGTCAGCAGTGCAAGATATGCTAAAGGGACGGCTTTAGTAAAAGGAAGAAAAAACGTGAGAGAGAGAGAGGATCACAGATATGAAGGAAGTAAAATGACAATGAATAAGTACCTATCAATAATAACCTTAAATGTAAATGTATTAAATGCTCCAATGAAAAAACATATGGTAGCTGAATGGTTAAGAAAACATATCCTGCCTAAAAGAGACCCCACTCAGAACAAAGATCTGTAGACTGAAAGTGAAGGGTTGGAAAAAAGGATTACAAGCAAACAGACAGGCAAAAGAAGCCAGGGTAGCAATATTCATATCTGAAATATAGACTTCAAAACAAAGGCCATAAAAAGAGACCCAGGACAACACTTCATAATACTCAAGGGAAAAAAACATCAATAAGACACACATATTGTAAACATATATGCACCCAACATAGAAGCACCCAAATACATGAGGAAATTCCTAGGAGACTTCAAGAAAGATATAGCTGGAATCACAATTATAGTAGGGGACTTTAACACCCCACTGTCAACAACGCATATATCTTCCAAACAAAATATCAACAAGGACACTGTGGAACTAAATGCACATTCAATCAAATGGACTTATTTGATATATATAGAATCTTTCATGCCAAAGAAAAAATACACACATTCTTTTCAAATGCACATGGAACATTTTCAAAGATAGACCATACGAGAGGACACAAAACAAACCTCACAAATTCAAGAAAATTGAAATCATCAAGCATTTTCTCTGACCACAAGGCTGTAAAAGTAGAAACCAACCTCAAAGAAAAAAATGAAAAATATTCAAACTCATGGAGACTGAATAGCATGTTATTAAACAATGAACAGGTTAAGATTAAGATCAAAAAAGAAATCAAAAAGTTTCTGGAAACAAATGAAAATTAACACGGAACAGTCAAAAACCTATGCAACACAGCAAAGGAAGTCTTGAGAGGGAAGTTTATACCAGTACAGGCCTATGGAAATGACACAGAAACACTTCAAATAAACAACCTAACCCTACATCTACAAGAACTGGAGGAACAACAGGAAACAAAGGCCAGAGTAAGTAGAAGGAAGGAAATAATCAAGATCAGAGCAGAACTACATGACATAGAGGATAAAAGAACAAATCAAAGGATCAATAAATCCAGGAGCTGGTTCCTTGAAAATATAAACAAAATCAACAAGCCTTTAAACAGATTCATCAAGAAAAAAGAGAGAGAACACAAATAAATAAAATCAAAAATGAAAGAGGAGAAATTACAACTGACACCACAGAAATACAAAGGATTGTAAGAAATTACTATGAACAATATGCCAAGAAATTTGAAAACCTGGGTGAAATGGAAAAATTTCTAGAAAAATTTAATATTCCAAAACTGATCCAAGAATACTCAGAAAGCCTAAACAGACAGATAACAGAAGGTGAAATTGAAGCAGTAATCAAAAAACTCCCTTCACACAAAAGCTCTGGACTGGACTGTTACACAGGGGAATTTTAAAAAATATTTAAGGAAGAGCTAACCCCTATACTTCTTAGATCATCCCCAAAAAACAAGAAGAAGGAAAAATATCATGCTATTTTTATGAGGCCAGCATCATCCCCATACCAAACAAAAACACAACAAAGAAAGAAAACTATAGGCCTATATCGCTGATGAATATAGTTGCTAAAATCCTCAACAAAATATTGGCAAACCACATCCAGCCATACACCAAAAAGATCATACACTCTAATCAAGTAAGATTCATCCCAGGAATGCAAGGATGGTAAAACATTCACAAATCAATAAACATAGTACATCACATGAAATAAATAAAATACAAAAATCACAAGATCATATCTAACATACAGAGAAAGCATTGGATAAGGTATAGTACCCATTTATAATAACAACACTCAATAACGTGGAAGTAGAGGAGCATACCTCAACATAATAAAAGCTATATATAAAAAACCTAAAGACAACATCATACTCAATGGACAAAAACTAAAAGCTTTCCCACTAAACTCAAGAACAAGACAAGGATGTCAGGTTTAACCACTTCTACTCAACACATTATTGGAAGTCTTAGCCGTAGCAATCAGACAAAAAAAGAAAAAAAAAGAAAAAAGAAATAAAAGGCATCCAAATTGGACAGGAGGAAGTAAAACTGTGATTGTCTGCAGATGACATGATAGTCTATATAGAAAACTACAGACACTACCAAAAAACTACTTGACCTAATAAGTGAATTTGGCAAGACAGTGGGATACAAGGTCAATATTCAGATTGAAGGCATTTTTGTACAGCCACAATGAACTATCAGAAACATAAATCTGGAAAAATATCCCATTTGATATAGTAACAACAAAAATTAAGTACCTAGGACTAAACCTAACCAAGGATATAAAAGACCTGTACTTATACAACTACACAACAATGAAGAAAGAAATTAAGGAAGACACAAACAAATGGAAGCATGGACCATGTTTATGGATTGGAAGAATTAACATTATCAAAATGGCCATACTACCCAAAGCGATTTTTAGATTCAACATGATCCCTACTAAAGTATGAATGACATATATCACAGATAAAGAACAAACATTTCAAAATTTTTTATGTAACCATAAATGACCCCGCATAGCTGCAGTAATTTTGAGAAAGAAGAATAAAGAAGGAGGGATTAAAATACCTGATATCAAACTATAGTACAAGGCCACTGTAATCAAAAGAGTCTAATGCTGGCATAAAAACAGACACATAGATTAGTGGAACAGAGCAGAGAGCCCAGAAATAAACCCAAGTCTCTATGGTCAATCAATATTCAACAAAGTGGGCAGCAGCATAAAATGGAGTAAAAATAGCCTCTTCAACAAATGGTGTTGGGATATCTGGACAGCTACACACACACACACACACACACACACACAATTTGATTTCCAATTTACACCATAGAGAAAAATAAATTCAAGGTGCATAAAAGACTTAAATGTAAGTCATGACACCATATAAGTCCTAGAGGAGAACATAGGTAGTTAAATCCCAGATATTGCATGCAGCAATATTTTCAACAATATGTTCCTTAGAGCAAAGCACATAAAGGAAAGAATAAACAAGTGGGATCTCATCAAGATAAAAACCTCCTGCATGGCTAAAGAAAACAGCATTAAAATGAAAAGAGAACCAACCATATGGGGAAAAATATTTGTGAATGATTCCTCAGACAAGGGTTTGATCTTCAAAATATATAAAGAACTCACAGGAGTCCACTCCTAGAAGACAAACAACCCAGTTAAAAAAAAAGGGAAATTACCTGAACAGATACTTCTCCAAGGAGGACATCCAGAGGGCCCAGAGACATATGGAGGGATTCTCAGCATCATTAGCAATCACAGAGATGCAAATTAAAACCAAAATGAGATACCACTTCACGCCAGTCAGAATGGCCATAATAAACAAATCAACAAAGAATTGTTCGAGATGATGTGGATTAAAGGGAACCTTAGTGCAGTGTTAGTGGGAATGCAAAGTGGTGCAACCACTGTGGAAAACAGTATGGAATTTCCTCAGAAAAGTACAAATGAAACTGCCTTTTGACCCAGTAATTGCACTGCTGGTATTATACCTAAGAGCCCTGAAACAGCAATCCAAAAGAACCTATGCACCCCAATGTTCATAGCAGCAAAATTTACCATAGCCAAGTGCAGGAAGCAGCCTAAGTGTCCATCAGTAAATGAGTGGATGAAAACACTGTGGTACATTTACAGGATGTAATAGTATGCAGCAGAAGGAAAAATGAAGCTCCTACCCTTTGCAACAACATGGATGGAACTGGAGAGCATTCTCCTGTGTGAAGTAAGCCAGGCAGTGGAAGACAAATACCATATGATCTCTCCTATAAGTGGAACATAATCAAGAAAACAAACAAGCAAGCAAAATATATCCAGAGACATCAAAACTAAGAACAAAGTAACAGTAACCAGGGAAGTGATAATGGGCAGAAAAGGGGTAAGGGTTTCCAGGGACATCTATAAAGGACATGTGAACAAAACCATAGGGGGGTAGGATCAAGGGTAGGAAGTGGGATGGCTGGGGGGACTGGTGGGAGGAAAATGGAGTCAATTGTACTTGAACAATAACAACAAAAAGTTTAAAAATCCCTATAGATCGCACCCCAAAACTACACGACTTAATAATTGAACATGGCAAAACAGCAGAATACAAAGTCAATATTCAGAATCAAAGGCATTTTGTATACCTACAATGAAATGTCAGAAACAGTAATCAGGAAAAAAAAAAACCCCATTGGCTAAAGCAGTAAGAAAAATAAAATACGTAGGAATAAACCTAACCAAGGAGGTAAAAGACCTGTACTCAGAGAGCTATACAACACTGATGAAAGAAATTAAGGGAGACACAAATACATGGAAGGATATACCATGTTCATGGACTGGAAGAATTAACATCATCAAAATGGCCATACTACCCAAAAGAATTTATAGATTCAATGCAATCCCTATTAAAGTACTAATGGCATATTTCACAGATATAGAGGAAACATTTCAAAAATTTATATGAAACTGTAAATGACCTTGAATAGCTGTGGCAATTTTGAGGAAGAAGAACAAAGTATGAGGGATGACAATACCTGACATCAAACTATATTACGAGGCCATGGTAATCAAAACTGTCTGGTGCTGGCATTAGAACAGATACATAGATCAATGGGACAGAATAGAGAGCCAAGAAATAAACCCAAGTCTCTATGGTCAATTAATATTTGACAAAAGGGCAGAAACATAAATCAGAATAAAAATAGCCTCTTCAACAAATGGTGTTGGGAGATCTGGACAGCTACATGCAAAAAAATGAAACTCAACCACCAACTAACACCATACACAAGAATAAATTCAAGATGGGTAAAAGACATAAATATAAGTCATGATACTATAAAAGTCCTAGAAGGGAACATGAGCAGGAAAATCTCAGATATTCCACGCAGCAATATTTTCACTGATACATCTCCTAAGGCAAGGGACATAACAGGTAGAATAAACAAGTGGGACTTCATGAAAATAAAAAGATTCTGCATGGCTAAAGAAATGATTAGCAAAATGAAAAGTAAACCAACTGTATGGGAAAATATATTTTCCAATGATATCTTGTACAAGAGTTTGATCACCAAAATATATAAGGAACTCACATGACTCCACTCCAGGGAGACAAACAATCCAATTAAAAAGCAGGGAAAGGAACTTAACAGACACTTGTCTATGGAGGACATACAGACACCCAGAGACACATGAAAGGATGTCAGTATCACTAGCCATCAGAGAGATGCAAATTAAAAACACAGTGAGATACCATTTCACATTTGTCAGAATGGCCATCATAAACATATCCACAAAGAATAAGTGCTAGTGAGGTTGTGGAGAAAAGGGAACCCTAGGGCACTATTGGTGGGAATTCAGACTAGTGTGGCCACTGTGGCAAACAGTAAGGAATTTCCTCAGAAAACTAAAAATGGAAGTGTCCTTTGATCTGGCAATTCCACTGCTGGGATTATACCCTAAGAATTCTGAAACACTATTTCAAAAGAACCTATGCACCTCAATATTCATAGCAGTGCATTTTACAATAGCCAAGTGCTGGAAGCTGTGTAGGTGCCCATAAATAAATGAATGGATCAAAAGACCTCAGTTCTTTTACACAATGGAATACTACACAGCAGAAAGAAAGAAGGAGCTGCTACACTTTGGGACAGCTTTAATGGAACTGAAGAACATTCTGCTAAGTGAAGTAAGCCATGTAGTGAAAGACAATAGCATATGATCTCATCCAGAAGTGGAACCTAATCAACAAAACAAACAAGCAAGAAAAATATAACCAGAGACATTGAAATAAAGAACAAACTGACAGTAACCAGAGGGTAGGTGGGAGGGATATAATGGGGAAAAGAAGGGAAAGAGTCATCAAAGAACAAGTGTAAAGGACCCATGGACAAAACCAAAGGGGATAGGTTTGAGATTGGGAGGTGGTGGTGGTTGGGTCAGGGTAAAGTGGTGGTGGGAGATTGAGACAACTGCATTCGAAAAACAATTTTAAAAAGAAACATCAATGTGTAGTTGCCTTTTGTGCACCCCCTACTGGCAACCCAAGCATGTTCCCTGACTTGGAATTCAACCACCGACCCTTTGGTGGTGTTAATTCCACTGAGCCACACCAGCCAATGTAGTATGGGCATTTTAATGATGTTAATTATTCCTATCCATGAGCATGATATATCCTTTCATTAACTTGTATCTTCTTCACTTTCCTTCTTCAGTTTCTTACAATTTTCCTAGTAGTGGTGTTTTATATCCTTGGTTAAATTTATTCCTAGTTATTTTTTGATGTAATTGCAAATGGAGTTTTTTCTTAGTTTCTTTTTCTGATAGTTTACTATTGGTGTATAAAAACACAATCAATTTCTGAATACTTTGCATCCTGCTACTTTACTAAATTGATTTATCAGTCCTAGTAGTTTTTTTAGTGGAATATTTAGGGATCTCTATACACAGTATCATGCCATCTGCAAATAATGAGAGTTTTACTACTTCCTTTCCAAGTTGGATACCCTTTAATTCTTCTTGTCTGATTGTCATGGCTAGTACTTCTAGTATTATGTAGAGTAAGAGTGGTGAAAATGGACATCCCTGTCTTATTCTTGAACTTTGTGAAGGGTCACTTTTTACAGTAACATTAAGTTACTGTAAAGACAGGAGTTAGTTGACAATGTGGTTCATGTTGCATTTCACTCTTCAAAATTATACCCTTTTTATTTCATCTTTTTCAGAGAAATACTTTAAAGCCATAGCTAATTGTCATAACTTAAGCATATCAGTGGGTTGTACCTCTTTTCCACAACTTTAATTTCTGGTGTCATGGACATTTGGTACCTAATTCCGAGAACTTAAAGCTTTCGCCTATAGGTCCTACAGATGGAGGAGATAAGGCAGGCAACAATGGTAAGGATGCAGACTCTTTTATTTTCCTCTTTTTTGTATTTGCATATGCTTATAGAAACTTCTGGTTTGATCACATCTTTACGTTTGAATGTTGCTACAGAGATGATTTCTAACTAGTAAATAGTCTTTGGAAGCTTGGATAAAGAACATTCTTTTGACTATTCTCTTAAAAATAACTATAGTAGGAGTTTTTCACATAAGTTTATAGTGAAAAAGACTTGTGCAGATCCTTTTGTCAAAGTTAAGGGACTTGTTCAGTTGTCTTATCTAAAATGAAGCTGCAGGGATTCACTATTACTATCAGGCAGGGCGTAAAATCAACTGGAAAAAAACAAGGACAATGAAAACAGCATATCTGGGCTGAATCATATTTGGTGAGGCGCATTCAGATGTTAGCAAGTGCTGTGTTTGCCACTTAATTTTATCAGTGATTTATTTTTTATCACAACCTCTAGACACAAATTATTATTTATGAAAAATAAAAATAGCCCAGTGTGACCTTAGTATTCACCTATATACTGAATATATTGGAGGGGAAGCAAGTACAGGTTTTTTGGGTTTTTTTTTGTTTGTTTGTTTTGTTTTTTAACTAACCAAGCTGATCATGCACTGCTTCATTAATTACAGTCCTTCATGGGAGACCAGATGGCCAGTAATTAAGGAGGCTCTCAAAATAAGAGACCCTAATGTACAGAATGTTCTTGTGCTCTACATCTAACAGATGCCCAGTCTAACTAGTATCAGTTATACTACCCAAGGTTTTGGGGTATTTCCCTTCCGGTAGAAGATAGAGAACATAGAGATGACCCAGAAGTAATGGTGCATCACATAAATATATCCTTATTACCGAGTAGTGCATCAAGTAGAGAACCATCAGCACCCAGCTCTTTTGTAAGGGTTCCAATTTATTGAGCCTTAGTCCCTTAGCATCACAGGTTCTTACCAAATTATTAAAGGAACCTCAACTTGTGTTTAGCATAACCACAGTGCAGTTACTTTAAAAACAATCAGTTTCATCTAATTCAGAACTACTCTATTAGCTGACTCTTTGATGAACTAAAACAATGCATTTCCAGACCCTGAGAGATAATTTAGTTTTTTTAAATATATTTATTGATTATGCTATTACAGTTGTCCCATTTCTGCCCCCCTCACTCCACTCCATCCTGCCCACACCCTCCCTCCCACATTCCCCCCCTATAGTTCATGTCCATGGGTCATACTTATAAGTTCTTTGACTTCTACATTTCCTACACTATTCTTACCCTCCCCCTGTCTATTTTCCACCTATCATCTATGCTACTTATTCTCTGTACCTTTCCCCCCCTCTCCCCCTCCCACACCCCTATTGACAACCATGTGATCTCCATCTCCATGGTTCTGTTCCTGTTCTAGTTGTTTGTCTAGTTTGCTCTTGTTTTTGTTTTAGGTGTGGTCATTAATAACAGTGAGTTTGCTGTCATTTTTACTGTTCCTATTTTTGATCCAGTTTTTCTTAGGTAACTCCCTTTAACATTTCATATAATAAGGGCTTGGTGATGATGAACTTCTTTAACTTCACCTTATCTGAGAAGCACTTTATCTTCCTTTCCATTCTAAATGATAGCTTTGCTGGATACAGTCATCTTGGATGTAGGTCCTTGCCTTTCATGACTAGGAATACTTCTTGCCAGCTCCTTCTTGCCTGTAAGGTCTCTTTGTAGAAATCAGCTGACAGTCTTATGGGAACCCCTTTGTAGGTAACTGTGTCCTTTTCTCTTGCTGCTTCTAAGATTCTCTCCTGTTTAATCTTAGGTAATGTAATTATGATGTGCCCTGCTGTGTTCCTCCTTGGGTCCAGCTTCTTTGGGACTCTCTGAGCTTCCTGGACTTCCTGGAAGTCTATTTCCTTTGCCAGATGAGGGAAGTTCTCCTTCATTATTTGTTCAAATAAGTTTTCAATTTTTTGTTCTTCCTCTTCTCCTTCTGGCACCCCTATAATTCGGATGTTGGAATGTTTCAAGATGTCCTGGAGGTTCCTAAGCCTCTCCTCATTTTTCCAAATTCTTGTTTCTTCCTTCTTTTCTGGTTGGATGTTTCTTTCTTCCTTCTGGTCCACACCATTGATTTGAGTCCCAGTTTCCTTCACGTCACTATTGGTTCCCTGTACATTTTCCTTTGTTTCTCTTAGCATAGGCTTCATTTTTTCATCTAGTTTTCGACCAAATTCAACCAATTCTGTGAGCGTCTTAATGACCAGTGTTTTGAACTGTGCATCTGATAGGTTGGCTCTCTCTTCCTCGCTTAGTTGTATTTTTTCTGGAGCTTTGAAGTGTTCTGTCATTTGGGCCATTTTTTTTTTTTTGTCTTGGCGCATCTGTTACTTAAAGGGGCGGAGCCTTAGGTGTTCACCGGGGTTCAGCGTAATGCTGGTCGCTGTGCTGTGATGCTTTATGTGGGGGAGGGGCCGAGAGGGACCAATGGAGCCCACTTCACTCTTCACAGGATTTCAATATTTCACTCCGCTACCCACAATCCAACTGGGCCCCTCTGGTGCTGGTTCCCAAGTGGGTAGGCTTTTGCATGCCCTAGGCCCCTGTGGGTCTTTCCAACTACCTCTCCTGTGAGGCTGGGAGTCTGTCCTGCTGCCACCCCAACCCCCACGGGCATTTTCAATCAGAGGTTTGAGGCTTTATTTCCCTGCGCTGGAGCCCTGGGTTGTGCGGTCTGCTTCGCTCCCCGCCGTTTGTCCGTGTTTATCTGTGCGCGAATGTGGGGCCACAGGGTCTACTAGTGGTCAGACTGCCTGCCCTATTGGTCCCACACTCCGCCAGTCTTGGTCCCGCCATGGCCACACGAGTCCTCTCTGCCCCGGTGCCCGTTTCTGCCCCTCCTACCGGTCTGGATGAATGTTTATTTTTTATTTCCTTGGTGTTGGACTTCCTTGCCATTCGATTTTCTGTCAGTTCTGGTTGTGCGAGGAGGCGCAGTGTGTCTACCTACACCGCCATCTTGGTTCAGGGGATAATTTAGTTTTTATTATATAGATGGTTAGTTAAGATCATACACTTAAAGAACAAACTGAAAAATATGCATGTCACACATGGGAAAGTTCAATGGTATGAGTCAGTTGGATTGTGACCCTTTCCTGCCTTGTCCAGACATACTTTTGGAAAGTCAACTGATATGCAATGAGAAGGAAGATAATTGGGAATTCTTGACATTATTAGTGTGTTTGTGTGCAATTGGGAAATGCTATGATATATACTCTGGTAACGTGAAAAGAATACAGCTAGTCAAGAGACTTGGGTGCTAGCCCTAGTTCTTCCATTAAGTACCCACAATACCCACAATGAAGTTTACTCAGGCAAAATTATGATGTCTACCCTCACCTATATTACATGTCTGTGAGAAGATCTTAGTTTGGGTTCCTCAAAGTAAGACAAGGATTCAAGTGTAAGGAGTTTCAGAATTGAAGGAAATACTGGTAGATGAATGGAGCATTGAAACAAGGTAAGGAAGAAAGCAGGGATTAAATGTTGCATTATCAAACTAGCTATCACAGAGAGGAAATGGGACTTAAGTCCCCAGGGAAAGGTCTGGGAGGTAGTGTATGATATCTGTTTCAGAGTTACTCCACCTGAAGGATGAGGCAACACTAACTTCTGTCAGTCTTTTATTGAAGGCCATTAATTCCTTGGCACATGCAACCTGCCTCATAGGTTGGCAAAATGGGCTTTAGCATCCAGAAAGTCCTCAGGGAATGAAATGCAGGTGCTGGCAGTAGGAGGCTGGGGTATAATGCTCTGAAGTGGTAAGAGTGAAGAGGTGTGTGATCATGATACCATCTGCTACATTTGGTACAAAGGTATAAGTGAATGTATTTTGTATAAATTGAAGTTCTTGATAAATATAAACATTAGAATTATACTTATCTGCTGATACACATATAACTGATGACAGAGACATATTGCTGGAAAGAAACTGAAATAATTATAATCATAACATCTATTAAATACCTACTATGTATCAGATACCATGATATATGTTTTAAATATGTTGGCTCATTTAATCCTCTTTATGAGCTAAATATTGTTATTATATACATGTAAAATAGAAGTTCAGACAGCTGATATAACTTACTCAAGGTCACAGAACTAATAAAGGCAGACCTGGGATTTGAACCCTGGCAGTCAAACTATCCAGTTCACACACATAAAACCACTAAATTTTACCAATGACCCTAAGGGTAAGGGGTGGAGCAGACTTTTTGGTGACCTTGAAGATCCTGTGTCTTTAGCCCTGGCTGGTGTGGCTCAGTGGATTAAGTGCTGTCCTGTGAACCAAAGGCACATGCCTGGATTGTGGGCCATGTCCCTAGTTGGGGATGTGACAGAGGCAACTACACATTGATGTTTCTCTCCCTCTCTTTCTCCCTCCCTTTCTCTCTCTCTAAAAATAAATAAATAAAATCTTTAAAAAAAGATCCTGTCTCTTTAATTTTTCTTTTATAACCAAACACCTCAGCTGGTAAAGAGGATTTATGATATCTTGCTGAGGTTTTCTTTGCCTGTTTCTCAAACAGTGCCGGGAAAATAACAGAAATGTCTGATCTATTTTTTACAAGGTATGTTACATATACCTCTGTAGTGGGAAATAAATCAGCATGTTTTATGAACATGGCTCCCCTTATTGAAGAAAGATATCTTACAGCTTGACTCTCTCATTCTCAATGGTGTTAGGCAAGATGGTCAACTTGGAACATATTTTTATTTTACCTGTCACTTTATGGGCAGTGAGGGTGACTACTCAAATGTAAATCAAATATATTAAGTTTAATTTGCATGTCTCAATCTCCTCAAGAGAAGCAACATGGGGGAGCTAGTGTGTTCAAATTTAGAAACTAATTCTCTATGTGCAGCCCTATGATAAGGCTGACTGATGCTAACTGCAGGTATGACACATGCATGTCTTATCAGAAATTGTCTTTTGCAAGGACTTTGTTATAAGCCTTCTTACTGGTGCCCATGAAAACACAATTTTACAGTCAAGTTTCCCAAGTGATGTGACAGTCATTAAGTGTACAATCTGTGGGGAGGAAAGACAAGTAGCACTGAACATTTGGAGGAAGAGTAGAATGTGCCATATTGGACCTGGGTACTCTGATGTGATTGATGGGCTGTGCTTGGTTGCTCCAAGAGGCAATAATATTTTTTTATTTAACTCTTTTTCTACACCTGATATCACATCTTTGATTGTGTTTTCTGAGCATGTACCTATCATCCTCAGAGACTAATCATAGCAAATAGAAATCATCACTCTTCTTTAGCTGTTCTTGGACTTCTATTATTGCTGACGGCTTTCTGCTCCTTCTCCTTGACTTACTTCTCAAGGTCATGGTTAATATTTTTTTCTCCTCCTCTTATGAAGTGTTTTTTTTTTCAGTTCCCCACACCTGGCTTTCTCCTCTATCACTAATTCTAACCACAGAACTTCTCTGACCAAAGTATTCTTACTGCTAGCACCCAGTCTTAATATTCACAGAGATGAAAAGTATTACAAGTTGATCATCTTTTTCATGCTCTCTCCCTTTAGGACCATACATTAGGTAACTGGGCTGTACTTCTCCATCTAATTTCTACTCCATCCAGGCATATCCCTTTTTGACATTCAGTCCTACCAGATTCATTCTCTCTGCCTTTGTGAGCCTTATTCCCCCCACCTGGACTATTTTTGCTTGCTTCTTGTATATGTTCATGTAAAATCTACCCATCCTTTGAGATTTCCTCCATGAAACCTCCTTGTCTATTTTAATCCACTGTATTTGATGCTATCTACAATTACTCTTTAGACTATATACTTATGTATATGTTATATATGTATTATAGAAATGCTTCATTTAGGACTCTCATCTCCTCATTGGATTGTAAATCTCTTGAGACAGAAACTGGCTTAAATTTCTCCTGAGTTCTTACAGTTCCTAGCAGAGTGCCAAGCCTGGACAGTTCTACCTTTGAGGCTGGTGACAACCTAGACATTGTTTACTATAATGTACCAGTGTATCTGTGATGCAACCATTGCATATCTCCATGTGAAAGTGCTTAAATATGTGAGTTTTTTGATTTGTTGTTTTGGTGTGACCTTCAGTTTTTTTTTTTTTTACTTAGCTTGGAAATGAAGGAGCCCATCAGTGGCAGAAAGTGCTATGTAGATGTTGCAGGTAATTAGAGATTTGTTAAGGAAGTTCATTATGGGCAAATTTAAAGTTACACTCAGCCAGAAGCTACCTTTGGAAATATCTCTTAGGAGGAAGGATGTTGCTATCTGCTATAACCTGAATATTTGTATCATTCCAATATTCATATGTTGAAACCTATGCCCAGTGTGACAGTATTTGGAGGCAAGGCTTTCAGGATCCCCTTAGGTCATGACAGGAAAGCCTTTATCAATGGGATTACTGCTCTTATAAGAGAGACATATAGGCCACCTTCTGCCATGTGAGAACACAGTGTAAAATGGATGTCTATGAACCAGGAAGTGGGTCTTTGACAAACAATGAAACTGCAAGTGCCTTGATTTTGTACTTCACAGGTTCTCAAACTGTGAGAAATAAATGCTTATTGTTTATAAGCCACCTATCTATATTACAATCTTTTGTTATAACAGACCTAATGAACTAAGACTATCTTTTTAGGGCTTAAATTAAAATGTATGGGGTTCTTATAATAAGAAAACCTATGAAGTTATGTGTTTTCAGTAATAACACATTTGCTGTTTGATAGTGTCTTTCCTGAGAAGAGGCAGAAATGATAGAGGTAGAAAACTCAAAAGGAGAAAATGCCTTGCCTACAAGTTTCTCATTCTAGAAGTCCTTCCTTGATATGTTAGAGAGAAACCAATAATGAATAAAAACTTTTCCACCTGAGAAAAAGAGCCCATGACTTCTGTTCACAAGACAAATAGAAATCTTCAGGCCACAACTAGGCCAGAAATAATTACATTTAAAAATAAATATTTAGGTTCCAGGATGGTGAACTACAGCGCTTCCATGTATCCCCAAGCCAGGCCGCAAACTCCACCAAGACAGATGCACCTTTGCTCAGGACTCTGTCCCATGCCTCTTCACCTGGCTGTTGGTGAGACAATAAAACCTGGAGTGCTGAAAAGACCAGAGTAAGACCATGTTACACCCATTAACGTCAGCTCAAGACCAGTGAGCACAGGAGATTAAGGAGACAGCACCACTGAATCCCATTGGCATTCTGCCATAGAAGTTCATACCATAAACCCAGGGAGTCAGAATAGAGCAATTTAAGAGGCAGAGGTTAACAAGAAGAGTCCCACAAACAATGGGAAGACAAAGAAACAATCCCCAAATGAAAGGAAAGGAGGAAGCCTCAGAAACAATGCTAACTGAAAAAGAGGCAACTCAAATAAAGATACTGAGTTCAAAGAAATGGTTATCAGGAAGCTCACTGAGCTCACAGAGAAATAGCAGAAACTACAGGGAAATTACAATGAACTCAAGGAAAACAATATTAACATGAAAAGGGAAATAGAAACTATGAACAAGGGCCAAGAGGAAATGAAGAATACAATTTCTGAATTGAAGAACACAGTAGAAGGAATGAAAATCAGACTTGATGAAGCAGAGGATCAGATCAGTGAGCTGGAGGACAAAGTAGAAAAAAACACCCAGAAAGAGCAAGAAAAGGGAAAGAGGCTCTGAAAGAATGAAGAGGGATTAAGGCAAATGCAAGACAACATGAAACGTAACGATATTCGTATATTAGGCATACCAGAAGGACAAGAAGAAGAGCAAGGGATAGAAAACCTGTTTGAAAAAGTAATGATGGAAAATTTCCCTAATATGAGGAGAGAAAAAGTCACCCAAATCCAGGAAACACAGAGAGTCCGAAGGAAGAGGAACCCAAAGAGGCCCACTGCAAGACACATCAGAATTAAAATGGCAAAATTCCAAGACAAAGAGAGGATATTAAAGGCAGCAAGGGAGAAAAAGGAAGTAACATAAAAGGGAGCCCCAATAAGTTTAGCAACTGAGTTCTCAGTGGAAACGCTCCAAGCCAGAAGAGAATGGCAAAAAATATTCCAAGAAATGAGAACCAGAGGCCTGCAACCAAGACTACTTTACCCAGCAAGTCTCTCAATCAAGATAGAAGGCCAAATAAAGAGTTTCCCAGACAAAAGAAGTCTAAAAGAATACACTTCCACCAAACCAGCTCTGCAACAGATGATAAAGGGACTGCTTTAAGGAAAGGACGGAAAAGAGAAAGGGAGAGGAACACAGGTAGGAAAAATGGCAATGAATAACTACCTATCGATAATAACCTTAAGCATAAATGGATTAAATGGTCCAATCAAAAGACATAGAATAGCTGAATGGATAAGAAAACATGACCCACACATATGCTGCCTACAAGAGACCCATCTCAGGACAAAAGACTTACACAGTCTGAAAGTGAAGGACTGGAAACTAATTTTCCAAGCAAAAGGATAGGAAAAAAAAAATCAGGGGTAGCAATACTAATATCAGACAAAATACACTTCCAAAGAAGGGTCATAAAGAGAGACCCAGAGGGTCACTTCATAATACTCAAAGGAAGAATCCACCAAGAAGACACAAACATTGTAAATATATATGCACCCAACATAGGAGCACCCAAGTACATAAAGAAAATCTTAGAAGACTTCAAGAAAGACATTGACAGCAAAACAATTATAGTAGGGGACTCTAACACCCCACTGTCAAAAATGGACAGGTCTTCCAAACAAAATGTCAAGAAGGATATTGTGTCACTTCACAATACCCTAGAGGAAATGGACTTAACTGATATGTATAGAGCTTTTCATCACAAAGAAGCAAAATACACCTTATTTTCATGTGCACATGGAACATTTTCAAAGGTAGACCACATGATACGACAAAAAGCAAGCGTCAAAAAATTCAAGAAAATTGAAATCATATCAAGCATTTTCTCTGACCACAAGGGACTGAAACTAGAAAACAACCGCAAAGAAAAAAACCGAAAACACTGAAAATCATGTAGACTGAATAGAATGCTATTAAACAATGAATGGGTCAAGAACGAGATTAGGGAAGAAATCAAAAACTTTCTAGAAACAAATGAAAATGAACTCACAAGAACCCAAAACCTATGGGACACAGCAAAGGCAGTCCTGAGAGGGAAGTTCATAGTGATACAGGCCTACGTTAAAAATATAGAAACATTTCAAACAAACAACCTTACCCTACGCCTACAAAAACTCGAGGAACAATAACAAAGACAGCCCAGAGCAAGCATAAAGAAGGAAATAACCAAGATCAGAGCAGAGTTTAATGACATAGAGACTAAAAGCACAATTCTAAGGATCAATGAATCCAGGAGCTGGTTCTTTGAAAAGATAAATAAAAATGACAAGCCTTTAAGTGGGCTCATCAAGAAAAAAAGAGAGAGGATCTAAATAAACACAATTAGAAATGAAAGAGGAGAGAATACAACTGATACCATAGAAATACAAAGAATTGTAAGAAATTACTAAGAAGAACTGTATGCCAAGAAATTTGAAAGCCTAGGTGAAATGGACACATTTCTAGAAAGATATAATCTTCCAAAACTGAATGAAGAAGAAGCAAAAAGCCTGAACAGACCAATAACAGCAGACAAAATTGAAGCAGTCATCAAAAAACTCCCAACACACAAAATCCCTGGACCAGACGGTTTCACAGGAGAATTCTACAAAGTATTTAAGGAAGAGCTAACCCCTATCCTACACAGACTATTCGAAAAAATCAAAACTGATGGAAGACACCCAAACTCTTTTTATGGAGGCAGCATCATCCTAATCTCAAAACCAGATAAAGACACAAAGAAGAAAGAAAACTTCAGGCCAAAATCTCTGATGAACATAGACGCTAAAATTCTCAACAAAATATTGGCAAGCCACATCCAGCAATACATTAAAAAGATCATACACAATGTTCAAGTCGGATTCATCCCAGGGATGCAAGGATGGTACAATATTCGCAAATCAATAAACATAATACATCACACCAACAACAGCAAAGACCAAAATCACATGATCATATCAATATATGCAGAAGAAGCATTTTATAAGACACAGCACCCATTTCTGATAAAAACACTCAGCAAAGTGGGAATACAGGGAGCATTCCTCAACATAATAAAGGCCATAAATGAGAGACCTACAGCCAACATCATACTCAATGGACAAAAACTTAGAGCTTTCCCACTAAGATCAGGAACAAGACCAGGATGCCCTGTCTCACCACTCCTATTCAACATAGTATTGGAAGTCCTAGTCACAGAAATCAGACAAGAAAAAGAAATAAAAGACATCCAAATTGGAAAGGAGGAAACGAAACTATCACTGTTTGCAGATGACATGATAGTGTACATGGAAAAGCCTATAGACTCCACCAAAAAAATACTCGACCTAATAAATGAATTTCGCAAAACAGTTGGATACAAAGTCAATACTCAGAAATCAAAGGCATTCCCGTATACCAACAATAAAACTGCTGAAACAGAAGTTATGAAAAAATCCTATTTGATATAGCAACAAGAAAATTAAAGTACCTAGGAATAAACCTAACCAAGGAGGCAAACGACCTGTATTCAGAAAACTACACAACACTGAAGAAAGAAATTAAGGAAGACACAAACAAATGGAAGCATGTACCATGCTCATGGATTGGAATAATTAACATCATCAAAATGGCCATACTACCCAAAGCTATTGATAGATTCAATGCAATCCCTATTAGAGTACCCATGACATATTTCACAGATATAGAACAAACATTTCAGAAAATTATATGGAACCATAAACGACCCCAAATAGCTGCAGCAATTTTAAGAAAGAAGAACAAAGCAGGAGGGATCACAATAGCTGATATCAAACTGTATTACAAGGCCACTGTAATCAAAGCAGCCATGTACTGGCATAAAAACAGGCACATAGACCAATGGAACAGAACAGAGAGCCCAGAAACAAACTCAAGTCTTTACGGTCAATTAATCTTTGACAAAGGAGGCAGGAGAATAAAATGGAGCAAAAACAGCCTCTTCAACTGATGGTGTTGGGAGATCTGGAGAGCTACGTGCAAAAAATGAAACTCGATCACCAACTTACGCCATATACAAAAATAAACTCAAGATGGATAAAAGACTAAAATATAAGTTGTAACACCATAAAAGTCCTCGAGGAAAACATTGGCAGGAAAATCTCAGACATTCCACGCAGCAACATCCTCACAGCAGGAGACCCTAAAGCAAGGGACATAAAGGAAAGAATAAAGAAATGGGACCTCATCAAAATAAAAAGCTTTGCAAGGCGAAAGGAAACAGCACCAAATTACAAAGAGAACCAACAGTATGGGAAAACATATTTGCCAATGATACCTCAGACAAGGGGCTGATCTCCAAAATATATAAAGAACTCACACGACTCCACTGCAGGAAGACAAACAACCGAATAAAAATTGGGCAAAGGACTTGAACAGACACTTCTCCAAGGAAGACATACAGAGGGCCCAGTGACATATGAAAATATGCTCAGCATCACTAGCCATCAGAGAGATGCAAATTAAAACCATAATGAGGTACCATCTCACACCAGTCAGAGTGGCCAACATAAATAAATCCACAAACAAATGTTGGAGAGGATGCCGAGAAAAGGGAACCCTAGTGCACTGTTGGTGGGAATGCAGACTGGTGCAGCCAGTGTGGAAAACAGTATGGAATTTCCTCAGAAAACTAAAGATGGAACTGCCCTTTCACCCAGCAATTCCGCTGCTGGGATTATACCCTAAGAACCCTGAAACACCAATCCAAAAGAACCTGTGCACCCCAATGTTCATAGCAGCACAATTTACAATAGCCAAGTATTGGAAGCAACCTAAGTGCCCATCAGCTAACGAGTGGATCCAAAAACTATGGTATATTTACACAATGGAATTCTACGCAGCAGAGAGAAAGAAGGAGCCTATAGCGTTTGCCGCAGCATGGATGGAACTGGAGAGCATTATGCTAAGTGAAATAAGCCAGACCGTCAGGGACAAATACCATATGATCTCACCTTGAACTGGAACATAATAAACAGAAGGAAAAAGGGAACAAAATATAACCAGAAACATTGAAGTTAAGAACAATCAATAATAGTCAGGGGGGAGTGGGGAGGGGACAGTGGGTAGAGGGGATTACAGGAACTACTGTAAAGGACACATGGGGAAAATCGAGGGGTAGGGTGGAGGTGTGGGTGGAGGTGTGTTCAGCTGGTGTAGGGTGGAGGGATGGGGAGAAAAGGCATACAAGTGTAATTGAATAACAATAAAAATTTGTAAAAATAAAAATAAATGAAAATAAAAAGTCCCTGAAAGGTATTTTGAGTCTCGTGATAGTTGCACTACATAACTAAACACATTTTATGATTTTTGGCATTTATACTGATATCTCGATAACTGTGGGTCATAACCTTGTGAGAAACGTGTTTGGCATTCTTAAATGAGGCATGGTATTTTAGAGACACATTTAGAAGAAGAAGCAGAAACTTTGCATGTTATTCCAGTTTGGAAAAGTCATTTAACTTCCTGAACTTCAGTTTTGACATCTAGAAAATGAAATGATGATAATAATTGCCCTTCCATACAGATGTGTTTTGAGAATCCAACTGGAAACTACTATGTGAAACAGTGTTGTAAAACTGTACATAGCATATACCTACTCAGTGTTGCCAGTGTACAATGCTAAATAGCAAATGAAGCAGAATACTGTCATGCACTCAATGAATATTAAAAGGCTTACCTGCCTCCTAATACCAGGTTAAATCTCCTTTTTTTCCCCCTAGTGTTATTTCAATATCTTGGAAGATTCTATTTGATTAGCTCTCTCCTAAGGCCCTTAGCATGATATAACGGTTTCCAGAATCTTCCTTAGCCAAGCAACTCCACTTGCTAATCCTCATGATTATACAAACTTCATAATGTCTTTAACTATGTTTTCTGCAGGAAGGTGAAACAGGTATCCACCCTTCTGGGTCATAGTTAAATAGTCATTAGGAGCCCTCCATTCTTGCCTCATCTCTGCTAGTTTCTCATTATTCAACCTCTTATAAATCATTTAACTTTTTATGCCAGTATTTCCTCATATATAAAATGCAAAATAATCTTTGCTTTTTATCTGCTTCACAAGCATGGTTTGTTAGGCTGATAATAGTCCTCCCTTCAAAAAAATCCATGTCCTAGTATCTGAATGGGTATTCAGATACTGAATGGGTAGTATCTGAGCTTTAGATGACAAAAAAAAAAAGAGCCTTTGCAGATGTGAACAAACTAAGGATTTTAAGATGGGGAAATTATACTGGATTATTTGGTAGAATCTAAATACAACCACATGTTCCTTATAACAGAGAGATTTGACAGCACACAAAAGAGAAGGAGGTAACGTGGTCACAGAGGCAGAGTGATGTGGTCACAAATCAAGGAATTATAGCAGTCACCAGAGTCCGGAAGAGTTAAGGAACACGAAATCCTCCCCTGGATGCTCTGGAGGTAGTTTGGTCCTATCAACACCTTCATTTTGGCCCAATGATGCTAATTTCAGACTTCTGACTCTCAAACTGTGAGAGAGTAGATTTCTGTTGTTTCAAACCACTATGTGATAATCTGTTATAGTAGCCACAGGAAATTAATACTGGTGGTATAAATATGAAAAGCTTCTGGTACACAAAAAATAACCAATTATATTAAACTGAACTCAAATAAAATGAAATATTAAAAGTATGAAGTACCATTCATTTGTAAGAAATAGTTGTAACTTGATTTTAGTTTTCCTATTGCTGGTTTTAGGGAATTCATGTTTAGTATGTAAAAATGTTGCTCCAATAATGGTGGACTGTTTAAAGTCAATGGAGGTAGTTAAAAGAATATTATACATGAGGGAGAGTTTAATATTCAAATTAGTCATGTGAACTCTAGAGTTATGACCTCTGTGTTTAGACTGAATCAATCCATCAGGCTTGGAAAATATAGTCTGTTAGGTTCCTCAAGAGTTAATGGCCAAGATCTCTAAACTTCCCTCACTTCAAGGGCTGTGGTTGTCAAATGGAACTGATTTTGACCCCCTTCCCTAGAGAACATTTTGGATATCTCATTGGTTGTCACAATATTTTTGGGTATTGATAGTAATGCTATCAATAATGTAGCATTAGGCTTTACAGTAAAAATAAGACAATAATTTACTGATGTAAAATAAAAATAAGACAATATTTTACTGATGTCTTAGTCAGTGGAGGCCACAGATGCTGCTAAACATATTAAAATGCATAGGACAGCACCACAACAAATAAATATCTGGCTTAAAACATCAAGAGTGCCAAAAGGCAATTTCATCTTTGTGTGAACGTGATAGAGTGCAGTTACACAAACCTAGATGTGATAGCCTACTACTCTAATTGTAGTTGATATACTTTTATAGGACTGGCAACATAGTAGGGTTTTTTTTACATGAGCATCACCACAAATGTAATTGAGTAACTGTAGTGTAGTCTTTGACAATTGCCTTTTTGTAATGCAAGTGCTTCGATTCCCAAGACATTCACTTCAAAGACAAGAATCTCAAATAAACACACTGCCAGCCACTCAATTAGATAGAGACCAGCTTCCTCCTCTTTAAAACTCTAGGTTCCCACCCTTGACCACAATGAAAGCAGAAACCAGGCCTGTGCATTCCTTCAGCTGAATTCACTCTCATTCTCTCTTCTCTCTTTCTTCTTCCCCTCTCTCTCCCTCACTTTCTCCTTTCCTCTCTCTCCCTCTCCCGTCCCACTCACCTCACTTGAATGTGTGCACCCCATGTACCTTGTATACTCCAGAGCCTTTAAGTAATAAACTTATTTTTTTCCAATTTTCCTAGTGGTTGTTGCTGAAAGGCACCCTGCAATTTTAATAAGAACCACAATGGTTGGTCCTATTGTCACATTGGTTTAGAAAGGTGAGATGTTCCTGGAAAGCTCACCTGAGCCCAGTAAGCAATGACCCCAGGCATTTCCAGCCTATAGCATTACTATCAATAGACTGAGACTGGCACAAAACACTAATACCACATTAGGACCATTAGGACGGCTACCCGCTACCGTGTCACTAGGTAAGAAGAATTTTGCAGCTGCGTTATAATCTTATGAGCCCACCATTGTGGAGTGTAGTCTGTTGTTGACTGAAACATCATTATGTGGCACATAACTGTAGTTTTTTCTGGACAGGTAGATATGGGTGTTTGTTTATTGGTATTTTGATTTTTTCCTTCTTATTCCTTATTTTCAGCTTCTGACCTTTTTGTAATGAACATTGTTAACTTTTGCAATAGAAGAAAATCTCTTTAAAGATACTCTGCTTATCTCCCCATCCTTGGAGATCAATCAGGGGGCACTTTCACCCTTGCCTCCTGTCCTGGAAGTGGAATACTGAGCACCAAGTCCCCAAACAGTTTGAGTAATTATAAAGCTGAGAGAATCTTAAATTTCTGCTTCCAGCCTTGGTGTATAAAAAGAAACACTGGATTTGAAATGTCTAGATCTGCTTTTGAGTCTTAGAAAATATACATAATCTGTGAAATGGAGGTCATATCTCAATTGTTTAGAAATGACATGGCGCATGTGAAAGTTCTCTGCAGCTGTTATTGCTCTTTAAACGTGAATTGTTGGGAGGGAAGGGGATAAAAGGCATACAACTGTAATTGAATAACAATAAAAAATAAATTAAAAAAAATAAAATTATAAAAAAATAAATAAAATAAATGCTAAAATTCCTTTACAATACAACAAACAAGTATGTAAATATAAATAAATAAACAATTGAATTAAAAAAATGTGAATTGTTATTAGTGCACATACAGCAGCTACATTTCATCTTGCCTAAAAATGCCAAATATCAAGGGATTACCTGGTCTTGATGACATTCTTGTGTATCTTTTGCTTATTTGGGTAAGAAATTATGCCTTTTTTATATTCTTGCCCACAAAATCCATCTGGAAGCACCACAACTGCAGGGTTCACCAGGGGTGGGGCTGAGAGAAAGAGAGATATAGAGAGATAGAGATAGATAGATAGATAGATAGATAGATAGATAGATGATAGATAGATAGAATATGTTATGTACTAAAATATTTTTAATTTTAAATGTAACATATTGGAACTGAAAAAAGAATGTACAGAGAGGTTATCTGGGTATAGGACTTGGCTTGAGATGCTCTGGGGATGGTGGTGGGAGACTTACATAGTCAAATAAGTCTGGCAAAAATAAATAAAACTAAATACTACATAGTTTACTACTAGAATTCTCTCATAGATGCTCAACATACATTAGAACATTAAAGGCTATAAAAAGTCCTACAGTAAAGGTGACTGTTTGCCTTTGTTTATCCCAACGTTTTCCAGACAGATTTGATTTTCTCCTGTGTAACACTTGTTAACATTATGGATGAACACATGCCGGGCAACATTGTCTTGAGTGATTATCCCAGAGAGGATTGGTCTCCCACATGGTATGATGTAACAGACACAGTAATAATCAATACCCTGGTTCCCAATTTAATAGATGGTAATGTTGGTTTGATGAAAGGAAAACCAAATAACTGGGTTGGAACCAATACATGTGTGTGACTTGAGGAAGAGGGAAATGAAGGACTGTGTGTATGTATCTTGCTGAAAAATCTATGGAATTGGGATTGATAGATAAGAACATCTAGTTAAGATATTTATATATGGGAAAACTGCGACTCAGAGAGGAAAAGTCACTTCTTTGAGATGACAAGCCTCCCACTTACCACCTACCAGTTTAGTTTTACCTCTATGCCATTTTGTTTTCTGGCCTTTCCAGGTGGAGGAAAAAAGGTTAAAGAAAGAGTAGAAGAAACATTTTTCCAAGTCTAACAGCACTATATAGGGTTAGGAGGATTCTGTCATTTGTTATTTTATTGGAGTTTCATAAATCCTCTGTCAAGGAGAAGAACAAGGGTTACTATGTAAAAATTCCTAAGAGGGTCAAAAATCAGAATAGGTTAACTGATTAAGGTCCCGTGGTTAGTAATAGTACTAGGACTAGAACTCAAGTGTGCTGCTTATTCTGTTTGCCAACTCCAACATTATATATATATATAACACATATATATTATATATATAACACATATATATTTATATATATTATATATATAACACATATATATTTATATATTATATATATATATTTTTCTGTCTATAAGGTATCCATCCATGTAATATGAAAAATAGAGACATTTCTCGAAGAAGATACAAGACACAAGAAACACTGTAACTTGTACATAGGACAATGACACTTCAGTCCCCTTCAAAGTAAGCACCTTGGGACCTTACACAGTTCTCCCACTCACCATCAGCTGCCCCATAGTATTTTCCTGAATCTCATCGACTGTCTGAAATCTCTTCCTTTTCAAAGGTGATTTTAGTTTTTGGAAAAGCCAGAAGTTGCAGGGCACCAAATCTGGGCCATAGGGTACTGAGTCACCTGGGTGATTTGACATTTTGCTAAAAACTCTACACAAGATGTGATGTATGAGCAGGCACATTGTTGTGATGAAGCTGCCAATCACCAGTTGCCCATAGCTGCAGGCCTTCTGAATCATCTGAATAGATTCCACAGAGAAATGTTCAAGCTTGATGCAAAATCTGATGCAGATTCATTCCTCTACTCTCTGTCATTTTGAATGTGACAGCCACACAGTACACATGCTCACTCAATGTCATCTATTGCCCCCACTGACTAGTACAGTGAAGTCATCATTGTTCACACGTGACCATTCCAGTCCACTCTTCTCAGCTGTCTGGTTACAATTTGTCGCACAAACCATTCTTGTTATATTAACAATGGCTGGCCATTTTTCTGGACAGGTATATATATCCCATATCCATTCATTGCCTTGCTCTGAGCCTTAAGAAGCTACTCTGGCAGAACATATAGTTTAGATCCTTTGCTGGCTGGTTTCTAATTGGGATCAGCCAATGGGAGTTTCCAGAAGAATACTGAAGGGTGGGAAGAGATACAGCTCAAGATATTTCTTCTCTACTTCCTCCCTGCTTTGGTGGCATTTCCTTGGTGCTGTGACTCCAGCTTCTGCCAGGAAGATCTCCCTTCAAGGTTCTAGTTCTTATTATTTTCTCCTCTTCTTCCTTTACCTCTAGGATTAACAAGGGAACCATGGTGTTGCTAGTCTCTGGGTACTTCCTCACCCCATTGTTTATTCTCTTTATTAGAATCTTTTGAGTATCTGGGGGAAGGGATTCTGTTTCCTGCTGAGGCCCTGACTTATACAGTGTGTCTTGTAAACTCAACATATGCAGCTCTTCTCCTCTATCATCTGGTTTGGTAATGCAGAGCAGGGATTAGAGGTGTTTACTAATGCACTGTCCCTCTGCTCCAAATTTCATAGAAGTTCAGACACAGAAAAAGAACACTCGTGACAAAAGATGTCTTTACATTGCTCCATCTGATCTTGAGACCACTTCTGTCAGAAAACCCTTTTTTAAAAAATTGTGTAGAAATGCACATCATATAAAATTTATCGTATTAAACATTTTTAGGTGTATAGTTCAGTAGTATTAAGTACATTCATGTTGTTGTGCAGTCAATCAGCAGAACTCTTTTCATCTTGCAAAACTGAAATTCCATACCCATTAAACAAAATCTCCCCTTTTCCTCCTTCCCCCAACCCCTAGAAACCACCATTCCACTTATATAAGTACAATCATACCATCGTTTTTTGTCTGCCTTATTCCACTTTGCATAATATCTTCAAAGTTCTTCCATGTTGTAGCATGTGTCAGAACCACCTTCATTTTAAGGCTAAATAATATTCCACTGTATGTATATAACACAGTTTTTTACCCATTCATCACTTAACGGATATTTAGGTTGTTTCCAAATATTGACTATTATGAATAATGTTGCTATGAACATGAATAAACAAATATCTCTTCAATACCCTGCTTTCAGTTCTTTTGTATATACACACAGAAGTGGAATTGTGGGTTCATATGATAGTTCTATTTTTAAATTCTTTGAAGGAACTTACACATTGTTTTCTGTACTGCCTGTACTATTTTAAATTCCCACCAGCCATGCACAAAGTTTCTAATTTCCCCACATCCTCTCCAATACTTGTTATTATTATTATTTGACAATGGTCATCACATGGGTATAAGGTGGTAAATTACTGTGTTTTTTTTGTATTTTATTTAGTCTTCATTTATTATTATCCATTATCCTTTAGTCCCCTATACGCCCTGCCCCTTAGCAATCACCACACTGTTGTCCATGTCCATGAGTCAATTTTTTTCCTTTTTGCGCAATCCCTCCACCCCGTAACCTCCCCCCACCCCACTAACTGCCATCCTGCTCTCCATCTATGAGTTTGTTCCCATTTGCTTTGTTAGTCAGTCTGTTCATTACATTCCACAATGAGCGAAGTCATATGGTATTTGTCTTTTTCTGAATAGCTTATTTCACTTAGCATAATGTTCTTCAGGTCTATCCATACTGTTGTAAAGGGTAAAATTTTCTTGTTTTTATAGCCTAGTATTCCATTGTGTAAATGTCCCAGACTTGTTTCATCTACTCATCTACTGACAGACACTTGGGCTGCTTCCATATCTTGGTGTTTGAAAATAATGCTGCAGTGACCATAGGAGTGCTTATGTTCTTTCAAAATAGTGTTTTGGGTTCCTTACGATATATTCCCAGAAGAGGAATTGCTCAGTCAAAAAGAAGATTGATTTTTAATTTTTTGAGATATCTCCAATTTGCCTTCCACAGTGGATGTACCAGTCTGCATTCCCACCAATGTGCAAAAGGGTTCCCCTTTCTCCACATCCTCACCAATACTTGTTCTTTGTTGATTTATTGACATTCTGACAATTATGAGATTGTACTCACTGTGGTTATAATTTGCATTTCTCTGATGATTAGTGACATTAGGTATCTTTTCTTTTTTTTTGAAAAAATAATTTATTCTTTTTGAGTTTTTTATTGTTATTCAGTTAGAGTTGTCTGCATTTTCTCCCCATCCCTCCACCCCACCCCAGCCAATCCCACCTCCATCCCCCGCCTCGACCCTCCCCCTTGGTTTTGTCCATGAGTCCTATATACTAGCTCCTGTAAACATCTCTCCCCACTATCCCCTCCTCACTCCCCTCTGGCTATTGTTAGATTGTTCTTAACTTCAATGTCTCAGGTTATATTTTGTTTGCTTTGTTCTTTTGTTGATTATGTTCCAGTTAAAGGTGAGATCATATGGCATTTGTCCCTCACCACCTGGCTTATTTCACTTAGCATAAAGCTCCCCAGTTCCATCCATGCTGTGGCAAAGGGTATAAGCTCCTTCTTTCTCTGAGCTGCATAGAATTCCATTGTGTAAATGTACCATATTTGTTTGATCCACTTGTTTTGAGATGGGCACTGAGGTTGCTTCCAGTACATGGCTATTGTAAATTGTGCTGCTATGAATATTGGGGTGCATAGGTTCTTTTGGATGGGTGTTTCAGGGTTCCTGGGGTATAATCCCAGCAGCAGAATTGCTAGGTCAAAGGGCAGTTCCATTTTTAGTTTTCTGAGGAAATTCCATACTGTTTTCCACAGTGGCCACACGAGTTTGCATTCCCAGCAACAATGTACTAGGGTTCCCTTTTCTCCACATCCTCTCCAACATTTGTTTGTGGATTTGTTTATGTTGGCCACTCTGACTGGTGTGAGATGGTACCTCATTGTGGTTTTAATTTGCATCTGTTTGATGGCTAGTGTTGGGATATCTGGACAGCTACGTGCAAAAAAATGAAACTCGATCACCAACTTACACCATACACAAAAATAAATTCAAGGTGGATAAAAGACTTAAATATAAGTCATAACACCATAAAAGTTCTAGAGGAAAACATTGGCAGGAAAATCTCAGACATTCCATGCAGCAACATCTTCACAGACACGTCCCCCAAAGCAAGGAATATAAAGGAAATAATAAACAAACGCGACCTCATGAAAATAAAAAGTTTCTGCATGGCTAAAGAAAACAACATTAAAATAAAAAGAGAACCAAGAGTATGGGAAAACATATTTGCCAATGATACCTGAGACAAGGGCCTGATCTCCAAAATATATAAAGAACTCACACAACTTTACTCCAGGAAGACAAACAACCCAATTAAAAAATGGGCAAAGGACTTGAACAGACACTTCTCCAAGGAAGACATACAGAGGGCCCAGAGACATATGAAAAGATGCTCAGCATCACTAGGCATATTTTCATACGTCTATTGGCCATTTGTATGTCCTCTTGGGGGAAGTGTCTATTCAGTTCCTTTGCCCATTTTATAATTGGGTTGTTTTTATTTTTGGTGTTGGGTTTTATAAAGTTTGGATATTATCCTCTTATCAGGTATAGTGGTGAACATGTACTCCCATTCTGTGGGTTTTTTAATGTTGTTGATATTTTCCTTTGCTGTGCAAAACCTTTTTCGTTTGGTGTAGTCCAATTTTTGTATTTTTTCTTTTGTTTATCTTGCCTGGGAAGATATATCTGATACAAAATTTCTACAAGCAATATCTGAGATTTTGCTGCATGTGTTTTCTTCTAGGATATTTATGGTTTCAAGTTTAACATTTAAGCCTTTGATCCATTTTGAATTTATTTTTGACAGTGATGTAAGAAGGTGGACTGCTTTCAATTTCCTGCACATATCTGACCAATTTTCCCAATACCATTTATTAAATAAACTACTTTTAGCACATTGTATGTGCTTGCTTCCTCTGTCAAATATTAATGGACTATAGAACTGTGGGTTTATTTCTGGGCCTTCCCGCTCTTTTACCAAACTCATTTCATTGGTTGAGCAGTTTTTGGTGGAGTATATAGGATTTTCCATGTACACTATCATGTCATCTGCAAACAATGACAGATTTGTTTCCTCTTTTCTAATTTGGACACCTTTTATTTCCTTATCTAGTCTGATTACTGTGGCTAGGACTTCCAATACTATGTTGAATAGAAGTGGTGAAATTGGACAATATTGCCTTGTTCCTGATCTTAGTGGGAAAGTTCTAAGTTTTTGTCCGTTGAGTATGATGTTGGCTATAGGTCTCTCATATATGTCCTTTACTATGTTGAGGAATGCTCCCTCTATTCCCACTTTTCTGAGTGTTTTTATCATAAATGGGTGCTGTAACTTATCAAATGCTTTTTTCCACATCTATTGATATGATCATGTGAGTTTTGTCTTTGCTTTTGTTTACATGATATCATGTTTATTGACCTGTGAATATTGTACCATCCTTGCATCCCAGGGATGAAACCCACTTAGTCATGGTGTATGATCTTTTTAATGTATTGCTGGATGCAGTTTGCCAATATTTTGTTGAAGATTTTAGCCTCTATGTTCATCAGCGATATTGGCCAGAAGTTTTCTTTCTTCGTTGTGTCTTTATCTGGTTTTGGGATTACGATGATGCTGGCTTCATAAAAAGAGTTTGGGAGTCTTCCATCAGTTCGGATTTTTTCGAATAGTCTGTGGAGAATAGGGGTTAGCTCTTCCTTAAATGCTTTGTAGAATTCTCCTGTGAAACTGTCTGGTCCAGAGCTTCTGTGTGTTGGGAGTTTTTTGGTTAGTACTTCTATTTTGTCTCCTGTTATTGGTCTCTTCAGGCTTTCTGCTGCTTCTTCTTTCAGTTTTGGAAGATTATATTTTTCTAGAAATGGGTACATTTCACCTAGTTTTTCAAATTTCTTGGCATATAGTTCTACATAGTAATTTCTTACAATCCTTTGTACTTCTGTGGTCTCAGTTGTAATCTCTCCTCTTTCATTTTTGATTGTGTTTATTTTGGTCCTCTCTCTTTTTTTTCTTGATGAGCTTACTTGAAGGCTTGTCCATTTTGTTTATCTTTTCAAAGAACCAACACCTGGATTTACTGATCCTTAGAATGTGCTTTTACTTTCCATGTCATTTAATTATGCTCTGATCTTGGTTATTTCCTTACTTCTACATGCTCTGGGTTTTCTTTGTGGTTGTTATTCAAGTTTTTTATAGATGTAGGATTAGGTTGCTTATTTGTATTGTTTCTATCTTTTTTTGGTAGGCCTGTATCGCTATGAACTTCCCTCTCTGGACAGCCTTCACTATGTCCCATAAGTTTTGTGTTGTTGTGAGTTCATTTTCATTTGTTTCCTGAAACTTTTAAAATTTCTCCCCTGATGTCATTCTTCACCCATTCATTTTTTAATAGCATGCTATTCAACCTCCATGTTTTTGAGTGTTTTGGTTTTTTTCCTTGAGTTTTGTTTCTAGTTTCATTCCCTTGTGGTCAGAGAAAATGTTTGATATGATTTCAATTTTCTTGAATTTGTTGAGGCTTGTTTTGTGTCGTATCATGTGGTCTATCTTTGAAAATGTTCTATGTGCATTTGAAAAGAATGTGTATTTTGCTTCCTTGGGATGAAAGGCTCTATATATATCAGTTAAGTTCATTTCTTCCAAGGCCTTGTTCAATGCCACAATATCTTTGTTGATATTTTGTTTGGAAAATATGTCCATCTTTGACACTGGGGTGTTAAAATCCCGTGTTATAATTGTGTTGTTGTCAATATGTTTTTTGAAGTCCTCCAAGATTTTCTTTATGTATTTGGGTGCTCCTATGTTGAGTTCATATACATTTAAAATGTATATGTCTTCTTGATGGATTCTCCCCTTGAGAATTATGAAGTGACTTTCTGGGTCTCTTTTTATAGCCCTTGTTTTAAAGTTTGTTTTGTCTGATATGAGTATTGCTACCTTTTTTTTTTCTATTTACTTGGAGAATTTGTTTCCAGCCCTTCACTTTCAGTCTGTGTAGGTTTTTTGTCCTGATGTGGGTCTCTTGTAGGCAGCATATGTGTGTGTCATGCCTTCTGATCCATTCAGCTATTCTATGTCTTTTGATTGGAACATTTCATCTGTTTATGTTTAAGATTATTATTGATAGGTGTTTATTCATTGCCATTTTTTTGTTCCTGTGTTCCTCTGTTAGTCTTTTTCTTCCTATTCCCAAAGCAGTCCCTTTAGCATCTCTTGCAGAGCTGATTTTGTTGGAGGTATATTGTTTTAGACTTCTTTTGTCTAGGATGCTACTTATTTTGTTTTCCCTTTTAATTGAGAGCCTTTCTGGATAAAGTGGCCTTGGTTGCAGTCCTCTGGTTCTCATTACTCGGAATATTTCTTACCATCTCTTCTGGCTTGGAGCCTTTCCATTGAGAAGTCAGCTGCTAGTCTCATTGGGGCTCCCTTTTATGTTTCTTCCTGTATCTCCCTTGCTACCTTTAAGATCCTCTCTTTGCCTTGGAATTTTGTCATTTTAATTATAATGTGTCTTGCAGTGTGCCTCTTTGGGTTCCTCTTGCTTGGGACTCTGTGCGTTTCCTGGAATTGTGTTACTTTTTCTTTCATCAAATTAAGGCAGATTTCCATTATTACTTTTTCAAACAGGTTTTCTATCCCTTGTTCTTCTTCTTCTCCTTCTGGTATTCCTATTATACTGATATTATTATATTTCATGTTCTTGCAGCCACCTTAGCACCTGTTCATTCTTTCTGAGTCAATATTCCTTTTATTGCTGTATCTGGGTGTTTCTTTCTACCTTGTCCTTCAGCTCCTCTGCTTCATGCAGCCTGCTTGTAATTCCTTCTAGTTTGTTTTTTATTTCTGACATTTTATTTTCATTTCTTCCTGGTTTTTGTTTATAGTTTCTATTCCCTTTTTCATGCTGATGCACTTCTCACTCAGTTCATTGTAATTATCTGTGAGTTCCCTGATCATCTTCATAACTGTTATTTTGAATTCTATGTCTGATAGTTTAGCTACCTCCATTTTATTTAGCTCTTTTAGTGGGGAGTGTTCGATTCCTTTTGATTGCATGCTCTTTTCTTTGTCTTCCCATTTTAGGTGACTCTTTTTGTTTGTTTCTGCACTTCCTGATGTTTCACTTTTCTAGCTGTCATTGTAGGGTGAACTTCTATGGTAGGAATTCTATGGGGTTCAGTGGTGTGGTCTCTTTGATCTCCTTGTTTGGATGCTCTAGGTTTTCCTTCTCTTCTATTTGAGTGGACTGTCTTGTTGTACTTGGGTTTTTACCTTTTGGTGGTTCCTTTGTTGGTGTTTTTTCTCCTCCAGCAGGTATACGGATGTTCGCAGCTCCCATCTATCCTTGTATATGATCAGTGGCAGGCAGTAGGCAAAAAGGATTAACAAAGCAGGAGAGGAGGAAAGATGGTGGCAAGATAGGTGGGAACAGAGTTAACTTCCCTCTGCATCTGGGTGAAACACCTACCCAATCTACTGAGGAACAATGTGGACAGTCAACAGTACCCCAGCTTTTATGAAGATAGGAGACCAAAAAGTATAGAGGACACCGAAAAAACAGATGGTAAGGGGATTGCTTCATGAAAAAAAGGTCCCTGGGACCACCTTGGGGAATAGGGCGACTGCAGCCCCAGGCCCGCGCACAATGGGCCTGTTGCAGGACTCCTGGGAGAGAGCCGAGTTAATGGCTCCCTCCCCTGCCAAACAAGGCTTGACCAGCACTGAGAGAGACCTTGTTGCCTGAAGTCATAAGGAGGGTAATAAGGATAAAGTGGTAAACACACAGAGACCATGGGTGCCAGCTGGAGAGAGTTGAGAGTTGGGCCATTTGGGGCCCTAACCTGGACAGTCCCTGGTCTAGCTGGAGAGGTGGGCTGTGTGAGAGGACAGGCCCTTCCTCCTATGGAGTGGCAGGATTGAGGAGGATTTTCTCAAAAAGAAAAAGACCCTTGGGGGCTCTTTGGGGAATTCTGCAGCAACAGCTCCAATCTCCTATCCACCCAGCAGCCTGGTGCTCCCGTGGGGCTGTGCGGTGCAGGGAGCAAAAATCTGAAGCCTGGGGGGCAGCTGGAGGGAGAGTGCACACCTCCGGTGGTTCTGAGACCATGGGTGCCCACTGGATCACAGAAGGCCCTGTGCGTGCACACCCATAGGCCAGAGGAGGGTGATCGCCTGAACCTGTGGGTCCGGGGGCCACTGGAGAGCTGGACTGGAGGCTGCCCAAGAGCTGGTCTGCTGGTCAGGATGGAGAAAAGCTTGGCTGGGCCCCATGAGTTGGCTGCAGCCAAAAATACCAGCAAAACTTGCTTGGCTAGTTTGAAGCCAGCAGGCTTGTTTTTTTTTGTTTTTGGTTTTTTTTTTAAGTAATACTTTATTATTATTATTTTTTAATTTTTTCTTTCTTTTAACACCTTCTTCCTTTCTTTTCTTCATTGTTGTTCTACTTCTTCTTTCTCTCCCTTTATATCTCTTCTTCCTTCCGTCGTTTTTGTTTTTTGTTTTTTGGGTTTTAAATCTCCACAAGTGAGAAAATAAAAACCTGGAACTCTGAAAAGACTAGAGTTGGACCCAAACAGATGGCACACCAACAGCTGAGACAGTGAAATAAATTTCACTTTGCTACTCCAGAGAACTTGCAAGTTATTGTATATTTGTATTATTATTTTTTCATTATTCTTACATCACTCATCTTATTAGTATTTTTGTATCTCTCCTTTTTCTGTTTAGTCTTCTTTGCTTGACTGGTTATTTTGCATTGTTTGACTGGTTTCCCCTTGTTCTCTTTTTCACACTGTGTAATTAATTAACTGTCTTTCACTTCACTTGTGTTCCATTAGCACACAACTCTAGGACCTATAATCCCTGTTCTAGCTATCCAAGCCACATAGATTCTGTCATATGATTGTTGCTCCATTACTATTGTAAATAATAGCTGTTCCATATATCTGTAAATACTACACACAACCACTCCCAGATCTCAGCCCACTTCACTGTTTCCTGAACTTTATTACTGGTGTGGTTAACTCCATTCTCTCAGATATTACACTTATTTTCTACCCTTTACTCTCACTTTACCTAATATTCTGATCTCCCAAGAGCTCACAGCTTTCTAGATCCAACTCACAATCTTTCCTGCCCCACAACAAGAGTCTTATCTTCTTTCCACCCTTTCTAAAAAGTGGCTAGGTGGATGAATTATTATGGTTAACACTATATATATCCAAAGGATCTCCTATCTCTTCTCTAAGGACTGGTATTTTAATAATCATATAACACACTCCTTCTCTCTTAAACCACTTTGCATCCCCCCTACAATCTGTCATAAAAAAGAGTACATAGAAGCTGTGAACACCAGGATACCTCCTGGAAGAGGAAACCCACCAACAAAGGAAACACCAACAGCTAAGAACAGGAGAAGGTGAAGGAGGGAAGGGAAGTCACACTAACTCAACACAGGACCTATCTGGAAATGCAACTAAGTAGTGGAGAAATTACTAAGAACAAACAACTGAACAAGAGCAAGAGGAAAGCCTCAAAACCTTGTACACATGGAAGAACCAGCTCCAACAAAACCTACCCATGCCTGCACAACAGAAAACAAGAGGTGGGGGACAGACTGACCCACATTTAACCAGCTGGTGGGAAAGACCCACCAAAGAAAGACCCACCAAAGAAAGACCCAACAAGAACCAAAAATCAAAGACATACACAGAGCCAACATAAACCACAGCCTAAGACCAGTAAGATCAGGAAATCAAGGAGACTACCACCAAATCTCACAGCTATTCTATCACAGAAGTTTACACCATAAACCCAGGGGGTCAGAACAGAGCAACTTAAGAAGCAGAGACTAACAGGAAGAATCTCACAGAAAATGGGAAGACAAAGAAACAATCCCCAAATGAAAGGAAAGGGGGAAGTCTCAGAAAAAATGTGAAATGAAAAAGAGGCAAGTCGACTATCAGATACTGAGTTCAAAGAATTGGATATAAGGAAGCATAATGAGCTCACACAGAATTACCAAAAACTACAGGGAAACTACAATAAACTCACTGCAACCTACATCAACATAAAAAAGGAAATAGAAACTATCAACAAGGCCAAGAGGAAATGAAGAATACAATTTCTGAACTGAAGAACACAGTAGAAGGAATCAAAAGCAGGCTCAATGAAGCAGAGGATCGGATCAGCGAACTGAAGGACAAGGTAGAAAAGAAACTCCCAGAATGAGCAAGAAAAGGAAGAGAGGCTCAGAAAGAATGAAGAGGGGTTAAGGGAAATGCAGGACAACATGAAACACAATAATATCCATATAATAGGGATACCAGAAGGAGGAGAAGAAGAGCAAGGGACAGAAAACCTGTTTGAAAAAGTAATGATGAAAAATTTCCCTAATTTTATGAGAGAAAAACTCACACAAATCCAAGAGCCACAAAGAGTCTCAATCTAGAGGAATCCAAAGAGGCCCACTTCAAGACACAACATAATTTAAATGACAGCATTACAAGACAAGGAACGAATCTTAAAGACAGCAAGGGAGAAACAGGAAGTAACATGCAAGGGGGCCCCGATATGGTTAGCAACTGACTTCTCAGTGGAAACGCTCTAAGCCAGAAGAGAATGGCAAAAAATATACCAAGTAATGAGAACCATAGGACTGCAACAAAGGCCACTTTACCCAGCAAGGCTCTCAATCAAGATAGAAAGCCAAATAAGGAGTTTCCCAGACAAAAGAAGTCTAAAAAATATACCTCCACCAAACCAGCTCTGCAAGAGATGCTAAAGGGACTGCTTTAAGGAAAGAAAGGCAAAGAGAGAGAGAGAGAGAGAGGAACACAGGTACAAAAAAATGACAATGAATATGTATGTATCAATAGTAACTTTCAATGAAAATTGATTAAATGCTCCAATCAAAAGATGTAGAATGGGAGAACCAAGATGGAGGCATAGGTAGACACACTGTGCCTCCTCGCACAACCAGAACTGAGAGAAAATTGAACTGCAAGGAAGTCTGACAACCAAGGAGATAAAATAAAAGAATCATTCATCCAGACTGGTAGGAGGGGCAGAGCCAGTAGCCGGGGCAGAGAGGACTCGCGTTGCCGCAGACTGGCGTAGTGTGGGCTGACCAGGGAAGGCAGTCTTACCTGCAGCCCCAATTTCGCGCACAGATAAACTGAGAGGGCGGGACTCAGAGTGGCAGAAAACGGGGCAGGCAGTGTGGCAGGTAGCAGACCCAGCCTGCGGCCCATATTCATGCATAGAAAAAGAAGGACAGATGGCAGGGGAGAGAAGCAGACTGCACAACCCAGGGCTCCAGCGTGGGGAAATGAAGCCTCAAACCTCTGATTGAAAACACCCGTGGGAGTTGGGCGGCAGCAGGAGAAACTCTCAGCCTCACAGGAGAGGTCCCTGGAGAGACCCACAGGGGCCTAGAGCATGCACAAGCCCATCTACATGGGAATCAGCACCACAGGGGTCCAATTTGATTGTGGGTAGCAGAGGGACTGACTGAAATCCAGCAGAGAGTGGAGAAGGCGCCATTGCTCCCTCTGGACCCCTCCCCCACATACAGCATCACAGCACTGCAACCAGCATTACCCTACCCTGGTGAACACCTAAGGCTCCGCCCCTTTACATAACATGTGTGCCAAGACAAAAAAAAAAAAAAAATGGCCCAAATGAAAGAACAGATCAAAGCCTCAGAAATGATTCAACTAAGCAGCGAGCAGATAGACAACCTATCAGGTGCACAGTTCAAAACACTGGTAATTAGGACGCTCACAGAATTGGTTAAATTTGGTTGAAGACTAGATGAAAAAATGAAGGCTATACTAAGAGAAACAAAGGAAAATGTACAGGGAACCAATAGTGATGCAAAGGAAACTGGGACGCAAATCAACGCTGTGGGCCAGAAGGAAGAAAGAAACATCCAACCAGAAAAGAATGAAGAAACAAGAATTCAGAAAAATGAGGATAGGCTTAGGAACTTCCAGGACATCTTGAAACGTTCCAACATCCGAATTATAGGGGTGCCAGAAGGAGAAGAGGAAGAACAAAAAATTGAAAACTTATTTGAACAAATAATGAAGGAGAACTTCCCTCATCTGGCAAAGGAAATAGACTTCCAGGAAGTCCAGGAAGCTCAGAAGGTCCCAAACAAGCTGGACCTAAGGAGGAACACACCAAGGCACATCATAACTACATTACCTAAGATTAAAAGAAGGAGAGAATCTTAGAAGCAGCGAGAGATAAGGACACAGTTACCTACAAAGGAGTTCCCATAAGGTGTCAGCTGATTTTCCCAAAGAGACCTTACAGGCAAGACAGGGCTGGAAAGAAGTATTCCAAGTCATGGAAGGCAAGAGCCTACATCCAAGATTCCTGTATCCAGCAAAGCTATCATTTAGAATGGAAGGGAAGATAAAGTCCTTCTTAGATAAATACAAGTTAAAGGAGTTCATCATCACCAAGCCCTTATTATATGAAATGTTAAAGGGACTTACCTAAGAAAAAGAGGATCAAAAACATGAACAGTAAAAATGACAGCAAACTCACAGTTATTAACAACCACACCTAAAACAAAAACAAAAGCAAACTAAGCAAACTACTAGAACAGGAACAGTGACATAGAAATGGAGATCACATGGAGGGTTATCAATAGGGGATTGGGAGGGGGAGAGAGGGGGTAAAGGTACAGAGAAGAAGTACCATAAATGATAGATGGAAAACAGACAGGGGGAGGGTAAGAATAGTGTAGGAAATGTAGAAGGCAAAGAACTTATATGTATGACCCATGGACATGAATTATAGGGGGGAAATGTGGGAGGGAGGGCATGTGCAGGATGGAGTGGAGTGAAGGGAGGGAAATGGGACAATTGTAATAGCATAATCAATAAATATATTTAAAAGAGTCATAGAATAGCTGATGGATAAGAAAGCATGACCTGCACATATGCTGCCTACAAGAGACCCACCTCAGGACAGAAGACCTACGCGGACTGAAAGTGAGGGGCTGGAGATAAATTTTCCAGAAAGGGACAGGAAACAAAAGCCGGGGTAGCAATAGTCATCTCAGACAAAATAGACTTCAAACAAAGGGCCATAAGGAGAGACCCAGAGGGTCACTTCATAATACTCAAAGGAAGAATCCACCAAGAAGACATAACCATTTTAAATATATATGCTCTTAACATAGGAGCAGCCAAATACATAAAGAAAATCTTGAAGGACTTCAAGAAAGATATTGACGGCAAAACAATTGTAGTGGGGGATTTTAACACCCTAGTGTCAAAGATGGACAGATCTTCCAAACTAAATATCAACAAAGACATTGTGGCATTGAACAATGCTCTAGATGAAATGGACTTAACTGATATACATAGGGCCTTTCATCCCGAAGAAGCAAAACACATATTCTTCTCAAGTGTACATATAACATTTTCAAAGATAAACCACATGATAGGACACAAAACAAGCCTCAACAATTTCAAGAAAATTGAAATCATATCAAGCATTTTCTCTTACCACAAGCGACTGAAAATGGAAACAAATCTCAAGGAAAAATCCCGAACGCACTCAAAAACATTGATACTGAATAGCATGCTATTAAACAATGAATGGATGAAGAATGAGATTAGGGAAGTAATCAAAAACCTTCTGGAAACAAATGAAAATGAAGTCACAACAATCTGAAACCTAAGGGACACAGCAAAGGCAGTCCTAAGAGGGACTTCCATAGTGATACAGGCCTACCTAAAAGAAATAGAAACATGTAGAATAAATAACCTAACCCTACAACTACAAGAACTGAGGGAACAACAACAGAGACAGCCCAGTGCAAGTAAAAGGAAGGAAATAACCCAGATCAGAGCATAATTAAATGACATGGAGACTAAAAGCATAATTGTAAGGATCAATGAATCCAGGTTCTGGTTCTTGAAAACATAAAAAAAAATTGCCAAGCCCATAAGCAGGCTCATCAAGAAAAAAAGAGAGAGGACCCACATAAACACAACCAGAAATGAAAGAGGAGACACTACAACTTATACCACCAAAATACAAGGGATTGTATGAAATTATATGAAGAACTCTTTGCCACGAAATGTGAAACCTAGATAAAATCGACAAATTCTAGAAAAATATAACATTCCAAAACTCAATGAAGAAGAGGCAGAAAGCCTGAACAGATGAGTAACACGTGATGAAATTGAAACAGTAATCAAAAAGCTTGCTACACACAAAAGTCCTGGACCAGAAGGTTTCACAGGAGATTCTACAGAGCATTTAAAGGAGGGCTAACCACCATTCTCCACAGATTATTTCAAAAATTTCAGGAGATGGAAGATTCCCAAACTCCTTTTATGAAGCCAACATCATTCTAATACCAAAACCGCCTAAAGACATAACAAAGAAAGAAAACTTCAGGTAATATCGCTGATGAACACAGATGCCAGATTGTTCAATAAAATATTGGCAAACGGCATTCAGAAACACATTAAAATGATCATACACTATGATCAAGTGGGATTCATCCCAGGGATGCAAGGGTGGTACAATATTCACCAATCAATAAACATAATACATCTCATAAACAAAGGAAAGACAAATACCACATGATCATATCAATAGATGCGGAAAAAGCATTTGATAAGATACAGCACCCATTTCTGATAAAAACACTCAGCAAGGTGGGAATAGAGGAAGCATTCCTCAACGTAATAAAGGCCATATATGAGAGACCTACAGCCAACATCATACTCAATGGACAAAAACTTACAGATTTCCCACTAAGATCAGGAACAAGACAAGGATGCCCTCTCTCACCACTCCTATTCAACATAGCATTGGATGTCCTAGCCACAGCACTCAGAGAAGAAAAAGCAATAAAAGGCATCCAAATTGGAAAGGAGGAAATTGTCACTGTTTGCAGATGACATGATAGTGTACATGGAAAATCCTATAGACTCCACCAAAAAACTACACGACCTAATAAATGAATTTGGCAACAGAGCTGGATAAAAAGTCAATACTAAGAAATCAAAGGCATTCCTGTATACCAACAACGAATCTTCAGAAACAGAAATGAGGAAAAAATCCCATTTGATATAGCAACAAGAAAAATAAAGTACCTAGGAATAAACCTAACCAAGGAGGTAAAAGACCTCTACTCAGAAAACTACATAACGCTGAAGAAAGAAATTAAGGAAGACACAAACAAATGGAAGCATGTACCATGCTCATGGATTGGAAGAATTAACATCATCAAAATGGCCATACTACCCAAAGCGATTTATGGATTCAATGCAATCCCTATTAAACTACCCATGACACATTTCACACATGTAGAACAAACATTTCAGAAATTTATGTGGAACCATAAATAACCCCGAATAGCTACAGCGATTTTGAGGAAAAACAACAAAGCAGGAGGGATCACAATATCTGATATCAAACTGTGTTACAAGGCCACTGTAGTCAAAACATCCTGGTACTTGTATGAAAACAGGCACATAGACCAATGGAACACATCAGAGAGCCTAGAAATAAACCTAAGTCTCTAAGGTCATTTAATGTTTGACAAAGGAGGCAGGACCATAAAATGGAGCAAAAATAGCCTCTTCAACAGATGGTGTTGGGAGATCTGGACAGCTACGTGCAAAAAAATGAAACTCGATCACCAACTTATGCCATACACAAGAATAAACTCAAGATGGATGAAAGACTTAAATATAAGTCGGAACACCATAAAAGTCCTAGAGGAAAACATCGGCAGGAAAATCTCAGACATTCTATGCAGCAACTTCCTCACATGTCCCCTAAAGCAAGGGACATAAAGGAAAGAATAAAGAAATGGAACCTCATCAAAATAAAAAGCTTCTGCATGGCTAAAGAACACATCATTAAAATCAAAACAGAAGCAACCATATGGGAAACCATATTTGCCAATGATACCTCAGACAAGGGTCTGATCTCCAATACATATAAAGTATTCACAGAACTGGACTCCAGGAAGGAAAACAACCCAATTAAAAACTGGGCAAAAGTCTTGATCAGACACTTCTCCAAGGAAGACTTATGCATGGCCTAGAGACATATGAAAAAATGCTCAGCATCACTAGCCATCAGTGAGATGCAAATTAAAACCACAATGAGGTACCATCTCATATTGGTCAGAGTGGCCTACATAAATGAATCAACAAACAAATTTTGAAGAGGATGCAGAGAAAAGGTAACCCTAGTACATTGTTGGTGGGAATGCAGACTGGTGAGGCCACTGTGGAAAACAGTATGAAATTTCCTCAGAAAACTAAAAATGGAACTGCCCTTTGACCTAGCAATTCCACTGCTGGGATTATACCCTAAGAACCCTGAAACAACGATCCAAAAGAACCTTTGCCACCCAATGTTCATAGCAGCACAATTTAGAATAGCCAAGTACTGGAAGCAACCTAGGTGCCCTTCAGCAAATATGTGGAGCTAAAAACTATGGTGCATTTACACAATGGAATTGTATGCAGCAGAGAGAAAGAAGGAGCTTATACCCTTTGCAATGGCAGGGATGGAACTGGAGAGCATTATGCCAAGTGAAATAAGCCAGGCAGTGAGGGCCAAATACCATATATTCTCCTCTTAAACTGGAACATAATCAACAGAAGAAAAAAGCAAACAGAATATAACCAGAGACATTGAAGTTAAGAATAATCTAACAATAGCAAGAGGGGAGGGGTGAAGGGATAGTGGTGAGAAGGATTTTCAGGAACTACTATAAATGACACATGGACAAAATCCAGTGGGAGGGTGGAGTTGGGGGAGGGAGGTGGGTTCGTCTGGGATAGGTTGGAGGGATGGGGAGAAAATACAGACAAGTGTAATTGAACAACAATAAAATATTTTTTTTTAAAAAAGACAGCAGGATAATATTTTATGGGATTTAACGTACCTCGAAGTAGGGAAGAAAGGGGAGAATGTTTGGATAAGTATAGCATTAACGCTGATATTTCACCCAACTAGCCACTGTTTATAAAAGATGAAAGTGATATAAGACTTTAGTTAGAGGGGATGAGGATTATGAGCTTAATCCAGAAAACACAGCACTTGTACAAGGTTGGATGATGAGGTTTAGTGAGGTTAAAGAATAGAAAGGAGGCATAGTGTTAGAGAGAATACAGTTAACCACAGCAATAGTAATGCTCAGGATTATACTGCATTGGGCTAAGATCAGGGATGGTTGCTGTGTAGTAGGTAAAATTTTATGGAACAAAAATTATTTACAATAGTACTGGGACAACAAGGATATTACAAGAAATATATGATTTGGATAACCAGAATAGAAATTGCATGATCAAGAGTTGTATTATTGGAACACGTGTGAAGTGAAAGAAGGAACAGTAACATACAATAAAGAGAGAATAAGGAAAACCAGTTAAACAGTGTAATTAAACAGAGAAATAAAACAAGGAAAACTAAACATAAGGAAGAGAAATAAAAAATACTAATAAAATAAAAGTGGAAAAAATAACAAAGATAATAATAACACACAAAAACAATAAAATGACAACTTTATGGGATAGGAAAGTGACATTTGTCTCAGTTTCTCAGTTTTTGTGGTTAGCCTTGTGCTACCCTTTTGGTTCTGTCTCTGGACCTTCCTAACTCCAGATCTTAGTGTCTCACTTGGATAAAGAAAAAAAAAAGGAAAATAAAAGATAAAGGAAAGAAAAAAAAAAAAAGCCTCCTGGTGACTTTAAACCTGTTCAGCGAGTTTTGCTGGTCTTGAGGGATGCCACAGGAAGGGGGAGGCTGACTTCCCTTTTCTCCCTTCCTATGGTTTTGAGAGGATGGGAACCAAGTCTGGGCCACAATATTCACAGTTTCCCAGCCTCCAGCCCAGGTCCTCTGTTAGCTGCCAGGCTCAAATTAGGCGCTGATCTGTGCAGGCGTGGGTCAGCCTCTGGGCGCACAGCGTGAGATAAGCCGGGCACTGGGTTGCACTCAGGCATTCAATTTCAGATGTGCGGCTCCGATCAGCCTTTAGGCTTGTGGTGTGAGACAAGGTCCAGCTCACATTTCCACTTGGCCACTCAGTCTCTGGGTGCTCACAACTCAAATAACCCTCAGGGTGAGCCAGCCACTGCTCAAAAATTCCTTACAAAGCAGCTGCCCATCGTTTTTAACAAGCACATGGATTTTCACACAGCCCAAATCTCCAACTAGTCTGGAGACTATCTGAGTCAGGGTCCGACATGGTCCTACCTCTCCCTTCTCCAGGTGTGACTTGGCACCTCATTTTCTCTGGTGCTGGTGTCCGCAGTCCCAGGGGACTGTACCACCTCTACATGTCTCCCACATAGTCTCTATTCCCCCCGCCCCCCGCAGTGACTTCCATCACCCAGGTCCCTTCTGGTGCCAGGTTGCCCTCTCTGCTCTGGTAGGGGAGGGAACTGGTGCTCTAACATTCCTCCTTGTATCCTGCAGCAGGTGCTGGGCCCCGCAACAGCCTTGGTCCTGTGCAGATCCCAGGGACCTTACCGTCTCAGTGTGATCTCCTCACTGTCTGTTTTTCAATGTCCTCTGCAATTTTTGGCCTCCAAACTTCATATAAGCTGGGATTCCATTGGCTGTTCACTCTGTTCCTCAGAAGATAGGCTAGGTGTTCTGGGCACAGGGAGAACTGGGCTCCTCTCCCACCTACTTGCTGCCATCTTCTCTATTCAGTGCTGTGCCATGGCCGCCTGAGAGATGCAGTTCCATTTAGACTCTGCAATTTGTAATCTGGGCTCTTTGCACCAGGTCCACCTTCATCCTGGTTGGACCCAAAAGTGCTGCTTTGAATGCCATCTGCTCTCCAACACCGCCCTATTTCTGGGCTCTCTTTTGTTCCATTGATCTATGTGTCTGCTTTTATGCTGTGCCATGCTATTTTGATTACTATGGCCTTATAGTATAGTTTGATATTAGGTAGTGTGATTCCTCCAACTTTATTCTTCTTTCTTAGGATCACTGTAGCTATGCATGATCTTTTGTGGTTCCATATAAATTTTTGAAATATTTATTCTAGTTCTGTGAAATACATCATTGGAATCTTGATAGGAATTGTATCAAATACATAGATTCCTTTTTATAGTATGGACATTTTAATGATGTTAATTCTTCCTATCCATGAACATGCTATGTGCTTTCACTTATTTGTGTCTTCAATTTATTTCTTCAGTATCTTAACATTTTCTGAGTTTGGATCTCTTAAATCCTTCATTAGGTTTATTCCTAGGCATTTTATGCTTTTTGAAGCAATTCTGAATGGGATTGTTTTCTTAATTTCCCTTTCTGTTAGTTCATTATTGGCATATAAAAATGAAACTGATTTCTGGATATTGATTTTGTATCCTACTACTTTGCTGAATTCATTTATCATTTCTACTAGTTTCTTGGGGGTCTCTTTGGGGTTCTCCCTGTACGGTATCATGTTACTTGCAGATAAAGACACTTTTACTACTTCCTTCCAAATTTGGATGCCTTTTATTTCTTCTTTTTGTCTGGTTTCTGTGGCTAGGACATCCAGTACAATATTGAATAAGAGAGGTGAAAGTAGACATCCCTGTCTTGTTCCTGATCTTAGTGGGGAAGCTTTAAGTTTTTGCCCATTGAGTTTGGGAACCTTCCCTCTTCTTGAATTTTATGAAATCATTTGAGTAGGGGAGGTGTTTGTGCTTCTTGGAATATTTAGTAAAACTCTCCTGTGAAGCCATCCAGTCCAGGGTTTTTGTTTCTTGGGACTTTTTTGATTACTATTTCAATTTCACTTGTGTAATCTGTCTATTCAAATTTTCTGATTCTTCCTGATTTAGTTTTGGAAGATTTTATGTTTCTAGGAATCCATCCATTTCATCCAGGTTGTCCAGGTTTTGGCATATAGTTGTTCATAATATTTTCTTACAACCCTTTGTACTCAGTTGTTATTTCTCTTTTTTCATGTCTGATTATATTTATTTGGGTCATCTCTCTCTTTTTTTTTCTTGATGAATCTGATTAAAGGTTTGTCAATCTTGTTTATCTTTTTGAAGAACCAGCTCTTGGATTCATTGATATGTTATATTTTTTTAGACTCTATTTCATTTATTTCTGCTCTGATCTATATTATTTCCTTCCTTCTACTCACTTTGGGCTTTATTTGTTGCTCTTTCTCAAGTTTAAGTGTGAAGTTAGATTGTTTATTTGAGTTTTTTCTTGGTTTTTGAGATAAGCCTGTAATGCTATGAATTTCCCCTCTTAGGATTGCTTCCCCAGTATCCCGCAGATTTTGGACTGTTGCGTCCTCATTTTCATTTGTTTCAAGGTGTCTTTTGATTTCTTCCTTGATCTCATTATTGACTCATTCACTGTGTAATAACATGTTATTAAGCTTCCATGTCTTGCATGTTTTTCAGTGTTCTTCTTGTGATTGATTTCTAGTTTCACAGCATTGTGGTCACAGAAGGTGCTTGATATGATGTCAATCCTCTTAAATATATGGAGATTTGTTTTGTGTCTCAACATTTGGTCTATCATAAAAAATATTCCATGTGCATCTGAAAACTATGTGTCCTGCTGCTTTGGGGTGATATGCTCTGAAGATTATCATAAATGCATTTGATATAGTGTGTTGTTTGAGGTCACTGTCTCCTTGTTAATTTTCTGCCTGGAAGATCTATCCATTGATGTAAATGGGGTGTTAAAATCCCCAACTATGACTGTATTTCTGTTGATCTCCCCCTTTATGTTCATCAAAATTTGCTTTACATATTTAGGTGCTCCTATGTTGGGTGCATAAATGTTGACTAAGGCCATAACCTCTTGTTGGATTCTTCCCTTTATCATTATGCTGTGTCATTCTTTGTCTCTTACTAAAGCCTTGGTTTTAAAGTATATTTTGCCAGATGTAAGTACTGCTACCCCGCTTTTCTTTCTTTCCATTTGCATGAAATATCTTTTTCTATCCCTGTACTTCTAGTCTGTGTGTATCTTTCTATCTGAGATGGGTCTCCTGGAGGCAGCATATATATGGGTCTTGTTTTCTTATCCATTCAGCTACCCTCTTTGTTATGATAGGAGCATTTAAACCATTTACATATAAGGCGATTATTGATAGATATGTATGTAGTGCCATTTTACTGTTAGGATGCTTTCTTTTTTTCTCTCTCTCTTTTTCTCCTCCTCCTCCTTCCTTCTTCTCCTTCTCCTTCTCCTTCTTCTTCTTCAAGCAAGCCCTCTGACATTTGTTTATGTCTTGGACTGGTGTTAACAAAATCCTTTAGCTTTTTCTTGTCTGGAAAGCTCCTTATTTCTCCTTCGATTTTAAATGATAGCTTTGCTGGGTAAAGTAGCCTTGGTTGTATGTGCTTGCTTTTCATCACTTTTAATATCTCATCCCACTCCCTTCTGGCCTGAAATGTTTCTGTTTAGAAGTCGGATGACAATATAATTGGCACTCCCCTATAGGTAACCACCTGGTTTTCTCTTGTGGCTTTTAGTATTCTGTCCTTGTTTTAAAGTCTTATCATTTTAATTATGATGTGTCTGGGTGTAGGCCTCTTTGGGTACAACTTGTTTGGGACTCTCTGAGGTTCTTGGACTTGTGTGTCTTTTTCTTCACCTGATTAGGGCAGTTTATGGTCATTATTTCTTCAAATAGTTTCTTGGTCCCTTGCTCACTCTCTTCTCCTTCTGGTATTCCCATAATGCAGATGTTGTTATTCTTCATGTTGTCCAAAATGTTTCTTAAGCTCTCTTCATTTTTAACATTCTTTTTTCTTTTTGCTACTCTGCTTGTGTATTTTTTCTACCTTGTCTTCCAAATCACTGATTCAATAATCTGCTTCATCTACCCTATTGTTTATTCCTTCCAGTGTATTATTTATTTCAGATACTGCATTATTTATTTCTGACTGCACCTTTTTATGGTTCTTATGTCTTTTTTCATACTGTTGAGTATTCTTATAATCATTATTGTAAACTCTCTGATAAATTGCTTGCCTACATTTTATGTACGTATTCTTCTGGAGAATCATCTTGTTCTTTCATTTGGAATCTATTTCTTTGTCTTCCCATTTTGCCTGCTCCTTTGTGTTTTCTGCCTTAGTTGTTAAACTAGTCAGTTGTTAGGTTGATCAGATGTTAAAATAATCAAGCTGTGATCAGCTTAAGCTCCACAGAGTGAGACAGAGTAATTTCTGCAGGTGGGGCGCTTGCTTCCCTTCAGGCTGGTCCCACTTGGAGAGGAGTGCTCTTCCTGAAAGTAATGGTTTCTGTAGTATGGGGAATGGCTCAGTACAGAGATCCTGGAGGCTGTTCTTTCAGTTCTCTCCACAGAGCCAGCAACCTCAGATTGTCCTCAAGTGTCTCTAGTCCACTCGCCCTCCCTCTGCCAGAGCACTGGGTAAGTGGCTGCAAACAAAATTTTGTGCATTGGCCCTTTAAGAGGCTCTCTGAGTCTCCAGCTGTCTCTCCCTGGCAGACAGAAACTCTGCTGCTTTTCACAGTTGAGTGTTGTCTGGGTTCCTTTCTGACACTGTGCTGTAGTCTGTGTAGGGAGCTCAGTTTGGGGTTCAGACCCCGCACTTCTCAAGAGAACCCCCCCAGCTGCTGAAATATCCCTCCAGAACTTCAGCTGCCACCCAGGGGAGCCAGCCAGCCCTCTCCCACGTCCGTATTCCCTACCACTGATGTTGTGGTGAAGTGATTTCTTCTGTCTGTCTGTGATTAGAAGACTTCTCTACAGCTAGTGTTCAGTTGGTTATTCAGTATGCTTTCTCTACAATTTAGTTGTAAGTCCAGATTAGTCCTGTAAGGAGATTAGTGTAGCTTCCCCTTACTCTTCTGCCACCTTGGATGTCCCATTGTGTTTTTGATTAGCATTTCTCTAATAAATAGTGATGTTGAAAATCATTTCATGTGCTTTTTGGCCATTTGTGTGTCTTTGGAGAAATATTTATTCAAGTTATTTGTCCATTTTTTAATGGGATTATTATTCCTAAATGCAGAAACATGAGCCTCCTTTCAGGTAGCTCATATATTTCATATATGAGTTCAGGTAGGCTTCATATAGTTCAGGCTTTTCCCTAAACTAGCAAACTCAGTCATTTTATTTTAAAAACAGAAATATATGCCAAGAGTTTCTGCAGCATTTATTGCTTCTACACTCCTAAGTGTCTAACTACTTTGCCAGAAAATCTTCTACACAATTTAACTTTCTCCAGCTACAATTATACTTATTTCTTTTTCATAACTTACTTTCCCATAGTTGACAACCCAAAGAGCTAAAAACTTTCAAGTTGGATTCAGGGAGCTGGCAATTATTAGACCAGGAGTTCTCAAGCAAGTTTCTCAGAAGACAAATTAATCACTTGGGGAGGTTATTAAAATGTAAATTCCTGAGACCCACTAGCAAAGATTCAGAATCAGTGGGTTTGGGTACCACATAGGAATCTAACACTTTTTTAAAAGAATTTATTTATTTATTTTTAGAGAGAGGAAAAGAGAGAACGAGAGTGAGAGAAACATTGATGTGTGAGAGATACATCAATACATTGCCTCTCGCATGTCCCCAACTGGGGACCTGGCCTGTAACACAGGCTTGTGACCTGGCTGGGAATAAAACCTGTGACCTTTTGTTTTGCAGGCCGGCACTCAATCCACTGACCCTCACCAGCCAGAGGAGGAATCTAACTTTTTAACAAGCACTCCAGATGATTACACTGCAGCTGATCCATGGTCCACCATTGGAGAAACATTTTTCCTGAAAGATAGCAATGGAGACAAACAACAAATGCCAGACACTGCTTGACATTTCTGAAGCCCCTGGCTTATCTAGTTTTCCCTAGCCCAAGTGGTTGTACTCTACATTAGAAAACAGACCTAGTGAGAAAATCTGATGAGCTTGAAGTCATACAGTAGGTAAGTGGCATGAGGACAAAGACACTGTCCACCATATATATGTATAATGATAGCCCTGGGAGTAGTTTTGATGGGTAAATTCAGCATGCCTGAGTCAGCCAGAGCTGTCCTGCTGAATTAGAAAAGTGTATGTGCAGGGCACTGACTCCTAGTCAGAAAGTGTAACACATTGATTAATATTACCTTGCAACCATGGGTCTAAGGAGTTTGGGGATCGCTTATAGTAGCCTCTCAGCATTCTTTTAAAAGGTCTTTTTTTCAGTATAGAATTTCCTCAGAAAACTAAAAATGGAACTGCCCTTTGACCCAGCAATTCTGCTGCTGGGATTATACCCTAAGAACCCTGAAACACCCATTCAAAGGAACCTATGCACCCCAATGTTCATAGCAGCACAATTTACAATAGCCAAGTACTGGAAGCATCCTAAGTGCCCATCAGCAATGAGTGGATCAGAAAACTATGGTACACTTACACAATGGAATTCTATGCAGCAGAAAGAAAGAAGGTGCTTATACCCTTGCAACAGCATGGATGGAACTGGAGAGCATTATGCTAAGTGAAATAAGCCAGGTGGTGAGGGACAAATACCATATGATCTCACCTTTAACTGGAACATAATCAACAGAAGAAAAAAGGAAACAAAATATAACCAGAGACATTGAAGTTAAGAACAATCTAACAATAGCCAGAGGGGATTGAGGAGGGGACAGTGAGGAGAGGGGTTTTCAGGAACTACTATAAAGGTCACATGGACCAAATCAAGGGGGAGGGTGGAGGTGGGGGAGGGAGGTGGGATTGGCTGGGGTGGGGTGGAGGGATGGGGAGAAAATGCAGACAACTGTAATTGAATAACAATATAAAAATAAAAAGTTTTTTAAAAAAAATTAAACTATAGCTAACATACAATATAGTAATCACCATCTTAGGTCTAGTAACCACTTGACACCTTACAATGTATTACAATATTATTGACTATATTCCCTATGCTTTACATTACATCCCCCATGACATATTTATTTTATAACTAGAAATCTGAACATCCCCTCCACTTTTTTTGCCCTTCCACCCACCCCATTCCCATCTGGCAACCATCAGTTTGTTCTCTATATCTATGAGTCTGTTTCTCTTTTGTTTTGTTTGTTCACTTGTTTTGTTTTTTAGATTCCACATAAAAGTGAATTAATATGTATTGTTTTCTTTATTAAGTTATAATTTCCATATAACATTATATTAGGTTCAGTTGTACAAAATAATGATTTAGTATTTTTATATATTGCAAAATGATAACTACAGTAGGTCCAGTTATCATCTGTCATCTTACATAGTTAAACAATTCCTTTTCCTGAAATGTGGACTTTTAAGATTTACTCTTTTAACAACTTTGAAATAATATGCAATGCAGTAATATTATTAACTATTGTCATCATGCTGCATATTACATCTCCATGACTTATTTTATAGCTGGAAGTTTGTACCTTTTGACCCTCTTTTGAGCTTGTTCCTGCTCTCTATGTAGTGTCTTTGTGAGAGGTGGGAGAGCTATTGCAAACTCTGTTTTCTCCTAGTTCAAAGAGGTAAAGTAACTTCTCTAGAGTCCCCACCCAATGAAGAAGGAACAATATTGGACTTTTCTCTCTAAGCTTGGAGCTGATCTTCAAAGTTGGACTTTTTAGAGCAGTCTTACCTTGCCATTCAGCATGATAATACGACAGAGTGAAAAGCAAGTCAATGCATTCATGTTAGCCATTTTACCTACTAGCTAGTCTATAGGATTCCTTTGACCAATTTTAGGCTTGGTAGAGAATTAAAGGAAAAAAATTGATAAGTAAAGCATTTCCCTCAGATGCTTGCTGCAGCCTTCACTGCTAAAGGATGATCTCTACTCTTCCCTAGCAGCTGGAGTGAGCAGTTGAGCTGGGGGCAACAGACTTTATTTCCACAATTCTGGTGTCACAGAGCTAAGACAGAGTAGAAAGGACCATTCTTAGTCTTGAAGACTAAAAAAACCTAAGAAATATGTAGGATATAATTCCCTTGTACCAACGTTTAGGTAAAAAAGAAGCATCATGTGATCTTGAAAGCAAAAGGTTGTGCTACCAAAAAATGCTAGAAAAATCTATGATTGTAGTCTAACCATCTAATTTTATAGATAGATAAATGAAGGTCCAGAGAGGGAATGTAACTTATTTAAGTTCTCCTCAAACCTTTAAATACTGAGCATTGATTTAAATTCTTACTCTTAATAGATTATAAGAGAAAAACCTATTAATAATAGCTAATTTATTTGCATATGCATTACATGCCAGGAAATTGTTCTATGTGCTTCATATTTAATCCCCACAACAGCACTGTAGGGTAGATATTGCTATGATCCATATTTTCTAGGTGAAAGCACTAGAAAGCTTAAGCAAATAGCCCACAGCCTTGTACGTAGGATTACATTTGGGATTAGAACCCAAAGAGTCTGGCTCCAGAGCCTATGAGCTTAACTGCTCTGCATCCTGTCTCAAACACAAGAGGCAGGATTGCCAAAATAATCTTCGTCAGACTCTCTCTAGCCTGTTAATTCGCTGCTCAAAAATTCATAGTGGGTTCTGATTGCAACAATACTGAATCTTGACTGCTTCAATGATGTTTGAGGAATTCCAACCATAGTAAAATGAGAACCTCAACTCACCAATGATACCTTGCATTACTACTCATGGACTCCACCATCTTGCCAAGCCCACTGTGCCTTTCTGGGCAGTTATTTAGCATTAATAAAACATGTTTGGAGCTATTCTATGCATGACACATGGAATTATCTCTGCCTTTTAGAAAACTTTACATATAAAGCAATCTGCAGTTGCTATGAGCAGTGAAGCTTCTTGTTGCATAGCTTTATTTTGTTTGCTCTAGTCTCTGCCACATGATGCAGTTCCATTTCTAGAACCGTTCAGATTATTGATGTAAAACCCACTCAAACTGTGAGATTCAAGGTTTATGTTCAGCGAGCAAGGTAGCTCTCTGGCTTCTAACTTATGCTGGAGTTTAATGGATAGAAGTTTAGGAAAGTATAGAAAAGAGAGCCCAATAACCAAGTCATGATTCTCTGATAACTCAAAAACTCCATGCACATCTGTACCATCATAAACTCATCCTAAAGTGCCTGTTTCTTAGAGCTTTCAGCTATGACAATTTCAGAACAGATACAAGTTAGGGAATTAGCTCCATACAGCCAAAATACCAGAGTAGTTGTCACAAAGAATATCTAGGGAGATGGTAAATGAAAGAAAATTTACAATGATGTTCCAGTCAAAACAGGACCATGGAAAACTTTTGTTTTGGAAAATAAAATAAAGGGAGTGGTATTAAGGTAAGAAAAAATTGGTTTTGACTGAATCTCATTCAGAATCTAATCCTTAAGGAGTTCTGATGCATTTGCAATATTAAGTACAAAATTACCAAATAGTCTTTCTGAAAGGACTGAGGGGTCATCAAACCCGTTCCTCTTATCTTTTTTTTCAACCAGGAACAGAAAAAGAGGTGCCCAAAAATTGAGCAGAAAAAGACATGTCCAATAAACTTAGAAATATAGGCATGTTAGGACCCTCTGTATTCCCTCCTAGGAGAATTGTCTCTTCAAGTCCTTTGCCCATTTTTTTGTAATTTAACATTTTATTTAATTTTTAAAAATATATTTATTTATTTTTATTCAGTTACAATTGTCTGCATTTTCTCCACCTCCCTCCACCCCACCCCAGCGAGTCCCACCTCCCTCCCCCACCTCTACCCTCCCCCTTGATTTTGTCCTTGTGTCCTTTATAGTAGCTCAAATAGACCCCTCCACCACAATCCCCACCCCATTATCCTGTGGCTATTGATACAATGTTCTTAATTTCAATGTCTCCGGATATATTTTGATTGCTTTTTTCTTTTGTAGATTATGTTCCAGTTAAAGGTGAGATCATATGGTATTTGTCCTTCACCGCCTGGCTTATTTCACTTAGCATAATGCTCTCCAGTTCCATCCATGCCATTGCAAAGGGTATAAGCTACTTCTTTCTCTCTGCTGCATAGAATTCCATTGTGTAAATGTACCTTAATTTTTTGATCCACTCATTCGCTGATGGGCACTTAGGTTGCTTCCAGTACTTGGCTATTGTAAATTGTGCTGCTATGAACATTGGGGTGCATAGGTTCTTTTCGATTGGTGTTTCAGGGTTCTTAGGGTACAGTCCCAGCTGTGGAATTGCTGCGTCAAAAGGCAGTTCCATTTTTAGTTTCCTGAGGAAATTCCATACTGTTTGGCTGCACCAGTCTGCATTCCCACCAACAAAGTACTAGGGGTCCCTTTTCCCCACATCTGCTCCAAAATTTGTTTGTTGATTTGTTTATGTTGGCCACTCTGACAGGTGCAAAATGGTACCTCATTGTGGTATTAATTTGCATCTCTCTGATGGCTACTGATACTGAGCACCTTTTCATATGTCTCTGGGCCCTCTGTATGCCTTCCTTGGAGAAGTGTCTGTTCAAGTCCTTTGCCCATTTTTTAATTGGGTTGTTTGCCTTCCTGCAGTAGAGTCATGTGAATTCTTTATATATTTTGAAGATCAGGCCCTTGTCTGAGGTAAAATTGGAAAATATGTTTTCCCATAATGTTGGTTCTCTTTGTATTTTAGTGCTGTTATCTTTAGCGCTGCAGAAGCTTTTTATTTTGATGAGGTCCCATTTGTTTATTCTTTCCTTTATGTACCTTGCTTTAGGGGACGTGTCTGTGAGTATGTTGCTGCGTGGAATGTCTGAGATCTTCCTGCCAATGTTTTCCTCAATGACTTTTATGGTGTTACAACTTATATTTAAGTCTTTTATCCATCTGGAATTTATTTTTGTGTATGGTGTAAGTTGGTGATCAAGTTTCATTTTTTTGCATGTAGCTGTCCAGATCTCCCAACACCATTTCTTGAAGAGGCTATTTTTGCTCCATTTTATGCTCCTGCCTCCTTTGTCATAATTAATTGATGATAAAGGCTTGGTTTTATTTCTGGGCTCTCTGTTCTGTTCCATTGGTCTCTGTGCTTGTTCTCTTTTTTTGTTTGTTTGTTTAATGATCTGAAACAGATTTTATTCTTTCTTTTCCTTTAAATTTTAATTTTTAATTGTTATTCAATTGCAGATGTGTGGCTTTTCTCCCCATCACTCCACCTCTATGCATCCAATCCCCTGTCCCTCCCCCACTTCCAACTTACCCCTTGAATTTGTCCATGTGTCCTATACAGTAGTTCCTTTAATCCCCTCTCCTCACTGTCCCCTCCTCAATCCCGCCTGCCCATTGTTAGATTGTTCTTAACTTCAATGTCTCTGGTTACATTTTGTTTGCTTTTTTATTTCTATTTATTTTTTTCCAGGTAAAGGTGAGATCATATGGTATTTGTCCCTCACCATCTGGCTTATTTCACTTACATTAATGCTCTCCAAGTCCATCCATGCTGTTGCAAAGGGTATAAACACATTCTTTCTCTCTGCTGCGTAGAATTCCATTGTGTAAATATACCATAGTTTTTGGATCCACTTTTTTGCTGTTGGGCTCTTAGGTTGCTTCCAGTACTTTGCTATTGTAAATTGTGCTGCTATGAACATTGGGGTGCACAGGTTCTTTTGGATTGGTGTTTCAGGGTTCTTAGGGTTTAATCTTAGCAGCGGAATTGCTGGGTCAAAGGGCAGTTCCATTTTTAGTTTTCTGAGGAAATTCCATACTGTTTTCCACAGTGCCCTCACCACTCTGCATTCCCACCAACAGTGCACTAGGGTTCCTTTTTCTCCGCATCCTCTCCAACATTTGTGTGTGGATTTGTTTCTTTTGGCCACTCTGACTGGTGTGAGATGGTACCTCATTGTGGTTTTAATTTGCATCTCTCTGATGGCTAGTGATGCTGAGCATCTTTTCATATGTCCCTGGGCCCTCTGTATGTCTTCCTTGGAGAACTGTCTGTTCAAGTCCTTTGCCCATTTTTTAATTGGGTTGTTTGTCTTCCTGGAGTGGAGTCATGTGAGTTCTTTATATATTTTGGAGATCAGGCCCTTGTCTGAGGTATCATTGGCAAATATGTTTTCCCATACAGTTGGTTCTCTTTTCATTTTAATGCTGTTTTCTTTAGCCATGCAGAAGCTTTTTATTTTGATGAGGTCCCATTTGTTTATTCTTTCCTTTATGTCCCTTGCTTTAGGGGATGTGTCTGTAAGGATGTTGCTGCATGGAATGTCTGAGACTTTCCTGCCAATGTTTTCCTTGAGGACTTTTATGGTGTTACAACTTATATTTAAGTCTTTTATCCATCTTGAGTTAATTTTTGTGTATGGTGTAAGTTGGTGATTGAGTTTCATTTTTTTGCACGTAGCTGTCCAGATCTCCCAACACCATTTGTTGAAGAGGGTGTTTTTGCTCCATTTTATGCTCCTGTCTCCTTTGTCAAATATTAATTGACCGTAAAGGCTTGGGTTTCTTTCGGGGCTCTCTGTTCTGTGCCATTGGTCTATGTGCTAGTTTTCATACAAGTGCCATGCTGTTTTGACTACAGTGGCCTTGTATTACAGTTTGATATCAGGTATTGTGATCCCTCCTGCTTTGATCTTTATCCTCAAAATCGCTGTAGCTATTCGGGGTTATTTATGGTTCCATATAAATTTCTGAAATGTTTGTTCTATATCTGTGAAATATGTCATGGGTACTCTAATGGGGATGGGATTGAATCTATAAATTGCTTTCGGTAGTATGGCCATTTTGATGATGTTAATTCTTCCAATCCATGAGCATGGTACATCCTTCCATTTGTTTGTGTCTTCGGTAATTGCTTTCTTCAGTGTTGTGTAGATTTCTGAGTACAGGTCTTTTACCTCCTTGGTTAGGTTTATTCCTATTTACTTTATTTTTCTTGTTGCTATATCAAGTGGGATTTTATTCCTGATTTCTGTTTCCTCAGTTTCATTGTTGGTGTACAGGAATGCCTTTGATTTCTTAGTATTGACTTTGTATCCGGCTGTTTTGCCAAATTCATTTATTAGGTCGAGTAGTTTTATGGTGGAGTCCATAGGATTTTCCATCTACACTATCATGTCATCTGCAAACAGTGACAGTTTCATTTCCTCCTTTCCAATTTGGATGCCTTTTATTGCTTTTTCTTGTTTGATTGCTGTGGCTAGGACTTCCAATACTATGTTGAATAGGAGTGGTGACAGAGGGCATCCTTGTCTTGTTCCTGACCTTAGTGGGAAAGTTCTAAGTTTTTGTCCATTGAGTATGATATTGGCTGTAGGTCTCTTATATATGGCCTTTATTATGTTGAGGAATGCTCCCTCTATTCCCACTTTGCTGAGTGTTTTTATCAGAAATGGGTGCTGTATCTTATCAAATGCTTTTTCTGCATCTATTGATATGATTATGTGATTTTTGTTTTTGGTGTTGTTGATATGATATATTATGTTGATTGATTTGCGAATATTGTACCATCCTTGCATCCCTGGGATGAATTTCACTTTGTCATGGTTTATGATCTTTTTAATGTATTGCTATATGCGGTTTGCCAATATTTTGTTGAGATATTTAGCGTCTATGATCATCAACGATATTGGCCTGAAGTTTTCATTCTTCTGTATCTTTATCTGGTTTTCGGATTAGGATGATGCTGGCTTCAAAGAAGGAGTTTGGGAGTCCTCCATCATTTTGGATTTTTTCGAATAGTCTGTGAAGGATAGGGGTTAGCTCTTCCTTAAATGCTGTGTAGAATTCTCCTGTGAAACCATCTGGTGCAGGGCTTTTGTGTGTTTGGAGTTTTTTGATGACTGCTTCAATTTCGTCTGCTGTTATTGGTCTGTTCAGGTTTTCTGCTTCTTCTATATTCAGTTTTGGAAGATTATATTTTTCTAGAAATGTGTCCATTTCACCTAGGATTTCAAATTTCTTGGCATACCGTTCGTCGTAGTAATTTCTTACAATCCTTTGTATTTCTGTGGTATCAGGTGTAATCTCTCCTCTTTCATTTCTAATTGTGTTTATTTGGATCCTCTATCTTTTTTACTTGATGAGCCTACTTAAAGGCTTGTCGATTTTGTTTATCTTTTCAATGAACCAGCTTCTGGATTCATTGATCCTTTGAATTGTGCTTTTAGTCTCTATGTCATTTAACTCTGTTCTGATCTCGGTTATTTCCTTCTTTCTGCTTGCTCTGGGCTGTTTTTGTTGTTGTTCTTCGAGTTCTTGTTGGTGTAGTGTTAGGTTGCTTGTTTGAACTGTTTCTATCTTTTTAAGGTAGGCCTGTATTGCTATGAAGTTCCCTCTCAGAACTGCCTTTGCTGTGTCCCATATGTTCTGGGTTGTTGTGAGTTCATTTTCATTTGTTTCGAGAAAGTTTTTGATTTCTTCCCTAATCTCGTTCTTGACCCATTCATTGTTTAATAGCATTCAATTCATTCTCCTTGATTTTTAGTGTTTTGGGTTTTTTCCTTTGGGGTTGGTTTCTAATTTCAGGCCCCTGTGGTTAGAGAAAATGCTTGGTATGATTTCAATTTTCTTGAATTTTTTGAGGCTTGCTTTATGTCGAATCATGCAGTCTATCTTTTAAAAAGTTCCATGTTAACTTGAAAATAATGTGTATTTGGCTTCTTTGGGATGAAAAGTTATATATATATCATTTAAGTCCATTTCCTCTAGGGTAGTGTTAAGTGACACAATATCCTTCCTGATATTTTGTTTGGAAGACCTGCCCATTTTTTTTTCATTGGGGTGTTCCATTTCTGTAGTATAATTGTGGTGCTGCCAATATGTTTCTTGAAGTCCTCCATGATTTTCTTTATGTATTTGGGTGCTCCTATGTTGGGTGCGTATGTATTTACAATGTTTATGTCTTCTTGGTGGATTCTTCCCTTGAGTATTATGAACTGACCTTCTGGGTCTCTCTTTATGGCCCTTCTTTGGAAGTCTGTTTTGTCTCATATGAGTATTGCTACCCCTGCTTTTTTTTCCTGTCCGTTTGTGTGGAAAAATTATTTCCAGCCCTTCACTTTCAGTCTGTGGAAGTCTTTTGTCCTGAGATGGGTCCCTTGTAGGCAGCATATGTGTGGGTCATCTTTTCTTATCCATTCAGCTATTCTATGTCTTTTGATTGGAGCGTTTAATCCATTTACATTTAAGGTTATTATCCATAGCTAGTTATTCATTGCCATTTTTTCCTACCTGTGTTCCTGTCTCTTTCTCTTCACCTTCCTTTTCTTAAAGCAGTCCCTTTAGCATCTCTTTCAGAGCTGGTTTGGTGGAAGTGTATTCTTTTTGACTTCTTTTATCTGCGAAACTCTTTATTTGGCATTCTGTCTTGATTGAGAACCTTGCTGGGTAAAGTAGTGTTGGTTGCAGGCCCCTGATTCTCATTACTTGGAATATTTTTTTGCCATTCTCTTCTGGCTTGGAGTGTTTCCATTGAGAAGTTAGATGCTAACCTTATTGGGGCTCCCTCGTACGTTATTTCCTTTTTCTCCCTTGCTGCCTTTAAGATCCTCTCTTTGTCTTGGAATTTTGCCATTTTAATTATGATGTGTCTTGCAGTGGGTCTCTTTGGGTTCGTCTTGCTTGGGACTCTCTGTGTTTCCTGGATTTGGGTGGGTTTTTCTCTCATCAGATTAGGGAAATTTTCCATCATTACTTTTTCAAACAGGTTTGCTATCCCTTGCTCTTATTCTTCTCCTTCTGTTTCCTATTATACGGATATTGTTACCTTTCATGTTGTCCTGCATTTCCCTTATTACGTCTTCATTCTTTCTGATCCTGTTTTCCTCTTCTTGGTCTTTCTGGGTGTTTTTTTCTACTTTGTCCTCCACCTCGCTGTTCTGATCCTCTGCTTCATCGAGTGTGCTTTTCATTTCTTCTCCTGTGTTTTTCAATTCAGAAATTGTATTCTTCATTTCCTCTTGGCCCTTGTTGATCGTTTCTATTTCCTTTTTCACGTTGATATAGTTTGCAGTGAGTTCATTGTAGTTTCCCTGTAGTTTCTGGTAGTTCTCTTTGAGCTCAGAGAGCTCAGTGAGCTTCCAGATCACCATTGCTTTGAACCAGTTTGTGATAGTTCAGTTGCCTCTTTTTCAGTTAGCATTCTTTCTGAGGCTTCCTCCTTTCCTTTCATTTGGGGATTGTTTCTTTGTCTTCCCATTGTTTGTGAGACTCTTCTTGTTAGTCTCTGCTTCTTAAATTGATCTATTCTGAATCCCTGGGTTTATGGTATGAACTTCTATGGTAGAATGCCAGTTCGATTCAGTGGTGCTGTCTCCTTATTGTCCTGTGCTCACTGGTCTTGAGCTGACGTTTATGGGTGTAACACGGTCTAACTCTGGTCTTTTCAGCACTCCAGGTTTTGTTGTCTCACCTGTGGGAAAAAGAGAAAGGGGGGGGAGAACAAAAAGAAGAAGGGAAGGAAGGAAAAAGGGAATAGAAAATGAATAGAAGGAAGGAAGAAGGAACAAAGAAAGATCGGAGGCAAGTGAGGAATTTTAACAAATATTAAAACAAAAGAATAAATAAAAGAAGGTAGGAAGAAGGAATAAAAAAGGTAAAGGATGGAATTAAGGAGGAATAAAAGAAAGAGAGGAGGACAGAAAGGAAGAAGGAGTTCAGGGGTAAAGGAGGAAAGAAATTGGGAAAAAAAAAAAAAGTCTTCTGCTGGCTTTAAACTGGTCAGGTTAGTTCTGCTGGTCTTCCTGTCTGTGGAAAGGGAGGGGGTGTTTGGAAGAATTGGTTTCACTTTTCTCCTTCCTGAGCCACACTCTTTGCTGTTCTTCATCCTCCAATCCAGTTCCTCAGTGTCCTCCTGCTTCCAACTACACCTTTATTTCAACAGTTGTGCTGTCCTTGATTTGCACCAATTAGGGGCAACTCACATTCCACCTTCTTGCTCTTTGCTGTCTTAGATGCTGGGGGCTCTTGGCGCTGCTATGGGTTAGTTCAGCCCCCTACTGGGTCGAGTCTTTCCGGGGAATGCAGTCTCTCCTAGCCCTGCAGCTCCCCTCTGCTGGGTGTTCCGCCTCTGTCCTAGAGAGCCTGTAGGCCCTGCAGGGCTGTGTGCAGGGGCTAGGTAGGAGTTGTAGGTGTGGTCCCTCAGAGGCCTCCAGGCCATTGATGAGTCAATCTGCTGCTTTGGACCTCAGTGGCCTAGAGCGGGAGGGGCCGCTCTGGGACTGAGTGGTGCCGGAAGCCAGTTCTTCTAACAGCTTTGGGCCTGGTTGCTCGGCCCTAGGGTCCTCTGCTTTGGGACTGTGGGTGGGGCAGCTAGCCTCTGCTCCCGGTGCAAACCCACCCGAGGTTTCTGGTGTCGGCGCCACGCAGGGGTTTTAAGTGTGGGCCCCCAGTCTGCTAATCTGAGTGCAGGCAACCGGGCTTCAGGTGAGCGCAGGGGCTGCTTTTCCACGTTCACAGTCCAGGGGCTGAGGGGGGAGGGGTGCCAGAGGCTTCTGCTGCTGCCGAGAGTTCTCTAATTAGCTGCTGAGTGCCTCTGTTTTCTTTTTCTTTTTGAGAAATTCTTCCTATTCAAGCACCCCTGGTCCAAACAAGTACCTGGCTGCTCACACAGCTCAGCCTGGCTCTCTCCCAAGAATCCTGCAGCAGACCCTGCACCCGAGCTGGAGATTCAGCTGCCCTGGTCCCCTCGCAGGTCCTGGGGACCTTATTGTCCTTATGTACTCTTCTTACTGTCAGATCTTTCAATGTTCTCTATCTTTGGTCTCCGATCTTCATATATGCTGGAATACCATTGGCTGTTCGCTCTGCTCCTCAGATCAGCTAGGTATTTCTCTGGTCTTGTGGGGAAGTGGACTCCACTCCCACCTATCCCGCCGCCATCTTCCCGGAAACTCTCTGTCGGAAGCTTTTTGATTACTGTTTCAATTTCATCAGGTGTTACTGGTCTGTTCAGGCTTTGTGCTTCTTCCTTATTGAGTCTTTGAAGGTTATATTTTTCTAGAAATTTGTCTATTTCATCTGGGTTTTCTAATTTTCCAGCATACAGTTCTTCATAGGAATTTCTTACAATCCTTTGTATCTCGGTGGTGTCCGTTGTAGTTTCTCCTCTTTCATTTCTGATTGTGGTTATTTGGGACCTCTTTCTTTTTTTTCTTGATGAGACTGCTTAAGGGCTTGTCAATTTTGTTTATCTTTTCAAAGAACCAGCTCCTGCATTCGTTGATCCTTACAATTGTGCTTTTAGTCTCTATGTCATTTAATTCTGCTCTGATCTTGGTTATTTCCTTCCTTGTACTTGCTCTGGGCTGTCTTTGTTGTTTTTCCTCGAGTTCTGTAGGTGTATGGTTAGGTTGTTTATTCCAGCTGTTTCTATTCTTTTTAGGTAGGCCAGTATTGCTATGAACTTCCCTCTCAGGACTGCCTTTGCTGTGTCCCATAGGTTTTGTGTTGTTGTGAGTTCACTTTTGTTTGTTTCCAGGAACTTTTTGATTTCTTCTCTGATCTCATTTTTCACCCATTCATTGTCTAATAGCATGCTACTCAATCTCCATGTTTTTGAGTGTTTTGGTTTTTTTTCCTTGAGATTTGTTTCTACTTTCAGTCCCTTATGGTCAGAGAAAATGCTTGATATGATTTAAATTTTCTTGAATTTGTTGAGGCTTGTTTTGTGTCCTATCATGTGGTCTATCTTTGAAAATGTTCCATGTGCATTTGAAAAGAATGTCTATTTTTGCTTCTTTGGAATGGAAGGCTCTATATATATCAGATAAGTCTATTTCATCCAAGGTGTAGTTCATTTCCACAATATCTTTGTTGCTATTTTTTGTAGAAAACCTGTCCATCTTTGACAGTGGGGTATTAAAATCCCCAATATAATTGTGTTGCTGTCAATATGTTTCTTGACGTCCTCCAAGATTTCCTTTATGTATTTTGGGTGCTCCTATGTTGGGAGCATATATATTTATAATGTTTATGTCTTCTTGGTGGATTCTTCTTTTGAGTATTATGAAGTGACCATCTTGCTCTCTCTTTATGGCCCTTTTTCTGAAGTCTGTTTTGTCTGATATGAGCATTGCTACCCCAGCTTTTTTTCCTGTCTGTTTGCTTGGAATATTTGTTTTCAACCCTTCACTTTCAGTCTGTGTAGGTCTTCTGTCCTGAGGTTGGTCTCTTGTAGGGAGCATATGTGTGGGTCATGCTTTCTTATCCATTCAGTTATTCTATGTCTTCTGATTGGACCATTTAATCCCTTTACATTTAAGATTATTATTGATAGGTATTTATTCAGTACTGATTCTTTGTACCTGTGTTCTTCCCTTTTTCTCTCTTTTCCTTCCTTTCCTTACAGCAGCCCCTTTAGCATCTCTTGCAGAGCTGGTTTGGTGGAGGTATATTGTTTTTGATTTTTTATGTCTGGGAAACTCCTTATTTTGCCTTCTATCTTGATTGAGAACTTTGCTGCGTAAAGTAGTCTTGGTTGCAGTCCTCTGGTTCTCATTATTTGGAATATTTTTTGCCATTCTCTTCTGGCTTAGAGTGTTTCTATTGAGAAGGCAGTTGCTAAAATTATCCGCACTCCCTTGTATGTTACTTCCTTTTTTTCCCTTGCTGCCTTTATGATTCTTTCTTTGTCTTGGAATTTTGCCATTTTAATTAAGATGTGTGTTGCAGTGGGCCTCTTTGTGTTCTTCTTGATTGGGACTCTTTGTGATTCCTCGATTTCTGTGAGTTTTTCTCTCATCAATTTAGGGAAATTTTCCATCATTACTTTCTCAAACAGGTTTTCTATTCCTTGCTCTTCCTCTTCTCCTTCTGGTATCCCTATTATATGGATATTATTGCGTTTCATGTTGTATTGCATTTCCCTTAACCCCTCTTCATTGTTTCTGAGCCTCTTTTCCTTTTCTTGCTCATTCTGGGTGTTTTTTTCTACCTTGTATTCATGTTCGCTGATTTTGTCCTCTGCTTCATCGAGCCTCGTTTTGATTCCTTCTACTGTGTTCTTCAGTTCAGAAATTGTATTCTTCATTTCCTCTTGGCCTGTATTGGTAGTTTCTATTTCCTTTTTCATGTTGATATATTTTGCAGTGAGTTCATTGTACTTTTCCTGTAGTTTTTGGTCATTCTGTGTGAGCACATTAAGCTTCCTCATAACCAATTACTGAACTCAGAATCTGATAGTTGACTTGCCTCTTTTTCAGTTAGCATTCTTTCTGAGGCTTCCTCCTTTCCTTTCATTTGGGGATTGTTTTTTTTTTTCTTCCCATTGTTTGTGAGATTCTTCCTGTTAGCCTGTGCTTCTTAAGTTGCTCTGTTCTGACCCCTTGAGTTTTTGGTGTAAACTTCTGTGGTAGAATGCCTGTGAGATTTTGTGTACAGTCTCCTTGATCTCCTGATGTTCATTATCTTGGGCTGTGGATTCTGTTGGCTCTGTTTATGTCTTTGGTTTTTGGTTCTTGTTGGGTCTTGCTTTGGTGGGTCTTTCCCACCAGCTGTTTATCTGAGTGTCAGCCTGTCCCCCACCTCTTGTCTTCTGTTGTGCAGGTGTGGGCAGGTTGTGTTGGAGCTGGTTCTTCCATGTTTACAAGGTTTTGAGGCTTTTCTCTTGCTCTTGTTCAGTTGTTTGTTCTCAGTATTTAGTTGTATTTCCAGATAGGTCCTGGTTTGAGTTAGTGTGACTTCCACTCCCTCTTTCACCTTCTTCTGTTGTTATCTGTTGGTGATTCCTTTTTTGGTGGGTTTCCTCTTCCAGTAGGAATCCTGGTGTTCCCAGCTTCTACCCACTCTTTTTTTATGGTAGGCCTTCTCTGGGCTATGGGTGTGCGTGAAGAGCCTTCCCTGATTCGCACTCTCCCTGGTTCCTGTGGTCTCATTTCACTCTGAGATGTTGTGCACACACTACAAATTCGCTGGGCACCCTCCCCCAGGTGGTTCCTGCAGTCTCAGCTCCCTCGAAGATGAGGTGCGAAGTCTCCCTGGTGGATAGGCATACTCCTGGTTGCTGATCTCCCTGGCCCGGGTGGTTCCTGTAGTCTCAGCTCCCTCCGAGATGAGGTGCGAGCGCTTCCCGGTGGATAGGCACACTCCCGGTTGCTGCTTTGCCCATTTTTTAATCGGGTTGTTTGTCTTCTTAGAATGGAGTCATGTGAGTTCTTTATATATTTTGGAGATTAAACCCTTGTCTGAGGTATCATTGGTAAATATGTTTTCCCATATGGTTGGTTCTCTTTTTATTTTAATACTGTTTTCTTTGGCCATGCAGAAGCTTTTTATTTTGATGAGGTCCTATTTGTTTCTTTCCTTTATGTTCCTTGTGACAGAATGGATGGAACCGGAAAGCATTATGCTAAGTCAAATAAGCCAGGTGGTGAAAGACAAATACCATATGATCTCACCTTTAATAGGAACCTAATCAAAAAACAAACAAGCAAGCAAAATATAAACAAAGACACTGAAATTGAGTAAAGGCCGACAGTAACCAGAAGGGAGAGGGGAGGGAATTTCAGGGGAAAAGCATGAAGGGTTTGTAGGAACAATTATAAAGGACACATGGGCAATAACGGGGGATGGGGTGGGGGGATGGAAACAAGAGGGAGGTGGGGAGGGCTTGGGATTAGGCTGGGGTGGGGGGAAAATTCAGAGAACTGTATGTGAATAACAATAAAATTAGGGAAAAAAAGAAATATATGTATGTCTGGCCAACATATGATTGAAAAAGTTTTGAATTTAAGTCATGTGGTTGGTCATGTCCTTTCCTGATCACCACGTTTGTCATCATACCCAACTGTCTTGTACCCAACCAGTTAGCATGTTTATGTTATCTGCCTGGCCCCTGAAGATATTCAAATTTGCAACCCCTGCCAAACTATGTTAGAGTGATGAAATTATATACTGTGCAGGGAGAAGAGACCACCCAGGGCCATATGAAACTGTTGTGAACTTGAAACCAGGGGGAGTAAAATATGTTAAAAATTTCAGGTGAGGTTGCAAATGCTAGTAATATGTTTTTTGAACAATTTTGTAATCAATAATATTGTAATGCATATTTGAATGTTGCCAAGGGAGTAAATCTAAACTTTCTCATCACAAGAAACAACAATTGTATTGCACCTTTGTGTGATAACATATCTTAACTATACTTACTTTGGTGATCATTTCAGTGTATACAAATATTAAATCATTATACTGTATACTTGAAACTAATATAATATGTCAATTATACCTCAATAAAAATGTTCAAACTAGACTATGACCAGAAAGGTATCAGACTACTATGAACAAAGTGTCCTTCCAAACAGTCAAAACATTATTGACTATTTTCTTCACTAAGTACCTATTTCTGAAATCTCTTTTGAAACTCCATTCATTACCCCTTCAATTTGAGGGAAGGTAGGGAAAGGAATTTAATGAAGATAAAACTCAAATCAATAAACATGGGTATTTTTAGCAGATGGCATAAGTACACAAAGTCTAATTTGTTAAGAAGGATGAAATTAACATGTTTTATGTGAAAAAAAATCTAACATTTTTCAATGTTATTATACATGGAAGTGTTCCTATCAGTGTAATATACTAAGGTATGAGAAAGGGTTGGCTTGCTAGTTGTAATTTGCTTTCTATTTTAAATCATACCTCAATGGTTTCCCTGTGAAATGGGGAAGATAAAACCTGCCTTTCTTTGTTTTCTTATTTTGTAGACTCTTAAATAAAAATGTCTGATGTTTTAATCTTGGCTTTACCCCAGACTCTCCAACAATTGACCATTTTCCTGACCTTAATGTTCTGTATCCTCCTTAGAGAAACTTCCTTCAAAATGTGAGGAAAATACTTCCTGGTTTGGTGCCATTCAGATATGTGTCTAGGCAGTTGAAACTGCTCAACAACTGTTTATTAATTAAAAACCCACAGGAGTTCTTGGATTGTACCAAGCTTGTGGCCAAGGTCAATTTTGATCAAATATGCACTGAATGACATTGGGCAGGCGAGATAAAAGGAAAAGAGAGTTGACAGAAATCTTCATATCCTACTGAACACCAAATCTCAATCCTGTCAGATTCTCTGTGGTGTATAAGCCCTGAGGGTATATTTGGGGTACTTCCCTGGATACTCCCTGTTACATTGAGAGACCAGGTACAAGGTGAGTCTAAGCAAGAATGAAGCCATATCTGAGGAGGAGTGCTGGAGGGAAAAAAACTGAAGACCATCATCTGAGATAAGTGTGGTGCCTGACAGAGCTGAAGCAAAAGGGGAGGAGCTGGCTGAAGGCAGAGCAGGTGAGAAACAAGCTTCCACAGAGACTCTGGCATTTGGTTTGGGGTTAGAACTGTGGTTCCACATGCACCAACTTAATTTGAGCCCTCCAAGGAGGCAGGCAAAAGCAACCTTTACCAAAGCAGGCATCTCTCTCTCTCTCTCTCTCTCTCTCCTCACACACACATGCATGCACGTGTGCATGCACACATACACACACACAATCATGTTCAAAACCCAAGAATGTAGGAGAACCAAGATGGAGGTGTAGGTAGACACACTGCGCCTCCTCACACAACCAGAACTGACAGAAAACTGAATGGCAAGGAAGTCTGACACCAAGGAGATAAAAAAGAAACATTCATCCAGACTGGTAGGAGGGGCAGAGACGGGCAGCCGGGGCAGAGAGGACTCGCGTTGCCGAGGTGGGACCGAGACTGGCGGAGTCTGGGACAAACGGGACAGGCAGTCTGACCACTAGCAGACCCTGTGGCCCTACATTCACACACAGATAAACTGAGAGGGCTGGACTTAGAGTGGCAGAGAATGGGGCAGGCAGTGTGGCAGGTTGCGCCCGCGGCCCCACATTTGAACATAGATAAACTGGGATGAACAGCAGGGGAGCGAAGCAGACCACATAACCCAGGGCTCCAGGGCGGGGAAATAAAGCCTCAGAGAGACCCACAGGGGCCTAGAGTGTGTGCCATCCCACCCACTGGGAACCATCACCAGAGGGGCCCAATTTGATTGTGGGTAGCGGAGTGAGTGACTGAAATCTGGTGGAGAGTGGAACAACCACCATTGCTCCCTCTCGGCCCCTCCACCACATACAGTGTCACAGTGCAGCATACAGTGTCACAGCGAAGCAACCAGTGTTATATCGCCCCAGGAACAACTATGGCTCCACCCCTTTACCTAACAGCCACGCCAAGACAAAAAAAAAAAAAAAGGCCCAAATGACAGAACACTTCAAAGCTCCAGACATAATTCAACTAAGCAGCGAACAGATAGCCAACCTATCAGGTGCACAGCTCAAAACACTGGTAATCAGGAAGCTCACAGAATTGGTTGAATTTGGTCAAAAATTAGATGAATAAATGAAGGCTATGCTAAGAGAGACAAAGGAAAATGTATAGGGAACCAATAGTGATGCGAAGGAAACTGGGACTCAAATCAATGGTGTGGCCCAGAAGGAAGAAAGAAACATCCAACCAGAAAAGAATGAAGAAACAAGAATTCGGAAAAATGAGGAGAGGCTTCAGACCTCCAGGACATCTTGAAACATTCCAACATCCGAATTATAGGGGTGCCAGAAGGAGAAGAGAAAGAACAAAAAATTGAAAACTTATTTGAACAAATAATGAAGGAGAACTTCCCTCATCTGGCAAAGGAAATAGACTTCCAGGAAGTCCAGGAAGCTCAGACAGTCCCAAAGAAGCTGGACCCAAGGAGGAACACAGCAGGGCACATCATAATTACATTACCTAAGATTAAAGAGAAGGAGAGAATCTTAGAAGCAGCAAGAGAAAAGGATACAGTTACCTACAAAGGAGTTACCATAAGACTGCCAGGTGATTTCTCCAAAGAGACCTTACAGGCAAGAAGGGACTGGCAAGAAGTATTCCAAGTCATGAAAGGCAAGGACCTACATCCAAGATTACTGTATCCAGCAAAACTATCATTTAGAATGGAAGGGCAGATAAAGTGCTTCTCAGATACGGTTAAGTTAAAGGAGTTCAATATCACCAAGCCGTTATTCTATGAAATGTTAAAGGGACTTATCTAAGAAAAAGAAGATCAAAAATATGAACAGTAAAACTGACAGCAAACTCACAGTTATTAACAACCACACCTAAAACCAAAACAAAAGAAAACTAAGCCAACAACTAGAACAGGAACAGAACCACAGAAATGGAGATCACATGGAGGGTTATCAAGAGGGTAGTGGGAGGGGGAGAGAGGGGGAAAAGGTACAGAGAATAGGTAGCATAGATGATAGGTGGAAAATAGACAGGGGGAGGGTAAGAATAGTGTAGGAAATGTAGAAGCCAAAGAACTTATAAGTATGACCCATGGACATGGAGTATGGGGGGAGGATATGGGGGGAGAGGGTTGGGGGGATGGATTTGAGTGAGGGGGGAAAATGGGACAACTGTAATAGCATAATCAATAAATACATTTAAAAACCCCAAGAATTTGTGTGTTCATGTATCTAGGGCCTCTATTATTAGTTGGGGACACAGAAGGAAGTAAAGAGTACGAGTGGGAGGGAAAGAGAGTAAAGGAAAAAGTCCAGAAGCAGATTCTTCTGATGTTAGCCCACCCCTTCACTTTCTTTACACTAATCTACAATATGTTAAGAACTTCTAACTGGAGGTTATTAAGAGGTTTCAAACATTTCTCCTGTTTTAAACCAGAAACAGTTTATTTCAATGACATACTGGTCTTTATTTTCCTTTATGAGTTATAGTCATCTTTCTCTTTTTCCTTTCTGACATAGATATTCTTTATATCTCCAGGCTATTTCATTTAATCAGCAAGATGTGTTTTCCTTCTAGATTTTGAATTCAGTTGTATTATGGCCAAGATAATGAGCTTATTTTACTTTTGCCCTGCTTCATTTAGACTGATTCAATGCTTCCTGATAGTAACTGCTTCGCAGAACAATAAAACTTCTGATGGTAAATATGCTTTTATAAAAATAATTGAAAAATATTTATTGCCTTTCTACTACATGCAAGGCAATGTGTTATTTGCAGGGTGTGAAGTGAGGGTTGAATAGAAAGAAATACAGAACCAAGTCCCTGTTCTCAAGGATCTTAGCCTAGTTGGGAAGAGAAAATGTTTAGACAAAAACTATGGCTAATAATAATAAAAGGGGATAACATAAAAGGGTCATTTGTGACATTTAGACACTACCCTATAAAATCAGATGAAGCAGCATTCAATCATCAAAGGCTAGGAAGCTCAGCAAAGGCTTTAAAATGCCTGGTATGTACCAGACATGAAATATCTACTTCTTGGATGGGGTGAAATTTGAGCTAGATCTCAAATGTTAGGTAGTATTTAGAGTGGTAGTTTAGAACAGAAACTATAGTGTTGATAAACTACATTCGTATAGGGAAATGCAGGGGAAGTATAGGTTGTGCTGGGGGGACACAGCAAGTAGTGGTTTTTCTAGTGTAAAGGTATGTGGGTGGAACTCAACTGTAAATGTGGATGGTGCCAGATAAGTAAAGGCTTAGGATGTATGGAAAAAGTGTTTCGGCTTTATCATGTGGATGCTGGGAAACCACTGATGGTTTTCGGGCAAAGAATAATGTCAAGAGAGGATGAATATGGTGACAGTGTGCAGGATGGACTGACAGGGAGAGACTGGAGGCAGTTGGACCAGTTAAGAGGCTAACGAAGTACGCTAGGCAAGAAATGATTAGGGAAGAAGCAGAAAACCTGAAGAGACCAATAACAGCAGACAAAATTGAAGCAGTCATCACAAAACTCCCAACACACAAAAACCCTGGACCAGATGGTTTCACAGAAGAATTCTACAAAGCAATTAAGGAAGAGCTAAGTCATATCCTTCACAGACTATTAAAAAAATTCCAAACTGATGAAAGACTCCCAAACTCTTTTTATGAAGCCAGCATCATCCTAATCCTAAAACCAGATAAAGACACAGCAAAGAAAGAAAACTTCAGGCCAATATCACTGATGAACATAGACACTAAAATTCTCAACAAAATATTGGCAAACCGCATCCAGGAATATATTAAAAATATCATACACCATGACAAAGTGGGATTCTACCCAGGGATGCAAGGATGGTACAGTATTCGCAAATCAATAAACATAATACATCAAATAAACAACAGCAAAGACAAAAATCACATGATCATATCAACAGATGCAGAAAAAGCATTTGATAAGATACAGCACCCATTTCTGATAAAAACATTCAGCAAAGTGGGAATAGAGGGAGCATTCCACAACATAATAAAGGCCATAGATGAGATACCTACAGCTAACATCATACTCAATGGACAAAAACTTAGAGCTTTCCCACTAAGATCAGGAACAGGACAAGGATGCCCTCTCTCACCACTCCTATTCAACATAGTATTGGAAGTCCTAGCCACAGCAATCAGACAAGAAAACACAAATAAAGGCATCCAAATTGGAAAGGAGGAAATGAAACTGTCAGTGTTTGCAGATGACATCATAGTGTACATGGAAAATCCTATAGACTCCACCAAAATCTACTCGACCTAATAAATGAATTTGGCAAAACAGCTGGATACAAAATCAATCAGAAATCAGAAATCAAAGGCATTCCTGTATGAACAATGAAACTGCAGAAACAGAAATCAGGAAAAAAATCCCATTTGATATAGCAACAAGAAAAATAAAGTATCTAGGAATAAACCTAACCAAGGAGGTAAAAGACTTCTACACAGAAAACTACACAACACTGAAGAAAGAAATTAAGGAAGACACAAACAAATGGAAGCTTGTACCATGCTCATGGATTGGAAGAATTAACATCATCAAAATGGACATACTGCCCACAGCAATTTATAGATTCAATGAAATTCCTATTAAAGTACCTATGACATATTTCATAGATATAGAACAAACATTTCAGAAATTTATATGGAACCATTAATTACCCTGAATAGCTGCAGCAACTTTGAGAAAGAAGAACAAAGCAGGAGGGATCACAACACCTGATATCTAACTGTATTACAAGGCCACTGTAATCAAAACTGCCTGGTACTGGCATAAAAACAGACACATAGACCAATGGAAGAGAACAGAGAGCCCAGAAATAATCCCAAGTCTCTAAGGTCAATTATGTTTGACAAAGGAGGCAGGAGCATAAAATGGAGCAACAATAGCCTTTTCAACAAATGGTGTTGGGAGATCTGGACAGCTATGTGCAAAAAAAAAGAAAAAGAAAAAAAGAAACTCGATCACCAACTTACACCATACACAAAAATAAATTCAAGGTGGATAAAATACTTAAATATAAGTCGTAACACCATAAAAGTCTTAGAGGAATATATTGGCAGGAAGATCTCAGATGTTCCACACAGCAACATCCTCACAGACACATCCCCTAAAGCAAGTGACATAAAGGAAAGAATAAACAAATGGGACCTCATCAAAATAAAAAGCTTCTGCATGGCTAAAGAAAACAGCATTAAAATACAAAGAGAACCAACAGTATGGGAAAACATGTTTGCCAATTATACCGCAGAGAAGAGCCTGATCTCCAAAATATATAAAGAACTCACACGACTCCACTCCAGGAAGACAAACAACCCAATTAAATAATGTGCAAAGGAGTTGAACAGACACTTCTCCAAGGAAGGCATACAGAGAGCCCAGAGACATATGAGAAGATCCTCAGCATCACTAGCCATCAGAGAGATGCAAATTAAAACCACAATGAGGTACCATCTCACACCAGTTAGAGTGGCCAACATAAACAAATCCACAAACAAATGTTGGAGAGGATGTGAAGAAAAGGGAATCCTAGTACATTGTTGGTGGGAATGCAGAGTGGTGAGGCCACTGTGGAAAACAGTATGGAATTTCCTCAGAAAACTAGAAATGGTAGTGCCCTTTGACCCAGCAATTCCGCTGCTGGGATTATACCCTAAGAATCCTGAAACACCAATCTAAAAGAACCTATTCACCCCAATGTTCATAGCAGCACAATTCACAATAGCTAAGTACTGGAGGCAACTTAAGTTCCCATCAGCAAATGAGTGGATCCAAAAACTAGGGTACCTTTATACAATGGAATTCTATGCAGCAGAGAGAAAGAAGGAGCTTCTACCCTTTGCAACAGCATGGATGGAACTGGAGAGCATTATGCTAAGTGAAGTAAGCCAGGCGGTGAGGGACAAATATTATATGATCTCATCTTTTACTGGAACCTAATCAATAGAAGAAAAAAGCAAACAAAATACAACCAGAGACATTGAAGTTAAGAACAGTATAACAATAACCAGGGGTGAGTGATGAGGGGACAGTGGGGAGGGGATAGTAGAGATAGGGGATTACAGGAGTTACTATAAATGACACAAGGACAAAATCAAGGGAGAGGGTAGAGGTGGGGGATGGAGGGGGGTCAGCCGGGGTGGGGTGGAGGGATGGGGATAAAATGAAGACAGTTGTAATGGAATAACAATTACAATATAAAGAAATAATAAAAAAATATAAAAATAAGTAAAAAATAAAAGGAATAAAAAAGATATTGAGACATCCCAGGGACAGATACTTGCTACTTGTTTTATGTAACTGAAGGCACCAATGGTAGAGAACTAAAGATGCCTTTATTTTTATTTTATCAAATTAAATAAAAGAGCCGTATTTCCTGTGGAACAGGCACAGAAGTACAGGAAGATCATATTTATTTATTTTTTCCTTTCCTCATACAAGCTTTGTTTCAGCAGTATATGCTTGAATGAATTCACTGAATCAAAAGAGACACCAGAGGAAGATATATAAAAGATTGAGAGAATAATATCAGGGAGTATATACAAATCTACTTATCATTTTATGCGCTTACTTGTTCTAAAGCCATTTATAATAATTTAGTTTGTCCACAAGCCAGAATATCCCCCCCCACCCAAACACATGCATATTCCAAAATAACAAACCCCTATGGTCAGTGCTATATATTGGAAAGTAAATGGACACAGAATAAAATATGATTTTGATTGGAAAAGGATAGATTGAAAAGTAGAGTCCAAGGATCTTTGTTTTTGAAATTATAATAGATTTTACCATGATGCATTTTAAAAGCATTTTCATATATATTAGTTCATTTGATTGTCACAGCTTTCTTGTGAGGTAGATCAGATAGATATCATTATTTCCTAAGCAACAGAGAGGATAAAGCACTCACCCAAGGTAACTGAGAAATTTAGTATCAATACCCTTTCTTTTTATTCTTTTTCTATATTTTTCTTAGAAGAGGAAAGGCTATTGCTAAGCTTTGCTCTGGGCCTCAATAGTCAATCTGTCATCAGGGGCAGGGGACAGCAGAAGACAGATGGAAGTCCCTCCTGCAATACAGAGACCATGGAGCTGTGGAAGCCCCACATAACTCTGTCAGTTAAATTCAGAAATGGGAAGGAAGCAGACAGAGTTTTTGGCTCAACTCCTTCAGAATGGGAGTCATGCTTCACTTTATCAAGATCAATGGTTGATTTTCCTTAAGTATCTAGAAATGTTGTATGGGAATAACCCCCTTACTGAAGTTTAGATAATGGGTCATAGAAAGGCAAGGCATCTTTTTTTTTTTTTTTTTTTTTTGATGGCCTAGAGTGTTCCCTTTCAAGAATAGGATGAATCAAATCATGGTCTGAGTGCTTTTTAAAGAGATCAATCTCATTCACACACAGAGTTTTAAGGAATGATTTGTACAGTAATGAACATCAAATTTAATCTCCTTCTACCTCTCTCCCCTGAGATTAAGATCTATGTGTCAATGCAATGGAATTCTATGCAGCAGAGAGAAAGAAGGCAATCATACCCTTTGCAGCAGCATGGATGGAACTGGAGAGCATTATGCTAAGTGAAATAAGCAGATGGTGAGGGACAAATACCATATGATCTCACCTTCTAATCAACCAAAGAAAAAAGCAAACAAAATATAACCAGAGACAATGAAATTAAGAACAATCTAACAATAGCCAGGGGGGAGTGGAGAGCGGTCAGTGAGGATAGGGGATTACAGGAACTACTATAAAGGACACATGGACAAAATCAAGGGGGAGGGTAGAGGTGAGGGAGGAAGGGGTTTTGGCTGGGGTGGGGTGGAGGGATGGGGAGAAAAGGCATACAACTATAATTGAATAACAATAAAAATTTAAAAAAAGATCTATGTGTCAATGGAATACTATGAAGCAGAGTGAAGCAGAGAGAAAGAAGGAGCTCCTACCCTTTGCAACAGCATGGATGGAACTGGAGAGCATTATGCTAAGTGAAATAAGCCAGGCAGTGAGGGAAAAATAACGTATGATCTCACCTTTAACAGGAACCTAATCAACAAAAGAAAAAAGCAAGCAAAATATAATCAGAGACATTGAAATTAAGAACAATCTGACAGTAACCAGAGGGGAGGTGGGAGGAAATAATTGGGGAAAGAGTTTTCAGGAACAACTATAAAGGACACATGGACAAAACCAAGGGGGTGTGGAAGCAAGGAAGGCAGGTGGGTTTGGCTGGGGTAGGGGGGAGTGGTGCGGGGTAAATGCAGACAACTGTAATTGAACAACAACAAAATAATTTTTAAAAAAGATATATGTGTGAGACTGTCTACTTACTATCACCACTGTTATGTAATTCTGCACATACTTCAGACTCAGCAGATTTAATATCAAATTCATTATCACTCCTATCTTAATCTATCTCACATATATGTATCTGTTTCTGGCAGCACCTTCTAACCAGTTTCTTAGGCCAGGAAACTAGGAATCATTCTTTAATTCTCCTTTTCCAATGTTCTTTCATATTCCATACCCAAGTCTATCAATACAGCTCTGAAACATCTATCACCTTCCCTTCTCTCAGTCTACTTACTGGACTACCATGTCCTCCAATTTTATGGTCTCCCTGGTTTCTTCCTCTCCTCCATATTTTACTCAATGATTATGAGATTTCCATAATACAAATCTGATCATGTTTTTTTTCCTATTTAAATGCTTGCTAATGATTTTACTCTGGCTACAGGATCAAGTTTGAATTGATCAGTAGCCTTCACCTAGCTCTCTGAGAGTATCTTCTGTTACCCCCACTCACATACCTTGGACTCCAGCCACACAGGACTGTCTGTCCCCAGGACACCTCTGACTTTCCTCATGCTTTTCTCTTGTTCTTGGATGTCTCCACTTGATGCCCAGTCTCTGCTTGTGAATACCTGCTTCTCTTTCAAGTTGCAGCTCAAATGTTGTTTTCCTTCCCTACAGCTCTCCCTGACTTCTCCAGGCAGAACCAAGCCCTCTTGCCACTGTGCTCCTGTGGTCCCAGAGTTGTCTATAGTTTTGTACATACATTGAAAATAGTTCCTGCTGGGGGAAGATGGCGGCAACATAGGTGGGAGCGGAGTCCACTTCCCCTCAACGCCAGGGAAATACCTAGCTGATCTGAGGAGCAGAGCGAACAGCCAACAGTATTCCAGCATATACGAAGATCAGAGACCAAAGATAGAGGACACTGAAAGATCTGACGGTAAGAAGAGTGCTGAAGGACAATAAGGTCCACGGGACCCAGGACCGCGCTGTACAAGGGCGGCAGAAGCGCCAGCCCTGGCGCAGGGGCTGCGGCAGGAGTCTTGGGAGAGGGCCAGGCTGCGCTGTGAGCAGCCAGGTGCTTGATTAGACCAGGGGGGCTTGAAAAGGAGAAATTTCTCAAAAAGAAAAAGAAAATAGAGACACTCAGGGGCTAATTAGAGAACTCTCGGTAGTAGCCGAGGCCCCTGGCGCCCCTCCCCCTCCACCCCTGTTCTGCTACGCTCACCTGAGGTCCGGTCGCGCGCGCGAGCAGATTAGCGAACGGGACCCACACTTGAAACCCCGGAGGGGCGCCCACACCTGAAACCTCCGAGATAATTTGGACCAGAGTCTAGCTGCTCTACCCACAGGCCCAAAACCTCGGAACCGAGTGCCACGTGATTCAGTCCCAGGGCGGCCCCGCCCGCCCGAGAGACTCAAGCCCAGGGTGGCTGGATCGGGCCCCCAAGCACAGAGCCTGTGGCTCAGCGGGCTGCGCGCGCTCACCAAGCACAGGGCCGGCTGGGTGCCTGTTTTCTAAATACAAAGCTGCTGGCGAGTGTCCTAACCCCAAGGCGGCTGAATCCGCCACCTGCGCGCCAGCTTTCCAAGCCCTGGCGGCTCTATTGGTCCGCCAGCTGCGCGCTCAGGGCACAAAATAACGTCACAGACCCAAAGCGGCTGGATTCCCCTGCTGCGCACGCACGCGTCACAAGCCAAAGCGGCTGGATTGGCTGATCAACGGACTGATTGACTGCCAGGGACCACACTTACAAAACAGCGAAGAGTGTGACCCAGGAAGAGAGAAAAGTGAAACCAATCCTTCCAAACACCCCCTCCCGTTGCACAGACAGGACACCAGCAGAAATAACCTGACCGGTTTAAAGCCAACAGAAGGTTTTTTTTTTTTTTTTTTTTTTATCCTTTTTCTTTTTTTTTCCTTTCCCCCTGAATTCCTTCTTCCTCTCTCTTTTTTTCTTTTTTTTATTCCTTCTTCCTCCCATCCTTTACCATTTTTATGTCTTCTTCTTGCCTTCTTTTATCTATTTCTGTTTTAATTTTTGCTAAAATTCCTTCTTATCTTGCCTCCGATCTTTCTTTATTCCTTCTTCCCTCCTTCCTTCCTTTCCTCCTTTCCTATTTTTTTTCCCTCCTTCCCATCTTTCTTTTGGTTTGTTTTGTGTGTGTGTGTGTGTGTGTTTTTTTTTTCTTTTTTTTTCTTTTCTTTCGCCCCCCCTTTCTCTTTTTCCCACAGGTGAGACAACAAAACCTGGAGTGCTGAAAAGACTAGAGTTAGACCGTGTTAAACACATAAACGTCAGCTCAAGACCAGTGAACACAGGAGAGTAAGGAGACAGCACCACTGAATCCCATTGGCATTCTACCATAGAAGTTCATATCATAAACCCAGGGAGTCAGAACAAAGCAATTTAAGACGCAGAGGCCAACAAGAAAAACCTCACAAACAATGGGAAGACAAAGAAACAATTCCCAAATGAAAGGAAAGGAGGAAGTCTCAGAAAGAATACTAACCGAAAAAGAGGCAAGTCAACTATCAGATACTGAGTTCAAAGCAATGGTCATCAGGAAACTCACTGAGCTCTCTGAGCTCAAAGAGAACTACCAGAAACTACAAGGAAACTACAATGAACTCACTGCAAACTATATCAACATGAAAAAGGAAATAGAAAATATCAACAAGAGCCAAGCAGAAATGAAGAATACAATTTCTGAATTGAAGAACACAGTAGAAGGAATGAAAAGCAGACTTGATGAAGCACAGGATCGGATCAGCGAGCTGGAGGATAAAGTAGAAAAAAACACCCAGAAGGAGCAAGAAAAGGAAAAGAGGCTCAGAAAGAATGAAGAGGCAATAAGGGAAATGCAGGACAACATGAAACGTAACAATATCCGTATAATAGGAATACCAGAAGGAGAAGAAGAAGAGCAAGGGATAGAAAACCTGTTTGAAAAAGTAATGATGGAAAACTTCCCTAATCTGAGGAGAGAAAAAGTCACCCAAATCCAGGAAACACAGAGAGTCCCAAGCAAGAGGAACCCAAAGAGACCCACTGCAAGACACATCATAATTAAAATGGCAAATTTCCAAGACAAAGAGAGGATCTTAAAGGCAGCAAGGGAGAAAAAGGAAGTAACATACAAGGGAGCCCCGATAAGGTTAGCAACTGACTTCTCAATGGAAACGCTCCAAGCCAGAAGAGAATGGCAAAAAATATTCCAAGTAATGAGAACCAGAGGCCTCCAACCAAGACTACTTTACCCAGCAAGGCTCTCAATCAAGATAGAAGGCCAAATAAAGAGCTTCCCAGACAAAAGAAGTCTAAAAGAATACAGCTCCACCAAACCAGCTCTGAAAGAGATGCTAAAGGGACTGCTTTAAGGAAAGGAAGGAAAAGAGAAAGACAGAGGAACACAGGTAGGAAATAATGGCAATGAATAACTACCTATCGATAATAACCTTAAATGTAAATGGATTAAATGCTCCAATCAAAAGACATAGAACAGCTGAATGGATAAGAAAACATGACCCACACATATGCTGCCTACAAGAAACCCATCTCAGGACAAAAGACTTACACAGACTGAAAGTGAAGGGCTGGAAACAAATTTTCCAAGCAAACGGACAGGAAAAAAAAGCAGGGGTAGCAATACTCATATCAGACAAAATAGACTTCCAAAGAAGGACCATAAAGAGAGACCCAGAAGGTCACTTCATAATACTCAAAGGAAGAATCCACCAAGAAGACATAAACATTGTAAATATATATGCACCCAACATAGGAGCACCCAAATACATAAAGAAAATATTGGAGGATTTCAAGAAAGATATTGACAGCAACACAATTATAGTAGGGGATTTTAACACCCCACTATCAAAAATGGACAGGTCTTCCAAACAAAAGATCAACAAAGATATTGTGTCACTTAACAATACCTTAGAGGAAATGGACTTAACTGATATATACAGAGCTTTTCATCCCAAAGAAGAAAAATACACATTCTTTTCAAGTGTCCATGGAACTTTTTCAAAGATAGACCACATGATAGGACACAAAGCAAGCCTCAACAAATTCAAGAAAATTGAAATCATATCAAGCATCTTCTCTGACCACAAGGGTCTGAAACTAGAAACCAACGCCAAGGGTAAAAACCCAAAACACTCAAAAGCATGGAGACTGAATAGCATGCTATTAAACAATGAATGGGTCAAGAACGAGATTAGGGAAGAAATCAAAAACTTCCTGGAAACAAATGAAAACGAACTCACAACAACCCAAAACCTATGGGACACAGCAAAGGCAGTCCTGAGAGGGAAGTTCATAGCAATACAGGCCTACCTTAAGAAGTTAGAAACAGTTCAAACAAACAACCTAACCCTACGCCTACAAGAACTGGAGGAAAAACAACAAAGACAGCCCAGAGCAAGCAGAAGGAAGGAAATAACCAAGATCAGAGCAGAACTAAATGACATAGAGACTAAAAGCACAATTGTAAGGATCAATGAATCCAGGAGCTGGTTCTTTGAAAAGATAAACAAAATTGACAAGCCTTTAAGTAGGCTCATCAAAAAGAAAAGAGAGAGGATCCAAATAAACAGAATTAGAAATGAAAGTGGAGAGATTACAACTGATACCACAGAAATACAAAGGATCGTAAGAAATTACTATGAAGACCTGTATGCTAAGAAATTTGAAAACCTAGATGAAATGGACACATTTCTAGAAAAATATAATCTTCCAAAACTGAATGAAGAAGAAGCAGAAAACCTGAACAGACCAATATCAGCAAAGGAAATTGAAGCAGTCATCAAGAAACTCCCATCACACAAAAGCCCTGGACCAGATGGTTTCACAGGAGATTTCTACAAAGCATTTAAGGAAGAACTAACCCCTATCCTTCACAGACTATTCGAAAAAATCCAAACTGATGGAAGACTCCCAAACTCTTTTTATGAAGCCAACATCATCCTAATCCCAAAACTAGATAAAGACACAACGAAGAAAGAAAACTTCAGGCCAATATCGCTGATGAACATAGACGCTAAAATTCTCAACAAAATATTAGCAAACCGCATCCAGCAATATATTAAAAAGATCATCCACCATGACCAAGTGGGATTCATCCCAGGGATGCAAGGATGGTACAATATTCGCAAATCAATAAACATAATACATCACATCAACAACAGCAAAGACAAAAATCACATGATCATATCAATAGATGCGGAAAAAGCATTTGATAAGATACAGCACCCATTTCTGATAAAAACACTCAGCAAAGTGGGAATAAAGGGAGCAGTCCTCAACATAATTAAGGCCATATATGAGAGACCTACAGCCAACATCACACTCAATGGACAAAAACTTAGAGCTTTCCCACTAAGATCAGGAACTAGACAAGGATGCCCTCTCTCACCACTCCTATTCCACATAGTATTGGAAGTCCTAGCCACAGCAATCAGACAAGAAAAAGCAATAAAAGGCATCCAAATTGGAAAGGAGGAAATGAAACTGTCACTGTTTGCAGACGACATGATAGTGTACATGGAAAACCCTATAGACTCCACTCAAAAACTACTCGACCTAATAAATGAATTTGGCAAAACAGCTGGATACAGAGTCAATACCCAGAAATCAAAGGCATTCCTGTACACCAGCAACGAAACTGCAGAAACAGAAATCAGGAAAAAAATCCCATTCGATATAGCAACAAGAAAAATAAAGTACCTAGGAATAAACCTAACCAAGGAGGTAAAAGACCTGTACTCAGAAAACTACACAACACTGAAGAAAGAAATTAAGGAAGATACAAACAAATGGAAGCATGTACCATGTTCATGGATTGGAAGAATCAACATTATCAAAATGGCCATACTACCCAAAGCAATTTATAGATTCAATGCAATCCCTATTAGAGTACCCATGACATATTTCACAGATATAGAACAAACATTGCAGAAATTCATATGGAACCATAAACGACCTCGAATAGCTGCAGCAATTTTGAGAAAGAAAAACAAAGCAGGAGGGATCACAATACCTGATATCAAACTGTATTACAGGGCCACTGTAATCAAAACAGCCTGGTATTGGCATAAAAACAGGCACATAGACCAATGGAACAGAATAGAGAGCCCAGAAATAAACTCAAGTCTATACGATCAATTAATATTTGACAAAGGAGGCAGGAGCATAACATGGAGCAAAAACAGCCTCTTCAACAGATGGTGTTGGGAGATCTGGACAGCTACGTGCAAAAAAATGAAACTCGATCACCAACTTACGCCATACACGAAAATAAACTCAAGATGGATAAAAGACTTAAATATAAGCCGTAACACCATAAAAGTCCTTGAGGAAAACATTGGCAGGAAAATCTCAGACATTCCACGCAGCAACATCCTCACAGACACATCCCCTAAAGCAAGGGACATAAAGGAAAGAATAAACAAATGGGATCTCATCAAAATAAAAAGCTTCTGCATGGCTAAAGAAAACAGCACCAAATTACAAAGAGTACCAACAGTATGGGAAAACATATTTGCCAACGATACCTCAGACAAGGGCCTGATCTCCAAAATATATAAAGAACTCACTCGACTCCACTCCAGGAAGACAAACAACCCAATTAAAAAATGGGCAAAGGACTTGAACAGACACTTCTCCAAGGAAGACATACAGAGGGCCCAGAGACATATGAAAAGATGCTCAGCATCACTAGCCATCAGAGAGATGCAAATTAAAACCACAATGAGGTATCATCTCACACCAGTCAGAATGGCCAACATAAACAAATCCACAAACAAATGTTGGAGAGGATGCGGAGAAAAGGGAACCCTTGTGCACTGTTGGTGGGAATGCAGACTGGTGAGGCCACTGTGGAAAACAATATGGAATTTCCTCAGAAAACTAAAAATGGAACTGCCCTTTGACCCAGTAATTCCGCTGCTGGGATTATACCCTAAGAACACTGAAACACCAATCCAAAAGAAGCTGTGCACCCCAATGTTCATAGCAGCACAATTTACAATAGCCAAGTACTGGAAGCAACCGAAGTGCCCATCAGCAAATGAGTGGATCCAAAAACTATGGTATATTTACACAATGGAATTCTACGCAGCAGAGAGAAAGAAGGAGCTTATACCCTTTGCAACAGCATGGATGAAACTGGAGAGCATTATGCTAAGTGAAATAAGCCAGGAAGTGAGGGACAAGTACCATATGATCTCACCTTTAACTGGAACATAAGCAATAGAAGAAAAAAGCAAACAAAATATAACCAGAGACATGGAAGTTAAGAACAATCTAACAATAGCCAGGGCGGGGGTGGGTGTGGGGGCGGGGATAGTGGGAAGAGGGTATTACAGGAACTACTATAAAGCACACATGGACAAAACCAAGGGGGAGGGTGGAGAGGGGGGAGGGAGGTGGGTTCACCTGGGGTGGGGTAGAGGGATGGGGAGAAAAGGCATACAACTGTAATTGCATAACAATAAAAAAAATTAAAAAAAAAAAAAAAAAGAAAATAGTTCCTGTCTCACGGTATTGTTATTATTTGTTTTTACAAATAAAAACAGCTTGGGGATAGGAAGATGGGTCTTATCCACCCTTCCCCTATCCTAAACACTTTTAATAGTACTTGGCAGTTAGATGCTTTTCAGAGAATGCTCATTAAATCAGTGTTTAATTATTAAATTCATGTAATCATTAAGTCCCTATGTTAGGCCCTGGGAATTCAAAAATGAGCCAGCAAAGCCCCGTTCTTTGTGTCATAGAGCCAACCATCAATGCTTAGACTGGGTGGGGGGATACATACAAAACATGCAGAATTCCAATGTAACACAGTACGTGTGAAGTTTGAATTTAAATTTTCGGACTGCATAAAATAGAGGTTAAGAGCATGGCTTCTGCTCTGGAATGGAACTAGCATGGATTTGAGTCTTGGTTTTACCACTTACTAGTTGTGTTGTTTTAGACAATTTACTTAATGCCCCTGTGTCTTGCTTTCCTCATCTGTAAAATGGGAATTATTATGGTCTTTACCTCACAGGGCTATTATGGGGATTATGTGAGTTAATATCTGTAAAACACTCAGTGTCTGGTATATACTAAATGCTAATAAACTAAATTAAGTTAAATCTAGTGGAGAGTACAAAGAAACTTAAATTACTTCATTTGGGGGATAATGTGTCTGGCTTTGTTCCCTCCTTACCAACTCTGCTTTTACCTCCTCATAATGACTTCCCCAATTTGTGTCACTTTAAGTTTGTGGCATGTTTGAGGAAAGAGAAGAGGAAGGTACAGTGGAAACACCCTCCTGCAGGGTGGACTGCAGAACCCAGCATCCTGCCACTCTGTCTACTTACCTACCTCACACCCAGACCCTCAACCTTGCTCAGGGCCAGTCACCTCTATGTGGTTAAGGCTGAGTTATGGGGCATTGATAAGTGGATCTTAGGTACTTTTCTGTCCTGTTACCAGTCTCATTTCTCTTTCATCTCTCACTGGGGATGGCTCAGTCCACGCCTGCCTGATTTTCTCACAGAAAAGACTGTGGAGGTCCTTGGGACTCGCAGGCAGACATTTTGCAGGGCCTTTGACAACCTTTGGCCAAATGTGGTCCTTGCCCCCAGCCACTCCCTCCTTTGTCATGTCTTTTCCTCTGTGCCCAAGAGTGTCAGGGGAGAAAGGGGAAAAGAAGTGAAAAATAAGTAATAGCTTTAGTAATTATTTATATATTGCTTTATTTATTTCTCGAGACAACTGTTTTTGCCATATTGGTGGAATGTGTGTCTGCCTTCTCAGATTTGGCAGACCAATTAAGTCACCACTTTAATGACTCCAGAATCACATCCCTGAGAGGTCATCCTAACTGTTTCTCCCTCCCCAGCTTGATGCCAGGGCTTTCATGCCTGTCTGGAGACTACAGCTGACCAGTGGAAAGGTATGTGGTCTCAAGAGCCTTGCCCTCTGCTCTGTTCACTTCCACCACTCTCCTATCAGAGGTCTTGTGGCTTATTGCAGGCTCCAGGGAGAGCTGGTAAACTTCTAGCCTTTGCCAGAGATGGGGAGGGACATGGACTCAGAGATGAAGTATGTCAAAGGGACTTGGAGGAGCACCAAGTGCATCTCACCTGACAATTAACTGTCAAGATCACTATAGTCTTGAGCTTCTCTTGAGAAGTTCACCAGATCCCTTTAGTTGCCAGAGTCCTAGTAATCCTTATATCTGGACATGAATTTATAAGCCTATTCATGAATATTTTTTCTTCTTACTCTTAAAACAGTCTGGTGAGGTAGATGGTATTATCTTATTTTATAGGTGAAAAAATGAGGCTTAGAGAGGTTAAGACAGTTGCTCATAATATGGTAACCCTGACCTTTTCATTTCAAGCCCATGCTCTTTGCAACATTCCAGGGATGTCTCTATGCTTTCCCCTTCATCCTTAGAAAGGGTACAGATGAGATGCTTTAACAGCCTACTGTTTATGTGCCCTTCTCTCCATTTATAATGTCTCCTCTGCAGTCTCCAATGTTCTCTAGCTATACAGGAGGCCTGATCAATGCCCAATATCTTAAATGTCCCTTTCTTACCTCCCAGCAAGAAAAAGAGTTGAGGAATCTGATTCCTACTATTGAGCTGATGACTGATTCTTGGTAGCAGGACTTATATGCAAATCCTAAGGAGTTCATCTTTTGAACAAGGACTGCAACTTAATAGAACAATGCCCACTTGATGGAGACTCGGACATTAAGGTCAGCTGGTAGTGAAGACAGTATTTTAAATGTGAAGGTAGCTGGAACTCTATATCAAATACTGCTCAGTTTCTACAGGAACAAAGAGAAGGATGTGAGGTTCTTGCTTCTGACATGTACCTGAAAGGGCTCAGTCAGTGCTGCTGCCTTTCTGGCTGGTGAGCAGCTGCAGGGAGGCACACACATTAGCAGTCTCCACTGCTGAGACCAAATGGGACACTCTATTCTGGATAGAGGACCAACTGTTCCAGGAGAATATAAGTGAGAAGGACCCTGGGTTGGAAGTAGAGGCCTCTACTTCCAAACCAGGGTTCTCATTCCTGGTTTGCTGTTGCTTCATTGAGTAAATGCCTTTACCTCTCAGGTCCTTTTTCTTACCTGTAAAATGGAGTGAAGCTCTCTCAAGTGGAAAATGAGCATCTAGAGAGACTGTATACTTTTTGAACACAGTATCCTGTTTGATCAGCAAGTCTCATTTAAACTGAGGATGAGACAACAAACTCAGAAAGTTTATGTGACTTCCCCAAAGTCATGACCAGTAAGTGGCAGAGCAAGCCCAATTTTGTTTATGTTTCAGGGTCATTATATGTTAAATGGAAATGATGATAATGATGATGGAGATAGTGACAATAATGGCTGCTAATGAGTATTTATCATAAGCCAAGCTTTGTGCTAAGCACTGTTATTTAACCCTCACAACATCTCTGTAGGGAGAATGCTATTATTCTCATTTTACAAATGCTAAAAGCTGAGGCTCAGTGGTTGAATGCCTTGCTTAAGGTCATTCATAGCAAATAGCAGAGCTAGTGCTTAAACCTAGGACTCTTGACCTCTAGGTTAGTGCTCTTGACACCATACTAGTCTGCTTAAAATCCTAGATGAGAAAGTACATTGGGAATGTGCAGTGCTGATTGCAAACAGACCCTCTACAACACTTTATAAGGCTCACCAAATGAACCTGGTAGCCACTGAGGGGAATGCACACTTGTTTGGGCACTAGGCAAGAAGGTCAGAGCAAAATGGAACAATGCCTACAGGACACCTACTTTCACCAGCAGGATGCTCAAACTCTGAGAAGGTAGTGTGTTTAGAATCCTCAGACCTACTCTGTCGTTGAGTCAGCTGATCTGCTTGTCACCAGGGGACTCAGTACTCAGTGGGCACCTGTTTGAAAGTAATTGTTCCATTTTCTTCTTACCACCTTGACTTCTGAAGTATTTGTTCACTGCATCTTTAGCCTTTTCAGGCAACTAGGGAGACACATCCCTTTTCCTCACCACTGCTCCATCTTTAGTTTGCCCAGACAGAATTTGGCCTGTTATCTCTGTCACTTTACCTCCTGAGTCTCAAGGGAACCAAAGCTAACACACCAGCTGTTGCAGTACTTTATTTGGAACTATGCTGAGACACCAAAAAGCTTGCATCATGCATCTTGTAAATTAAAAGGGATTTTATTGTTGGGTTCTGAGTCCTGATAGGTACTTAAGCCAGCTCTAGCACTAGCCCCCTTTTTTCAGCAGTATCATTTTTTCTCCATAAAAGTCACAGCTTATGCTCCTCCTGAGAGCTTTCCAGTGTACCATCTGTCTATTATGTTGCAAAGGGAATTCAGGGCAAGAAATCCAGAGATGTCTGGGGAGGCTGTGTCATCATGCAAACTAGATACCATAACAGGTAGGACAAAGATGAGCAAGCTACAGAGACTGCTGATGAGACAGTGGTTCCAGGTACAGACTGATATGGAATCAAGCGGTTGCCAGTGGTGGCATTGCATTTTCCAGGTCTTTCAGCACGCCTGCAAGTCCTGACTCAACCTAACCTTCCATTTCCTAGATTTGTTTTCCCAGGCTTTTGAGCACCTCCAGAGAAAGTCACATGGATATGCAGACTGGTGTCCCCAAGTTCAGAGTTTCCAGGCACTGTATATGAATTGTTTCATTTGATCCTTGCAAGAACCCTATGAGGTAAGTACTGTCATAACCTCCATTGTATGGGCAATGATGATTAGAGCTTTTGAGTGACTTCTCCAACATCACATAGTAGAGCTTGGGTTTAAACTGAGGTAATCTGACATTAGAATCCACACTCTAACTTAGGGGCCCACACTTGTTCTGTAAAGGCCTAGAAGATAGTAAAGGTTTCAGACTTTGAGTGCCATAGGTCTCTGGTGCTACTGCTTAGCTCTGCCATTGTGGTATGAAAGCAACCGTATGCAATATATGAATGAATGAGAATGACATTGTTCCAATAAAATTTTATTCATGGATACTGAAATTGAATTTCCTGTAATTTTCACAAGTCATGAAATATTTTTCTTCTTATGATTTTTTCTCAGGCATTTAAAAATGTGAAGGCGGAGAGATCTGGAAGATGGCGGCGAGATAGGTGGGAGCAGAGTCCACTTCACCTCAACGCCAATGAAATACCTAGCTGATCTGAGGAGCAGAGTGAACAGCCAACAGTATTCCAGCATATATGAAGATCGGAGACCAAAGATAGAGGACATCCAAAGATCAGACGGTAAGAAGAGTGCTTAAGGACAATAAGATCCCCCAGACCACCGCGGGGATGAGGGCGACTGAAGCCCAGGCCCCAGCGCAGGGTCTGCTGCAGGATTCTTGGGAGAGAGCCAGGCTGGGCGGTGTGAGCTGCCAGGTGCTTGTTTGGACCAGGGGGGCTTGAATAGGAAGAATTTCTCAAAAAGGAAAAGAAAATAGAGGCACATAGTAGCTAGTTAGAGAACTCTCCGCAGCAGCCAAGGCCTCTGGCGCCCCTCCCTCCTCAGACCCTCGACTGTGAACGCGGAAAAGCAGCTCCTGAGCTCACCTGAACCCCAGCTGGCGCGCACTCAAATTAGTGGACTAGGGGCCCACACCTGAAACCCCAGGTGAGCGCAAGGTCTGATAAGTGGCCCAGCTGCCTGGGCGCCAGATCCAAAGTGCCCCAGTGGGTGCGTACCCCAATCGGTGGCCTGGGGCCCACACCTGAAACCCCGGGTGGGTGGGTGCCCTGATAAGCTCCCGCTGGCCTGGGAGCACAGACAAAAAGCGCCTGGGTGAGCACGCAACCGGATCAGTAGCTGGCTGCCCCCACGCACAGACACAAAGCAGGAGATCAGCAACCAACCCAAGTCCAAAGCAGAGATCGGCCACACAACCCAATCAACAGCCTGGCTGCCTGCAGGCGACCACAGCCAAAAGCACTGGTTCTGAAAAACTCCTACATAGCCCCTGTGCATAGAACTCTGCAGGGCCTACTGGCTCTCTGGGAGGAAGGCAGAACATCCAGCAGAGGGGAGCTGCAGGGCTAGGAGAGACTGCATTCCCCGGAAAGACTCCACCCAGTAGAGGGCTGAACTACCACATAGCACCGCTGAGAGCCCCTAGCATCTAAGACAGCAAAGAGCAAGAAGGTGGAATGTGAGTTGCCCTAATTGGTGCAACTCAAGGACAGCACAGCTGGTGCATTAAAGGCCTAGTGGGGAGCAGAAGGACCCGGAGGAACTAGACTGAAGGCTGAACAACACAGAAGAGTGTGGCTCAGGAAGGGTGAAAAGTGACACCAATCCTTCCAACCACCCCCTCCCTTTCCACAGACAAGCAACCTGCAGAACTAACCTGACCAGTTTAAAGCCAGCAGAAGACTTTTTTTTTTCTTTTTTCTTTCCTTCTTTCCCCCTGAATTCCTTCTTCCTTTCAGTCCTTCTTTCTTTTTTTATTCCTTCTTCCTTCCATCCTTTCCCTTTTTTATTCCTTCTTCCTGCCTTCTTTTATTTATTGTGTGGTTTTGATTTTGGTTAAAAAATTCCTTCTTATCTTGCCTCTGATCTTTCTTTATTCCTACTCCCTTCCTTCCTTTCCTTTTCTACTCCCTTTTCGCCTCCTTCCCGCCCTTTTTTTTGGCCCCCATTCCTTTTTCCCACAGGTGAGACAAGAAAACCTGGAGTGCTGAAAAGACCAGAGTTACACCCATAAACATCAGCTCAAGACTAGTGAGCACACACAGGAGATTAAGGATACAGCACCACTGAATCCCACTGGCATTCTACCATAGAAGTTCATACCATAAACCCAGGGAGTCAGAATAGGTCAATTTAAGAAGCAGAGGCTAACAAGAAGAGTCTCACAAACAATGGGAAGACAAAGAAACAATTCCCAAATGAAAGGAAAAGAGGAAGCCTCAGAAAGAATGCTAACTGAAAAAGAGGCAACTCAACTATCAGATACTGAGTTCAAAGCAATGGTCATCAGGAAGCTCACTGAGCACTCTGAGATCAAAGAGAACTACCAGAAACTACAGGGAAACTACAATGAACTGACTGCAAACTATATCAACATGAAAAAGTAAATAGAAACTATCAACAAGGGCCAAGAGGAAATGAAGAATACAATTTCTGCATTGAAGAACACAGTAGAAGGAAAGAAAAGCAGACTTGATGAAGCAGAGGATCGGATCAGCGAGCTGGAGGACAAAGTAGAAAAAAACACCCAGAAACAGCAAGAAAAGGAAAACAGGCTCAGAAAGAATGAAGAGGCAATAAGGGAAATGCAGGACAACATGAAACGTAACAATATCCGTAAAATAGGAATACCAGAAGGAGAAGAATAAGAGCAAGGGATAGAAAACCTGTTTGAAAAAGTAATGATGGAAAATTTCCCTAATGTGAGGAGAGAAAAAGACACCCAAATCCAGGAAACACAGAGAGTCCCAAGCAAGAGGAAACCAAAGAGACCCACTGCAAGAAACATCATAATAAAAATGGCAAATTTCCAAGACAAAGAGAGGATCTTAAAGGCAGCAAAGGAGAAAAAGGAAGTAACATACAAGTGAGCCCAGATAAGGTTAGCAACTGACTTCTCAATGGAAACGCTCCAAGCCAGAAGAGACTGGCAAAAAATATTCCAAATAATGAGAACCAGAGGACTGCAACCAAGACTACTTTACCCAGCAAGGCTCTCACTCAAGATAGAAGGCCAAATAAAGAGTTTCCAAGACAAAAGAAGTCTAAAAGAATACAGCTCCACCAAACCAGCTCTGCAAGAGATGCTAAAGGGACTGCTTTAAGGAAAGGAAGGAAAAGAGAAAGAGAGAAGCACACAGGTAGGAAAAAATGGCAATGAATAACTACCCATCGATAATAACCTTAAACGTAAATGGATTAAACGCTCCAATCAAAAGACATAGAATAGCTGAATGGATAAGAAAACATGACCCACACATATGCTGCCTACAAGAGACCCATCTCAGGAAAAAAGACCTTCACAGACTGAAAGTGAAGGGCTGGACACAAATTTTCCAAGAAAATGGACAGGAAAAAAAAGCAGGGGTAGCAATACTCATATGAGACAAAACAGACTTCCAAAGAAGGGCCATAAAGAGAGACCCAGAAGGTCACTTCATAATACTCAAAAGAAGCAGCCACCAGAAAGGCATAAACATTGTAAATATATATGCACCCAACATAGGAGCACCCAAATACATTAAGAAAATCTTGGGGGATTTCAAGAAAGATATTGACAGCAACACAATTATAGTAGGGGAGTTTAATACCCCACTATCAAAAATGGACAGGTCTTCCAAACAAAATATCAAGAAGGATATTGTGTCACTTAACAATAACCTGGAGGAAATGGACTTAACTGTTATATATAGAGATTTTCATCACAAAGAAGCTAAATACACATTATTTTCAGGTGTACATGGAACTTCTTAAAAGATAGACCACATGATATGACACAAAGCAAGCCTCAACAAATTCAAGAAAATTGAAATCATATCAAGCATTTTCTGTGACCACAAGGGACTGAAACTAGAAAACAACCGCAAAGAAAAAAATCAAAAACACTGAAAATCATGAAGACTGAATAGAATGCTATTAAACAATGAATGGGTCAAGAACGAGATTAGGGAAGAAATCAAAAACTTCTTGGAAACAAATGAAAATGAACTCACAACGACCCAAAACCTATGGGACACAGCAAAGGCAGTCCTGAGAGGGAAGTTCATAGAAATACAGGCCTACCTTAAGAAGATAGAAACACTTCAAACTAACAACCTAACCCTACACCTACAAGAACTGGAGGAACAACAACAAAGACAGCCCAGAGCAAGCAGAAAGAAGGAAATAACGAAGATCAGAGCAGAATTAAATGACATAGAGACTAAAAGTACAATTCTAAGGATGAATGAATCCAGGAGCTGGTTCTTTGAAAAGATAAACAAAATCGACAAGCCTTTAAGTAGGCTCATCAAGAAGAAAAGAGAGAGGATCCAAATAAACACAATTAGAAATGAAAGAGGAGAGATTACAACTGATACCACAGAAATACAAAGGATTGTAAGAAATTACTACAAAGAACTGTATGCCAAGAAATTTGAAAGCCTAGGTGAAATGGACACATTTCTAGAAATATATAATATTCCAAAATTGGTGAAGAAGAAGCAGAAAACCTGAACAGACCAATAACAGCAGACAAAATTGAAGCAGTCATCAAAAAACTCCCAACACACAAAAGCCCTGCACCAGATGGTTTCACAGGAGAATTCTACAAAGCATTTAAGGAAGAGCTAACCCCTATCCTTCACAGACTATTCGTAAAAATCCAAACTGATAAAAGACTCCCAAACTCTTTTTAGGAAACCAGTATCATCCTAATCCCAAAACCAGATAAATACACAATGAAGAAAGAAAACTTCAGGCCAATATCGCTGATGAACATAGACGCTAAAATTCTCAACCAAATATTAGCAAACCACATCCAGCAATGCATTAAAAAGATCATCCACCATGACCAAGTGGGATTCATCCCATGGATGCAAGGATGGTACAATATTCGCAAATCAATAAACATAATACATCACATCAATAACTGCAAAGACAAAAATCACATGATCATATGAATGGATGCGGAAAAAGCATTTGATAAGATACAGCACCGATTTCTGATAAAAACACTCAGCAAAGTGGGAATAAAGGGAGCATTCCTCAACATAATAAAGGCCATATATGAGAGACCTACAGCCAACATCACACTCAATGCACAAAAACTTAGAGCTTTCCCACTAAAATGAGGAACAAGACAAGGATGCCCTCTCTCACCACTCCTATTCAACATAGTATTGGAAGTCGTAGCCATAGCAATCAGACAAGAAAAAGCAATAAAAGGCATCCAAATTGGAAAGGAGGAAATGAAACTGTCACTGTTTGCAGACAACATGATAGTGTACATGGAAAATCCTATGGACTCCACCCCAAAACTTCTCGACCTAATAAATGAATTTGGCAAAACAGGTGGATACAAAGTCAATACTCAGTAATCAAAGGCATTCCTGTACACCAGCAACAAAACTGCAGAAACAGAAATCAGGAAAAAAATCCCATTTGATATAGCAACAAGAAAAATAAAGTACCTAGGAATAAACCTAACCAAGGATGTAAAATACTTGTACTCAGAAAACTACACAACACTGAAGAAAGAAATTAAGGAAGACACAAACAAATGGAACATATACCATGCTCATGGATTGGAAGAATTAACATCATCAAAATGGCCATACTACCCAAAGCAATTTATAGATTCAATGCAATCCCTATTAGAGTACCCATGACATATTTCACAGATATAGAACAAATATTTCAGAAATTCATGTGGAACCATAAATGACCCCAAATAGCTGCAGCAATTCTGAGAAAGAAATACAAAGCAGGAGGGATCACAATACCTGATATCAAACTGTATTACACGGACACGGTAATAAAAACAGCCTGGTACTGGCATAAAAACAGACACATAGACCAATGGAACAGAACAGAGAGCCCAGAAATAAATCCAAGTCTCTACGGTCAATTAATATTTGACAAAGGAGGCAGAAGCATAAAATGGAGCAAAAACAGCCTCTTCAACAGATGGTGTTGGGAGATCTGGACAGCTACGTGCAAAAAAATGAAACTCGATCACCAACTTACGCCATACACGAAAATAAACTCAAGATGCATAAAAGACTTAAATATAAGTTGTAACACCATAAAAGTCCTAGAGGAAACATTGGCAGGAAAATCTCAGACATTCTACGCAGCAACATCCTCACAGACACATCCCCTAAAGCAAAGGACATAAAGGTAAGAATAAACAAATGGGACCTCATCAAAATAAAAAGCTTCTGCATGGCTAAAGAAAACAGCACCAAACTACAAAGAGAACCAACAGTATGGGAAAACATATTTGCCAATGATACCTCAGACAAGGGCCTGATCTCCAAAATATATAAAGAACCCTCACAACTCCACTCCAGGAAGACAAACAACCCAATTAAAAAATGGGCAAAGGACTTGAACAGACACTTCTCCAAGGAAGACATACAGAGGACCCAGAGACATATGAGAAGATCCTCAGCATCATTAGCCATCAGAGAGATGCAAATTAAAACCACAATGAGGTACCATCTCACACCAGTCAGAGTGGCCAACATAAACAAATCCACAAACAAATGTTGGAGAGGATGCGGAGAAAAGGGAAGCCTAGTGCACTGTTGGTGGGAATGCAGACTGGTGAGGCCACTGTGGAAAACAGTATGGAATTTCCTCAGAAAACTCAAAATGGAACTTCCCTTTGACCCAGCAATTCCGCTGCTGGGATTATACCCTAAGGACCCTGGAACACCAATCCAAAAGAACTTGTGCACCCCAATGTTCATAGGAGCACAATTTACAATAGCCAAGTACTGGAATCAAGCTAATTGCCCATGAGCAAACGAGTGGATCCAAAAACTATGGTATATTTACACAATGGAATTCTATGCAGCAGAGAGAAAGAAGGAGCTTATACCCTTTGCAACAGCATGGATGGAACTGGAGAGCATTATGCTAAGTGAAATAAGCCAGACGGTGAGGGACAAATGCCATATAATCTCACCTTTAACTGGAACATAAGCAACCGAATAAAAAATGAAACAAAATATAACCAGAGACATTGAAGTTAAGAAAAATCTAACAAAAGCTGGAGTGGAGCAATGGGAAGAGTGGATTACAGGAACTACTATAAAGGACACAGGGATAAAATCAAGGGGGAGGTGCAGGTGAGGGAGTGACGTGGGTTCAGTTGGGGTGGGGTGGAGGGATGGGGGGAAAAGGCATACAACTGTAATTGAATAACAATAAAAAATTTTTTTAAAAGCAAAAAAAATAAAAAAATAAAAATGTGAAGACCATTTGTAGCCTGAAGTCCATACAAAAACGGTCAGTGGGCCAACTTTGGTCCATGGCTATGGCTTGCTGACACATGTTCTAACCACTACAATATTTAGGGCTCCTCCAATTGTTAAACTCGATGGTTACAGCATTTAATGTTGGTGATATATCCCCCTTTACTCCTCCCATGATTTTGAAGTCAACATTGAAATCCACTTGTCCATCTACTTTTATTTTCCCTTAGTCTTTTATGAAAGCTTTCTTTTTCTCTCACCTACCTTTCAAATATTGGTATTTCCAAGGATTAATAGTTGACTGATTTCTTTCTTTACTGGCTACAGTAATTGATTATATTTCAATGACTAACACTTGCTGTTAATGTAGTAACTTTGAGCATGGGCTTTGGAATTTTACTTCCCTGGGTGTAAATACTGCTGCAATAAATACTGCTTATGTAACCTCATAGGGTTGTTGTGAAGATTAAATAAATTATTTGAAAAAGTCTTGGAACTAAGGTTTTGATATAATAAAATATTAGTGTCATCATTGTTATTGTGCTACTATTATGGGATATTGACTTCCTAATCAAATTTATTTATTTATTTTTATTCAGTTACAATTGTCTGCATTTTCTCGCCTTCCCTCCGCCCCACCCCAGCCAGTCCCACCTCCCTCCCCCACCTCTACCCTCCCCCTTGATTTTGTCCTTGTGTCCTTTATAGTAGCTCCTATAGAGCCCTCTCCACACTTAATCTATATCTCCAGTTCAGACTTCCATTTTGAGTCCTAGACCCAAATATTGAATTGTCTATTTAATATGTGTACTTGGATATCCCACTGGCATCTTGACCTCAACATGCCCCAAACCTTACTCATCATCTCTTTCTGACCCTCACATCTCCTCACCCTAACCTGTTATTTTTCCTCTATCATTCTTAATTCTTGTTAACAGTAACACTGTCTTGTCAGTCACTTACCTGAGAAAGCTGGGAGTCCAGTTTCATATCAGAAAAAAAATATGACATGAAATATCTAGGTTTAACGCCAAGATGAGATTGAACTTTTTCAATCCACTTCAGTTAGAACTTGAGACTAGCTATGTGGTTGATTTGAAAATTTTCCTCTTCCCTTTCCTAATCTCCCTTCCCTCTTGTCAGATAGATCCCTTTTCTCTCCTTTAAATTCAGTGTGCCCACTTTCTAATTCCTCACCTGTGATTACACAGTTCTTCTGATCTGAAATGTACCTCTTGATATATATCCAAATGTTGTACATCATTCAAGAACTAAAACACCCATGAAGACTTCTTGACTTCTCTAGTCAACAAAATAAGATATATTTTGGAACTGAGAGCTTATATTTTAAAGTTGAATTTCTTTATTGTATATTTCATACTTTATAATGTTTTCTGTCACACATCTATATGTCATATTGTTTCAACTAGATTATAAGCATCTTAAGTTGACAGAGCACAGAATGTTCTTGTGAATTATCCATAGTGACTTGTATAGGTCTTCTTTTGACCTTAATCGCTCATTCTCTAGCTCCTCTCCCTCCAGTAAATGTGGACCACAAGGTTCTATTTCATCTGCTTTTCTTCTTTTCCTACCTTTCTTTCTTGAATATTTTAAATTTATTTTTCAGAGATAATTTTTTATAATTATATCTATGACTTCCCTAATTTTCATCTCATTTCCTAACCTCTCTCTTGAGCTCCATTCCCACATCTCAACTATATGATGGACATTTTCACAAAGATGCCTTGCCTGACCTTCAAACTTAATGCTATATCAAAATTTCAACTCAAAATAAATTTAAAAAATCTCAACTCATCATTTTCCTTTCTTACCCAACCTTGATATTTCCTTATAGCATCAACATTCTCTTTTACCTGGATAAAAATTATAGTTTGTCTCGGGCTGCATTCATCACACATATACAACCATTCACCATCATATATCTACTGTTCCTTTTGGTGTCATTTATGCCCCACCCTTATGAAGTCCTCTATACAGTAACAACAACGATAATAGTAATTATAATGGTAAACATGAATAAAGTGTTTGTTATGCCCAGGTACTAGGCCAAGTGCTTTAAATGTAAGGAAATATTTAATCTTCATCATAGTCCCATGAGGTAGGTATTCTTACTATCCTATTTTCATAGGTGAGAAAATTAAGACTCCAGATGGCAGAGCTGGAATCACAACAAAAAGGATTTAGACTCAGATTCTCACCTTAACCGCATTGTTACTTACTTCACATTCTTAGATTTCTGTAATTGCTTCTTAACTGGTATGCTTATCATTGCTTGCTCTTCTGTCAATCTTTCCTGCATATGATTTTCAGAATAATCATCTGCAAACATTGCTATCATTATTTCATTTTTCTTCTCAAAATTCTTTGCTATCTCTCTTTCATCTACTAAATTATATCTTTCAACAGCCAAACATACAAAGTCCTCTACAATCTTATCACAACCTAAATTCTCAGCTTTATTTTTGGAACTGTACGTGTTCTTTGCCATTAACTTGGCTCTGACTCCTGACAACGCTATGGATGAGTGCTGTCCACAATGTCTTGTCCTCAACAGCCTCATTCAGCTCCTGTAGACTTGTGTCTATAGCTTCTTTTATGGAGTCAATCCATAACACATTTGGTCTTCCCCTTTTCCTGCTGCCTTCTATTCTCCTAGCACTATTTTCTTTTCCAAACAACACTACCTTCTCATGATGTTCCCAAAGTAAGGGAGCTTCAGTTTTGTTATTTTTACCTCCAGCAATGTTTCAGGCTTAATGCTCTAGGACTCACTTGGATTGTCTTTTTGGTGTTCCAGGATATTTGTATCACTCTCCTCCACCACCCTATTTGAAATAAATCAATTTTTTCATACTAGCCTTCTACACTGTCAAACTTTCACATCTGTACCTGAATATATTTCCATGAATAAACTACACTGTCCTATTTAGCCGTCCGATGGTTTAATTTCATGTTTACCCCTATCATTCTATTTACTTCTGACCATGTTGTGAGCTTCTAGAGAAAAAAGGATGGATATGCATGTTTGTACCCCACAGTGCCTCCCACCTAGTCCACAATCAGTGAATATTTGTCAAGTGATTGATAATAAGGATTCAGTTACCACTTGGAGGATCAGATTGTTTAATCACACCTTAACACTCTCCTCCTTATTTCCTCCCTATTATCCCTCTCATTTTTCCCCTTGGCACAATTACCTTACAACAAATGTGAAAATCTCCTCTACAACATCAATATATTAGGAAAATCTTTACCTATGCATCACCACTTCACTGGCTTTTCCCTCATTTTATCCCCAAACATACCTTCTTGTCAATCTTTATTCATTGCTTGGTATTTATCAGTAGGTTAAAAGTTACTAATATAGGAAAAGTTTTTGGGGATGACCACTGTGTAATGACAACAGCACACTCTGTAGTGTGAAGTTCAATGGTGGCCCTTGAGGTGAAATGTTTTACATAAATTGCACACTTTCAGGCTATATTCTGCTCCTGAGCCACTGTATCCAAAAGATGGCAGTGGAAGTGACAATTGGGAAGCCCCATTCCAAATCCAAGTGTTATAAATCTCCAGATGTTCTTGAACCACAGAGAGAGAGAATTCCCATTTTTATTGGATTTTTAAGCTTTTCTTTGGATCCTTGCTGCTTTCTAGGCATTGCCATAGATTAGGGACCACAATGCCAAGGAACAGCATGGGATTGCCTTACAGTTTAGGAACATTAAGGCTTTATGTTGAGAAGATTAATTTATTTATAAGGGTTATTTGTAACATCTGGACAGTGATTCTAATCATTCAAACTTTTGAACATAAACATTCTGACAAATATTTATCAAAACTTTTTGAGAAAACCCCAAGCAAGAAAAAATTTTACAGTGGACTCAATGTACACACAAATGTGCACAACTGTGCATGCACAGACACTCACACACACATTACTGAACAAAAGTTTCATGAAACAATGTTTACTCTTTTTACATGATATTCACATTTTCTCTTTTAATCTATTTTATTTAAAAATTGTGGTGGAGATGAACTACCAAACCAACTTCACAATGAATAATGAATCATTGCCCACACTTTAGGAAACACTGCTTTAAAGGATGAAAACAAAAAAAAGATGAAAATATGTTCTATTTTGTGTTTTTAAAATGCAAATATATACTGCATGCAGCTGCTATGCTGGGAAGAAGCAGTACTTCAGTTACAGCTAAACACCATTATCCATAGCAGGGATAACAAAAATAATTAATGTGGTGTAATGATTTTGGTATAAGATTTATTCAATTCTTTGTTTAAAACAAATTATCATCTTTTATTTTCTGAACCTGTTTCTATACAACATCCTATCTAACTGTGTGGTAGTCGATATTAATAATTATGCAAAAGCTTCATGTTCTTTTGGAAGTTATATGGGTTTATTTATGCTATTATTACTTATTACTATATGGAAAATAATAAAAACTGTAGTTCATGAATTTGTTATTGTTTTTTTTCTCAGAGTGTACACTGTGGACATTTCTCTCTTCTTTCTCCTCTCTCTCTCTCTCTCTCTCTCATGTTTGTACTTCCTGGAATGCCTGGATTCTGGAATGTTAAGATAAAATTTTTGGGATACATAACAATATTGAGGCATCAGAGTTATATAATGTACAGAGTATTCAGGTAAGTGTCATGGGGCCAAAGGGACTGTAAAACATTTTATAAAGTGGGCATTGTTATGAGTTGCTTGGATAACTGACTGGTCCAAAGATTTGTCCTTTAACATAGATTTTAGTTCTTCCAAAGTTACACTTTAGAGAGAACACTACAAAAGGAAAAAAATGGATTTGAGATGTAGTTTGAGAGATTTTATTATGATTTTCTTTCCCATATTTTCTTCCAGAAGTTTTAGAGGGAAAAAATAAAATTGGGGATAGGTTGTGGCAATGAAGTAGATGAAAAACAGAATGGGAGCAAGGTTTTTTTTTTTCAATGAATACCCTTTCATATATGTATTTTGATTTTGGAACCATAGAAATAAATTACCTTATCCAAAATTAAATGAAAAAGAGAAAACACAAAACAAAATAACAAAAAGTAAAACAAAAATAACCAAGAGCTTTCTGGCAATGGTGAGGCCAAGGGAAAATGAAAAACTTGGAGGAAAAGAGACCCTATGTTCTAATCGTGCCTCCATCATTTACTAGCTGTGCAATATCAGGCATGGCACTTAACTTGCTGGATCTTGTTTTCTAATCTGTTAAGTGGAAATAATAATGATTATCACATAGAGACTGTAGTAAAGATTATTTAATATAATGTGTTTGTAGCACTCAACACATTGTGTAGGTTGTGGTAGGCAGGATAACTGCCCTCTAAGTATGTCAATACATCCAAAGAACCTCTGAATCTGTTAGGTCACATGGCAAAATGATTCTTCAGATGGAATTAAGGTTACTAATTAGATGACTTTAAAATAAGGAGATTATTCTGGATTATTCACTGGGCCCCATGTAATCACATGGGCTCTTAAAAAGCAAAGAGGGAGGCAGAATAGTCAGGGAGAGATACAAATGGCAAAGAGGCAGGAGAGATTCAATGTGTGAAAGGTACTCAATCAGCCTTGGTGGGTTTTGAAGTTGGAGGAATGGGGTCTTGGGCCAAGGAATGTGGGTAGCCTCAAGCTATGAATGTCCTTTAACTGACAGCAGCAAAGAAATCAGGACTTTAATCTTACAACTGCAAGGAAGTAAATTATAGCAACAACCTGAATAGACAAGGGAGTGGATTCTCCCTTAGAGCCTCCACAAGTGAATGCATTCCTGCTGGCACCTTGATTTTAGTTCAGTGATCCCTGTGTCAGACTTCTGACCTACAGAACTATAACAATAGTAAGTTTGTATTGTTTAAAACTGCTAAATTTGGGGGGGGGGTTATGGCACAATAAAGGATTAACACAAAGATGTTCAATAATTGATAGCGATTGCTATTGTTAATTTAGGGTGTTCACAGAAATCTTACAAATTAGATATCTATATTGTCTATTTTAAGATCATTGATGCCACACTAATCTTATCTTCTTAAATATCAATGTATCTTGGGCAACCTTAGTTCCAAAAGAAGCTGGAGGTCTCAAACATGCCAAAGGACTGGAACCCAGGATTTGTGCAATCTGTTTCTGTGTCTTTGCAATCAGGTTGCCCAGGTTACATGTGCCAATCAATAAGTCTTTAGAGAATCTAATGCTTAGTGATTTTATTGAAATTTATAAAATTTATAGAATTATTATAATTCATAGGTACTGTACTTATCATACTTTGCAGGTGAGAAAATTGAGCAGGTAGAGAGTTCCATGGACTGGGAGGAGGTAGGAAGCACTATGAACTAGGAGAAAGTAGGAGCTATTCATTTTTTTTTACCCATAAAATAGTGATAGGTATGGTATTTACCCAAGTTGTTAAATTATAAAATGAGAAAGTTACTTAATTCCTTTGAGCTTCAGTTCCATCTATAAAATAAAGATGATAATGTATCTATTTCATGGAGCTGTTATGAGGGTTTAAATAAGGTAATGTATGTAAAATGCTTGGCATATAACTGAGTACCCTCTGTGTTAACTATTGTTGAGCTGACCTGTGAAGATGTGTTGATACGGTAACTTATTTCTTATGTAATGCCACTGCTTTCTGGAGGAAAAATCATTGTAGCTTAGCTGGAGATTAATCTGTAGTATCTTTGGCCCTTTTGCAGGCTCAGATTAAGAAATATTTATTGAGTTTCTCTGTTATTCCTTTACTTAAAGCATTTCCTTTACCCATATAGCACCTCACATTTATCCTGTGAATTCAGAGTTATTGTTTACCCAATTTACAGATTTTTATCAGGCCAGAAATCCAGTAATATTTATTTCTACCTATAGAATGCTATTTCTGCTTTTATTTTTTTCACAGTTGGTCCATTAAAGGCATGTGTGTGTGAGTGCATGAGTTTGTCTGTTGCATATATGTAACATGCAGAAAGAGCCTCACTACAACTTTTTAACTTGATAATTTTGAGACATGCCATAGAGAATAGGGTCACTTCAGTCTTATTCCATGAAATGATTTCACCAGGGACACCTCTAATTCTTCCTGAATAATATTTTTAGACCTCTACTCTGTTCAAATACATTCTACTTTTGTATGACTTTCTTAGTATTTTATCTGTGGAAAGCCCAATGTGATTCACACCAATTAGAAATAGATGCTAGATGCCTCAAGACATCATATCCAGTGATGAGTTTTCTAGCAAACTAAAATTATTGGCCAATCATATTAATTATAATAATATCTTCCATGTTTTGATTGTTCACAGTATGCCAGGGTCTTATAGTGTCTCATTTAATCTTAACAACTCATTGCAGTGGGTACCATTATTAATCCATTTATACTGATAAGGGATCTGAGGTCCAGAGACAAAGTACCTCGTACAAGTTTACATAGCTAGTTGTTTGTGGACAGGACTAAGATTTAAACCCAGATTTGTGTGAGTCCCCAAACCCAGGACCTTCTGGTAAACAGAACAATCCTGCAGTCTGACTCTTTTTGAATGAACTCTCTTGCCTACACTTAATGCTTTTATGCTGGATAACAAGAGCAGTGGACCTGGCAAACGTTTGTATTTTTAATTTTTAGTGATAAGCTGCACGAATTTTCCCTATATGCCTAGTAGGCATTGTCTATTTTCAAATGACTTGTAGATGATTTTTGGGATAAGCTCTAGCCTAGTGCCTCTCAAACCTGAATATGCAAACAAATCACTGAGGATATTCTTAGAAATCAGATTCAAATTCAGTAAATCTGAGGAAAGGTCTAAAATTCTAAATTTATAAATAGCTCCCAGTGAATGGTGGTGTTACCACATTTAGAGTAGCAAGACCCTAGCCCATTTCACCCTAGCTTCTCTTTCTTAACCTCATGATATTCTCACTATAATGTAAAAATTCTTCATATCATCCTTTTGGACTCTCATAGACATGTTTGCATCAGCCTGCTTTCTCAGAATCTAAAAGAAAGTAGGATGGGATTAAAGGAAACCAAGCATTGAGGGTAGGGAATAGAGTCAGGAAACACTGTGCCCTCACAAACCTTTCTTTTGTCATAGTCTACTATAAAAACCATCTGCCCTGTTTTTTCTATTTTCTTTGTTTTAATTTTTAAGAAAGTGTGTGAATATGTATGCAAATGTGTTTATGTATGTGTATATGCACATACACATTTATGGGTGTCAGTTCTGAGAATGAGTATATAGAATCAGAGTCATAATCACTGGATTTCACCAGCTTCTATTCCTTAAAACTAATAGGGAGCTGCAGAGACTGGGTTTTCTAGGTGCCTTGTGAACCAAGTCAGAAAGAAAAGTGTGAGCAATTAGATCTTTGTCATTTTTAATTCTGCCTTCCTCCTGGATATGCTAGCTGTAAGCATATGTATGTTTTCTTAGCTAGCAAGATAGGAGTGTGTGTGTGTTTGTATGTGTGTGTTGGGGGAAAGTGGTGAGTGAGAAAGCAAGTCACTAATATATGGAAATAAACATGTAAATATAAATATATAATATATTTATATAGTATAGTATATATAAAAATAGTATAGTGTGTATAAAAACATATACTTCCATGGGATGGAAGTATAGACAGTTGTGACCTTGGTAATCTTGGCTTTAGTTTCCTTTTCATTTCTTGGAAAGATCTCCAGAGAGCTTTGGGAAATTTACTTAGCAGTAGCAGGCAGTCCTGGATTCTGGTTGTGGTGTTGTCACTAGCTAATTGGGTGATTTCATTACTTCTACTCTCCGGCCTCAATTTCTCTATAGATGAAATAAGAGGATTGGTTTCTGCCACAATCCCTGCATATTCTTACCATCAGCTGCTTCTTTGCATTTGGTAAAGCAAAAATCTGGGGCAATTGCATCTAAGTGCCAACTCTGCAATGGGTGATAGAGAACCAAACCAAGGGAGCTTGCACAGTGCCCTTGACCCAGTGAACTATAATTTTTGCTTTGTCCCAGCAGGTATTATTATTATTAATTATGTTTAAAAAGATTTTATTTATTTATTTTTAGAGAGGAGAAGGGAGCAAGAATGAGAGGGAGAGAAACATTAATGTGTGGTTGCCTCTTGAGCGCCCCCTACTGAGGACCTGGCCTGCAACCCTGGCATGTGCCCTCACTGGGAATTGAGCCAGTGACCCCTTGGTTCACAGGCTGGCATTCAATCCACTGAGCCACATCAGCCAATGCCATCATTATTATTATTATTATTATTAATTATTATTATTATTATTATTTTGAAATCATGCATTGTTACTCAGTTGAATATGTTGTGCATGTTTATGAGACCACAGCTGAGTCATTCAGAATTCATTCTTTGCTATTGGGATGGGTTGCTTAGTCTCACTGGACAAATGGTTGAGAGACCCATCAACAAAAGGAAAGACACATTGGTTTTACAAAGGAAGACACCATGAAAACTTCAACTACTAAGTTCTGGACATGGTGGCTAGTCTCAGTTTAGCCCTTATCTGGGGTTGATTGGCTGCAGCTTATGCCTAGAATGAGTTACCATTTTTGTCTGCAGGCTGCAAACTTGGTCACAAACTTCCCTGAAAACCTGGAAAATGACAAGGCCAGATTAGGTTTACGGTATCTTGGGAGAAGGGTCTTCTTGCTCCCCTACTTCTACAGATAAAAAGAAACTTCTGAATGGCTGAAAATGAGAAGCTTGACAGAAGTAAAGCAGCCAGAAATATTTTTGTCCTTCTCCTTTATTGATGTAGCCATGGCAAAAGACAAATTTGAATATATGAAAGCAGGTTGAAGGAAAGTAGCATGACACATTGGAGATATCCACTTGATTTTTCAGTACCTGCATGGCTTGTAGATAGGAATTTAATATGTTAAGGAATGAAATGAGATGGCAAAAGTGAAAATGTACTCTAACATGCCCAATTCTCTGGTTCTAAAGAATTCTATCACTGTTTATTCAGTGTTTATAAGACAAATTGTAGGCAATTTTAGGGTGCTTTAATCTGATTCAATTTTCTAGACTAATTCCATCTGCATCTAAAGCAAAGGAAAGCAAACATCAGGTTGATTTTCTTTCCATATGCTCAAAACACCTTTGGGTTCTCTCTTATTTCTCATTTTCTTCCTATCTCTAATATTCTGACATAGCCTTCTCTAAGTGCTGTGGTTCTGTGTGTCATTCTGTTTTTGGTTGTTAGTTCTAGAAAGAATGAAGTCATAGGACTTTAGCTCATATAGCTTGTAGAGATGGAAGATATGGCCTAGGTTTCTAGGTTGGAGCATACACTGAAGCCAGGTGAACCTGTGTCAACACAACTGATGATATTATTGGTTCTGGATCCCTGCACCTGCCCACCTCCATGTCCTCTGAAGAACCATGGATCAGGAACCACTGTATCAGCAAGAACAGTGTGAAGAACTACAACTTAGGCTTCATCCTTGTTGACATTTTCAGTCCTTCCCTAATATGAAGCTGCCTGTTCTTTCCCACCTGTCTACAGACTGGTCTTTGCTATTTATGGGAAAGTGTAATTTTAACCTGTATGAGAAGATATTTGGTTACAATTTCCTAAAAGAGTAACAGAGTTGGCACCTTTTCCAATCCTGCTTCAGTAATCTTTCTTCTATTCTGTCCCTCAGCAGTAAGCATTAGAACATAAACAGTTCCACTTAATGCAGAATCTGTTTGTCTCATTTGCTGAATTGGAAGGAGGTAATATATTATATTCTGGTAACACAGTAATAAATAGAAAGTTTAATAGAAGAGCAGTGTTCTTCTCTCTGCTGCAGGAGTACCAAGCAAGTCCAGATTTTTAGTATGGGGTTGAGCCAGGTCCTTGAAAATATACACGGACACACTCCACACACACACTCTCTCTCTCTCTCTCTCTCTCTCTCTCTCTCTCTGTCTCTCTCTCTCTCTCTCTCTCTCTCTCTGTCTCTCTCTCTCTCTCTCTCTCTCTGTCTCTCTCTCTCTCTCTCTCTCTCTCTCTCTCTATATATATATATATATATATATATATATATAAAACAGCATCACACACTCACCATGTATACAGCAAAAGTTCATGAAAGCAGCATTTCCTGAGGGAATAAAACGTACATTCAAGTGGCATTCAGTTTTTCCTTCAACCTTGCAAACAGAGTGACAGAGGTTCCTCTTAACCCTGGGGGTTTCCTTTATCCTAGGCTAAACAATTGCTTTGAAACCAACTTGGGATTACATAAATGTATTTTTATGCCTTTTGATTTAGAGTAAGCAGATGTTAAAGACTGAGTGAAAGGTATTGTTTGACATCATCTATATCTCAGCTTTGGAAGAGTCTATGGGAAAAGAGACATGATATAGATCATCCATAGAATACCAAAAAATGACTGAGACTGGCAATAGACAATTATGAATCTTGATATATAAACTTGCCATATTTGCTAAATGCCATAGAGATAAATATATAGCAATAAACAATCAGGTCTGAGTGCCATGTTGATGGAGTGATTATCATTTAAAGCCAGAGCTGACATGAAAAAATCTAAAGGGAGCATTAGTGACTAGTTTGTGTCTCTCCTACTTATATAATAAACTCAGATAAAGTTCAGAGATCCTGTCTCCCAGGCTGGTTTTTGGGTTCAAGCAATTTGTGAGGGAGTGATAACTATGCTAGCCACTGAGCAATTACCACATACCTGACTATGGCTAGAAGATCCCAGGTTGAAAATGGGGAGTAAGTCCTTCTCCCAGTCTTATTCTTAGAAACAGGGCAGAAAAAATCAAAATCTTTGAATGTACCTTTCTGTGTGTGGGAGGGCATGATCATGACTGTCTAAGTCAGTGTATGTGTTTGCAGGGAGGTGGGTGTCCACTTTGGAGCAGAGATTAGACTGATGCCCCCCAATCTGGATTTCCTGGTTCCTTTAAGGAATCCAGAAAGATGAATCTGGACATTTCTTAAGTTTGAAGGCTACAAAACGGAAAAAAAGTTGTCCCTGGGCCCTCGTGAGCTCATCCTCTAAATTTTAAAGGGGCTGGGCAAAAAGGCCAGTATCCCTATTTCCATGCCAATCTCCAAGGCTGATTTTGAGAAGGCCTGAGGGTAGGTCCCCAGCGAGCTTAATACCTTTCCTGGAATGAAGCTGATCACTGGTCAAAGGCAAGGCAAAGCTCTGATTTAGGAGAACATCCCAAGTGAAAAGGATGTTTTTGGTCATTGTCAAAATCCACCTTATCTTAACTGTTCTAGAACTTCCTCCCACTACACCTCTCTCCCTGTGTCCAAAACAATTTGTTGCTGGCTTTGCTCTGCTCCCCACCACCCCAGACCACAGCCAGCCAGCGCTTCCCAGATGTTAGCATCCCCATCCCCTCACCTTCATTCAACCCGCACCATGCTACTTCTCCAAAGCACTCCTGCAGTAAAGCAGAGGGCACAGGGCCGCCTGCCCACTTACCCCTGGCCAAGTGATTTATTCAGATCTGCGTCGTCTGGTGTCCCTGAGCCAGTCCTCCCGGTGTGGCCACCTTACAGGACTCGTCTCCCACCGCGCGCATACAGCCGGCTGGGACAGCCCTGGGCCTCCAGGCTGCAGAGTGGGTGGGCGGATGAGCACAGCAAAAGGGGCGGAGTGCAGTGACGGCTCAAGTGCTGGTTCCTACCCTGATTTCTCTATTTGCTTCTCAATTATCTACAAACTTCCCTTTGGTTGGCGGGCGCTCTTCACCTTTCGCCTCCGTTAGCTCCCTGAAACTCTTTGCTGTACCTGTCAGTAGGTTTTCTAGGGTCACAGAGCCAAACTGGGCCCCTTCAAATGCCCGCACTGCTCTCACGCAGCCAACCACACAATACCAGCAAGAGAAGAAACTGACACGAGGAAATTGACAGGGGTAGCAGACACTGGAAGAGAGAGAACCACATTCACACTCAAATATACAAACACTCCCTCAAGCTCCAGCTACTAGGTAACAGCTGCAGCTGGTGGGACCCCCAGCCACCCCTCCAAATCTTTCCAGACTAGGTTTCTGTCCCCTTTTGATGCCGCTTCTGGAAAATGCTATACAGGGAAGGGGAGAGAAAAGCAAAGAGGGGCCGCGAGTGCAAATATGAAGAGGCACACTCCCTTTCTCCTCCTCACCCTTACCTCCAAAAACGTTCAACCCTGAGCTCTTCCTTTTCCCTTCTGTCTGTTCCTGGCTTCCCTCTTCTCCTGTTCTCTCTTTCTCCCTATCTTTGGGTGGCTGTGAGCTGCAGAGAACCCGTAGCAGTTGTGTGTTCATGGGGGAGAGGTTGGTGGAAACACCTCTCACCTCCCTCCAGCCCGGTCGATGCCTCACACACTCCCAGCTCTCAATCACCAGCGGGCGAGTGGGGCGCGGGGTTGTGTAAGGCAGAAAGGCAGAGAGCGGGGAGGAAAAGAGGGAGGACGGGGCAGCCTGCAGGGGCAGCAGCTCCTGCCTCCTCTGCAGCTCAGTGGCCAGAGGTGGAAGGAAGCAGCAGATGCAACCCTAAGTGCAGCTCCTGCTGCCCTGCCCCATTGTTTCATCTCTCCCTCCTCGGTACGGAATTTTCTGTTTCATTTATTTGCTGTCTGGGGCTTCTGCCTTCTTTGGGTGGTGGCACAGACTGGGGGTTGGATACGGTTGCAGGTAGAAGGGACCGGACCACCTCGAAGCGTCTGATTTGCAGAGTCTTTCTTTGCCCCTTGGTCTGAGTGCCTCCTGTTCTGGACAGTGACCCCCAAAGCCCCTCTCAGCCCGGAGTCCGCAGTCACGGGTTCTCCTGGCGAAAGAGGAGTTGAGCCGGAAGGATCGCGGGCGAGTAGCAGGTTAACAGCGGGACAGCAGGACCCTGAGTCGCAGGACAGACCTGAGGTCCTTTGGGGTTGTCTTCAATCCCTGATGAGTCTAATTGTAACCTGTGCAGGCAGCCCAGGAGCATAGCTCATTTCTTCCATTCCTGCTCCTCTCACCCATGGGGTCAGTATCCTAGGATTCAGTCGACACTGAATGGGGGAGGGGACAGATAGTTGGTATAATAGGATGAGAGAGTAACTTGCTTAGTGATGCCAGTCGCGCGCGTGCGCGCTCGCTCGTGTGTGCGCGTGCGCAATGGGGATGTCACAGAACCCTTGGGTGACTCTTTGATCTTTGTGTCTTAGTGTCAACTGAGACACCTCTCCACCCTTCCACCTTTCACCCCATACTCTGTCACACTACATACCAATCTTCTTGAAGCCTCCTGGAACTGACTGAATGGCCTCACTCCCACCAGAAGGCTGAGATTTCTATATGCAACCCACTGGCTCTTAGGTCCCCTAGCTGGCAGCATCTCCTGACTCGTTCACACAGCCCCAAAGCTCGGCTTTGTCTTTTTGTCTCCCTCATTACATCTCTCTGGAAAGGGGTGGGAGGGTGAGAGGCTCTGCCTTTCTGGACTCTAGGCTGATACCTGAAACATTTTCTCTACCAATTCTCAGAGCAACCTGGAGCTGAAAGAAAGTCCTGCTGGAGCTGTATTTTCCCCTGTAGCCTTAACACCCTGAAAACACACACTGTTAACATAAGTACAGGTCCAGAAAGAGCCAGAACCTGCTGCCCTACATGGCCCAAGGTTCTTATTTCCTTCCTGGTGAAGCTTGCATAGTTATGTTTGGTGACTGCCCTAACAACTCTCTAAGGAGAACCTGGGAAAGTCCAAACTGACACCAAGCAATACAAGTTTTTCTGTTGTCCTTGGGTCCCTTAGCCCCAAAGTGGCCGAACACTCTGGAAAGTGTTAAGTTTTGTGTGTCACCAAGGTATCAGAGAAAAGTATTCCTTTGGAAGATGAAGAGTTTGTGTTTGTGTGTGTGGGTCAAGGGCTGAGTTGGGAGCTTCTCCTCCATACTGTTTAAACACTTCAGGAAGTGTTTCTAAAGAATGGTCAATGCACTGTAATCAAAAACAGCCTGGTACTGGCATAAGAACAGTCACATAGACCAATGGAACAGAACAGACAGCCCAGAAATAAACCCAAGTCTCTACGGTCAATTAATATTTAACAAAGGGGGAAGAAGCATAAAATGGAGTAAAAACAACCTCTTCAACAAATGTAGTTGGGAGATCTGGACAGCTACATGCAAAAAAATGAAACTCGATCACCAACTTACACCATACACAAAAATAAATTCAAGGGAGGTAGAAGACTTTGAGTCATGACACCATGAAAGTCCTAGAGGAAAACATCGGCAGGAAAATTTCAGACATTCCAAGCAGCAGCATCTTACTGATGTGCCCTCTAAAGCAAGGGACATAAAGGAAAGAATAAACAAATAGGACCACATCAAATTAAAAAGCTTCTGCATGGCTAAATAAAACAGCATTAAAATACAAACAAAACAAACAGTATGAGAAAACATATTTGACAATGATACCTCAGACAAGGGTTTTCTCTCCAACATTTATAAAGAACTCACACGACTCCACTCCAGGAAGACAAACAACCCAATTAAAAAATGGGCAAAAGACTTGAACAGACTCTTCTCCATGGAGGACATACAGAGGGCCCAGAGACATATCAAAACATGCGCAGAATCACTAGCCATCAGAGAGATGCAACTTAAAACCACAATGAGATACCACTTCACACCTAAGAGAATGGCCATCATTAACAACGGAACAAACAAGTGTTGGAGAGGATGTGGAGAAAAGGGAACCCTAGTGCACTGTTGGTGGGAATGCAGACTGGTGCAACCACTGTGGAAAACTGTGTGGGATTTCCTCAGAAAACTGAAACTGGAATTGCCTTTTCACCCAGCAATTCCACTACTGGGATTATATCCTAAGCACCCTGAAACACCAATCCAAAAAACTTATGCACCCCAATTTTCATTGCAGCACAATTTACAATAGCCAAATGCTGGAAGCACCCTAAGTGCACATCAGTAAATAAGTGGATCAAAAAATGGTGGTACATTTATACAATGGAATACTTTGCAGCAGAGAGAAAGAAGGAGCTCCTACTCTTTGTGAAAACATGGATGGATCTGGAGAGTATTATGCTAAGTGAAATAAGCCAGGTGGTGAGGGACAAATAAGATATGATCTCACCTTTAACTGGAACATAATCAGCAAAAGAAAAAAGCAAGCAAAATATACGCAGAAACATTGAAATTAAGAACAATCTAACAATAGCCAGAGGGGAGAGGGGAAGGGACAGTGGGGGGAAGGATTTTGAGGAACTACTATGAAGGACACATGGACAAAACCAAGGGGGATGGTGGAAGCAAGGGAGGGAAGTGGGTTTGGCTGTGGTGGAGGGGAGTGGAGGGAAATGCAGACAACTGTAATTAAACAATAATAAAATAATTAAAAAGAAAAGAATGGTCAATGATGTGGATGTGAAAAAATCACTTGATTCTGAAACCTTTCTGCCTTTTTCCCAAAGGCAGTTTTACTGTAGTTGGCAACCTCAAAGGTATATCCCCCAAACAATAGAGGTCTATGTTATAATTAAGCTGGTCCCTCTTTGGTATGACTAGGGGTGACTAGGATTTGTGGCTCAGGGCAATATTGTGGAATCTCCTTTTCTCTGACCAAACTGCAGTCCAACAAAGGTTTCTACTTCAAACCCGAGATACACCTAGGAACAGTGCTGAGGGAGAAAGAAAGCCCTCTTCCTGTGAGCCGTCTTCCTCAAAGCCCCTATATAGAGTGCACTGTCCTCTATTTTTTAATTAATTGATTTATTTTTATTCAGTTACAATTGTCTGCATTTTCTCCCCTTCCCTCAACCCCACCACAGCCAGTCACACCTCCCTCCCCCACCTCTAAAATCCCCTTGATTTTGTCCTTGTGTCCTTTATAGTACCTCCCATAGACCCCTCTCCCTACTATCCCCTCCCGAATCCCCTGTGGCTATTGTTACAATGTTCTTAAGTTCAATGTCTCTGGTTATATTTTGTTTGCTTTTTCTTCTGTTGATTATGTTCCAGTTAAAGGTGAGATCATATGGTATTTGTCCCTCACCGCGTGGCTTATTTCACTTAGCATAATGCTCTCCAGTTCCATCCATGCTGTTGCAAAGGGTATAAGCTCCTTCTTTCTCTCTGCTGCATAGAATTCCATTGTGTAAATACACCATAGTTTTTGGATCCACACGTTTGCCCATGGGCACTTAGGTTGCTTCCAGTACTTCGCTATTGTAAATTGTGCTGCTATGAACATTGGGGTGCATAGGTTCTTTTGGATTGATGTTTCAGGGTTCTTAGGGTATAATCCCAGGGGCAGAATTGCTGGGTCAAAGGGCAGTTCCATTTTTAGTTTTCTGAGGAAATTCCATAGTTTTCCACAGTGGCCGCACCAGTCTGCATTCCCACCAACAGTGCACTAGAGTACCCTTTTCTCCGCATGCTCTCCAACATTTGTCTGTGGATTTGTTTATGCTGGCCATTCTGACTGGTGTGAGATGGTACCGCATTGTGGTTTTAATTTGCATCTCTCTGATGGCTAGTGATGCTGAGCATCTTTTCATATGTCTCTGGGCCCTCTGTATGTCTTCCTTGGAGAAGTGTCTGTTCAAGTCCTTTCCCATTTTTTAATTGGGCTGTCTATCTTCCTGGAGTGGAGTCGTGTGAGTTCCTTATATATTTTGGAGATCAGGCCCTTGTCTGAGGTATCATTAGCAAATATGTTTTCCCATACTGTTGGTTCTCTTTGTAATTTGGTGCTGTTTTCTTTAGCCATGCAGAAGCTTTTTATTTTGATGAGGTCCCATTTGTTTATTCTTTCCTTTATGTCCCTTGCTTTAGGGGACATGTCTGTGAGGATGTTGCTGCTTGGAATGTCTGAGATTTTTCCTGCCGATGTTTTCCTCTAGGACTTTTATGGTGTTACAACTTATATTTAAGTCTTTTATCCATCTTGAGTTTATATTTGTGTATGGCATAAGTTTGTGATCGAGTTTGATTTTTTTGCACATAGCTGTCCAGATCTCCCAACACCTTCTGTTGAAGAAGCTGTTTTTGCTCCATTTTATGCTCCTGCCTCCTTTGTCAAATACTAATTGACCGTAAAGTCTTGGGTTTATTTCTGGGCTGTCTGTTCTGTTCCATTGTGCCTGTTTTGATGCAAGTACCAGGCTGTTTTGATTACAGTGGCCTGGCAATACAGTTTGATATCAGGTATTTTGATCCTTCCTGCTTTGTTCTTCTTTCTCAAATTTGCTGCGGCTATTCGGGGTCGTTTATGATTCCATGTAAATTTCTGAAATGTTTGTTCTATATCTGTGAAATATGTCATGGGTACTCTAATAAGGATTGCATTGAATCTATAAATTGCTTTGGGTAGTATGGCCATTTTGATGATGTTAATTCTTCCAATCCATGAGCATGGTACATGCTTCCAATTGTTTGTGTCTTCCTTCATTTCTTTCTTCAGTGTTGTGTAGTTTTCTGAGTACAGGTCTTTTACCTCCTTCGTTGGGTTTATTCCTAGGAACGTTACTTTTCTTGTTGCTATATCAAATGGGATTTTTTTTTCCTGATTTCTGTTTCGGCAATTTCATTGTTGGTATACAGGAATGCATCTGATTTCTGAGCATTGACTTTGTATCCAGCTGTTTTGCCAAATTCATGTATTAGGTCAAGTAGTTTTTTGGTGGAGTCTATAGGATTTTCGATGCACACTATCATGTCATCTGCAAACAGTGACAGTTTCATTTGCTCCTTTCCAATTTGGATGCATTTTAATTCTTTTTCTTGTCTGATTGCTGTGCCTAGGACTTCCAGTACTATGTTGAATAGGAGTTGTGAGAAAGGGCATCCTTGTCTTGTTCCTGATCTTAGTGGGAAATCTCTAAGTTTTTGTCCATTGACTATGATATTGGCTGTAGGTCTCTCCTATATGGCCTCTATTATCTGAGGAATGCTCCCTCTATTCCCACTTTGCTGAGTGTTTTTATCAGAAATGGGTGATGTACCTTATCAAATGCTTTTTCCTCATCTATTGATATGATCATGTGATTTTTGTCTTTCCTGTTGTTTATGTGATGTATTATGTTTATTGATTTGCGAATATTGTGCCATCCTTGCATCCCTGGGATGAATCCCACTTGGTCATGGTGTATCATCTTTTCAGTGTATTGCTGTATGCGGTTTGCCAATATTTTGTTGAGAATGTTAGGGTCTATGCTTATCAGCGATATTGGCCTGAAGTTTTGTTTCTTCATTGTATCTTTATCTGGTTTTGGAATTAGGATGATGCTGGCTTCATAAAAAGAGATTGGGATTCTTCCATCAGTTTGGATTAGTTCAAATAGTCTGTGAAGGATAGGGGTTAGCACTTCCTTAAATGCTTTGTAGAATCTCCTGTGAAACCATCTGGTCTAGAGCTTTTGTGTGTTGGGAGTTTTTTGATGCCTGCTTCAATTTCGTCTGAACTTATTGGTGTGTTCAGGCTTTCTGCTTCTTCATTCCGTTTTGGAAGATTATATTTTTCTAGAAATGTGTCCCTTTCACCTGGGTTTTCAAATTTCTTGACATGCAGTTCTTCATAGTAATTTCTTACAATCCTTTTTATTTGTATGGTATCAGTTGTAATCTCTACTCTTTCATTTCTAATTCTGTTTATTTGGATCCTCTCTCTTTTTTTCTTGATGAACCTACTTAAAGGCTTGTCGATTTTGTTTATCTTTTCAAAGAAGCAGCTCCTGGATTCATTGATCCTTAGAATTGTGCTTTTAGTCTCTATTTCATTAAACTCTGCTCTGATCTTGGTTATTTCCTTCCTTTTGTTTGCTCTGGGCTTTCTTTGTTGTTGTTCCTCAAATTCTCGAAGGCGTAGGGTTATGTCATGTCTTTGAAATATTTCTATCTTTTTAAGTAGGCCTGTATTGATATGAACTTCCCTCTCAGGACTGCCTTTGCTGTGTCCCATTGGTTTTGGTTTGTTGTGAGTTGATTTTCATTTGTTTCCAGAAAGTTTTTGATTTCTTCCCTAATCTCGTTCTTGACCCATTCATTGTTTAATAGCATGCTATTCAGTCTCCATGGTTTTGAGTGTTTTGGGTTTTTACCCTTGGCGTTGGTTTCTAGTTTCAGACCCTTGTGGTCAGAGAAGATGCTTGATATGATTTCAATTTTCTTGAATTTGTTGAGGCTTGCTTTGTGTCCTATCATGTGGTCTATCTTTGAAAAAGTTCCATGGACACTTGAAAAGAACGTGTATTTTGCTTCTTTGGGATGAAAAGCTCTGTATATATCAGTTAAGTCCATTTCCTCTAAGGTATTGTTAAGTGACACAATATCTTTGTTGATCTTTTGTTTGGAAGACCTGTCCATTTTTGATAGTGGGGTGTTAAAATCCCCTACTATAATTGTGTTGCTGTCAATATCTTTCTTGAAATCCTCCAAGATTTTCTTTATGTATTTGGGTGCTCCTATGTTGGGTGCATATATATTTACAATGTTTATGTCTTTTTGGTGGATTCTTCCTTTGAGTATTATGAAGTGACCTTCTGGGTCTCTCTTTATGGCCCTTCTTTGGAAGTCTACTTTGTCTGACATGAGTATTGCTAGCCCTCGTTTTTTTTTCTCCGTTTGCTTGGAAAACTTGTTTCCAGCCCTTCACTTTCAGTCCGTGCAAGACATTTGTACTGAGATGGGTCTCTTGTAGGCAGCATATGTGTGGGTTATGTTTTCTTATCAATTCAGCAATTCTATGTCTTTTGATTGGAGCATTTAATCCATTTATACTTAAGGTTATTTTTTATTTATTTATTTATTTATTTATTTATTTATTTTATTGTTATTCAATTACACTTCTATGCCTTTTCTCCCCAACCCTCCATCCCAACCCAGGTGAACCCACCTCCCTCCCCCCTCTCCATCCTCCCCCTTGGTTTTGTCCATGTGTCCTTTATAGTAGTTCCTGTAATCCCCTCTACCCACTGTCCCCGCCCCGACCCCTCACCCCTGCCCTGGCTATAGTTAGATTTTTCTTAACTTCAATGTCTCTGGTTATATTTTGTTTGTTTTTTTCTTCTATTGCTTATGCTCCAGTTAAAAGTGAGATCATATGGTATTTGTCCCTCACTTCCTGGCTTATTTCACTTAGCATAATGCTCTCCAGTTTCATCCATGCTGTTGCAAAGGGTATAAGCTCCTTCTTTCTCTCTGCTGTGTAGAATTCCATTGTGTAAATATACCATAGTTTTTGGATCCACTCGTTTGCTGATGGGCACTTCGGTTGCTTCCAGTACTTGGCTATTGTAAATTGTGCTGCTATGAACATTGGGGTGCACAGATTCTTTTGGATTGGTGTTTCAGTGTTCTTAGGGTATAATCCCAGCAGCGGAATTACTGGGTCAAAGGGCAGTTCCATTTTTAGTTTTCTGAGGAAATTCCATACTGTTTTCCACAGTGGCCTCACCAGTCTGCATTCCCACCAACAGTGCACGAGGGTTCCCTTTTCTCCACATCCTCTCCAACATTTGTTTGTGGATTTGTTTATGTTGGCCATTCTGACTGGTGTGAGATGATACCTCATTGTGGTTTTAATTTGCAACTCTCTGATGGCTAGTGATGCTGAGCCTCTTTTCATATGTCTCTGGGCCTTCTGTATGTCTTCCTTGGAGAAGTGTCTGTTCAAGTCCTTTGCCCATTTTTTAATTGGGTTGTTTGTCTTCCTGGAGTGGAGTCGTGTGAATTCTTTACATATTTTGGAGATCAGGCCCTTGTCTGAGGTATCATTGGCAAATGTGTTTTCCCATAATGTTGGTTCTCTTTGTAATTTGGTGCTGTTTTCTTTAGCCATGCAGAAGCTTTTTATTTTGATGAGGTCCCATTTGTTTATTCTTTCCTTTATGTCCCTTGCTTTAGGGGATGTGTCTGTGAGGATGTTGCTGCGTGGCATGTCTGAGATTTTCCTGCCAATATTTTCCTCAAGGACTTTTATGTTGTTACAGCTTATATTTAAGTCTTTTATCCATCTTGAGTTTATTTTCGTGTATGGCGTAAGTTGGTGATCAAGTTTCATTTTTTTTGCACGTAGCTGTCCAGATCTCCCAACACCATCTGTTGAAGAGGCTGTTTTTGCTCCATTTTATGCTCCAGCCTCCTTTGTCAAATATTAATTGATCGTATAGACTTGAGTTTATTTCTGGGCTCTCTATTCTGTTCCATTGGTCTATGTAACTGTTTTGATGCCAGTACCAGGCTGTTTTGATTACAGTGGCCTTGTAATACAGTTTGATATCAGGTATTTTGATCCTTCCTGCTTTGTTCTTCTTTCTCAAATTTGCTGCGGCTATTCGGGGTCGTTTATGATTCCATGTAAATTTCTGAAATGTTTGTTCTATATCTGTGAAATATGTCATGGGTACTCTAATAAGGATTGCATTGAATCTATAAATTGCTTTGGGTAGTATGGCCATTTTGATGATGTTAATTCTTCCAATCCATGAGCATGGTACATGCTTCCAATTGTTTGTGTCTTCCTTCATTTCTTTCTTCAGTGTTGTGTAGTTTTCTGAGTACAGGTCTTTTACCTCCTTCGTTGGGTTTATTCCTAGGAACGTTACTTTTCTTGTTGCTATATCAAATGGGATTTTTTTTCCTGATTTCTGTTTCGGCAGTTTTATTGTTGGTATACAGGAATGCATCTGATTTCTGGGTAATGACTCTGTATCCAGCTGTTTTGCCAAATTCATTTATTAGGTCGAGTAGTTTTTGGGTAGAGTCTATAGGATTTTCCATGTACACTATCATGTCATCTGCAAACAGTGACAGTTTCATTTCCTCCTTTCCAATTTGGATGCCTTTTATTGTTTTTCTTGTCTGATTGCTGTGGCTAGGACTTCCAGTACTATGTTGAATAGGAGTGGTGAGAGAGGGCGTCCTTGCCTTGTTCCTGATCTTAGTGGGAAAGCTCTAAGTTTTTGTCCATTGAGTGTGATGTTGGCTGTAGGTCTCTCATATATGGCCTCTATTATCTGAGGAATGCTCCCTCTATTCCCACTTTGCTGAGTGTTTTTATCAGAAATGGGTGATGTACCTTATCAAATGCTTTTTCCTCATCTATTGATATGATCATGTGATTTTTGTCTTTCCTGTTGTTTATGTGATGTATTATGTTTATTGATTTGCGAATATTGTGCCATCCTTGCATCCCTGGGATGAATCCCACTTGGTCATGGTGTATCATCTCTTCAGTGTATTGCTGTATGCGGTTTGCCAATATTTTGTTGAGAATGTTAGGGTCTATGTTTATCAGTGATATTGGCCTGAAGTTTTGTTTCTTCATTATATCTTTATCTGGTTTTGGGATTAGGATGATGCTGGCTTCATAAAAAGAGTTTGGGATTCTTCCATCAGTTTGGATTTGTTCAAATAGTCTGTGAAGGATAGGGGTTAGCACTTCCTTAAATGCTTTGTAGAATCTCCTGTGAAACCATCTGGTCTAGAGCTTTTGTGTGTTGGGAGTTTTTTGATGCCTGCTTCAATTTCGTCTGAACTTATTGGTGTGTTCAGGCTTTCTGCTTCTTCATTCCGTTTTGGAAGATTATATTTTTCTAGAAATGTGTCCATTTCATCTAGGTTTTCAAATTTCTTAGCATACAGGTCTTCATAGTAATTTCTTACGAACCTTTGTATTTGTGTGGTATCAGTTGTAATCTCTCTACTTTCATTTCTAATTCTGTTTATTTGGATCCTCTCTCTTTTCTTCTTGATGAGCCTACTTAAAGGCTTGTTGATTTTGTTTATCTTTTCAAAGAACCAGCTCCTGGATTCATTGATCCTTACAATTGTGCTTTTAGTCTCTATGTCATTTAGTTCTGCTCTGATCTTGGTTATTTCCTTCCTTCTGCTTGCTCTGGGCTGTCTTTGTTGTTGTTCCTCCAGTTCTTGTAGGCATAGGGTTAGGTTGTTTGTTTGAACTGTTTCTAACTTCTTAAGGTAGGCCTGTATTGCTATGAACTTCCCTCTCAGGAATGCCTTTGCTGTGTCCCATAGGTTTTGGGTTGTTGTGAGTTCGTTTTCATTTGTTTCCAGGAAGTTTTTGATTTCTTCCCTAATCTCGTTCTTGACCCATTCATTGTTTAATAGCATGCTATTCAGTCTCCATGATTTTGAATGTTTTGGGTTTTTACCCTTGGCGTTGGTTTCTAGTTTCAGACCCTTGTGGTCAGAGAAGATGCTTGATATGATTTCAATATTCTTGAATTTGTTGATGCTTGCTTTGTGTCCTATCATGTGGTCTATCTTTGAGAAAGTTCCATGGACACTTGAAAAGAATGTGTACTTTGCTTCTTTGGGATGAAAAGCTCTGTATATATCAGTTAAGTGCATTTCCTCTAGGGTATTGTTAAGTGACACAATATCTTTGTTGATCTTTTGTTTGGAAGACCTGTCCATTTTTTATAGTGGGGTGTTAAAATCCCCTACTATAATTGTGTTGTTGTCAATATCTTTCTTGAAATCCTCCAAGATTTTCTTTATGTATTTGGGTGCTCCTATGTTGGGTGCATATATATATTCAATGTTTATGTCTTCTTGGTGGATTCTTTGAATATTATGAAATGACCTTCTGGGTCTCTCTTTATGGCCCTTCTTTGGAAGTCAATTTTGTTTGATATGAGTATTGCTACCCCTGCTTTTTTTTCCTGTCCGTTTGCTTGGAAAATTTGTTTCCAGCCCTTCACTTTCGGTTGTGTAAGTCTTTTGTCCTGAGATGGGTCTCTTGTAGGCAGCATATGTGTGGGTCATGTTGTCTTATCCATTCAGCTATTCTATGTCTTTTGATTGGAGCATTTAATACATTTACGTTTAAGTTTATTATCGATATGTATTTATTCATTGCCATTATTTCCTACCTGTGTTCCTCTCTCTTTCTCTTTTCCTTCCTTTCCTTAAAGCAGTCCCTTTAGCATCTCTTGCAGAGCTGGTTTTTTGGAGCTGTATTCTTTTAGACTTCTTTTGTCTGGGAAACTCTTTATTTGGTCTTCTATCTTGATTGAGAGCCTATCTGGGTAACGTAGTCTTGGTTGCAGGCCTCTACTTCTCATTTCTTGGAATATTTTTTGCCATTCTCTTCTGGCTTGGAGGGTTTCCACTGAGAAGTCAGTTGCTAACCTTATTGGGGCTCCCTTGTGTGTTACGTCCTTTTTCTCCCTTGCTGCCTTTAAGATCCTCTCTTTGTCTTGGAATTTTGCCATTTTAATTATGATGTGTCTTGCAGTGGGTCCCCTTGGGTTCCTCTTGCTTGGTACTCTCTGTGTTTCCTGGATTTGGGTGACTTTTTCTCTCATCAGATTAGGGAAATTTTCCATCATTACTTTTTCAAACAGGTTTTCTATCCCTTTCTCCTCTTCTTCTCTTTCTGGTATTCCTATTATACGGATATTTTTACATTTCATGTTGTCCTGCATTTCCCGTGTTACCTCTTCCTTCTTTCTGTGCCTCTTTTCCTTTTCTTGGTCTTTCTGGGTGTTTTTTTCTACTTTGTCCTGCAGCTCACTGAACCAATCCTCTGCTTCATCAAGTCTGCTTTTCATTCCTTCTACTGTGTTTTTCAATTCAGAAATTGTATTCTTCATTTCCTCTTGGCCCTTGTTGATAGTTTCTATTTCATTTTTCATGTTGATATGGTTTGCAGTGAGTTCATTGTTGTTTCCGTGCAGTTTCTGGTAGTTCTCTATGAGCTCAGTGATCTTGGTGAGCTTCCTGATAACCATTGCTTTGAACTCAGTATCTGATAGTTGAGTTGCCTCTTTTTCAGTTAGCATTCTTTCTGAGGCTTCCTCCTTTCCTTTCATTTGGGGATTGTTTCTTTGTCTTCCCATTTTCTTGAGATTCTTCTTGTTAGCCTTTGCTTCTTTAATTGATGTATTCTGACTGCCTGGGTTTATGGTATGAACTTCTATGGTAGAATACCTGTGATTTTTAATGTACAGTCTCCTTGATCTTCCAGTCTTACTGATCTTTGGCTGTTGGTTTCTGTTGGCTCTGTGTACGTCTTTGGTTTTTGGCTCTTGTTGGGTCTTTCTTTGGTGTGTCTTTCCCACCAGCTGGTTATCTGAGGGTCAGTCTGTCCCCCACCTATTGTCTTGTGTTGTGCAGGTGTGGGTAGGTTTTGTTGGAGGTGGTTCTTCGGTTTGTACAAGGTTTTGTGGCTTTTCTCTTGCTCTTGTTCAGTTGTTTTTTCTTAGTAATTTCTTCCCTATTTATTTGTATTTTCAGATAGGTCATGGGTTAACTTAGTGTTGCTTCCCCTCTGTCCTTCACGTTCTTCTCTTCTTATCTGTTTGTGTTTCCTTTGTTGGTGGGTTTCTTCTTCCAGTAGGAATCCTGGTGTTCCCAGCTTCTACCCACTCTTTTTTTATGGTAGTCCTTCCCGGGGCTATGGGTGTGCGTGCAGAGCCTTCCTTGGTTCTCACTCTCCCTGGTTCCTGTGGTCTCAGTTCCCTCTGAGATGTGGTGCAGACCCTCCCTGGTTTGGGCACACTCCCGGTCTCTGGGCACCCTCCCCCGGGTGATGCCTATAGTCTTAGCTCCCACCAAGATGAGGTGCAGGCACTCCCTGGTGGATGGGCACAATCTCGGTCACTGGGCACCTTCCCTCTGTTGATGCCTGTAGTTTCAGCTCCCTCTGAGATTAGGTGCGGGCACTCCCTGGTGGATGGGCACACTCCCCGGTCATTTGGCACAGTCCCGGTTGCTGGGCACCCTGGCCCGTGTGGTGCCTGTAGTCTCCGCTCCCTCAGAATTGAGGTGCCCACAGTCCCCAGACGGGTGGCGGGGTGGAGAGGAGACTGGAGCTGTTTTTGCAGGGAATTCTCCAAAGTGCCCAAGAGGGTCTTTCTCTCTTTGCGAAAAATCCTCGTGCTCAATCCTGTGGCTCCCTCCATACAAGGAAGGGCCTGTCCTCTCACACAGCCCATATCTCCAGCTAGGCCGGGGGTTGTCCAGGTCAGGATCTCATGAGGCCCAACTTTCAACTCTCCTCAGCCAGCGCCCACCATCTCCCTGGGTTTTCCACTTCGTCCTTATTCCCCTCCCTGCGACTTCAGGCAACCAGGTATCTCACAGTGTTGCTTAGGCCTTGTTTGTTGGGGGGTGGGTTGGGGGGGCATTAACCCAGCTCTCTCCCAGGAGTTCTGCTGCAGGCCCCGCACAGGCGGGGCTGGGGTTGCAGCTGCCCTGGTGCCCTCATTAGTCCCAGGGACCTTTTTGTCCTGAAGCAATCCCGTTACCTTCTGTTTTCTCAGTGTCCTCTGTACATTTTGGTCTCCTATCTTCATAAAAGCTGGGCTGCTTTTGGCTGTCCGCTTTGTTTCTCAGTAGAATGGGTAGCTGTTTCACCCAGGTGCAGGGGGAAGTGGACTCCACTCCCACCTATCTTGCTGCCATCTGCCAGATCTCTTTCAGCATTCTTTCTGAGGCTTCCTCCTTTCCTTTCATTTGGGGATTGTTTCTTTGTCTTTCCATTGTTTGTGAGACTCTTCTTGTTAGCCTCTGCTTCTTAAATTGATCTGTTCTGACTCCCTGGGTTTATGGTATGAACTTCTATGGTAGGATACCAGTGGGATTCAGTGGTGCTGTCTCCTTAATCTCTTGCGTTCACTGCTCTTGAGCTGATTTTTATGGGTGTAACAGGGCCTAACTCTGGTCTTTTCAGAGCTCCCGGTTTTATTGTCTCACCTGTGGGAAAAGGAGAAAGAAGAAGAAAAAAGGAGAAAGGAAGGAAGGAAAAAAGAATAGAAAAATAATGGAAGAAAGGAAGGAAGGAAGGAAGACAGAATAAAAAAGGATCAGAGGAAAGATAAGAAGAAGGAATTTTAACAAAAATTAAAATAATAAAATAAATAAAAGAAGGCAGGAAGAAGTAATAAAAAAGTAAAGCATGGAAGGAAGAAGGAACAAAAAAAGATCGAGGAAAGAAAAGAAGAAGGAATTTAGGGGGAAAGAAAAAAAAAGTCTTCTGCTGGCTTTGAATTGGTCAGGTTAGTTCTGCTGGTCTTCCTATCTTTGAAACGGGAAGGTGTGGTTGGAGGGATTGGTTTCACTTTTTTCCCTTCCTGAGCCACACTCTTCGCTGTTGTCCAGCCTCCAGTCCTGTTCTTCAGGGTCCTTCTGCTCTCTCCTAGGCCTTTAGTTCACCAGATGTGCTGTCCTTGAGGTGCACCAATTAGGGGCAACTCACACTCCACCTTCTTGCTCTTTGCTGTCTTAGATGCTAGGTACTGTTGGTGCTCCTTCAGGGTAGTTCAGTCCCCTACTGGGTCAAGTCTTTCCAGGGACTGCAGTCTCCCTTAGCCCTGCAGCTCCCCTCTGCTGGGCGTTCTGCCTTCCTCCTAGAGAGGGAGTAGGCCCTGGCTCTGTGGGCAGGGACTAGGTGGGAGTTGTTCAGAACTGGTGCTTCATTCGCCTGCTGGCAGCCAGGCCATTCATCGGGTTGCTCACTGATCCCCGGCTTTGGGCCTTTGCGCCAGGGCAGCCCAGCCGTTGATACGGGTGCGCACCCACCCAAGGTTTTAGTTGTTGGTGCCCAGTCCGGTGATCTGGGTGCACGCCAACTGGGCTTTAGGTGTATGCTGGGGCTGCGTATCTGGCATTCACAGTCTAGTGTCTGAGGGGGTAGGGGCGCAAGAGGCCAGGGCTGCTGTGGAGAGTTCTCTAAATAGCCGCTGAGTGCCTCTATTTTGTCTTTTTCTTTTTGAGAAATTCCTCATATTCAAGCCCCCCTGGTCCAAACAAGCACCTGGCTGCTCACACAGCCCAGCCTGGCTCTCTCCCAAGAATCCTGCAGCAGACCCTGTGCCCTGGCCGGGGGCTTCTGCTGCCCTGGCCCCCGTGCTGGTCCCAGGGACCTTATTGTTCTTAAGCACTCTTCTTACCATCTGATCTTTCAATGTCCTCTATCTTTGGTCTCCGATCTTCATATATGCTGGAATACCGTTGGCTGTTCGCTGTTACTCAGATCAGCTAGGTGTTTCACTGGTGCCGAGGGGAAGTGGACTCTCCTCCCACCTATCTTGCTGCCATCTTCTGCTTTTTGCTTTTATATCCCCATTAACTCAAAACAATGAAGTATTCTTTAGGGTTCTGCCTTAGGGAGATTGCTCTTCATCTTGCTATTTACCGTAGCCCCTGTTGAAATTTTTGTGATTTCCCTATAAATGGCACTTAGGCCATAACACTGTAACCAGCTTTGAAATGACCACATTGCAGAGGTTTTACCAAATTAAGCACTTGAAGGTAGGTTTTTATTGATAAAGGAAAAGACTCCCAGTTACCTGCTTGTTAGAGAAATACTTGACAATGGCCAAAGTAAAGGAAATGGAATGGAATGTAACAGATGGTTTTTCAGGTACTATGTAGCAGAGATTTTCAAGTGGTGTGTCATAAGAAGTTTTAAAACTTACAATACCTGACTATTTAGCCACGGGCACTGACCTCTTTTCCCTAAGAGTGTCAAATAAAAAATGACAACAGCCAACACCACAATAGAAATCCTGTGTGAATGAATCAAAATTACACCTAATTTTTTTGTCAGATTGCCAAAAAAATATATGTTTTGATGTGCTGCAGAATTTTCATAGTTAGTTTATCTGTGCAATGAGATGAAAATTTGAAAATCACTACTGTAGGGTGATTGGAAAAAATGTCCAGGTGTGATTGTGGATTTTAACACTCAGCAGTATCTCTGCCCCAGGAAGTAAAACAACATTAATGTGCATTTTAGAACCCTGATTAGGAATTCAGGAAAGGAAAATGCAAGGGGAAGTGTGGAATATCTGTTCAAAATCAGCTGAGTAAGCAGCTTCTTTAGAAAATAAGTTTCCAGGGAGTCAGACCTACATTAGTGTCAAATGCTTTGAATATCTCCTAGCCTAATACCATGCATATGCACAGAAACCTTTCACTTGTAAATATCAACACAGGGACCAACAATCAGAACACCCAATCTTTATATATTCATAAATTATGATTCTCTAGCCAAGGCTAATTATTTATTTAAATAAAACTTTTCCCTGAATTGGGACCATGAATGGCTGTATGAAAACATACTTTACATTTGAAAATAATGTTTAAACTCTTATGTCACAAGAGGATCCCTGTAATCAAGGCAGAAGGTCTTAAATAGTGATTAACATTAATAAAAGAAGTGTGAACAAAACCATACTTCTTGGATTAGCTAAGAACTTTGCTGTGCTTACCTTTAATAGGAACACAAATGGGGCTGGCCCTGAGAAAATCTATAAAGAATCATAGAATATTAGAGAACATTGGTCCAGTGAGAAGGGCCTTGCCTGAGGTTCCATGATAGTGACAGAGACATTAGTCCAAGTCATGCTGCCCTGTATCTGACTCTGTGTGGCCTCAAGAAGGGCAAGTTTAGTTTTTTATTCTGCCTGCCCCTCCTCAGAGTATTAAAATCTGCCGTCATGGAATGATATGATCTGCCCTAATCAAAATACCAGTGTGTTACCTATCCTAGAGTGCCTCTGTTTTCAGCCATTTTTTCCAAATGTGGAAAAGAAAATGCTGTTTCACTTTAGTAAAGAGAGTTAAAGCATGAGGAGGAGACAGGTATTTCTTTGTGATAAAGACTTCCTGAAATGACCCCAATTGCAGGTCAGTACTTTGAAATCTGTGGAAGCTGGCAGTAGAACACAGAACGTTTGTTTCTCTTGTCTTTTCAAGAATAGACAATTTTATTTTTAAATAAATAGTTTAAGTATATAGAATAATAAAATCTTATTCTAAATCTTATTCTTATTCTAAATCTTTTTCTGTCAGAATAAGATTTCAGGGAAATCTTCATACATATATCAAATGTTAATTTGAATACTTTTCTCTGGAGAGTTTGTTGGTGTGGAGTATCATGAGCTGTGCTTTATTCTTGATTAAATGACACAGATCCTAATGGACACAGTAATGAGGGGTTAGATATGGAAGGCTCTTGAAGAAAGGATGTGGTAGAGAGTGCAGGCTTTGGAGTCAGATTGAGTTGGAATTCCAGCTCCATGTCTTATTAGTTGTGAACATTAAGTTATGTGAACCTCTGTTTGCTCATCTCTAAAATGGGGATCATGACTCCCAGAGTTGGTTAGTGGATTTAAATGGATAATATATAACCTCAACACAGAGCTTAATATATAGAAGTAGCTCAACAATTGATAATTTTCTCTCTTCTCCCTTTCTGCCTTTTTGGTATTGAGGTGACATATATAATACAATTAACCATTTTAAACTGTACAATTCAGTGGCATTTAGTACATTCACATGCTGTAAAACATTCATCTCAATCTAGTTTCAAAACATTGTCATCACTTCAAAAAGGAGACCCTGCACCTGTTAATCTAACTCCCCACTCCTACCTTCCCTAGCCACTAACAACAAGTAATTCGCTTTTTGTTTCTATGGATCTAGCTGTTCTAGATATCTCATATAAATGAAATCATACAATATGTGCCCTTCTGTGCCTGGCTTATTCACTTAACATAATGTTTTCAAGATTGTTCTATGTTCTAGCATGGATCAGTACTTCACTCTTTTTAATGACTTAATAATATCCCATTGCACAGAGATAGATATATAGATAGATGTAGATAGATAGATAGATCTATATAGATCTATTTAGATAAATATGTATATCTATGTCTATATCTATATATCTACATCTATCTATATCTATATATCTTGTCTTGGCCAGTTTAGGCTGTTATTGCACAATACCATAGATTGGGTGGCTTAAATAATAAATATTGATTTGTCAGTCTTGAGGTTGGGATTTCCAGGATCAAGATGCCAGCAGATTGTATGTCTGGTGAAGACCCTCTTCCTGGTTTGCCAGCACCTGTTTTCTTGCTATGTTCTTACAGGGCAGGCAGTGGTAGGGTGAAGGAGATGGAGAGGGGGAGGAAGTGATGGATAAGGGAGAAGAAGATGGAGAGGGAGAGAGAGAGGGCAGACTCTCTTGTCTCTCCTTATAAAAGGCACTAATTCCCTTGCTCGAGGCTCCACTGTCATGACCTCATCAAAACCAAACTACATCTCAAAAGCCTCACTTCCAAATACCTTCACATTGGAGATTATTAAGGCTTGAACATATAAATTTTAGAGGGACACAAACATTTAGTCCATAGCAACAGCATTCTATCCATTCACCAGGTGATGGGCATTTGTTTTGTTTCCACTATTTGGCTATGATGACTAATGCTGCTCTAAATATTTGTGTACATGCATTTGTTTGAATATCTGTCTTCAGTTATTTTGGGTACATACTTAGGAGTAGAATTGCTGTGTCATATGGTAATTTTAGGTTTAACATTTTGAGGAAACAAAAAACTTTTCCACAGTAGCTGCACAATTTTATATTCCCACTAATAACGTACAATGGTCCCAATTTTTCCATATCCTTGTCAACACTTGTTATTTTCCATCTATTACATTAGATCCACCCTAGTGGGTAAAAAGTGGTATCTCACACGGGTTTTGATTTGAATTTCCCTGATTATTAGTGATGTTAACATCATTTCATGTGCTTGTTGGCCAATGTATATCTTTTTTGGAGAAATGTTTATTTAAAGCTTTTGCACATTCTTAATACTATAAAATTTTTATAGTTAGAGTTAGCCAGCTGGACTCAGTTTAGATGATCCCAATTTTGTTGGCAATATGCAAAGCATCATAGTCTGGAGCCAGTTGAACATATACCTCCTTCCCCCCATCAGGCCTGATCAGGTGTTGACTTTGTCCACATCAATTCATACAGCTTCTTCACAGCCTGTTTGATCTGGTGTTTATTGGCCTTGACATCCACAATGAACACAAGTGAATTGTTGTCTTCTATCTTCTTCATGGCTGACTTAATACTCACAGGAAACTTGATAATGGCATGGTGGTCATGCTTGTTTCTCCTGGGGCTGCTCTTCCAAGGATATTTAGGCTGCCTTCAGAGCCACAGTGTCTTAGGTCTCCAGAAGGTGGGTGACGTGTGGATCTTCTTCTTCTTCTTTTTTTTTGTGGCTGCAGATGTCTTTTTGCACTGCTTTCTTTGCCTTTAAAGCCTCTGCCTTGGCTTCGGCTTTGGGAGGGCCAGGGGCTTTCTTCTTTGCTTTGGACACCATCTTCACGAAAAGGGTTTCCTAGAGTCCTCTTTTGCACATTTTTAATTGAATCAATTGTCTGTTAGTTATTGAATTGTAGTATTTCTTTATATATACTGAATACTATACCCTTATTCAATACATGATTTGAAAATATTTTATCTCATTCTATAGGTTGCCTTTTTACTCTCTTGTTAGTATCCTCTGATACACAAAATGTTTCAATTTTGATGAAATCTAATTTATCTGTTTTTCATTTCTTGCTGTGATTTTGGTGTCACATTTAAGAAACCATCACATAATTCAAGGTCATAAATATGAAGAAAAACCCCAATATTACGAGCTTCTGGCCAAGACGGAGGAGTAGGTAGACTCAGTGTGCCTCCTCTCACAACCAAAAGAAGGAAAACAACAATTTAAAAATGAAAAACAACCAGAACTGATAGAAAATTGAATTGTACGGAAGTATGACAACCAAGGAGATAAAGAAGAAACACTCATCCTGACTGGTAGGTGGGGCAGAGATGGGCAGCCAGGCAGCAAGGACTCATGCTAAGGTGGCGGCTGGCGGACCCAGAGAGGTGCCGGCGGATTGTAGAATGGGGAAGGCCAGGCTGCAGCTGGCAGACTCCACTAGGTGGTGGCTGACAGCCCCTGCAGTCCCACATTCACACATAAATAAACTGGGAGGAACTGTGGGGGAGCAAAGCAGACCTCGCAACCCAGGGCTCCAGCGTGGGGAAATAAAGCCTCAAACCTCTGACTAAAAACACCCATGGGGGTTGAGGCGTCAGGAGGAGAAACTCCCAGTCTCATAGGAGAGGTCATTGCAGAGACTCACAGGGGCCTAGAACATACACAAACCCACCCAGCTGGGAAGCAGCACCAGAAGGGCCCAATTTGATTGTGGGTAGCAGAGGGACTGACTGAAAACTGGCAGAGAGTGGAACAAAAACCATTGCTTCCTATTGGACCCCCCCCCCAACATACAGGGTCATAGCGCAGCCACAGCGTTACCCCACCCTGGTGGACACCTAAGGCCCCGCCCTTTTATGTAACAACTGCGCAAAGATAGAAAAAATGGCCCAAATGAAAGAACAGATCAAAGCTCCAGAAAAAATACAATTAAGCAACAAAGAGATAGCCAACCTATCAGATGCACAGTTCAAAACACTGGTAATCAGGATGCTCACAGAATTGGTTGAATTTGGTCACAAATTAGATGAACAAATGAAGACTATGCTAAGAGAAACAAAGGAAAATGTACAGGGGACCAATAGTGATGCGAAGGAAACTGGGACTCAAATCAACAGTGTGGACCAGAAGGAAGAAACAAACATCCAACCAGAAAAGAATGAAGAAACAAGAATTCAAAAAAATGAGGAGAGGCTTAGGAACCTCCAGGATATCTTTAAACATTCCAACATCCAAATTATAGGGGTGCCAGAAGGAGAAGAGGAAGAACAAAAAATTGAAAACTTATTTGAACAAATAATGAAGGAGAACTTCCCAACTCTGGCAAAGGAAATAGACTTCCGGGAAGTCCAGGAAGCTCAGAGAGTCCCAAAGAAGCTGGACCCAAGGAGGAACACACCAAGGCACATCATAATTACATTCCCCAAGATTAAAGAGAAGGAGAGATTCTTAGAAGCAGCAAGAGAAAAGGAGACAGTTACCTACAAAGGAGTTCCCATAAGACTGTCAGCTGATTTTTCAAAAGAGACCTTACAGGTGAGAAGAGGCTGGAAAGAAGTATTTGAAGTCATGAAAGCCAAGGACCTTCATCCAAGATTACTGTATCCAGCAAAGGTATCATTTAGATTGGAAGGGCAGATAAAGTGCTTCTCAGATAAGGTCAATTTACAATAGACAAGTACCGGAAGCAACCTAAGTGCCCATCAGCAAATGAGTGGATCAAAAAACTATGGTGCATTTACACAATGGAATTCTATGCAGCAGAGAGAAAGAAGGAGTTTATTCCCTTTGCAACAGCATGGATGGAACTGGAGAGCATTATGCTAAGTGAAATAAGCCAGATGCTGAGGGACAAATACCATATGATCTCACCTTTAATTGGAACATAATCAATAGAAGAAAAAAGCAGACAAAATATAACCAGAGACATTGAAAATGAGAACAATGTAACAATAGCCAGGGGGGAGTGGGGAGGGGACAGTGGGAAGAGGGGATTACAGGAACTACTATAAAGGACACATGGAGAAAATCAAGGGGGAGGGTGGAGGTGGTGGAGGAAAGTGGCTTCAGCTGGGGTGGGGTGGAGGGATGGGGAGAAAAGGCATACAACTGTAATTGAATAACAATAAAAATTAAAAAAAATAAAGTAAATATAGGAGAAAAAAAAAGGAGTTCATCATCACCAAGCCCTTATTATATGAAATCTTAAAGAGATTTATCTAAGAAAAAAGAAGATAAAAAATATGAACAGTAAAAATGACAGCAAACTCACAGTTATTAACAACCATATCTAAAACAAAAACAAAAGCAAACTAAGCAAACAACTACAACAGGAACAGAACCACAGAAATGGAGATCACATAGAGGGTTATCAACAGGGGAGTGGGAGGGGGAGAGAGGGGGGAAAGGTATAGAGAATAAGTAGCATAAATGGTATCTAGAAAATAGACAGGGGGAGGGTAAGAATAGCATAGGAAATGTAGAAGCCAAAGAACTTATGTGTATGACCCATGGACATGAACTATAGGGGGGGAATGTGGGAGGGAGGGGGTGTGCAGGATGGAGTGGAGTGAAGGGAGGGGGAGTGGGACAACTGTGATAGCATAATTGATAAATATATAAAAATAAAAAAATAAAATAGTTAATGGAAAAAATAAAAGAAAATTAAAAATGAAAAGAAAAATAAAAAGAAAAAATTTAAAAAACCCTATGTTTTAAAAAAACATTGTATGCTTTTAAGTCTTATGTTTAAGTCTTTGATTTACTTTAAGTTAATTTTTGCATATGATGTGAGATAGGGGTCAATCTTCATTCCTTTGCATTTGGATATTTAGTTGTTCCAGCATCCCTTGTTGAAGAGACAATTTTTTTTCCATTGAATGGTCGTGTCACTTTGTCAAAAGTCGATTTGCCATAGATATAAGGGCTTATTTCTAGATTCTCAGTTGTAGTGCACTGGTTTAATTTATTTAACCATGTACCAATACCACACACTTTTCATCACTGTATCTTTGTATTATTTTTTAAAGAATTTTTAAAACTTTTAAAGTTATAGTTTACATTAAATGTTATTTTGAAAATATATTTTATTGATTATGCTATTACAATTTTCCCAATTTTCCCCCTTTTGCTTCCTTCCACCCGGTACCTCATTTCCCTCTAGCAATCCCTCCCTTTTTTCATGTCCATGGGTCATGCATATAAGTTCTTTGGTTTCTTCATTTCATATACAGTTCTTTTTTTTCTTTTGTATTTTATTTTATTCTTTTCAATTTTTAAAAATTATTTTATTGTTGTTCAATTATACTTGTTTGCATTTTCTCCTGACCCCTCTACTCCACTCCAGCCAAACTCACCTTCCTCCCCTGCTCCCACCCTCCCCCTTGGTTTTGTCCATGTGTCTTTTATAGTAGTTCCTGAAAACCCTTCCCCCCACTGTCCCTTCCCCCCTTCCCTCTGGCTAATGTTAGATTGTTCTTACCTTCAATGTCTCTGGTTATATTTTGTTAAATGAAACTTGATCACCAACTTACACCATACACAAAAATAAATTCAAGGTAGATAAAAGACTTTACGTCACGACACCATAAAAGTCCTAGAGGAAAACATCTGCAGGAAAATCTCAGACATTCAACGCAGCAACATCCTCACAGACATGTCCCCTAAAGCAAGGGACATAAAGGAAAGAATAAACAAATGAGACCTCATCAAAATAAAAAGCTCTCCTATATAGTTCTTAACATCACATCTCTCTATTTTGTACCTAGCAATTTGTACTTCTTAATCCTTGCACCTTTTCCTCCACTTTCCACCTTCCCCCTTGCAACTGATAACCCTCCATATGATCTCAATATCTACAATGTTATTTCTATTCTGCATGTTTGCTTAGTTTGTTTTTTTAAGATTCAATCATAGATTGTTGTGAATTTATTGCTATTTTAATATTTATAGTTTTGATATTCTTTTTATTAAATAAGTCCCTTTAGCATTTCATATAATAAGGGCTTGACGATGATGAACTCCTTTAGTTTTACCTTGTCTGGGAAGCACTTCATCTGTCCTTCCATTCTGAATTATAGGCTTGCTGGATAGAGTAATGTGGGTTTTAGGTCCCTGCTTTTCTCTTGCTGCTTTGAAGATTTTCTCTCTATCTTTAACCTTTTGCATTTTAATTATGATGTATCTTGGTGTGGTTCTCTTTGGGTCCATCTTGTTTGGGACTCTGGACTTGTATGTCTATTTCCTTCATGAAATTAGGGAAGTTTTCCTTCATTATTTTTTCACGTAAGTTTTCAATTTCTTGTTCTTTCTCTTCTCCTGCCAACACCCCTATGATTCAAATGTTGGTATGTTTGAAGATGCCCCAGAGTTGCCTTAGCCTATCCTAATTTTTTAAAAAAATTATTTTTTCTTCTCGCTGTTCTGATTGAATACTTTTTTCTTCCTTATATTACAAATTGTTGATTTTATTCTCAGCTTCATCCCCTCACTGTTGGTTCCCTGTAGATTTTTCCTTATTTCACTCAATATAACCTTTATTTCTTCCTGGGTCTTTTTATGCCATTGAAGTACCCAATGAGCTCTTTGAACATCCTGATCACTGGTGTTTTGAACTCTGCATCTGATAGATTGCTTATTTTCATTTCATTTAATTCTTTTTCTTGAGTTTTGTTCTGTTCTTACATTTGGATGATATTTCTTTGTCTCCTCATTTTGGCAACCTCTCTGTGTTTGTTTCTGTATATTAGGTAGAGCTTCTTTGACTCACTGTTTTAGTAGTGTGGCCTATTGTAGAAATGCATACCTGTCTGGATGAATGTGGCTTACATAATTCTTGGTTGTCAGACTTCCATATGGCTCAATTTTCTGACAATTTTCAGTGATATTTGTTTTGTGGTGTAGTTGTAATTTTTGCTGTAGTTGTGCGAGGAGTGAGGCATATTTACCTATACCTCCAACTTGACCAGAAGTCTTACGTTCAATATTATTTTTATTAGTTTCAGGTGTAAAGCGTAGTGCTCAGGCAATCATACTTTGCAACATGTCCCTTGTAATACTTCCATTACCCACATGGCACCATGCATAGTTATCACAATATTATTGACTATATTCCCTATACTGTACTTTACAAGCCTATGACTATTATGTAACTACCAATCTGCACTTCTCAATCCCTTCACTTTTGCATCCAGTCCCTGAATTCCCTGCCCTCTGGCAACCATCAGTTTGTCTTCTGTATCTAAGAGTCTGTTTCTCTTTGTTTGTTTATATTATCCCTTAGATTCTACATATATGTAAAATTGTATGCTGTCTTTCTCTGGCTGACTTATTTTGCTTAACATAATACCTTCTAGGTCCATCCATGTTGTTGCACATAGAAAGATTTCACTTTTTATAGTCGAGTAATATTCCATTGTACATATGACCACAGACTTTTTTACCCAAGTCACCTATTGATGGGTACTTGGGTAGATTCCATGTCTCTGTTATTGTAAATAATGTTGCAATGAATATAAGGGTTCATATTTTTTTGAATTAGTGTTTTGTGTTCCTTCAGCTATACACTCAGAAGTGGAATTGTTGGGGCATAAGGCAGTTTCATTTTTAATTTTTTGAGGAACCTCCATACTTTTTTCCATAGTGCATGCACCAATATATGTTACCACCAACAGTGCATGAAGGTTCCCTTTTCACCACATCCTTGCTAACACCTTCCATTTGTGGATTAGTTGATGATACCTAATATGGCAGGTATAAGGTGATATCTCATTGTAGTTTTAATGTGCATTTTTCTGATGATTAGTGACATTAAGCATGCTTTATATATCTATTGCCCATCTGTATCTCCATTTTAGAGAAGTATATATTCATGTCCTTAACATTTTTTAAATTGGATTGTTTGTATTTTTGTTGTTGACTGTCTGAGTTTGTAATAAATTTTGGATATTAACCACGTATTGGATTTATCATTGGCAAATATTTTCTCCCATCCAAAAGGATGTCTTTTCAGTTCGTGAATGGTTTCCTTTGCTGTGCCAAACTTTTTTTTAATTAAAGATTAAAAAAAATTATTTTTAGAGATGGGGAAATAGAGGGGGAAAGAGAGGGAGACAAACATTGATCGGTTGCCTCTTGCATGTCCCCAAATGGGGACATGGTGAGAAACCCAGGCATGTGTCCTGACCAGGAATCAAACCAGTGATCTTTTGGTTCACTGGCCAGTGCTCAATCCACTGAGCCACATGAGTCAAGGCTGTGCAAAAGCTTTTTAGTTGGATGTAGTCCCATTTGTTTATTTTTTGTTTGTTTGTTTCCCTTGCCCAAGGACATATATCAGAAAAAATATTGCTAGGAAAAATATCTGAGATTTTACTGCCTATGTTTCCTTCTAGAAGTTTTATGGTTTTGAGTCTTACATTTAAGTCTTTCACTCATTTTGAGTTTATTCTTGTATATGTTGTAAGAAGGTGGTAAATTTTCATTGTTTTGTATGTATCTGTTCAATATTCCCAACATGATTTATTGAATAGACTGTCTTTGCCTCATTGTATGTTGTTGCCTCCTTTGTCCAATATTAATTGACCACATGGGCGAAGGTTTATTTCTGAGATCTATTCTATTCCATTGATTTATATACCTATTTTTATGCCAGTACCTTGCAGTTTTAATCACTATAAATTTGTAGTATAGTTTGATATCAGGAAGCATGATTCCTTCAACTTTTGCACTCTCAAGATTTTTGTGACTATTTGGAGTCTTTTGTGTTTCCATATGAATTTTTGTGTTATTTATTCTTGTTCTATGAAACATGCCATTATTATTTTGATAGGAATTGCTTTGAATTTAGAGATTATATTGTGTTGTATGGATATTCAAATGATGGCAATATTTGCTATTTATGAGTATGATATATGAGGAAGGACTCAAAAATAAACCAAAATTTATTTTTTTAACTGTGTATTTATTCTTACATGTTTAAACTTCAGTCACCTCAAAGACCTCTGCATTTGATACAATTCACCTATTGAAATGCTTTCCCACTGCTCAAAACAGTTTTTGAACTCACCGATTTTGATGCCTTTTAGTGCTTCTGCCATATTTTGCTTCATGTTCTCAACATCAGTGGAACATTTCCCTTTGAGGACTTTCTTCATGCAGGGAAACACAAAAAGTTGCTCAATGTCATATTGGGTGAATAGGGAGGGTGGAGCATGGGGGTCATGCCATTTTTGGTCAAAAAACTGCTGGCCATTCAGTGCAGTGTGAGTAAGTGTGCTCATAAATCATCCATCATGAATGTAAAAACACATTGAAAGACTCTTCAAAAAAATTCACTGAAGCTGAATGCACCCTCTCACAACAATGCCAGGTAGTACTGATACAGATGGGTTCCTAGAACACTCATCTAGCAGGGGAAGCCCGTACCACAAGGAGCTTTCCCTCCAGAAGGTAATTCCAGTTTTTTGGGCCCCCCTTTCATGTTTCTGTTTATTTCTATCTTCTTCAATTTCTTTTATAAGTGTCTTATAGTTTACAAAGTACAAATATTTTACCTCCTTGGTTAAATTTGTTCCTAGGCATTTTGGTTTATTTTGATACAATTATAAATAAGATGATTTTCATAGTTTTTCTATCTTAGAGTTCCTTATTGCTATGTAAAATATAATGAAAGACAAATACCATATGATCTCACCTATAAGTGGAACCTAATCAACAAAACAAACAACCAAGCAAAATATAACCAGACAGTGAAATAAAGAACAAACGGACAGTAACCAGAGGAGAGGGAAGAGGTAGGTAATGGGGGAAAGAAGGGAAAGGGTCATCAAGTAAAATGTATAAAGGACCTGTGGACAAAGCCAAAGGGGGTAAGGATGGAGGGTAGGAAGTGGGGGTGAGTGGGATGGGAGAAAATGGTCATGGGAAAATGGAGACAACTGTATTCAAACAACAACAATAAAAATAATAATATAGTATTGTCTTTTAAAGTAGCTAAGAGAGTGGATATTTAAGGTTCTCATTACAAGAAAAAAATTTAAATATGTATGGTGATATGTTAAGTGGACTATTGTGGTGATAATTTTGTAATATATACAAATAACTAATTAGGTGTATTGTTATACACCTGAAAGTAATACAATGTTATGTTATATGTCAATTAAATTTCAATTAAAAAATAAATAAAATAAAAAGATTATCAACAAAATAAAAAAGACAAATACTATATGACCTCCCGTAAAAGTGGAACCTAATCAACAAAAAAATAAGCAAGCAAAATATACCAGAGATGTTAAAATAAAGAACAAATTGACAGAGGTGGATTGGAAGATGGTGGCGAGATAGGTGGGAATGGAGTCCACTTCCCCTCAACACCAGTGAAACACCTAGCTGATCTGAGGAGCAGAGCAAACAGCCAAAGGTATTCCAGCATATATGAAGATCAGAGACCAAAGATAGAGGACATTGAAAGATATGATGGTAAGAAGAGTGCTTAAGGACAATAAGGTCCCCGGAACCTGTGCGGGACGGCTTAAGCCCCGGCCGGGGCTAAGGATCTGCTGCAGGATTCTTGGGAGAGAGCCAGGCTGAGCTGTGTGAGCAGCCAGGTACATGTTTGGACCAGGGGGGCTTGAATAGGAAGAATTTCTCAAAAAGAAAAAGAAATAAGAGGCACCCAGAAGCTAATTAGAGAACTCTCCACAGAAGCCCTGGCCTCTGGCGCCCCTCCCCCCTCAGGCCCTGGACTGTGAACCCGGAACAAGCAGCCCCAGTGGTCACCTGAAGCCTGGTTGTGCGCACCCAGATTAGTGGAGTGGGGGCCCACACCTGAAACCCCAGCTGGCCGCCCATACCTGAAACCCCTGGCGGGACAACCACACCTGAACCCTCTGGTGGGTGCGCACTTGGAGCTGAGGCTAGCTGCCCCACCAACAGGACCAAAGCAGCGGACCCCAGGGCTGTGGGACTCAGGCCCAAAGCAGCTGGGTCGGCCAGCTGCAAACTCAGGCCCAGAGCTGGGGACCAGCCAGCCACAAGCCACCCAGGCCCAAAGTAGCAGATCGGCTGATCAATGGTCTGGCTGCCGGCGAGGGACCAGACCTACAACTCTTACCTAACCCCTGTGCACAAAGCCCTACAGGGCCTACAGGCTCTCTAGGACTAAGGCAAAACACCCAGCAGAGGGGAGATGCAGGGCTAGGGGAGACTGCATGCCCCGGAAAGACTCGACCCAGTAGGGGGCTGAACTACCACATACGAGCACCCAGAGCCCCTAGCATCTAAGACAGCAAAGAGCAAGAAGGTGGACTGTGAGTTGCCCCTAATTGGTGCACCTCAAGGACAGCACATCTGGTGAACTAAAGACCTAGTGGGGAGCAGAAGGACCCTGAGGAACTGGACTGGAGGCTGAACAATAGGGAAGAGTGTGGCTCAGGAAGGGAGAAAAGTCAAACCAATCCTTCCAACCACCCCCTCCCGTTCCACACACAGGAAGACCAGCAGAACTAACCCGACTGGTTTAAAGACAGCAGAAAATTTTTTTTTTCCCCTTTCCCCCTTTCCCCCTGAATTCCTTCTTCCTTTCTGTCCTTATTTCTTTCCTTATATTCCTCCTTCCTTCCATCCTTTACCTTTTTTATACCTTCTTCCTGACTTCTTTTATTTATTCTTTTGTTTTAATTTTTGTTAAAATTCCTTCTTATCTTGCCTCCAATCTTTCTTTATTCCTTCATCCTTCCTTCCTTTTCTTTTCTATTCCCTTTTTCACTCCTTCCCTTCTTCTTTTTTTTTTTTTGCCCCCATTCCTCTTTTTCCCACAGGTGAAACAAGAAAACCTGGAGTGCTGAAAAGACCAGAGTAAGACTATGTTACAGCCATAAACATCAGCTCAAGACCAGTGAGCATAGGAGATTAAGGAGACAGCACCACTGAATCCCATTGCCATTCTACCATAGAAGTTCATACCATAAACTCAGGGAGTCAGAATAGATCAATTTAAGAAGCAGAGGCTAACAAGAAGAGTCTCACAAACGATGGGAAGACAAAGAAACAATCCCCAAATGAAAGGAAAGGAGGAAGCCTCAGAAAGAATGCTAACTGAAAAAGAGGCAACTCAACTATCAGATACTGAGTTCAAAGCAATGGTCATCAGGAAGCTCACTAAGGTCTCTGAGCTCAAAGAGAACTACCAGAAACTACAGGGAAACTACAATAAACTCACTGCAAATTATATCAACATGAAAAAGGAAATAGAAACTATCAACAAGGGCCAAGAGGAAATGAAGAATACAATTTCTGAATTGAAGAACACAGTAGAAGGAATGAAAAGCAGACTTGATGAATCAAAGATTGGAACAGCGAGATGGAGGACAAAGTAGAAAAAAACAACCAGAAAGAGCAAGAAAAGGAAAAGAGGCTCAGAAAGAATAAACAGGGATTAAGGGAAATGCAGAACAACATGAAACGTAACAATGTCCATATAATAGGAATACCAGAAGGAGAAGAAGAAGAGCAAGAGATAGAAAACCTGTTTGAAAAAGTAATGATGGAAAACATCCCTAATCTGATGAGAGAAAAAGTCTCCCAAATCCAGGAACCACAGAGAATCCCAAGCAAGAGGAACCCAAAGATGCCCACTAGAGACACATCGTAGTTAAAATGGCAAAATTCCAAGACAAAGAGAGGATCTTAAAGGCAGCAAGGGAGAAAAAGGAAGTAACATACAAGGGAGCCCCAATAAGGTTAGCAACTGACTTCTCAATGGAAACACTCCAAGCCAGAAGACAATGGCAAAAAATATTCCAAGTAATGAGAACCAGAGGCCTGCAACCAAGACTACTTTAACAAGCAAGGCTCTCAATCAAGATAGAAGGTCATATAAAGAGTTTCTCAGACAAAAGAAGTCTAAAAGAATACACTTCCACCAAACCAGCTCTGCAACAGATGCTAAAGGGACTGCTTTAAGGAAAGGAAGGAAAAGAGAAAGAGAGAGGAACACAGGTAGGAAAAAATGGCAATGAATAACTACCTATTGATAATAACCTTAAGCATAAATGGAATAAATGCTCCAATCAAAAGATATAGAATAGCTGAATGGAAAAGAAAACATGACCCACACATATGCTGCCTACAAGAGACCCATCTCAGGACAAAAGACTTACACAGACTGAAAGTGAAGGCCTGGAAACAAATTTTCCAGGCAAATTGACAGGAAAAAAATAGCAGGGGTAGCAATACTGATATGAGAAAAAATAGACTTCCAAAGAAGGGCCATAAAGAGAGACCCACAGGGTCACTTCATAATACTCAAAGGAAGAATCCACCAAGAAGACATAAACATTGTAAATATATATGCACCCAAGATAGGAGCAACCAAATACATAAAGAAAATCTTGGAGGACTTCAAGAAAGATATTGACAGCAACACAACTATAGTAGGGGAATTTAACACGACACTGTCAAAAATGGACAGGGCTTCCAAACACAATATCAAGAAGGATATTGTGTCACTTAACAATACCCTAGAGGAAATGGACTTAACTGATATATAGAGAGCTTTTCACCCCAAGAAGCCAAATACACATACTTTTCAAGTGTACATGCAACTTTTTCATAGACCACATGATAGGACATAAAGCACGCCTCAACAAATTCAAGAAAATTGAAAACATACCAAGCATTTCCTCGGACCACAAGGGATTGAAACTGAAAACCAACCCAAAGGAAAAAACCAAACACACTCAAAATCATGGAGACTGAATAGCATGCTATTAAACAATGAATGGGTCAAGAATGAGATTAGGGAAGAAATTGAAAACTTTCTGGAAAAAAATGAAAATGAACTCACAACAACCCCAAAACCTATGGGACACAGCAAAGGCAATCCTCAGAGGGAAGTTCATAGCAATACAGGCCTACTTAAAAAGATAGAAATATTTCAAAGAAATGACATAACCCTACGCCTTCAAGAATTTGAGGAACAACAACAAAGACAGCCCAGAGCAAGCAGAAGGAAGGAAATAACCAAGATCAGAGCAGAGTTTAATGAAATAGAGACTAAAAGCACAATTCTAAGGATCAATGAATCCAGGAGCTGGTTCTTTGAAAAGATAAACAAAATCTACAAGCCTTTAAGTAGGCTCATGAAGAAAAAAAGAGAGAGGATCCAAATAAACACAATTAGAAATGAAAGAGGAGAGATTACACCTGATACCATAGATATCCAAAGGATTGTAAGAAATTACTATGAAGAACTGCATGTCAAGAAATTTGAAAACCTAGGTGAAATGGACACATTTCTAGAAAAATATAATCTTCCAAAACTGTGTGAAGAAGAAGCAGAAAATGAGAACAGACCTATAAGAGCAGACAAAATTAAAGCAGTCATCAAAAAACTCCCAACACACAAAAGCCCTGAATCAATTGGTTTCACAGGAGAATTCTACAGAGTATTTAAGGAAGAGCTAATCCCTATCCTTCACAGACTATTCGAAAAAATCCAAACTGATGGAAGACTCCCAAACTCGTTTTATGAAGCCAGCATCATCCTAATCCCAAAACCAGATAAAGACACAACAAAGAAAGAAAACTTCAGGCCAATATCGCTGATGAACATAGATGCTAAAATTCTCAACAAAATATTGGCAAACCGCATATAGCAATACATTAAAAATGTCATACACCATGACCAAGTGGAATTTATCCCAGGGATGCAAGGATGGTACAATATTCCCAAATCAATAAACAAACACATCACATAAACTACAGGAAAGACAAAATTCACATGATCATATCAATAGATGAAGAAAATCTTTTGATAATATACAGCACCCATTTCTGATAAAAACACTCAGCAAAGTGGGAATAGAGGGAGCATTCCTCAGATAATAAAGGCCATATAGGCGAGACCTACAGCCAACATCATACTCAATGGACAAAAACTTAGAGCTTTCCCACTAAGATAAGGAACAAGAGAAGGATGCCCTCTCTCACCACTCCTATTCAAGATAATATTGGAATCCCTAGCCACAGCAATCAGACAAGAAAAAGTAATAAAAGGCATCCAAATTGGAAAGGAGGAAATGAAACTGTCACTTTTTGCAGATGACATGATAGTGTACATGGAAAATCCTATAGACTCCACCAAAAAACTACTCGACCTAATAAATGAATTTGGCAAAACAGCTGGATACAAAGTCAATACTGAGAAATCAAAGCAATTCCTCTACACCAACAACTAAACTGCAGAAACAGAAATCAGGAAAAAAATCCCATTTGATATAGCAACAAGAAAAAAAAAAGTACCTAGGAATAAACCTAACCCAGGAGGTAAAAACCTGTACTCAGAAAACTATACAACATTGAAGAAAGAAATTAAGGAAGACAAACAAATGGAAGCATGTACCATGCTCATGTATTGGAAGAATTAACATCATCAAAATGGCCACACTGCCCAAAGCAATCTATAGATTCAATGCAATCCCTATTAGAGTACCCATGACATATTTCACAGATATCGAACAAACATATCAGAAATTTATATGGAACCATAAATGTCCCCGAATATCTGCAGCAATTTTGAGAAAGAAGAACAAAGCAGGAGGTATCACAATACCTGATATCAAACTGTATTATAAAGACACTGTAATCAAAACAGCCTGATACTGGCATCAAAACAGGCACATAGACCAATGGAACAGAATAGAAAGCCCAGAAATAAACCAAGGCCTTTATGGTCAATTAATATTTGACAAAGGGGGCAGGAGCATAAAATGGAGCAAAAGCAGCCTCTTCAACAGATGGTGATGGGGGATCTGGACATCTTAGTGTAAAAAGATGAAACTAGATCACCAACTTATGCTATACACAAAAATAAACTCAAGATGAATAAAAGACTTAAATATAAGTTGTAACACCATAAAAGTCCTAGAGGAAAACATTGGCAGGAAAATCTCAGACATTCCACGCAGCAACATCCTCACAGACATGTCCCCTATAGCAAGGGACATGAAGGAAAGAGTAAACAGATGGGACCTCATCAAAATAAAAAGCTTCTTCATGGTTCAAGAAAACAGCACCAAATTTCAAAGAGAACCAACAGTATTGGAAAACATATTTGCCAATGATACCTCAGACAAGGGCCTGGTCTCCAAAATATATAAAGAACTCACACGAGTGCACTCCAGGAAGACAAACAACCCAATTCAAAAATGGGCAAAGGACTTGAACAGACACTTCTCCAAGGAAGACATACAGAGGGCCCAGAGACATATGAAAAGATGCTCAGCATCACTAGCCATCAGAGATATGCAAATTAAAACCACAATGAGGTTCTGTGTCCCACCAGTCAGGGTGGCCAACATAAAGAAATCCACAAACAAATGTTGGAGAGGATGCGGAGAAAAGGGAACCCTAGTGCACTGTTGGTGGGAATGCAGACTGGTGAGGCCAGTGTGGAAAACAGTATGGACTTTCCTCAGAAAACTAAAAATGGAACTCCCCTTTGACCCAGCAATTCCGCTGTTGGGATTATAACCCAAGAACCCGGAAACACCAATCCAAAAGAACTTGTGCACCCCAATGTTCATGGGAGCACAATTTACAATAGCCAAGTACTGGAATCAAGCTAATTGCCCATGAGCAAACGAGTGGATCCAAAAACTATGGTATATTTACACAATGGAATTCTATGCAACAGAGAGAAAGAAGGAACTTACACCCTTTGCAACAGCATGGATGGAACTGGACAGCATTATGCTGAGTGAAAGAAGCCATGCGGTGAGGGACAAATATTGTATGATCTCACCTTTAACTTGAACATAATAAAGAGAAAAAAAAGGAAACAAAATATAACCAGAGACATTGAAGTTAAGATCAATCTAACAATAGCTGGGGGGGGGTGGGGGACAGTGGGAAGAGGGGATTACTGGAACTACTATGAAGGACACATGGACAAAACCATGGGGGAGGGTGGAGTTGGGGTTGGGAGGTGGGTTCAGCTGGGGTGGGGTGGAGGGATGGGGAGAAAAGGCATACAATTGTAATTGAATAACAATAAAAATTTAAATTAAAAAAAAAGAACGAACTGACAGAAACCCGAGGGAGTGGGGCTAGGGATAATGAGGGAAAGAAGGGAAAGGGTTGTCATGGAACATGTATGAGGGACCCATGGACAAAGCCAAAGGGAGAAAAGATTGAGGGTGGGAGATGGGGGTGAGTGGGCTGTGGGAAAGTGGTGGTGGGGAAAAATGTAATGAATTTCTTAATTTTTATTTTTTTACATGCTAAGTTATTGAATTCACTTATAAGTTCCAGTAGTTTTTGGTGAAATCTGTAGTTTTCTACAGATAATATTATGTCTCCTGCCAATAATGACAGTTTTACTCCTTCCTTTCAAATTTGAATGCCTTTTATTTCTTCTTGTTCTTTTGTCCTCACTCTAAGACATGCTAACTGAGTTTAGAGAGAGGGGAACAGAGAGAAAGAGACAGGGAGTGAAACAACTGATTTGAGGGAAACACTGATCAGTTGTGTCTTGCTCATGCCCCACTGGGGAAGACAATCCACAACCCAGGCTTAGCTGTGTCTTAGAATAAAAACTGTGACCCTTTGGTCTGCAGGATGATTTCCAACCAACTGAGCCAGACCAGCCAAGGCTATTTCTCCTCCTTGTCTGATTGCTGTCACTAGGACTTCCAGTACTGTGTTGAATAAGAGATGAAGACAACATCCCTGCCTTTGTCCTCATTTCAAGGAGAATGCTTTCAGTTTCTCCCCATTCATCATGATAGCTGTCATTTTGTCATATGTGGTCTTTATTATGTTGAGATATCTATCCTCCCTTGGCTTAAAGATTTTCTCATAAATGGGTGCTGGATTTAGTCAAAACATTTTTCTTCTTGAAAGTATAAAGATGGCAGTGGAGTAGGAGGATACATTGTGCACTTCGTCCCAGAGCCAAATTGGGAATAGAACTAAAGAGAGGACTACACACCTGAAATAAACTGAAGACTACCCAAAAAGTGACTTTTAACAAAGGACATGAAAGATAAGCAGCATGAGTGATATGAAGAGTGAGGTCATTCAAGGGGCCAGCAATTCACAAAGGCAGCAGACCAAGATGGCAGTGCAGTTGTGGGAGCTTCCCTTTGAAGGGAGATAAACGGGGAACCCAAACTGGGCTTCCAAACACAGAGTGCCAGTGCCAGGGTCAGCAGACCACATAGCACCAAGGGGTTAAAGGCTGCAGGTTTTGTCTCTGCTGGGGAAAAATGGAGCTTGCTGGAGAAAAGCCATTATTTTCTTCTTTCTTAATTTTTAAAGGGGCCAAAGGACAGGTTTTATGTTTGCAACCACTCATCTTGAGCCCCAGTAAAGGGAAAGAAACACAGATTTCAGTCTCACAAGGAGTGTCTAATGTGTGAGGCACTGGGGAGCAATGTTGGGGAGTGCCTGTAGGGCTTTCTATGTTGCGATATATCTGGATTGTGCAGTGGTCACCTTGCTTGAGAACAGTAAGCCCCTTCCAGGGATAAAAGCAATTATCTCACCCTCTCCCAGGAATCCAGCTCACCACACCCTGCATTTTCTCCCTTCTATGTGGTTTGTTCAATTTTTTGCTTTGTTTTATGTGGCTTTTTGTTTTCCTTTTATTATTTTTTTTCTCCCATCCTGCATCTTAATACCTGCTGAAGATACAGTAGCACACCCAGACTCAGGGAGTGTCACAGACAGCCAAAAGGGACAGCCATATGATATATTTTCCCATGAAAACAGACTGGTGCACCCTGGCTGGTGTGGCTCAGTGAATTGAGCATAGGCCTGCAAACTACAAGGTTGCTGGTTCAATTCCTAGTCAGGGCTCATACCTAGGTTGCGGGCAAGGTCGACAGGTGGGGGCATGTGAGGGGCAACCACACATTGATGTTTTTTAAAAAATATTTATTGTTGTTGAATTACAGTTGTATGCCTTTTCTCCCCATCCCTCCAACCAACCCCAGCTGAAACCACCTCCCTCCCACACCTCCACCCTCCCCATTGATTTTGTCCATGTGTGCTTTACAATAGTTCCTGTGATGCTCTCTCCCCATTATCACCTCCCACTCCCCCCTGACTATTGTTAGATAGTTCCTACCCTCAATGTCTCTGGTTATATTTTGTTTCACTTTTCTTCTGTTTATTATGTTCCAGTTAAAGGTGAGATTATATGGTATTGGTCACTCAGCGTCTGGCTTATTTCACTTACCATAATGCTCTCCAGTTCCATCCATGTTGTTGCAGAGGGTATAAGCTCCTTCTTTCTCTCTGCTGCATAGAATTCCATGGTGTAAAAATACCATAGTTTTTGGATCCACTCATTTGCTGATGGGGACTTAGGTCGCTTCCAGTACTTGGCTATTGTAAATTGTGCTGCTATGAACATTAGGGTGCATAGGTTCTTTTGGATTGCTGTTTCAGGGTTCTTAAGATATAATTCCAGCAGAGGAATTGCTGGGTCAAAGGGCAATTCCATTTTTAGTTATCTGAGGAAATATCATACTATTTTCCAGAGTGGCCTCACTAGTCTCCATTCCCACCAACAGTGCAGTAGGGTTCCTTAATCTCCGCATCCTCTCCAACATTTGTTTGTGGATTTATTTACGTTGGCCACTCTAACCGGTGTGAGATGGTACCTCATTGTGGATTTAATTTGCATCTCTCTGATGGCTAGTGATGCTGAGCATCATTTGATATGTCTCTGTGCCCTCTGTATGTCTTCCTTGGAGAAGTGTCTGTTCAAGTCCTTTGCCCATTATTTAATTGGGTTGTTTCTCTTCCTGGGGTGGAGTCGTGTGAGTTCTTTATATATTTTGGAGATCAGGCCCTTGTCTGAGGAATCATTAGCAAATATGTTTTCCCATACTGTTGGTTCTCTTTGTAATTTGGTGCTGTTTTCTTGAACCATGAAGAAGCTTTTTATTTTGATGAGGTCCCATTTGTTTATTCTTTCCTTTATGTCCCTTGCTTTAGGGGATGTGTCTGTGAGGATGTTTCCGCGTAGAATGTCTGAGGTTTTCCTGCCAATGTTTTCCTCAAGGACTTTTATGGTGTTACGACTTATATTTAAGTCTTTTATCCATCTTGAGTTTATTTTCGTGTATGGTGTAAGTTGGTGATCGAGTTTCATTTTTTTGCACGTAGCTGTCCAGATCTCCCAACACCATCTGTTGAAGAGACTGTTTTTGCTCCATTTTATGCTCCTGCCTCCTTTGTCAAATATTAATTGACCGTAAAGACTTCAGTTTATTTCTGAGCTCTCTGTTCTGTTCCATTGGTCTATGTGCCTGTTTTGATGCCAGTACCAGGCTGTTTTAATTACAGTGGCCTTGTAATACAGTTTGATATCAGGTATTGTGATCCCTCCTGCTTTGTTCTTCTTTCTCAGAATTGCTGAAGCTATTCGGGGTCATTTATGGTCCCATATAAATTTCTGAAATGTTTGTTCGATATCCGTGAAATATGTCATGGGTACTCTGATAGGGACTGAATTAAATCTATAGATTTCTTTGGGTAGTATGGCCATTTTGATGATGTTAATTCTTCCAATCCATGAACATGGTACATGCTTCCATTTGTTTGTGTCTTCCTTAATTTCTTTCTTCAGTGTTGTGTAGTTTTCTGAGTACAGTTCTTTTACCTCCTTGATAGTTTTATTCCTAGGTACTTTAATTTTCTTCTTGCTATATCAAATGGGATTTTTTTCCTGATTTCTGTTTCTGCAGGTTCATTGTTGTTGTACAGGAATGCATTTGATTTCTGAGTATTGACTTTGTTTCCAGCTGTTTTGCCAAATTCATTTATTAGGTCGAGTAGTTTTCTGGTGGAGTCTATAAGATATTCCATGTACACTATCATGTCATCTGCAAACAGTGACAGTTTCATTTCGTCCTTTCCAATTTGGATGCATTTTAATTCTTTTTCTTGTCTGATTGCTGTGGCTAGGACTTCCAGTACTATGTTGAATAGGAGTGGTGAGAGAGGGCATCCTTGTCTTGTTCTTGATCTTAATGGGAAAGCTCTAAGTTTTTGTCCATTGAGGTTGATATTGGCTGTAGGTCTCATATATGGCCTTTATTATGTAGAGGAATGCTCCCTCTATTCACACTTTGCTGAATGTTTTTTCAGAAATGGATGCTGGATCTTATCAAATGCTTTTTTGCATCTATTGATATGATCATGTGATTTTTGTCTTTGCTGTGGTTGATGTGATGCATTATCTTTATTGATTTGCAAATACTGTACCATCCTTGCATCCCTGGGATTAATCCCACATGGTCATGGTGTATGATCTTTTCAGTGTATTGCTGGATGCGGTTTGCCAATATTTTGTTGAGAATTTTAGCGTCTATGTTCATCAGATATATTGGCCTGAAGTTTTCTTTCTTCGCTGTGCTTTATCTGGTTTTGGGATTAGGATGATGCTGGCTTGATAAAAAGAGTTTGGGAGTCTTCCATCAGTTTGGATTTTTTCAAATTGTCTGTGAAGGATAGGGGTTAGCTCTTCCTTAAATGCTTTGTAGAATTCTCCTGTGAAGCCATCTCGTGCAGGGCTTTTGTGTGTTGGGAATTTTTCGATGACTGCTTCAATTTCGTCTGCTGTTATTGGTCTGTTCAGGTTTTCTGCTTCTTCTTTATTCAGTTTTGGAAGATTATATTTTTCTAGAAATATGTCCATTTCACCTAGGCTTTCAAATTTCTTGGCATACATTTCTTTGTAGTAATTTCTTACAATCCTTTGTATTTCTGTGGTATCAGGTGTAATCTCTCCTCTTTCATTTCTAATTTTGTTTGTTTGGATCCTCTCACTTTTTTTCTTGATGAGCCTACTTAAAGGCTTCTCGATTTTGTTTATCTTTTCAAAGATCCAGCTCCTGGATTCATTGATCCTTAGAATTGTGCTTTTAGTCTCTATGTCATTTAACTCTGCTCTGATCTTGGTTATGTCCCTCCTTGTACTTGCTCTAGTTTGTCTTTGTTGTTCTTCTTCGAGTACTTGTAGGCATAGGGTTAGGTTGTTTGTTTGAAATGTTTCTATCTTCTTAAGGTAGGCCTGTATTGCTATGAACTTCCCTATGAGGACTGCCTTTGCTGTGTCCCATAGGTTTTAGGGTTGTGGTGAGTTCATTTTCATTTGTTTCCACAACCGTTTTGATTTCCTCCCTAATTTTGGTCTTGACCCATTCATTGTTTAATAGCATGCTATTCAGTCTCCATGATTTTGAGTGTTTTGCGTTTTGTCCTTTGGGGTTGGTTTCTAGTGTCCGCCCCTTGTGTTCAGAGAAAATGCTTGATATGATTTCAATTTTCTTGAATTTGTTCAGGCTTGCTTTGTGTCCTATCATGTGGTCTATGTTTGAAAAACTTCCATGGACACTTGAAAAGAATGGTTTTTTGCTTCTTTGGGATGAAAAGCTCTATATATATCAGTTAAGTCCATTTCCTCTAGGGTATTGTTAAGTGACACAATATCCTTGTTGATATTTTGTTCGGAAGACCTGTCCATTTTTGATAGTGTGGTGTAAAAGTCCCCTACTGTAATTGTGTTGCTGTCGATATGTTTCTTGAAGTCCTCCAAGATTTTCTTTATGTATTTGGGTGCTCCTATGTTGGGTGCATACATATTTACAATGTTTATGTCTTCTTGGTGGATTCTTTTTTTTTTTTTCTTTTTTTATTGTTTTTTTTTATTGTTATTCAATTACAGTTGTGTGCCTTTTCTCCCCATCCCTCCACCCCACCCCAGCTGAACCCACCTCCCTCCCCCCTCTCCACCCTCCCCCTTGGTTTTGTCCATGTGTCCTTTATAGTAGTTCCTGTAATCCCCTCTACCCACTGTCCCCGCCCCCACCCCCCACCCCCGCCCTGGCTATTGTTAGATTGTTCTTAACTTCAATGACTCTGGTTATAATTTGTTTGCTTTTTCCTTCTATTGCTTATGTTCCAGTTAAAGGTGAGATCATATGGTATTTGTCCCTCACTTCCTGGCTTGTTTCACTTAGCATAATGCTCTCCAGTTTCATCCATGCTGTTGCAAAGGGTATAAGCTCCTTCTTTCTCTCTGCTGCAAAGAATTCCATTGTGTAAATATACCATAGTTTTTGGATCCACTCGTTTGCTGATGGGCACTTCGGCTTCTTCCAGTACTTGGCTATTGTAAATTGTGCTGCTATGAACATTGGGGTGCACAGCTTCTTTTGGATTGGTGTTTCAGTGTTCTTAGGGTATAATCCCAGCAGCGGAATTACTGGGTCAAAGGGCAGTTCCATTTTTAGTTTTCTGAGGAAATTCCATACTGTTTTCCACAGTGGCCTCACCAGTCTGCATTCCCACCAACAGTGCACGAGGGTTCCCTTTTCTCCGCATCCTCTCCAACATTTGTTTGTGGATTTGTTTATGTTGGCCACCCTGACTGGTGGGACACAGAACCTCATTGTGGTTTTAATTTGCATCTCTCTGATGGCTAGTGATGCTGAGCATCTTTTCATATGTCTCTGGGCCCTCTGTATGTCTTCCTTGGAGAAGTGTCTGTTCAAGTCCTTTGCCCATTTTTTAATTGGGTTGTTTGTCTTCCTGGAGTGGAGTCGTGTGAGTTCTTTATATATTTTGGAGACCAGGCCCTTGTCTGAGGTATCATTGGCAAATATGTTTTCCCATACTGTTGGTTCTCTTTGTAATTTGGTGCTGTTTCCTTTAGCCCTGCAGAAGCTTTTTATTTTGATGAGGTCCCATTTGTTTATTCTTTCCTTTATGTCCCTTGCTTTAGGGGATGTGTCTGTGAGGATGTTGCTATGTGGAATGTCTGAGATTTTCCTGCCAATGTTTTCCTCAAGGACTTTTATGGTGTTACGACTTATATTTATGTCTTTTATCCATCTTGAGTTTATTTTCGTGTATGGTGTAAGTTGGTGATCGAGTTTCATTTTTTTGCACGTAGCTGTCCAGATCTCCCAACACCATCTGTTGAAGAGACTGTTTTTGCTCCATTTTATGCTCCTGCCTCCTTTGTCGAATATTAATTGATCGTATAGATTTGAGTTTATTTCTGGGCTCTCTATTCTGTTCCATTGGTCTATGTGCCTGTTTTTATGCCAGTACCAGGCTGTTTTGATTACAGTGGCCTTGTAATACAGTTTGATATCAGGTATTGTGATCCCTCCTGCTTTGTTCTTCTTTCTCAAAATTGCTGCTGCTATTCGAGGTCGTTTATGGTTCCATATGAATTTCTGCAATGTTTGTTCTATATCAGTGAAATATGTCATGGGTACTCTAATAGGGATTGCATTGAATCTATAAATTGCTTTGGGTAGTATGGCCATTTTGATGATGTTAATTCTTCCAATCCATGAACATGGTACATGCTTCCATTTGTTTGTATCTTCCTTAATTTCTTTCTTCAGTGTTGTGTAGTTTTCTGAGTACAGTTCTTTTACCTCCTTGGTTAGGTTTATTCCTAGGTACTTTATTTTTCTTGTTGCTATATCAAATGGGATTTTTTTCCTGATTTCTGTTTCTGCAAATTCGTTGTTGGTGTACAGGAATGCCTTTGATTTTTGGGTATTGACTCTGTATCCAGCTGTTTTGCCAAATTCATTTATTAGGTCGAGTAGTTTTTGAGTGGAGTCTATAGGGTTTTCCATGTACACTATCATGTCGTCTGCAAACAGTGACAGTTTCATTTCCTCCTTTCCAATTTGGATGCATTTTATTGCTTTTTCTTGTCTGATTGCTGTGGCTAGGATTTCCAATACTATGTTGAATAGGAGTGGTGAGAGAGGGCATCCTTGTCTAGTTCCTGATCTTAGTGCGAAAGCTCTAAGTTTTTGTCCATTGAGTGTGATGTTGGCTGTAGGTCTCTCATATATGGCCTTAATTATGTTGAGGACTGCTCCCTTTATTCCCACTTTGCTGAGTGTTTTTATCAGAAATGGATGCTGTATCTTATCGAACGCTTTTTCCGCTTCTATTGATATGATCATGTGATTTTTGTCTTTGCTGTTGTTGATGTGATGTATTATGTTTATTGATTTGCGAATATTGTACCATCCTTGCATTCCTGGGATGAATCCCACTTGGTCATGGTGGATGATATTTTTAATATATTGCTGGATGCGGTTTGCTAATATTTTGTTGAGAATTTTAGCGCCTATGTTCATCAGAGATATTGGCCTGAAGTTTTCTTTCTTTGTTGTGTCTTTATCTGGTTTTGGGGTTAGGATGATGTTGGCTTTATAAAAAGAGTTTGGGAGTCTTCCATCAGTTTGGATTTTTTCGAATAGTCTGTGAAGGATAGGGGTTAGCTCTTCCTTAAATGCTTTGTAGAATTCTCCTGTGAAGCCATCTCGTGCAGGGCTTTTGTGTGTTGGGAATTTTTCGATGACTGCTTCAATTTCGTCTGCTGTTATTGGTCTGTTCAGGTTTTCTGCTTCTTCTTTATTCAGTTTTGGAAGATTATATTTTTCTAGAAATATGTCCATTTCACCTAGGCTTTCAAATTTCTTGGCATACATTTCTTTGTAGTAATTTCTTACAATCCTTTGTATTTCTGTGGTATCAGGTGTAATCTCTCCTCTTTCATTTCTAATTTTGTTTATTTGGATCCTCTCACTTTTTTTCTTGATGAGCCTACTTAAAGGCTTCTCGATTTTGTTTATCTTTTCAAAGATCCAGCTCCTGGATTCATTGATCCTTAGAATTGTGCTTTTAGTCTCTATGTCATTTAACTCTGCTCTGATCTTGGTTATGTCCCTCCTTGTACTTGCTCTAGTTTGTCTTTGTTGTTCTTCTTCGAGTACTTGTAGGCATAGGGTTAGGTTGTTTGTTTGAAATGTTTCTATCTTCTTAAGGTAGGCCTGTATTTCTATGAACTTCCCTATGAGGACTGCCTTTGCTGTGTCCCATAGGTTTTAGGGTTGTGGTGAGTTCATTTTCATTTGTTTCCACAACCGTTTTGATTTCCTCCCTAATTTTGGTCTTGACCCATTCATTGTTTAATAGCATGCTATTCAGTCTCCATGATTTTGAGTGTTTTGCGTTTTGTCCTTTGGGGTTGGTTTCTAGTGTCCGCCCCTTGTGTTCAGAGAAAATGCTTGATATGATTTCAATTTTCTTGAATTTGTTCAGGCTTGCTTTGTGTCCTATCATGTGGTCTATGTTTGAAAAACTTCCATGGACACTTGAAAAGAATGGTTTTTTGCTTCTTTGGGATGAAAAGCTCTATATATATCAGTTAAGTCCATTTCCTCTAGGGTATTGTTAAGTGACACAATATCCTTGTTGATATTTTGTTCGGAAGACCTGTCCATTTTTGATAGTGTGGTGTAAAAGTCCCCTACTGTAATTGTGTTGCTGTCGATATGTTTCTTGAAGTCCTCCAAGATTTTCTTTATGTATTTGGGTGCTCCTATGTTGGGTGCATACATATTTACAATGTTTATGTCTTCTTGGTGGATTCTTCCTTTGATTATTATGAAGTGACCCTCTGGGTCTCTCTTTATGGTACTTCTTTTGAAGTCTATTTTGTCTCATATGTGTATTGCTACCCCTGATTTTGTATCATTTCCCTTTACTTGGAAAATTTGTTTTCATCCCTTCACTTTCAGTCTGTGTAAGTCTTTTGTCCTGAGATGGTTCTCTTGTAGGCAGCATATGTGTGGGTCATGTTTTCTTATCCATTCAGCTCTTCTATATCTTTTGATTGGAGCATTTAATCCATTTATGCTTAAGGTTATTTTCGATACATAGTTATTCATTGTAATTTTTTCTTGCCTGTGTTCCTCTCTCTTTCTCTTTTCCTTCCTTTCCTTAAAGCAATCCCTTTAGATTCTCTTGCAGAGCTGGTTTGGTGGAAGTGTATTATTTTGGACTTCTTTTTCTGGGAAACTCTTTATTTGGCCTTCTATCTTGATTGAGAGCCTTGCTGGTTAAAGTAGTCTTGGTTGCAGGCCTGTTGTTCTCATTCCTTGGAATATTTGTTGCCATTCTCTTCTGGCTTGGAGCGTTTCCATTGAGAATTTAGTTGCTAACCTAATTGGGTCTCCCTTGTATGTTACTTCCTTTGTCTCCCTTGGTGTCTTTAAGATCCTCTCTTTGTCTTGGAAATTTGCCATTTTATTTATGATGTGTCTTGCAGTGGGCCTCTTTGGGTTTCTCTTTCTTGGGACTCTCTGTGTATCCTGGATTTGGGTGAATTTTTCTGTCCTCAGATTAGGGAAATTTTCCATCATTACTTTTTCAACCAGGTTTTCTATCCCTTACTCTTCTTCTTCTCCTTCTGCTATTCCTATTATACGGATATTGTTACGTTTCATGTTGTCCTGCATTTCCCTTATTGCCTCTTCATTCTTTCTGAGCCTCTTTTCCTTTTCTTGCTCTTTCTCGGTGTTTTTTTCTACTTTGTCCTCCAGCTCGCTAATCTGATCCTCTGCTTCATCAAGTCTGCTTTTCATTCCTTCTACTGTGTTCTTCAATTCAGAAATTGTATTCTTCATTTCCTCTTGGCCCTTGTTGATAGTTTCTATTTCCTTTTTCATGTTGATATAATTTGCAGTGAGTTCATTGTAGTTTCCCTGTAGTTTCTGGTAGTTCTCTTTGAGCTTAGAGAGTTCTCTGAGCTTCCTGATAACCATTGCTTTGAACTCAGTATCTGATAGTTGAGTTGCCTCTTTTTCAGTTAGCATTCTTTCTGAGGCTTCCTCCTTTCCTTTCATTTGGGGATTGTTTCTTTGTCTTCCCATTGTTTGTGAGACTCTTCTTGTTAGCCTCTGCTTCTTAAATTGATCTGTTCTGAATCCCTGGGTTTATGATATGAACTTCTATGGTAGAATGCCAGTGAGATTCATTGGTGCTGTCTCCTTAATCTCCTGTGCTCACTGGTCTTGAGCTGACGTTTATGGATGTAACACGGTCTAACTCTGGTCTTTTCAGCAATCCAGGTTTTCTTGTCTCACCTCGTATTTGTCCTGTCCTCTGAAGAATCAAAGCCAGGACGTTAGTGCTGGCCTCCACTCTCATGCCATAGTGTCCTCCCCGTATGTACACACATGGAGATCCTCGCTCCAGTATTCCATAATCCATCCTGTCGCTACTCAGAATATGGTCCAATCCCTACTTTTTTTTTTATCTCAAATTTTTAATTTGGCCATCTTAGCCTGTTTTTTTTCTTTTTGTCTTTCTTCTATTTTTCTTTCATATAGCCTTTTCATTTTTCTCTATTCTCCTTTAATTTCTTTTTTCTTTACATCCCATATTTTGACTTTTCCATGTCTTAGCCTGGTTTTTGTTCCTCACTCAGTATTCCTTCTTCTTCTATCATTTCAAAATCACTTCCCAATGCTCTGGACATCTCTTAAGATTTTCTTTGTTTCTTTTTTCCCTTTATTCCTATACTTCCTATATTAATTTTAGCTGGTTGTTGTTGATAGTACTCTGTTGGATCTTTCTCTACAATTTCGCTCCTATATTTTTAATTAATTATTTAATATTTCCCTTCCTTTTTCTTTCTCTCTCACTTTATTTTATTTTATATTATTTTAATTTCTCTTTAAATGTAATATGATATGCTTCCCTTCTCATAATCCATTCCACATTCTTCATTCATTTTTTATTCATGATGTAAATGTTACTTTCTATCCGCATTGCTGCAACTTGAAAATTTTACTAGTGCTCCTCACTTTACCCTCTCAAAATCATTTTTCTTTCAGTAGGTCATTTGATATTTACTCTCCTTTCTTATAATAGTCTTAATGTCATTACACCCTTATGAATACTGGTGCATTTGCTTTTGATACTCTTATTGTGGGAGGGAGTTAAATTTGTGGTTGTCGGTTTGTTTCCTGGTCTTTGTGGTTTTGTTCTGGCAGCACCTGCACAACAATACATAAAACATGATGGGTGGAGTGATGCTCAGTCAACGAGATGAAAGGAAGGACCCACCAAAGAATGACACAGCAACAATGAAAACCCAATTGCATCCAGAGAACCAATATAAATGTCATAAAGGGAATCCCAAGAGCATCTAGTTCAGGTGATGAAGGACACTGAACCACTGAATCTAGCAGGCTTCCTACCATAGAAGTTCACACCAAAAGGTCAGTAAATCAAAAGAAATCAATTTAAGAAGTAGAGGCCATCCCGAAGAGTCTCACAAATTATGGGAAGATGAAGGCATGATCCCAAATCAAAAGGAAACGAGGGATCCTCAAAAAGAGTGCTAAATGAAATAGAGGCAAGTCGACTCTCAGATACTGACTTCAAAACATTGGTTCTAAGGAATCTCAATGAGCTCAATATATATTACAAAAACTCCAGGGAAACTATGAGAAGCTTACTGGAAAATATATCTGCATAAAAAAGACATAAAAGCAATTAACAAGGGACAAGGGGAAATGAAGAATATAATTTCTTAATAGAAGAACACAATAGAAGGAATCAAAAGAAGGTTACATGAAGGAGAGAATCAAATTATCAAGCTGGAGGACAAGGTACAAAAAAACTCCCAGAAAGAGCAAGAAGAGGAAAAAAGATTAAAAAAGAATGAAGAGGAGTTAAGGGAAATGCAGGACATGAAATGTAGTATATCCGTATAATAGGGATACCAGAAGGAGAAGAAGAAGAGTAAGGGATAGAAAACCTGTTTGAAAAAGTAATGATGGAAAATTTCCCTAATCTGAGGAGAGAAAAAGTCACACAAATCCAGGAAACACAGAGAGTCCCAAGCAAGAGGAACCCAAAGAATCCCACTGCAAGATAAATCATAGTTAAAATGGCAAAATTCCAAGACACAGAGAGGATCTTAAAGGCAGCAAGGGAGAAAAAAGAAGTAACATACAAGGGAGCCCAAATAAGGTTAGCAACTGACTTCTCAATGGAAACACTCCAAGCCAGAAGAGAATGGCAAAATATATTCCAAGTAATGAGAAACAGAGGCCTACAACCAAGGCTACTTTATCCAGCAAGGCTCTCAATCAAGATAGAAGGCCAAATAAAGAGCTTCCCAGACTAAAGAAGTCTAAAAGAATACACCTCCACCAAACCAGCTCTACAAGAGCTGCTAAAGGGAATGCTTTGAGGAAAGGAAAGAAAAGAGAAAGGGAGAGGAACACAGGTATGAAGAAATGGCAATGAATAACTGCTTATCGATAATAACCTTAAAGATAAGTGGATTAAATGCTCCAATCAAAAGACATAGAATAGCTGAATGGATAAGAAAACATGACCTACACATATGCTGCCTTGCAAGAGACCCACCTCAGGACAGAAGACCTACATAGACTGAAAGTGAAGGGCTAGAAACAAATTTTCCAAGCAAATGGACAGGAAAAATAATCCGGGGTAGCAATACTCATATCAGACAAAATAGACTTCCAAAGAAGGGCCATAAAGTATGAACAGTAAAAATGACAGCAAACTCACAGTTTTTTACAACCACACCTAAAACAAAAACTAAAGCAAACTAAGCAAACAACTACAACAGTAACAGACCCACAGAAATGGAGATCACATGGAGGGTTATCAACAGGGGAGTGGGAGGGGGAGAGAGGAAGGAAAGGTACAGAGAATAAATAGCATAAATAATAGGTGGAAATAGACAGGGGGAGGGTAAGAATAGTGTAGGAAATGTAGAAGCCAAAGAACTTATAAGTGTGACCCATGGACATGAACTATAGGGGGGGAATGTGTGAGGGAGGGGGTGGGCAGGATGGAGTGGAGTGAAGGGGGGCGGAATGGGACAACTGTAATAGCATAATCAATAAATGTATTAAATAATTTTAAAAAAGAAAGAAACAAATAAAATAATGGAAATAAAAGCCAAAAAAAAAAAAAAAAAGAAAGAAAGTAAAGAGAGATCCAGAAAGTCACTTCACAATACTCAAAGGAAGAATCCACCAAGAAGACATACACGTTGTAAATATATATGATATCAACATAGGAGCACCCAAATACATAAAGAAAATCTTGGAGGATTTCAAGAAAGATATTGAGAGCAACACAATTATAGTAGGTGAATTTAACACCCCACTGTCAAAAATGGACAATTCTTCCAAGAAAAATATCAACAAAAATTAATAATATAGGAAAACTGTCCTAATTTGATGAGAGAAATATTCAGACAAATCCCAATAATTAGGAACACAAATAATACTACTGCAAGACACATCATAATTAAAATCGCAAAATTCAAAGACAAAGGAGAATGTAAAACACACTAAGGGAGAAACAGGAAGTAACATACAAGAGAACCCAAAAAATGGTAGCATCTGACTTCTCAAAAAAAAAAAAAAAGACAGAAAGAAAAAAATAAGAAGAAAAGAAAAGAAAAAAAAAACATTAGAAGCCAGAACGTAATGGCAAGAAATATTCCAAGTAAAGAAAAGCAAATGCCTGCAACCAAGACTATTCTATGCAATGAGGTTCTCAATTAAAATGGAAGGTGAAGTAAGGAACTTCCTGGACAAAAGAAGGCTAAAAGATTACAGCTCCACCATACTAGAATGGAAAGATATGCTAAAGGGTCTGCTCTAAGAAGAGGAAGAAAAACAGTGAGAGAGGGCTGAACACAGGTACAAAGGGACTAAAATGGCAATGAATGAGTACCAATCAATAATAACTTTAAATGTGAATGGATTAAATGCTCAATTCAAAAGACATAGGGTAGCTGAATGGATAAGAAAATATGACCCACACATATAGTCCCTACAGGAGACCGCTCAGAACAAAATACCTACACAGACTGAAAGTGAAGGGTCGGAAAGAAATATTTTGCATTCTCTAGTTGGAGCAAAATATTCCAAGCAAATGGAAAGACAAAAGAAGCTGGGATAGCAATACTCAGACAAAACATACTTCAAAACAAGGGCCATAAAAAGAGACCCAGAAGGTTAATTGATAATACTCAAGGGGAGAATCTATCAAGAAGACATCAACTTTGTAAATATATATGTACCCAACATAGGATCACCCAAATACATAAGAAAAATCTTGGAGGAGTTCAAGAAAAATATTTACAGCAACAAAATTATAGTAGGGCATTTAACACCCCACTGTAAAAGATGGATAGATCTTCCAAATAAAATATCAACCAAGATATTTTGGCATTGAACAATGCCTCAGATAAAATGGACTTAACTGATATATCTATATCTATATCTATATCTAGATATAGATATAGATATAGATATAGATATATATCGAGAGAGACAGAGACAGAGACAGAGAGAGAGAGAGAGCACCTTTCATCACAAAGAAGCAAAATACATATTTTTTTCAAATACACATGGAACATTTTCTTTTTCTTTTTAATTTATTTTTTATTGTTATTCAATTACAGTTGTATGCCTTTTCTCCCATTCGCTCCCCCCACCCCGGCTGAACCCAACTCTCTCCCCCACCCCCATATCCCCCCCGATTTTGTCCATGTGTCCTTTATAATAGTTCCTGCAATCCCCTCTTCCCACTGTCGCCACCCCACTCCCCCCTGGCCACTGCTAGACAGTTCTCCCCCTCAATGTCTCTGGTGGTATTTCGTTTGCTTTTTTCTTTTGTTGATTATGTTCCAGTTAAAGGTGAGATCATACGGTATTTGTCCCTCACCGCCTGGCTTATTTCACTTAGCATAATGCTCTCCAGTTTCATCCATGCTGTTGCAAAGGGTGTAAGCTCCTTCTTTCTCTCTGCTGCGTAGAATTCCATGGTGTAAATATACCATAGTTTTTGGATCCACACGTTTGCTCATGGGCACTTAGGTTGCTTCCAGTACTTGGCTACTGTAAATTGTGCTGCTATGAACATTAGGGTGCACAGGCTCTTTTGGATTGCTGTTTCAGGGTTCTTAGGGTACAACCCCAGCAGCGGAATTGCTGGGTCAAAGGGAAGTTCCATTTTGAGTTTTCTGAGGAAATTCCATACTGTTTTCCACAGTGGCCTCGCCAGTCTGCATTCCCACCAACAGTGCACTAGGGTTCCCTTTTCTCCGCATCCTCTCCAACATTTGTTTGTGGATTTGTTTATGCTGGCCATTCTGACTGGTGTGAAATGGTACCTCATTGTAGTTTTAACTTGCATCTGTCTGATGGCTAGTGATGCTGAGCATCTTTTCATATGTCTCTGGGCCCTCTGTATGTCTTCCTTGGAGAAGTGTCTGTTCAAGTCCTTTGCCTATTTTTGAATTGGGTTGTTTGTCTTCCTGGAATGCAGTCGTGTGAGTTCTTTATATATTTTGGAGAACAAGCCCTTGTCTGAGGTATCATTGGCAAATATGTTTTCCCAGACTGTTGGTTCTGTTTGTAATTTGGTGCAGTTTTCTTTAGCCTTGCACAAGCTTTTTATTTTGATGAGGTCCCATTTGTTTATTCTTTCCTTTATGTCCCTTATTTAGGGGTCATGTCTGTGCGGATGTTGCTGCGTGGAAAGTCTGAGATTTTCCTGCCAATGTTTTCCTCTAGGACTTTTATGGTGTTACAACTTATATTTAAGTCTTTTGTCCATCTTGAGTTTATTTTCGTGTATGGCGTAAGTTGGTGATCAAGTTTCATTTTTTTGCACGTAGTTGTCCAGATCCTTCAACACCATCTGTCGAAGAGGCTGTTTTTGCTCCATTTTATGCTCCAGCCTCCTTTGTCAAATATTAATTGACCGCAAGGGCTTGAGTTTATTTCTGGGCTCTCTGTTCTGTTCCATTGGTCTATGTGCCTGTTTTGATGCCAGTACCAGGCTGTTTTGATTACAGTGGCCTTTTAATACAGTTTGATATCAGGTATTGTGATCCCTCCTGCTTTGTTCTTCTTTCTCAGAATTGCTGCAGCTATTCGGGGTCATTTATGGTTCCATATAAATTCCTGAAATGTTCCTTCTATATCTGTGAAATATGTCATGGGTACTCTAATAGGGATTGCATTGAATCTATAAATTGCTTCAGGTAGTATGGCCATTTTGATGATGTTAATTCTTCCAATCCATGAGCATGGTACATGCTTCCATTTATTTGTGTCTTCCTTAATTTCTCTCTTCAATGTTGTGCAGTTTTCCGAGTACAGGTCTTTTACCTCCTTGGTTCGGTTTATTCCTAGGTACTTTATTTTTCTTGTTGCTATATCAAGTGGGGTTATTTTTGCTGATTTCTGTTTCTGCAGTTTCGTTGTTGGTGTACAGGAATGCCTTGGATTTCTGAGTATTGACTTTGTATCCAGCTGTTTTGCCAAATTCAATTATTAGGTTGAGTAGTTTTTTGGTGGCGTCTATAGGATTTTCTATGTACAGTATCATGACATCCGCAAACAGTGACAGTTTCATTTCCTCCTTTCCAATTCGGATGCCGTTTATTGCTTTTTCTTGTCTGATTGCTGTGGCTGGGACTTCCAATACTATGTTGAATAGTAGTGGTGAGAGAGGGCATCCTTGTCTTGTTCCTGATCTTAGTAGGAAAGCTCTAAGTTTTTGTCCATTGAGTGTGATGTTGGCTGTAGGTCTCTCATATGTGGCCTTTATTATTTTGAGGAATGCTCCCTCTATTCCCACTTTGCTGAGTGTTTTTATCAGAAATGGGTGCTGTACCTTATCAAATGCTTTTTCTGCATCTATTGATATGATCATGTGCTTTTTGCCTTTGCTGTTGTTGGTGTGATGTATTATGTTTATTGATTTGCGAATATTGTACCGTCCTTGCATCCCTGGGATGAATCCGACTTGGTCATGGTGGATGATCTTTTTAATGTATTGCTGGATGCGGTTTGCCAATATTTTGTTGAGAATATTAGCGTGTATGTTCATCAGAGATATTGGCCTGAAGTTTTCTTTCTTCGCTGTGCCTTTTGGGGATTAGGATGATGCTGGCTTCATAAAAAGAGTTTGGGAGTCTTCCATCAGTTTGGATTTTTTCGAATAGTCTGTGAAGGATAGGGGTTAGCTCTTCCTTAAATGCTTTGTAGAATTCTGTGAAACCATCTGGTGCAGGGCTTTTGTGTGTTGGGAGTTTTTTGATGACTGCTTCAATTTCGTCTGCTGTTATTGGTCTGTTCAGGTTTTCTGCTTCTTCTTCATTCAGTTTTGGAAGATTATATTTTTCTAGAAATGTGTCCATGTCACCTAGGTTTTCAAATTTCTTGGCATACAGTTCTTCGTAGTAATTTCTTACAATCCTTTGTATTTCTGTGGTATCAGTTGTAATTTCTCCTCTTTCATTTCTAATTCTGTTTATTTGGATCCTCTCTCTTTTTTTCTTGATGAGCTTACTTAAAGGATTGTCGATTTGTTTATCTTTTGAAAGAACCAGCTCCTGGATTCATCGATCCTTAGGATTTTGCTTTTAGTTTCTATGTCATTTAGTTCTGCTCTGATCTTGGTTATTTCCTTCCTTTTGATTGCTCTGGGCTGTCTTTGTTTTTTTTCCTTGTTTTCTTATAGGTGTAGGGTTAGGTCGTTTCTTTGAAATGTTTCTATCTTCTTAAGGTAGGCCTGTATTGCTATGAACTTCCCTCTCAGGACTGCCTTTGCCTTCTCCCTTAGGTTTTGGGTTGTTGTGAGTTCATTTTCATTTTTTTCCAGAAAGTTTTTGATTTCCTCCCTAATCTCATTCTTGACCCATTCATTGTTTAATAGCATGCTATTCAGTCTCCATGATTTTGAGTGTTTTGCGTTTTGTCCTTTGGGGTTGGTTTCTAGTGTCAGCCACTTGTGGTCAGAGAAAATGCTTGATATCATTTCAATTTTATTGAATTTGTTGAGGCTTGCTTTGTGTCCTATCATGTGGTCTATGTTTGAAAAACTTCCATGGACACTTGAAAGGAATGGTTTTTTGCTTCTTTGGGATGAAAATCTCTCTATATATAATTTAAGTCCATTTCCTCTAGGGTATTGTTAAGTGACACAATATCCTTCCTGATATTTTGTTTGGAAGATCTGTCCATTTTTGATAGTGGGGTGTGAAAGTCACCTACTATAACTGTGTTGCTGTCAATATCTTTCTTGAAGTCCTCCAAGATTTTCTTAATGTATTTGGGTGTTCCTATGTTGGGTGCATATATATTTAAAATGTTTATGTCTTCTTGCCACATTCGTCCTTTGAGTATTATGAGGTGACCCTCTGGGTCTCTCTTTATGGCCCTTCTTTGGAAGTCTGTTGTGTCTGATATGAGTATTGCTACCCCTCCTTTTTTTTCCTGTCCATTTGCTTGGAAAATTTGTTTCAAGCCCTTCACTTTCAGTCTGTATAAGTCTTTTGTCCTGAGATGGTTCTCTTGTAGGTAGCATATATGTGGGTCATGTTTTCTTATCCATTCAGCTATTCTATGTATTTTGATTGGATCATTTAATCCATTTACGTTTAAGGTTATTATCAATAGGTAGTTATTCATTGCCTTTATTCCTATCTGGGTTCCTCTGTCTTTCTCTTTTCCTTGCTTTCCTTAAAGCAGTCCCTTTAGCATCTCTTGCAGAGCTGGTTCGGTGGAGCTGTATTATTTTAGACTTCTTTTGTCTTGGAAACTCTTTAGTTGGCCTCCTATCTTGATTGAGAGCCTGCTGGGTAAATTAGCCTTGGTTGCAGGCCTCTGTTTCTCATTACTTGGAATATTTTTTCCCATTCTCTTCTGGCTTGGAGCGTTTCCATTGAGAAGTCAGTTGCTAACTTTATTGGGGCTGCTTTGTACGTTACTTCCTTTTTCTCCCTTGCTGCTTTTAAGATTCTCTTTTTCGCTTGGAAATTTGCCATTTAAATTATGATGGGTCTTGCAGTGGGTCTCTTTGGGTTTCTCTTGCTTGGGACTCTCTGTGTATCCTGGATTTGGGTGAATTTTTCTGTCCTCAGATTAGGGAAATTTTCCATCATTACTTTTTCAACCAGGTTTTCTATCCCTTACTCTTCTTCTTCTCCTTCTGCTATTCCTATTATACGGATATTGTTACGTTTCATGTTGTCCTGCATTTCCCTTATTGCCTCTTCATTCTTTCTGAGCCTCTTTTCCTTTGCTTGCTCTTTCTGGGTGTTTTTTTCTACTTTGTCCTCCAGCTCGCTGATCTGATCCTCTGCTTCATCAAGTCTGCTTTTCATTCCTTCTACTGTGTTCTTCAATTCAGAAATTGTATTCTTCATTTCCTCTTGGCCCTTGTTGATAGTTTCTATTTACTTTTTCATGTTGATATAGTTTGCAGTGAGTTCATTGTAGTTTCCCTGTAGTTTCTGGTAGTTGTCTTTGAGCTTAGAGAGTTCTGTGAGCTTCCTGATAACCATTGCTTTGAACTCAGTATCTGATAGTTGAGTTGCCTCTTTTTCAGTTAGCATTCTTTCTGAGGCTTCCTCCTTTCCTTTCATTTGTGGATTGTTTCTTTGTCTTCCCATTGTTTGTGAGACTCATCTTGTTTGCCTCTGCTCCTTAAATTGATCTATTCTGCCTCCCTGGGTTTATGGTATGAACTTCTATGGTAGAATGCCAATGGGATTCAGTGGTGCTGTTTCCTTTATCTCCTGTGCTCACTGGTCTTCAGCTGATGTTTATGGGTGTAACACGGTCTAACTCTAGTGTTTTCAGCACTCCAGGTTTTGTTGTCTCACCTGTGGGAAAAAGAGAAAGGGGGGAAGGAAGAAAAAAAAAAGAAGGGAAGAAGGGAAAAAGGAAATAGAACAGGAAAGGAAGGAATGAAGAGGGAATAAAGAAAGATCAGAGGCAAGATAAGAACGAATTTTAACAAAAATTAAAACATAGGAATAAATAAAGGAGGCAGGAAGAAGGCATAAAAAAGGTAAAGGATGGGAGGAAGAAGGAATGAAAAGAAAAAAATAAAAGAAAGGAAAAAGGAATTCAGGGGGAAAGGAGGAAAGGGAAAAAAAATATCTTCTGCTGGCTTTAAGTCGTTCAGGTTAGTTCTGCTGGTTGTTCTGTCTGTGGAACGGGAGGGGGTGGTTTGAAGGATTGGTTTCACTTTTCTCCCTTCCTGGGCCACACTCTTCGCTGTTGTTCCGCCTGCAGTCCAGTTCCTCATGGTCCTTCTGCTCCCCAGTAGGCGTTTAGTTCTCCAGTTGTTCTGTCGTTGAGTTGCACCAATTAGGTGCATTTCAAACTCTACCTTCTTGCTCTTTGCTGTCTTAAATGCTAGGGGCTCTGGGTGCTTCTGTGGGGTAGTTCAGCTCCCTACTGGGTTGAGTCTTTCTGGGGAATGCTGTCTCCCCTATCCCTGCAGCTCCCCTCTGCTGGGTCTTCTGCCTTTGTCCTAGAGAGCTAGTAGGCCCTGCAGGGCTCTGTGCGCAGGTGTTAGGTAGACGTTGTAGGTGTGGACCCTGGCAGGCAGCCAGGCCGTTGATCAGCCAAACCAGCCCAGCCAATCCAGCTGCTTTGTGCTTGGGGCTCTTGGGCGGGTGGGGTGCCCTGGGACTGAGTCACCCGGCACTCCTGTCCGCTGTTTTGGGCCTGTGGGTGGAGCAGCTAGCCTCTGCTCCAGATGCTCTCCCACCTGCGTTTTCAGGCGTGGGCCCCCAGTTCGCCAATCTGCGTGTGCGCAACCGGGCTTCAGGTGAGCGCCGGGGCTGCTTATCCTGCATTCGCAGTCCAGGGGTGGAGGGGGGATCTAGGTGATTCTTCTTGTTTGTGTCTGCATATGGTTTTGATTCCTTGTCTTCATACAGTTTCCTTCTTGGCAGGATACCTGTGGGGCTCAGTTGTGCAGTCTTCTTGATCTTCTGAGCTGGATGCTGTTGGGATGATTTTTATACTATTTATGTGGGCTCTGGTTGTAATTGGATTTTTGGTATTTTTGGTCATTCTTTGGTGGGTCCTTTCCTCTAGCTGGCTGACTGAGAGTCACTCCACCCACCACATCTTGTATACTGTTTTACAGGTGTTAGCAGAACAAAACTAAACAACTCAGGAAAGAAAACCCACACCCAAAAAATACTTCCCACTGTCATCCACACCATCAACAACAAATGAGCAAGTATTAATAAAGGTGGAAACATTAAGACTATTTTAAGAAAAATGAATATGAGATAAGTAACAAAAAGGAAAAAAATGATTTTCAGAGGGTAGACGGAGGAGAAATAAGAATAGTAGAGAATAGAAACAAAATGAAGAAAGAAAGAAAATAAAATTTACATTTTAAATAAAAGGGAAGGAAGAAGGCCAAATGGAGTAAGCAAGGAGAAGATTATAGTATGAGGTTTAAAAACTTTTAAAGAACTACTGATAAAAATAAAGACTGCATTGAAGAAAAACATCTCCCACATCAGTATCAACAACAAATGAAAGATTAATACAAGTGGAAAGAGACTAAGAATGAAAAAAGAAAGAACAAAGCTTATGAGATTTCTAAAGGAAAATGATTTTGAGAAGATAGAAGAGAGGGTGTGATATGAGTGAGGAATGAAAACCAGGCTAATAGAGGGAAAAAGTAAAATTTTAAATGCAAGAAGAAAGGGCAGAAAGAAGGGAAAATGGAGTAAAAGAGGAGAATAGTAAAATTTTAGATTTGAAATACAAAAATAGTGAACATATAGGAATAAAATCTAAGAAATGGAACAACAATCACCATATCAACAACCAGTTAACAAAGATTAATAAAGGTGGAAAAAGAATTAGGGTATTTTAAGAATGGGAAAAATGTAAGATGACTAATGGCAAGAAAAATGGTTTTAAGAGGCTCGAAGGGGGAGAAATAGTAAGAGTGTGGAATAGAAATAAATCATTTCAGGAGAAAAAATAACATTTAAAACATAAGTAAGAAGAGGAAGGAAGTAAGCAAAATGTAGGAAGAGAAGAGAGGAGCAAAATATGAGATTTGAAATAAACTAACATAAAAATAGTGAAATAATAGAAACAATCTTGAAGAAAAAGAAAAAAATGTTAAAAAGCTACACAGGAGAAAAAAATAACACAAATAATGAAGAAGACCACAGTGGAATTTGTCTCAGCAGAACCTAGTGTTTGCCACTGTCTTCTCTTTTTGGATCCACCCCTGATAATGTCAGATGGTATCCTGGTCTGGCCCTAAGCAGTCTGTTTGAAGCTACAAGTAATCGATCCTGTGGCTATCTCATTCAGGCTTGGCTGGTCCCCACTTTTCTTCTCTGTCAGCTTTCCATCAGCAAAAGGCCCAGGAGTGGTTCATTTAATGAACAGAGGACACTTCTTCTACCACCTCCACTTGCCTCCAGAGGAGACCTCTGGTGTGATTGGAAGGGTGGAATCCCTGGGTCACTCCTGTGTAGTGCTGTTCAGTATTCAGGGAAGATAGTGGGAGTGTGTCCTCATCCCCTTACCACACATCTTTGTTTGCCCCAGAATATTTCCAATAATGTATGGTTTCTGGTGGATTAGCCGCTGTTTCCTGTGAGGGGTCAATCTGTGTAAGAGGGGCAGATCTTTCCTCCTTAGCACACATAGCACCTCTGTGTAAGAGTCAAGTCTTGGCAGGACCCTGAACACCCCTGTTCAGTCTGTCTGTAATTGCTCTGCTCTGATGGTATCAGTGGATTAGGGCCCAAGGAACAGTGTACATCGTAGTATCTGATAGAAGTTCAGAAAAGGCCCTTTCAGAGCTTTCCCTTCTTTATCCTGCATATATGCACCAAGCAGGGGACTCCTGAGCCTGGACTTACTGATCTGCAGAGCCTGTAACCCCCAGGTGAGGATTGGGCACACCTGACACTTAAGGTACCTGTCTGGCTGCAATGAAACTCAAGAGTTCAGCTCCTGGCCATCCAGTCCCCAACCTACTGCTATTTCAGGAGACTCAGGCTTGAACTCTTCACTCTGCACAGTCCCCTGCTCACCAGCCACATTTGGTTTATTCCCACAGTCCCTTCAATATGATGCTTTCACTCTGGTTTCTTTGTTGGCAGAGCCACTGCAAATGCACACAAGAAAGCACAGGATCCCTGCTTAGTTTTGTGTCTTTCCTCAACTCCTGTTTTAAAAGAGTGTCTTTGTGGCCCCCAAATTGCAGCACCAAGTCCTTGAGGGCCAGTTTTCCATGTATTCCACTTCCCCCCAAAACAAAAAGTCTCTCTCGGCCTGCCAGTGCCTTCGACACTTTTAGATAGAGTTTCTCTCTGGAACTCTCCCAGATGGAAAACATGCTGTTGGCAGTGTATGAGAATCCTGAGTCTCGGAACCGGGTAGAAGACTGCGGCGAGATAGGTGGGAGCGGGGTCCACTTCCCCTCAACACCAGTGAAACACCTAGCTGATCTGAGGGACAGAGTGAACAGCCAACGGTATTCTAGCATATACGAAGATTGGAGACCAAAGAGAGAGGACATTGAAAGATCTGATGGTAAGAAGAGTGCTTAAGGACAATAAGGTCCCCGGGACCTGCACGGGGACCAGGGCTGCGGAAGCCCCGGCCCGGGTGCAGGGTCTGCTGCAGGATTCTTGGGAGAGAGCCAGGCTGACTTGTGTGAGCAGCCAGGTACATGTTTGGACCAAGGGGGCTGGAATAGGAAGAATTTCTCAAAAAGAAAAAGAAAATAAGAGGCACCCAGCAGCTAGTTAGAGAACTCTTGGCAGCAGCCATGGCCTCTGGCGCCCCTCCCCACTCAGCCCCTGGACGGTGAAGGCAGGATAATCAGCCCCAGCTCTCACCTGAAGCCCCATTGCGCGCACCCAGATTAGTGGACTGGGGGCCCACGCCTGAAACGCCGGCTGGCCGCACACACCTGAAATCTCAGGTGGGTGCGCACCACGAGCTGAGGCTAGCTGCCCCACCCACAGGTCAAAAGCAGCAGACCAGACGGCTGGGGGACTCAGGCCCAAAGGTGCTGGATCAGCCGGCTGCACGCTACTCAGTCCCAAGGCTGGGGATAGCCAGCCATGCGAGACCCAGGCCCAAAGCAGCAGATCGGCTGATCAATGGCCTGGCTGCCTGCGAGGGACCAGACCTACAACTCCTACCTAACCCCTGGGCACAGAGCCCTGCAGGGCCTACTAGCTCTCTAGGACTAAGGCAAAACACCCAGCAGAGGGGAGCTGCAGGGCTAGGGGAGACTGAATGCCCTGGAAAGACTTGACCCAGTAGGGGGCTGAACTACCCCATAGCAGCACCCAGAGCCCCTAGCATCTAAGACAGCAAAGAGCAAGAAGGTGGAGTGTGAGTTGCCCCTAAGTGGTGCAACTCAAGGACAGCACAACTGGTGAACTAAAGGAGTAGTGGGGAGCAGAAGGACCCTGAGTATCTGGACTGGAGGCTGAACAACAGTGAAGAGTGTGGCTCAGGAAGGGAGAAAAGTGAATCCAATCCTTCCAACCACTCCCTGCCGGTCCACAGACAGGAAGACCAGCAGAACTAACCTGACTGGTTTAAGGACAGCAAAAGACTTTTTTTTTTTTCTTCCCTTTCTTCCTTTCCCCCTGAATTCCTGCTTCATTCTGCCTTTCTTTTTTTATTCCTTCTTCATTCCATCTTTTACCTTTTTTATTCCTTCTTCCCGACTTCTTTTATTTATTCTTTTGTTTTAATTTTTGATAAAATTCCTTCTTATCTTGCCTACGATCTTTCTTTATTCCTTCCTCCTTCCTTCCTTTACTTTTCTATTCCCTTTTTCCCTCCTTCCCTTCTTTTTTTTTCTCTCCCCCACCACCCGCAGCCTTTTTCTCTTTTTCCCACAGGGGAGGCAACAAAACCTGGAGTGCTGAAAAGATCAGAGTTAGACTGTATTACACCCACAAACATCAGCTCAAGACCAGTGAGCACAGGAGATTAAGTAGACAGCACCACTGAATCCCATTGGCATTCTACCATAGAAGTTCACACCATAAACACAGGGAGTCAGAATACATCAATTTAAGAAGCAGAGGCAAACAAGATGAGTCTCACAAACAATGCGAAGACAAAGAAACAATCCCCAAATGTAAGGAAAGGAGGAAGCTTCAGAAAGAATGCTAACTGAAAAAGAGGCAAGTGAACTATCAGATACTGAGTTCAAAGCAATGGTTATCAGGAAGCTCACCAAACTCACTGTGCTCACAGAGAACTACCAGAAACTACAGGGAAACTACAATGACCTCACTGCAAACTATATCAACATGAAAAAAGAAATAGAAACTATCAACAAGGGCCAAGAGGAAATGAAGAATACAATTTCTGAATTGAAGAACACAGTAGAAGGAATGAAAAGCAGACTTGATGAAGCAGAGGATCGGATCAGCGAGCTGGAGGACAAAGTAGAAAAAAACACCCAGAAACAGCAAGAAAAGGAAAGGAAATTCAGAAAGAATGAAGAGGCAATAAGGAAAATGCAAGACAACATGAAACGTAACAATATCCGTATAATAGGAATACCAGAAGGAGAAGAAGAAGAGCAAGGGATAGAAAACCTGTTTGAAAAAGTAACGATGGAAAATTTCCCCATCTGAGGAGAGAAAAAGTCACCCAAATCCAGGAAACACAGAGAGTCCCAAGCAAGAGGAACCCAAAGAGACCCACTGCAAGACACAGCATAGTTAAAATGGAAAAATTCAAAGACAAAGAGAGGATCTTAAAAGCAGCAAGGGAGAAAAAGGAAGTAACATACAATGGAGACCCAATAAGGTTAGCAACTGACTTCTCAATGGAAACGCTCCAAGCCAGAAGAGAATGGCAAAAAATATTCCAGGTAATGAGAACCAGAGGACTGCAACCAAGGCTACTTTACCCAACAAGGCACCCAATCAAGATAGAAGGCCAAATAAGATCTTCCCAGACAAAAGAAATCTAAAAGAATACAGCTCCACAAAACCAGCTCTACAAGAGCTGCTAAAGGGAATGCTTTGAGGAAAGGAAGGAAAAGAGAAAGACAGAGGAACACTGGTAGGAAATAATGGCAATGAATAACTACCTATCGATAATAACCTTAAACGTAAATGGATTAAATGCTCCAATCAAGAAACATAGTATAGCTGAATGGATAAGAAAACATGACCCACACATATGCTGCCTACAAGAGACCCATCTCAGGACAAAAGACTTACACACATTGAAAGTGAAGGGCTGGAAAAAATTTTCTAGGCAAATGGACAGGAAAAAAAAGCAGGGGTAGCAATACTCATATCAAACAAAATAGACTTCCAAAGAAGGGCCATAAAGAGAGACCCAGAGGGTCACTTCGTAATACTCAAAGGAGGAATCCACCAAGAAGACATAAACATTGTAAATATGTATGCACCCAACAGAGGAGCACCCAAATACATAAAGAAAATCTTGGAAGACTTCAAGAAAGATATTGCCAGCAACACAATTATAATAGGGGATTTTAACACCCCACTGGCAAAAATGGACAGGTCTTCCAAACAAAATATCAACAAGGATATTGTGTCACTTAAGAATACCCTACAGGAGGATTGAGAAGATGGCGGCAACATAGGTGGGAGTGGAGTCCACTTCCCCTCAACATAAGGGAAATACCTACCTAATCTGAGGAGCAGAGCGAACAGCCAACAGTTTTCCAGCATATATGAAGATCAGAGACCAAAGATACAGGACATTGAAAGATCTGAAGGTGAGACAACAAAACCTGAGGTGCTGAAAGACTAGAGTTAGACCGTGTTAAAACCATAAACGTCAGCTCAAGACCAGTGAGCACAGGAGATTTAGGAGACAGCACCACCGAATCCCATTGCCATTCTACCATAGAAGTTCATACCATAAACCCAGGGAGTCAGAATAGAGCAATTTAAGAAGCAGAGGACAACAAGAAGAGTCTCACAAACAATGGGAAGACAAAGAAACAATTCCCAAATGAAAGGAAAGGAGGAAGTCTCAGAAAGAATGCTAACTGAAAAACAGGCAAGTCAAATATCAGATACTGATTTCAAAGGAATGGTTATCAGGAAGTTCACTGAGCTCTCTGAGCTCAAAGACAACTACCAGAAACTGCAAGGAAACTACAATGAACTCACTGCAAACTATATCAATATGAAAAAGGAAATAGAAATTATCAACAAGAGCAGAGAGGAAATGAAGAATACAATTTCTGAAATGAAGAACACAGGAGAAGGAATGAAAAGCACACTTGATGAAGCAGAGGATCGGATCAGCGAGCTGGAGGACAAAGTAGGAAAAAACACCCAGAAAGAGCAAGAAAAGGAAAAGAGGCTCAGAAAGAATGAAGAGGCAATAAGGGAAATGCAGGACAACATGAAACGTAACAATATCCGTATAATAGGAATACCAGAAGGAGAAGAAGAAGAGCAAGGGATAGAAAACCTGTTTGAAAAAGTAACGATGGAAAATTTCCCTAATCTGAGGAGAGAAAAAGTCACCCAAATCCAGGAATCACAGAGAGTCCCAAGCAAGAGGAACCCAAAGAGATCCACTGCAAGACACATGAAAATTAAAATGGCAAATTTCCAAGACAAAGAGAGGATCTTAAAGGCAGCAATGGAGAAAAATGAAGTAACATACAAGGCAGCACCAATAAGTTTAGCAACTGACTTCTCAATGGAAACACTCCAAGCCAGAAGAGAATGGGAAAAAATATTCCAAGTAATGAGAACCAGAGGCCTGCAACCAAGACTACTTTACCCAGCAAGGCTCTCAATCAAGACAGAAGGACAAATAAAGAGTTTCGAAGACAAAACAAGTCTAAAAAAATACAGCTCCACCAAACCAGCTCTGCAAGAGATGATAAAGGGACTGCTTTAAGGAAAGGAAGGAAAAGAGAAAGACAGAGGAACACAGGTAGGAAAAAATGGCAATGAATAACTACCTATCGATAATAACCTTAAACTTAAATGGTTTAAATGCTCCAATCAAAAGACATAGAATAGCTGAATGGATAAGAAAACATGACCCACACATATGCTGCCTACAAGAGACCCATCTCAGTACAAAAGACTTACACAGACTGAAAGTGAAGGTCTGGAAACAAATTTTCCACGCAAACGGACAGGAAAAAAAAGCAGGGGTAGCAATACTCATATGAGACAAAACAGACTTCCAAAGAAGGGCCATAAAGAGAGACCCAGAAGGTCACTTCATAATACTCAATGGAAGAATCCACCATAAAGACATAAACATTGTCAATATATATGCACCCAAGATAGGAGCAACCAAATACATAAAGAAAATATTGGGGGATTTCAAGAAAGATATTGACAGCAACACAATTATAGTAGGGGACTTTAACACCCCACTATTAAAAATGGACAGGTCTTCCAAACAAAATATCAACAAAGATATTGTGTCACTTAAAAATACCCTAGGGGAAATGGACTTAACTGATATATGCAGAGCTTTTCATCCCAAAGAAGCAAAATACACATTCTTTTCAAGTGTCCATGGAACTTTTTCAATGATAGACCACATGATAGGACACAAAGCAAGACTCAACAAATTCAAGAAAACTGAAATCAAATCAAGCATTTTCTCTGACAATAAGGGACTGAAACTAGAAACCAACCCCAAAGGAAAAAACCGAAAACACTCCAAGTCATGGTCTGAATAGCATGCTATTAAACAATGAATGGGTCAAGAACGAGATTAGGGAAGAAATGAAAAACTTCCTGGTAACAAATGAAAATGAACTGACAACAACCCAAAACCTATGGGACACAGCAAAGGCATTCCTGAGAGGGAAGTTCATAGCAATACAGGCCTACCTTAAAAAGATAGAAACAGTTCAAACAAACAACCTAACCCTACGCCTATAAGAACTCGAGGAACAACAACAAAGACAGCTCAGAGCAAGCAGAAGGAAGGAAATAATCCAGATAAGAGCAGAACTAAATGACATAGAGACTAAAAGCACTATCTTAAGGATCAATGAATCCAGGAGCTGCTTCTTTGAAAAGATAAACAAAATTGACAAGCCTTTAAGTAGGCTCATCAAGAAGAAAAGAGAGAGGATCCAAATAAACAGAATTAGAAAAGAAAGAGGAGAAATTACAACTGATACCACAGAAATACACAGGATTGTAAGAACTTACTATGAAGAACTGTATGCTAAGAAATTTGAAAACCTAGATGAAATGGACACATTTCTAGAAAAATATAATCTTCCAAAACTGAATGAAGAAGAAGCAGAAAACCTGAACAGACCAATAACAGCAGACGAAATTGAAGCAGTCATCAAAAAACTCACATCACACAAAATCCCTGGACCAGATGGTTTCACAGCAGAATTCTACAAAGCATTTAAGGAAGAGCTATCCCCTATCCTTCATAGACTATTCGAAAAAATCCAAACTGATGGAAGACTCCCGAACTCTTTTTATGAAGCCAGCATCATCCTAATCCCCAAACCACATAAAGACACAACGAAGTAAGAAAACTTCAGGCCAATATCGCTGATGAACATAGACGCTAAAATCCTCAACAAAATATTGGCAAACCGCATCCAGCAACACATTAAAAAGATCATACACCATTACCAAGTGGGATTCATGCCAGGAATGCAAGGATGGTACAATATTTGCTAATCAATAAACATAATAAATCACATCAACAACAGCAAAGAGAAAAATCACATGATCATATCAATAGATGCGGGAAAAAGCGTTCGATAAGATACAGCACCCATTTCTGATAAAAACACTCAGCAAAGTGGGAATAAAGGGAGCAGTCCTCAACATAATAAAGGCCATATATGAGAGACCTACAGCCAACATCACACTCAATGGACAAAAACTTAGAGCTTTTCCACTAAGATTAGGAACAAGACAAGGATGCCCTCTCTCACCACTCCTATTCAACATAGTATTGGAAGTCCTAGCCACAGCAATCAGACAAGAAAAAGCAATAAAAGGCATCCAAATTAGAAAGGAGTAAATAAAACTGTCACTGCTTGCAGATGATTTGATAGTGTACATGGAAAACCCTATAGACTCCACCAAAATCTACTCGACCTAATAAATGAATTTGGCAAAACAGCTGGATACAAAGTCAGTACTCAGAAATCAAAGGCATTCCTGTACACCAGCAACGAAACCGCAAAAACAGAAATCAGGAAAAAAATCCCATTTGATATAGCAACAAGAAAAATAAAGTACCTTGGAATAAACCTAACCAAGGAGGTAAAAGACCTGTACTCAGAAAACTACACAACACTGAAGAAAGAAATTAAGGAAGACACAAACAAATGGAAGCATGTACCATGCTCATGGATGGGAAGAAATAACATCATCAAAATGGCCTTACTACCCAAAGCAATTTATAGATTCAATGCAATCCCTATTAGAGTACCCATGACATATTTCACAGATATGAAACAAACATTTCAGAAATTCATATGGAGCCATAAACAACCCCGAATAGCTGCAGCAATTTTGAGAAAGAAGAACAAAGCAGGAGGGATCACAATACCTGATATCAAACTGTATTACAAGGCAACGGTAATCAAAAGAGCCTGGTACTGGCATAAAAACAGGCACATAGACCAATGGAACAGATCAGAGAGCCCAGAAATAAACTGAAGTCTTTACAGTCAATTAATATTTGACAAAGTAGGCAGGAGCATTAAATGTAGCAAAAACAGCCTCTTCAACAGATGGTGTTGGCAGATATGGACAGCTACGTGCAAAAAAATGAAACTCGATCACCAACTTACGCCATACACGATAATAAACTCAAGGTGGATAAAAGACTTAAATATACGTCGTAACACCATAAAAGTCCTTGAGGAAAATATTAGCAGGAAAATCTCAGGCATTCCACGCAGCAACATCCTCACAGACATGTCCCCTAAAGCAAGGGACATAAAGGAAAGAATAAACAAATGGGACCTCATCAAAATAAAAAAGCTTCTGCATGGTTAAAGAAAACAGCTTTAAAATCAAAAGAGAACCAACAGTATGGGAAAACATATTTGCCAATGATACCTCAGACAATGGCCTGATCTCCAAAATATATAAAGAACTCACACGAGTCCACTCCAGGAAGACAAACAACCCAATTAAAAAATGGGCAAAGGACTTGAACAGACACTTCTCCAAGGAAGACATACAGAGGGCCCAGAGACATATCAAAAGATGCTCAGCATCACTAGCCGTCAGAGATATGCAAATTAAAACCACAATTAGGTACCATCTCACTCCAGTCAGTGTGGCTAACATAAACAAATCCACAAACAAATGTTGGAGAGGATGCGGAGAAAAGGGAACCCTAGTGCACTGTTGGTGGGAATGCAGACTAGTGAGGCCACTGTGGAAAACAGTATGGAATTTCTTCAAAAAACTAAAAATGGAACTGCCCTTTGACCGAGCGATTCCGCTGCTGGGATTATACCCTAAGAACCCTGAAACACCAATCCAAAAGAACCTGTGCACCCCAATGTTCATAGCAGCCCAATTTACAATAGCCAATTACTGGAAGCATCCTAAGTGCCCATCAGCAAATGAGTGGATCCAAAATCTATGGTATATTTACACAATGGAATTCTATGCAGCAGAGAGAAAGAAGGAGCTTATACCCTTTGCAGCAGCATGGATGGAACTAGAGAGCATTATGGTAAGTGAAATAAGCCAGATGGTGAGGGATAAATACCATATGATCTCACCTTTAACTCTAACAGAGTAAATAGATTAAAAAAAAGGAAACAAAATAGTAACCAGAGACATTGAAGTTAAGAAGACTAACAATGGACAGGGTGGAGTGGGGAGGGGACAGTGAGGAGAAGGGATTACAGGAACCACTATAAAGGACACATGGACAAAATCAAGGGTGAGTTTGGAAGTGGGGGATGGAGGTGGTTTCAGCTGGGGTGGGGTGGAGGGTGTGGAGAAAAGCCACACAACTGTAAGTGAATAACAATAGAAAATTAAAAGTAAAAAAAAGAGAGAGAATCCTGAGTCTCTAAGACTCGGTATATCCTCCCAAGGTTCTCCTTATTAGGGTTGTGGGTTCCCTGTGAGGGATTGGAGTAATTGCTACTAAGCTCTGTTTTCTCTCCTCTGTTCTCTCTTCTGCTGCAGGCACGTCACACAGAACATTTCCCTGCCTACTTATAAAATCCCTTACTGGAAAATTCAAAGCATCCTCTGTACTTCTTTGTTTCAAAAATTCATATCAGCTGAGATCCTCTTGACTATTCTGATCACTTGTTAGAAGATAAGCCAAAAATCCATGCTTTGGGCACAAGCAAGTGGGCTCAGCTTTGACCTACTCCTCTGCCATCTTCCACTCTCTTAGTGTATTACTTATTTTAGATATTGTATTCTTCACTTCTGAGTGGTTCTTTATCATGATTTTTTGCTCTTTTTATGTCTACTATCTCTTTAAGTTCTCCCTGAGGTCATCCATTTTTCCCAAAAGTTCCTTGAGTATTCTTATATAAGCATTGTTTTAAACTCTATATTTGGTTGATTATTTTCCTCTATTTGATCTAGTTCTTTTTCTGTGGAATTCTCCTTTTATTTAGGGCATGTTTCTTTGTCTCTTTAGTTTTACTGCCTTTCTGTATTTGTTTCTATGTATTAGGTAGTCCTGCTCCATCTTACTGTCTTAGAAGGGTGGATTTTTTTAAAATTTTTTTACTGTTATTCAATTACAGTTGTATGCCTTTTTGAGAAGGGTGGATTTTTGTAGCAGGTGTCCTGTGGGCTCCTGTGGCACAGTGTACTTGATAACCTTAACTGTGTGCTCCAGGAAAGTCACTTCGGTGGCTTGTGTGAGCCCCCCTGTTGTAGCTGAGATTTCATTGTTGTAGGCCCACCCATGCATGTGGTTGACCATCAGGTATTTGATTTTGAGGTTGAACACCAACCACAGTTTATGAGCTGCTGTACAGACACTGAGCACATTAAGTGTAATTCACCCCTGCAGGGTCTGGTGCTCGTTGAGATCTCCTATTTGATATACCAATTGTGGAGCTAATTGGGTCCTAATCTGATGTTGTCTAAAGCTGCCATCTGGTATTTTTCTTCTGGAGACTCTTGGGGGAAACTGAAGTGCAAGTCAATGTAAGTCATTGCTTATGACTGTCCTTGGGCTACCTGTTTGGAGCTACAAAAAGATCCACAGTTCATGGTTGCCTCTACTTGGCCTGGGTGTGTGTGAGATGTGCCAAGGTCAGCACCAAGGCTGGATTCCATAAGCATCAAGACTGGGGGAGGTCAGCAAAAGGCTTAATGCACCCCAAGACCTGTCTTTCCCTTGCTTCACTTTCTGGCTACCTGTTAGCTTAGTTACTTAAAGATCCTTTGGAGGTTCTTGAGTTGCATGTGTTAGGTTCTCAGTGAGTTAAAAAGTACAGGGCTAGTAGTGTTCACCATATTGTTAAAGTATATGCCAGTGCTGCATCAGAGGCCACTCAGCAAAAGTCCCAGTGTTCACCATGTTCATCCACCTGCCCGGTGCCCACAGACCTTCGTGGTGCAGACATGACTCAATTATCAGGGTAAGGCTAGTAGAGTTTACCAGGCCTGGACACACTAAGATTTCACCATGTGGAGGGAGTGTTTTGCACAGTAATGATGGCACCAATCTGGCATGTGAGGGAAAAATTCCCCCCACCCTACAGCCACATACCTCTTTTCTCCTGGATTCTACCCAGACCTTCTTGAGAGATCAAGGTTGTCAGTGCAGGCTTCCAGGAGTGACAAGAGTGGGGCTAGTGGATCTTTGTGGTTGGGAAGTGTTTGTTATGTCCCCAGAAAAGGAGTAATGATCTCTACCCAAGAACCACACAACTCAATCTCTGACATCCACCTGAGTGTTCCTGGACTTTTTCAGCATAGGTCCAGGGAGCTGACTTTTCCACAGGACATGAGCTTGGCAAGCTGGTGTGACAAATAATTAAGAGGGTGGTGTTATTGCATTCACCCATCTAATGCCCTGTGAAGGGGAGTGCTCAACCCAATAAAGATAGTGTCTGTGGGTGGTGTGGGAGAGGAACTCAGCATAGAAACTCTGGCAGCTATTTCTTCAGATCTTTCCCTGAAGCCATACCACCCAGTTTCTCCTTGCAGGACTCTAATCAACTCCAAGATGCCTTCTCCATGCTGGTGCCCAGGCTGTGGTGAGATTTTGTTAGTTGTCCCTTTCACAGAGCAACTAGATTTCTAAAAGACTCTGATCTTACCCTGGTGGACAGAATCCTTGCTGATTTTCACAACCAGATGTTATGTGGGTGCCACTTCTCATCTGGGGACTCTACTCTAGGGAACCCAACATGGGTTTGAGACCCTATTCTCCTCAAGGGTAACCTTTGCAACTGAGATATTTTTCCAGATTCTCAGCCACCACACATTGGTATGGGGCCATCCTTTTTCAGGTGCCCAGCTTTGCCACCAGTGTCTATGTGGCTTCTTCCATAAATCCTTTGTTATAATACTTCTGTTAGTCTTCCTTTGGTTATTCAGGTTGATTGTTTTATCTTTTGTTGTAACTCTAGTTTGGTCCTGGGAGGAAGTGAGTGTGACTTCCAACCACTCAGCCCTCATCTTGGATCTGTATTAAGTTTTGAAATAGGAAAGTGTGTGACTTTTAAATAGTGTTCTTCTTTTTCCAGGTTGATTTGGCTATTGAGCATCCACCAATTCCATAGAAAACTTGATGATAAATATTTCTGTTTACTCAAAAAAGGCTATTAGGATTTTGTTAGTGATTACACTGCATCTGTGAAACACATTGGTGAGTATTTCCATGTTGACAATATTGTCTTCTAGCCTATGACACATGATACCTTCCCATTTATTTAAGATTTCTTAAATTTCTTTCAGCAGTGCTTTGTAGTTTTCAGGGTGCATGTTTTGGATCTCTGTTGTGAAGATTATTCCTAATATTTTTACTCATAGTTGCTATTGAAAATTGAATTGTTTCCTTAATTTCCTTTTTGGATTTCTCATTATTAATGTGTGGAAGTTCAAATGTTTTGCATGTGCATATCTTGTACAAATTGAAACTTTTGTCAGATTTGTCCATTACCTCTATTAGTTTTGTGTATTCATTAGGATATATAGCATATATAGTAAATACTATATATGAGATGTATAGCATATATATTATGTATGCAGTGACACACACACACACACACACACATATAATCTTAGAAGTGGGACCCATATAACATCTGGCTGTGAAAATCAGGAGGAATTCTGTCTACCAGGGCAAGATCAGAGCCTGTTAGAAATCTAGGTGCCCTCTGAAAGGGAAAACTAACAAAATGTAATCATAGCCACTCACCCTGGGCAACAGCATGGTGAAGGCAGCTTGGAGTAGACTAGAGTCCTGCAAGGAGAGACTGGGTGGTATGGCTCCAGGGAGATACACACACACACACACACACATTCACATCATCTGTGAGTAGAGATAGTTTTACTTCTTTCCTTTCTATTTAAATGACTTTTAATTTTTTTTTTTACTTACCTAATTGCTCTGGCTAGAACTTTCAGTCTAATGTTGAATAGAAGGGAAAAAAGTGTGTTGGTTCTGCTCTTATGTGTTGGGAACTGCCCTGCCTGGTTTCAGAAGCTGTAATCCCCCATGGCTAAGGCTGAGTAAAAAGACCTTGGGACCATAAGCCACTAAAGATACAGAATTTATCTTCCCAGCAGGGGTGCAGGCTCTGATCCCTTTACTTCACCCTACTTGGCCCCTGGAGGATGGCTGGATAGTCAATGATGAGTAAGATTCCTCAAGGAACAATCTAAGACAGGCAAAGTCCCAAGGTGGGGGGCATCAGGGAAAGATTTAGGGTTTATGGAGGAGGGATAAAAGACCCTCACCCCTCAGATTTGTCATAGTCTGAGTCCTCATTCTATCTGTAAAAAGTATCTTAATCTCTTGGCTGCCTTGCTTCCCGCACCTGATTCAGGCCTGAAACAATGCTGAAACATTGCAGCCCAGTGGCAGAATGGGTGGTTCCCAGCAGGGGGTTGGGGGAGTCAGACCTAAGAAAGAATGCATCAAATTCTGTGAAACCTGCTTTTCTAAGAATGTCCTCAGTTTAAATGTTAAGGTTCCAAGCATAAAAGGAGTTTATTTCCCAAAGTTTTATGGCCCTTTGGTTTCACTCTATCTAGCTGACCCTGACTCAGAATAAGCTCTTATAGTTCTTTGAATGTTATCTATTCCTTGATAATTACTGCCTGACAATGATTGATGAGCTTTTTGTATACACCCTGTATTTCTATGCAAACTAAACCAAATAAAAACCCAGGGAAAGAGGTGCTCAAGGCCCTTCTCCTCAGAGATAATGGCCACCTTTCCTCCCCAAGCAGATCATGTCTTGGTAGATTTATTCTCATCTGTGGCAGCTGGGAGGGTTCTGTGGGACAGAGCTCCCCCACACTTATGGAAAAAGTTTTTGATTTTTCATAATTGAATATGATGCTACCTGTGCATATTTCATAAATACCCTTTATCAGGTTAATGAAGTCTCTTTCCACTCCTAGTTTGTTGAGTGTTGTTTCATGATAGGTTGTTGAGTTTTGTCAAATGCTCTTTTCTCTTTTAATAAAGATAAGCACTTATTTTTTTCCTTTATTCTGTTAATTTGGTGTATTACAATGATTGATTTTCTTGAAATAACTTTATATTATTGGAATAAATCCTACTTTGTCATGGTGTATACTCCTTTCAATATGCTGCTGGATTGCATTTACTAGTGTATTACTGAGGATATTGCACCTATATTCACCTATATTCATAAGGGATATTGCTTTGCAGCTTTGTCTTCTTGTAATGTCTCAGTCTGGCTTTGTTATCAAAGAAATACTGGTTTCATAGAATGAATTAGAAATCATAGTCATTATTTTTTTGAAAGAGTTTAACAAGTATTGGTTTTAATTCTTATTTAAATATTGCTAGAATTCACTAGTGAAGCTAGCTGTTTTTGAGATTTTCATTCAGATATTTTTGATTACTGATTTAATCTTTTATCTTCCTATTAGATCTGTTCAGAATTTTTATTTCTTCTTTAATCAGGTTTTATAGTTTTTGTATTTTTGTGAATTTTTAAATTTCATGTCAATTATCTAATTTTTTGGTATACAACTATTCATTTTTTTCTTATAATCGTTTTATTTCAGTAAGGTCAGTAATGTAAACACTTTTCTTTCCAATTTTAGTAATTTGAGTCCTTTTTCTCATTTAATGTAAGTAAATATAGTTAATTTTCCCCATCTTTACAAAAATAACTTTTACTTTGGTTGATTTCCTGCATTGTTTTTGTACTATAGTTTCCTTATTATAAACCTCTCTAATATTTATTATTTGCTTTCTTCTGCTAGCTTTGGTTTGAATTTGTTCTTTTTTTACATCTTTTTTTTTAAATTTTTATTGTTGTTCAATTACAGTTGTATGCCTTTTCTCCCCATCTCTCCACCCCACCCCAGCTGAACCCACCTCCCTCCCCCACCGCCACCCTCCCCCTTGGTTTTGTCTATGTGTCCTTTATAGTAGTTCCTGTAATCCCCTCTTCCCACTGCCCCCCCCCCCCCCCACCGCCCCGGCTATTGTTAGATTGTTCTTAACTTCAATGTCTCTGGTTATATTGTGTTTGCTATTTACTTCTATTGATTATGTTTCAGTTAAAGGTGAGATCATATGGTATTTATCCCTCACCACCTGGCTTATTTCACTTAGCACAATGCTCTCCAGTTTCATCCATGCTGTTGCAAAGGGTATAAGCTCCTTCATTCTCTCTGCTGCACAGAATTCCATTGTGTAAATGTACCATAGTTTTTTAACCCACTCATTTGCTGATGGGCACTTAGGTTGCTTCCAGTACTTGGCTATTGTAAATTGTGAAGAGATGAACATTGGGATACATAGGTTCTTTTGGATTGGTGCTTCAGGGTTCTTAGGGTATAATCCCAGCAGCGGAATTGCTGGGTCAAAGGGCAGTTCCATTTTTAGTTTTCTGAGGAAATTCCATACTGTTTTCCACAGTGGCCTCACCAGTCTGCATTCCCACCAACAGTGCACTAGGGTTCCCTTTCCTCCGCATCCTCTCCAACATTTGTTTGTGGATTTGTTTATGCTGGCCATTCTGACTGGTGTGAGATGATACCTCATTGTGGTTTTGATTTGCATCTCTCTGATGGCTAGTGATGCTGAGCATCTTTTCATATGTCTCTGGGTCCTCTGTATGTCTTCCTTGGAGAAGTGTCTGTTCAAGTCCTTTGCCCATTTTTTAATTGGGTTGTTTGTGTTCCTGGAGTGGAGTCAGTCATGTGAGTTCTTTATATATTTTGGAGATCAGGCCCTTGTCTGAGGTATCATTAGCAAATATGTTTTCCCATACTGTTGGTTCTCTTTGTAATTTGGTGCTGTTTCCTTTAGCCATGCCGAAGCTTTTTAGTTTGATGAGGTCCCATTTGTTTATTCTTTCCTTTATGTCCCTTGCTTTAGGGGACATGTCTGTGAGGATGTTGCTGCGTGGAATGCCTGAGATTTTCCTGCCAATGTTTTCCTCAAGTATTTTTATGGTGTTACGACTTATATTTAAGTGTTTATCCATCTTGAGTTTATTTTCGTGTATGGCATAAGTTGGTGATCGACTTTCATTTTTTTGCACGTAGCTGTGAGATCTCCCAACACCATCTGTTGAAGAGGCTGTTTTTGCTACATTTTATGCTCCTGCTTCCTTTGTCAAATATTAATTGACCGTAAAGACTTCAGTTTATTTCTGGGCTCTCTGTTCTGTTCCATTGGTCTATGTTTCTGTTTTTATGCCAGTAACAGGCTTTTTTGATTACAGTGGCCTTGTAATACAGTTTGATATCAGGTATTGTGATCCCTCTTGCTTTGTTCTTCTTTCTTAAAATTGCTACAGCTATTCGGGGTCATTTATGGTTCCATATAAATTTCTGAAATGTTTGTTCTATATTGTGAAATATATCATAGGTACTTTAATAGGGATTGCATTGAATCTATAAATTTCTTTCTGTAGTATGGCCATTTTGATGATGTTAATTCTTCCAATCCATGAGCGTGGTACATGCTTCCATTTGTTTGTGTCTTCCTTAATTTCTTTCTTCAGTTTTGTTTAGTTTTCTGAGTATAGGTTTTTACCTCCTTGGTTAGGTTTATTCCTAGGTACTTTATTTTTCTTGTTGCTAGATCAAATGGGATTTTTTTCCTGATTTCTGTTTCTGCAGTTTCATTGTTGGTGTACAGCAATGCCTTTGATTTCTGAGTATTGACTCTGTATCCAGCTGTTTTGCCAAATTCATTTATTAGGTCGAGTAGTTTTTTGGTGGAGTCTATAGGATTTTCCATGTACACTATCATGCCATCTGTAAACAGCTACAGTTTCATTTCCTCCTTTCCAATTTGGATGCCTTTTATTGCTTTTTCTTGTCTGATTGCTGTGCTTACATCTTCCAATACTGTGTTCAATAGGTGTGGTGAGAGAAAGCATGCTTGTCTTGTTCCTGATCTTAGTGGGAAAGCTCTAAGTTTTTGTCTATTGAGTATGATGTTGGTGTAGGTCTGTCATATATGGCCTTTATGATGTTAAGGAATGCTCCCTCTATTCCCATTTGGTGAGTGTTATCATAAATGGGTGCTGTACCTCTTCATATGCTTTTTCAGCATCTATTGATATAATGATGTCATTTTTCTCTTTCCTGTTATGTGGTGTATTATGTTTATTGATTTGTGAATATTGTATCATCCTTGCATCCGTCGGATGAATCCCACTTCATCATGGTGCATGATCTTTTTAATGTATTGCTTGATGTGGTTTGCCAATATTGTCTTGAGGCTTTTAGCATCTGTGTTCATCAGTGATAGTGGCCTGAGATTTTCTTTCTTTGTATATCTTCATCTTGTTTTGGGATTAGGATGATGTTGGTGTCATAAAACGAGTTTCAGAGGCTGCCATCTTCTTGATCTTTATGAAATAATCTGTTGATGATGGGGGTTAGCTCCCCCTTAAATGCTCTGTAGAATTCTCCTGTGAAACCATCTCGTCCAGGGCTTTTGTGTGTCAGAAGCTTTTTGATTACTGTTTCAATATCATCAGGGTTTTTTTGTTTGTTCAGACTTTCTGCTTCTTCATTGAGTTTTGGAAGGTTATATTTTTCTTGATAATTGTCCATTTTATCTAGGTTTCACCGTTCTTGGTATATATTTGTTTGTAGTAATTTCTTACAATCTTTTGTATTTTGGTGATATCATTGTAGTCTGTCCTCTTTCATTTCTTATTGTGTTTATTTGTATCCTCTCCCTTTTTTTTCTTGATGAGCCTGCTTAAGTGCTTGTTGATCTTGTTTATCTTTTCAAAGAACCAGCTCCTGGAATCAATGATCCTTACAATTGTGCTTGTAGTCTTTATGTCATTTGACTCTGCTCTGGTTTTGGTTATTTCCTTCCTTCCACTTGCTCTGGGCTGTCTTTGTTGTTGTTTCTCGAGTTCTTGTAGGTGTAGGTTTCTTCTGTTTATTTGAAATGTTTCTATTATTTTCAGGTAGGCCTGTATCGCTATGATCTTCTCTCTCACAGCTGCCATTGCTGAGTTCCATAGGTTTTAGATTGTTGTGAGGTTTTTTTTCGTTTGTTTCTGGAAACTTTTTGATTTCTTCCCTAATCTCATTCCTCACCCATTCATTCTTTCATAGTATGCTATTCAGTCTCCATGTTTTTGAGGGTTTTGGGGTTTTTTTCCCTTGAGTTTAGTTTCTAGTCTCAGTCCCTTGTGGTCACAGAAATTGCTTGACATAATTTCAATTTTCTGGAACTTCTTGAGACTTTTGTTGTGTCCTATCATGTCCTCTATCTTTGAAAATGTTACATGTGCATTTGAAAAGAATGTGTATTTCCCTTCTTTGGGATAAAAGTCTTTATATATATGTAATATATATATTAACTAATATATAATATAATATAATATAATATAATATAATATAATATAATATAATATAATATAATATATATATATTAGTTAAGTCCATTTCATCTACAGCATTGCTCAATGCCACAATATCTTTGTTGTTATTTTGTTTGGAAGATCTGTCCATTTTTGACAGTGGGGTGTTAAAATCCCCTACTATAATTGGTTTGCAGTCAATGTCTTTCTTGAAATCTTCCAAGATTTTCATTATATATTTGGGTGCTCCTATGTTGACAGCTTGTATATTTACAATGGCTATGTCTTCTTGGTGGATTCTTCCTTTAAGTATTATGAAGTGACCTTCTGGGTCTCTCTTTATGGCCCTTCTTTGGAAGTCTACTTTGTCTGATATGAGTATTGCTACCCCTGCTTTTTTTTCCTGTCCATTTGCTTGGAAAATTTGTTTCCAGGTCTTCACTTTCAATCTGTGTAGGTCTTCTGTCCTGAGGTGGGTCTCTTGTAGGCAGCATATGTGTGGATCATGCTTTCTCATCCATTCAGCTATTCTATGTCTTTTGAGCGGAGCATTTAATCCATTTACATTTAAGGTTATTATTGATAGGTAGTTATTCACGGTCGATTTTTTATATGTATGTTCGTCTCTTTCTCTCTCTTTTCCTCCCTTTCCTTAAAGCAGTCCCTTTAGCATCTCTTGCAGAGCTGGTTTGGTGGATGTGTATTCCTTTAGACCTGTTTTGTTTGGGAAACTCCTTATTTGGCCTTCTAGCTTGATTGAGAGCCTTGCTGGTCATGTAGTTTTGGTTGTAGGATTCTGGTTCTCATTACTTGGGATATTTTTTGCCATTGTCTTCTGTCTTGGAGCGTTTCCACTGAGAATTCAGTTGCTAACCTTACTTGGGCTCCCTTGTATGTTTCTTCCTGTTTTTCCCTTGTTGCCTTTAAGATTCTTTCTTTGTCTTGGGATTTTGTCATTTTAATGATGATGTGTCTTGCAGTGGGCCTCTTGGGGTTCTTCTTGAATGAGACTCTCTGTGATTCCTGGATTTGGGTGACTTTTTCTCTCATCAGATTAGGGAATTTTTCCATCATTACTTTTTGAAACATGTTTTCTATCCCTTGCTCTTCCTCTTCTCCTTCTGGTATTCCTATTATATGGATATTATTTCGTTTCATGTTGTCCTGCATTTCCCTTAATCCCTCTTCATTCTTTCTGAGCCTCTTTTCCTTTTCTTGCTCATTCTGCGTGTTTTTTCTACCTTGTCCTGCAGTTTGCTTATCCGATCCTCTCCTTCATCAAGTCTACTTTTGATTCCTTTTACTGTGTTTTTCAGTTCAGGAATTGTTTTCTTCATTTTCTCTTGGCCCTTGTTGATAGTTTCTATTTCCTTTTTTATGTTGCTGTATTTGCAGTGAGTTCACTGTAGTTTCCCTGTAGTGTTGGGTAATTCTGTGTGAGCTCACTAAGCTTCCTTATAACCAGTTCTTTGAACTCAATATCTGGTAGTTTACTTGCCTCTTTTTCATTTAGCATTGTTTCTGAGACGTCTTCCTTTCCTTTCATTTGAGGCTTGTTTCTTTGTCTTCCCATTGTTTGTGAGACTTTTCCTTTTAGCCTCTGCTTCTTACATTTCTCTGTTCTGTCTCCCCGGGTTTATGGTGTGAACTTCTGTGGTAGAATACCTGTGAGACTCAGTGGTACGGTCTACTTAATCTCCCGAAGTTACTGATCTTGGTCTGTGGAATATGTTGGCTCAGTGTATCTTTGTTCTTTGGTTCTTTTTGGTTCTTTCTTTGTGGGTCTTTCCCACCAGCTGGTTAAATGAATGTCAGTCTATCCCCCATCTCTTGTTTTCTGTTATGCAAGTGTGAACACGTTGTGCTGGAGCTGGTTCGTCCATCTGTACAAAGTTTTGAGGCTTTTCTCTTGTTTTTGTTCAGTTGTTTGTCTTAGTAATTTCTTCACTATTTAGTTGTATTTCCAGATAGGTCCTGGGTTGAGTTTGTGTGACTTCCACTCCCTCCTTCACTTTCTCCTCTTTTTAGCTGTTGGTATTTCCTTTTTTGGTCAGTTTACTCTTCCGGTAGGTATCCTGGTATTAACAGGTTCTACGTACTCCTTCCCTGGGCTATGTGTATGTGTGTGTGTGCACTGGGCCTTCCTTTATTCGTATTCTGCCTGGTGGCTGTGGTCTCACGTCTCTCTGAGTTGCAATCTCCCTGGTCAGTGTCAGTGTTGATGTGTTGGCCCGACGATTGCATGCTTCTTGGTCATTGCCTGGGGTCTCAGGTGTGCACTCTCCCCACCCTCAGTGCTTTGGATTTGGGCTTGATATCCCCACAGCCCTGTGGGAAAGCCAGGTGTCCAGGTGGATAGGAAACTGGAGCTGCTGCTGCAAGAAAATTCCCCAAAGTGCCCCCGAGGGACTTTTTCTTTTTGAGAAAATCCTCCTTCTCAATCCTGCAGCTCCCTCCGTACAAGGAAGGGCCTATCCTCTTGCACAGCCCACTCTCCAGCTAGACCCGAACTGGTTGGGTCAGGGCCCCACATGGCCCAGTTCTCAGCTCTCCCTGCCAGGCTCCCACAGTCTGCGTGGGTTTACCACACTTCCTCCTTATTCCCCTCTGTGACACCTCAAGCAACCAGGTCTCTCTTAGTGTTGCTCAATCCTTGTTTGGCAGGGGAAGGAGCCATTAACTGGCTCTCTTCCAGGAGTCCTGCTACAGGCCCCCTGGGTGCGGGCCTGGGGCTGCAGTCTCCCTGTTCCCTGCACTGGTCCCAGGGACCTTTTTATCTTGAAGCAGTCCCTGTACCATCTGTTTTTTCAGTGTCCTGTATACTTCTTGGTCTCCTATCTTCATAAATGCTGGGGTACTTTTGGCTGTTTGCTTTGTTCCTCAGTATATTGGCTATATTGGCTAAGAGTCCACTCACCCCTGTGTGGAGGGGTGAGTGGACTCTGCTCCCAACTATCTTGCCACCATCTTTCTCTACCATAGTTTTTTGATCCATTCATTTACTGATGGGCACTTAGCTTGCTTCTAGAACTTGGCTGTTGTAAATTGTGCTGCTATGCATATTGGGGTGCATAGGCCTTTTTGAATTGTTGTTACAGGATTCTTAAGGTATAATCCCAGGAGTGGAAATGTCAAGTCAAAAGGCAGTTCCATTTTTAGTTTTCTGAGGAAATTCCAGACAGTTTTCCATAGTGGTTGCACCAGCCTGCAATCCCACCAACAATGCACTAGGGTTCCCTTTTCTACACAACCTCTCCAAATTTTGTTGTTTGTGGCTTTGTTTATGATGGCCATTTTGACCAGTGTGAAGTGATATCTCATTGTGGTTTTAATTAGCATCTCTGTGATGGTTAGCAACACTGAGCATCTTTTCATTTGTCTCTGAATACTCTGTATGTCTTCCTTGGAGAAATGTCTGTTCAAGTCCTTTGCCCATTTTTTAATTGTATTTTTTGTCTTCTTGGGGTTGAGTTGTGTGAGTTCCTTATATATTTTTGAAGATCAAACTCTTGTCTGAGGTATTATTGGAATACATGTTTTTCCAAATAGTTGGTTCTCTTCTCATTTTAATGTTCATTTCTTTAGCCATTCAGAAGCTTTTTATTTTGATGGGTTCCCAATTGTTTATTCTTTCCTTTATGTCCCTTGCTCTAAGTGACATATCAGTGAAAATATTGCTGCATGGAACATCTGAAAATTTCCTAGATATCTTATCCTCTAAGACTTTTATGGTGTCACAACTTATATTTAAGTCCTTTATCACCTTGAATTTATTTTTGTATATGGTGTAAGTTGGTGATCAAGTTTCATTTTTTTTTTTGCATGTAGCTGTCCAGATTTCACAAAACCAATTGTTGAAGAGGCTATTTTTGTTACATTTATTGCTGCTTCCCACTTTGTTGAATATTAATTTACCATAGAGACTTGGGTTTATTTTTGGGCTCTATGTTCTTTTCCATTGGTCCACGTGTCTGTTCTTATGCCAGTACCAGGCTATTTTGATTACATTTTGTAATACATTTTGATATCAGGTTTTATGATCTTTCTTACTTTGTTCTTCTTTCTCTTTAATCAACAGAAGAAAAAAGCAAACAAAATATAACCAGAGACATTGGAGTTAAGAACAATCTATCAATAGCCAGGGGGGAGTGGGGAGGGGACAGTAGGGAGAGGGGAATACAGGAAGTACTATAAAGGACACATGGACAAAATCAGGGGGGATGGTGGAGGTGGGGGAGGGAGGGGGTTTCGGCTGGGGTGGTGTGGAGGGATGGGGAGAAAAGGCAGACAACTGTAATTGAATAACAATAAAAATTAAAAACAAAAAAGAATGCAAAAAAAATTGTTCCAGCTTTTAGGGGTCATTTATGGTTCCATATAAATTTTTGAAGTGTTTGTTCTACATCTGTGAAATATGCCATTGGTACTTTAATAGGTATTGCATTGAATCTATAAATTGCTTTGGATAGTATGTAAATTTTGATGATGTTAATTCTTCTAATCCCTGAGCATGGTACATGCTTCCATTTGTTTGTGTCTTCCTTAATCTCGTTTTTCAGCGTTGTTTAATTTTCTGAGTATAGGTCTTTTACCTCCTCGGTTATGTTTATTCCTAGGTGTTTGATTATTCTTGTTATATCACATGCAATTTTATCCTGATTTCTGTTTCTTACATTTCATTGTAGGTATACAAAAATGCCTTTAATTTCTGAATATTACTTTATATGCCTCCCTGTTTTTTTTTTACCTAATTCGTTTATTAGGTAGAACAGATTTTTGGTGCAGTTTATAGGATTTTCTATGTACACTATCATGTCATCTATGTTATCTGCAAACAATGACAGTTTTTTTTTCCTTTTTTTCCAATTTGGATACCTTTTATTTCCTTTTCTTATCTGATTGCTGTAACCAGGACTTCTAATACTATGTTGAATAGTAGTGGTGAAAGTGGGTAACCTTGTCTTGTTCCTGATCTTAGTGGGGAAGCTCTAAGTTTTTGTCCATTGAGTATGATGTCGGCTGTAGGTCTCTCATATATGACCTTTATTATGTTGAGAAATGCTCCCTCTCTTCCCACTTTGCTGAGTGTTTTTATCATCAAGGGGTGCTGTAGTTTATCAAATGCTTTTTCCTCATCTACTAATTTGATCGTGTGATTTTTATCTTTGCTTTTGTTTATGTTATGTATTATGTTCGTAGGTTTGCGAATAATGTACCATCCTTGCATCCCTGGGATGAATCCCACTTGGTCATGGTGTGTGATTTTTTAAAATATATTGCTGGATGTGGATTGCCAATAGTATGTTGAGGATTTTAGCATCTATGTTTGGTAGTGATATTGGCATGAAGTTTTCTTTATTTTGTTGTGTCTTTATCTGATTTTGGGACTAGGATGATGCCAGCTTCATAAAGAATTTGGGAGTCTTCTCTCTTCTTGGATTTTTTAAAAATCCTGTGAAAGATAGGGGTTAGATCTTCCTTAAATGCTGTGTAGAATTCTCCTGTGAAACCATCCAGTCCAATGCTTTTTTTGTGTTTTTGGATTGTTTTGATTACTCTCCAATTTCATCAGCTGTTTTTGGTCTGTTCAGGCTTTTTCCTTCTAATTCATTTGGTTTTGGAAGATTATAGTTTTCCAGAAATTTTTCCATTTCACCTAGGTTTTCAAATTTCTTGGCATTTAGTTCTTTGTAGGAATTTCTTACAATCCTTTGTACTTTCGTGGTATCAGTTGTAATCTCTCTTGTTTCATTTCAGATTGTGTATACGTGGGTCCTTTCCCTTTTTTTCTTGTTGAGTCTACTTAAAGGATTATCAATTTTGCTTATCTTTTCAAAGAACCAGCTCATGGGTTTATTGAACCTTAGTATTGTGTTTTAGTCTCTATGTTATTTAATTCCGTTCTGGTCTTTGTTAATTCCTTCCTTATACTTGCTCTGGGCTCTCTTTGTGGTTGTTCTTCAAATTCTTGTAGACATAGGGTTAGGTGTGTATTTGATATGTTTCTATCTTTTTTAGGTAGGTCTGTATCACTATGAACTTCCCTCTGAGGTCTGACTTCACTGTTTCTCATAAGTTGTGGGTTTTTGTGAGTTCATATTCATTTCTTTCCAGAAACTTTTTGATTTCTTCCCTGATTTTATTTTTGACCCTTTCATTGTTTAATGACATACTATTCAATATCCATGAGGTTGAGTGTTTTTGAGTTTTTTCCTTGAGGTTGTTTTCTAGTTTCAGTCCCTTTTGGTCAGAGAAAATTCCTGATATGATTTCAATTTTCTTGAATATTTGGAAGCTTGTTTTGTGTCCTATCATGTGGTCTATCTTTGAAAATATTCCAGAGAAGATGGAGGCAGAGGTAGACACACTGCACCTCCTCTCACAACCAGAACTGACGGAAAATCTAACGTTAAGGATGTCCGACACCAAGGAGATAAAAAATAAACATTCATCCAGACTGGTAGGAGGGGCAGAGAGGACTCGCATTGCCGTGTTGGGACCGGGACTGGCGGAGTGTGGGATGAACAGGGCAGGCAGTCTGACCACTAGCAGACCCTGCCGCCCCACATTTGCGCAGATAAACCGAAAGGGCCAGACTCAGAGTGGGGAGTATGGGGCAGGCAGAACGGCAGGTAGCAGACCCCATGGCCCCACATTCGTGCAGAGATAAACCGGGACGAATGGCGAGGAAGTGAAGCAGACCATGCAACCCAGGGCTCCAGTGTGGGGGAAATAAAGCCTCAAATCTCTGATTGAAAAAGCCCCTGGGGGTTGAGGCGGGAACAGGAGAAACTCCTAGCCTCACAGGAGAGGTTGTTGGAGAGACCCACAGGGGCCTAGAGTGTGCACAAGCCCACCCACTCAGGAACCAGCACCGGCGGGGCCCAAGTTGATTGTGGGCAGCAGAGGGAGTGACTAAAATCCGGTGGAGAGTGGAGGGGGCACCATTGCTCCCTCTCGGCCCCTCCCCCACATACAGCATCACAGCTCAGGATAACGACTCAGCGACCAGCGTTACCACACCTGGGGAACATGTAAGGCTCCTCCCCTTTAAGTAACAGAGGCACCAAGACAAAAAAGGAAAATGGCCCAAATGACAGAACACTTCAAAGCTCCAGAAATAATTCAACTAAGCAGGGAACAGATAGCCAACCTATCAGATTTACAGTTCAAAATGCTGGTAATAAGGACGCTCACAGAATTGGTTGAATTTGGTTGAAAACTAGATGAAAAAATGAAGGCTATGCTAAGAGAAACAAAGGAAAATGTACAGGGGATCAATAGTGATGCGAAGGAAACTGGGACTCAAATCAACAGTGTGGACCAGAAGGAAGAAGGAACATCCAACCAGAAAAACAATGAAGAAACAAGAATTCAAAAAAATGAGGAGAAGCTTAGGAACCTCCAGGATATCTTGAAATGTTCCAACATCCGAATTATAGGGGTGCCAGAAGGAGAAGAGGAAGAACAAAAAATTGAAAACTTATTTGAAGAAATAATGAAGGAGGACTTCCCTAATGTGGCAAAGGAAATAGACTTCCAGGAAGTCCAGGAAGCTCAGAGAGTCCCAAAGAAACTGGACCCAAGGAGGAACACACCAAGGCACATCGTCATTACATTACCTAAGATTAAAGAGAAGGAGAGAATCTTAGAAGCAGCAAGAGAAAAGGACACAGTTACCTACAAAGGACTTCCCATAAGACAGTCAGCTGATTTCTTAAGAGACCTTGCAGGCAAGAAGGGGCTGGAAAGAAGTATTCCAAGTCATGAAAGGCAAGGACCTACATCCAAGATTACTGTATCCAGCAAAGCTATCATTTAGAATGGAAGGGCAGATAAAGTGCTTCTCAGATAAGGTCAAGTTTAGGGAGTTCATCATCACCAAGCCCTTATTCTATGAAATAAGGGACTTATCTAAGAAAAAGAAGATAAAAAATATGAACAGTAAAAATGACAGCAAACTCACAGTTATTAACGACCACACCTAAAACAAAATCAAGAGCAAACTAGGCAAACAACTAGAACAGGAACAGAACCATAGAGATGGTGATCACATGGAGGGTTGTCAATAGGGGAGCGAGAGGGGGAGAGTGGGGGGAAAGGTACAGGGAATAAGTAGCATAAATGATAGGTGGAAAATAGACAGGGGGAGGGTAAGAATAGTGTAGGAAATGAAGAATCCAAAGAACTTATAAGTATGACCCATGGACATGAAGTATAGGGGGGGAATGTGGGAGGGAGGGGGTGGGCAGGATGGAGTGGAGTGAAGGGGGGAAAATGGGACAACTGTAATACCATAATCAATAAATAAATTTTAAAAATAAAAATAAATAAATAAATAAAAAGAAAATATTCCAAGTGAATTTGAAAAGAATGTTTATTTGGCTTCTTTGGAATCAAAGTCTCTGTATATAGGAGTTTAGTTTGATTGATCGAGGACATTGTTCAACATCACAATATCTTTGTTGATATTTTATTTGGATGATCTATCCATTTTTGACAGTGGGGTTTTGAAATCCCCTACTATAATTTTGCTGCTGTCAATATCTGTCTTGAAGTCCTCCAAGATTTTCTTTATGTATTTTGGTGCTCCTGTGTTGGGTGCATATATATTTACAATGTTTATGTCTTCCTGATGAATTCTTCCCTTGAGTATTATGAAGCGACCTTCTGGGTCTTGCTTTATGGCCCTTCTTTTGAAGTCTATTTTGTGTGATATTAATATTGCTTCCTTTTTTTCCTGCTCATTTGCTTGAATATTTGTTTCAGCCCTTCATTTTCAGTCTGTGTAGGTCTTTTGCTCTGAGTGGGTTCTCCTATAGGCAGCATATGTGTGGGTCATGCTTTCTTATGCATTCAGCTATTCTATGTCTTTTGATTGGATCATTTCATCTGTTTACATGTAAAGTTATTATTGATAGGTGCTTATTCATTGCCATTTCTTTGTACTTTGTTCCTCTCTCTCACACTCTTTTCCTGCCTTTTCTTAAATCAGACCCTTTAGCATCTCTTGTGGAGCTGTTTTGGTGAAGGTATATTCTTTTAGACTTCTTTTATCTGGGAAGCTCCTTATTTGCCCTTCCATTTAAATTGAGGGCCTTGCTGGGTAAAGTAGTCTTGGTTTCTTGCCTTTGGTTGTCATTACTTGGAATATTTCTTGCCATTCTCTTCTGGTTTGGCATGTTTCTATTGAGAAATAACTTGCTAGTCTTATCAGGGCTCCCTTGTATGTTATTTCCCATTTCTTCCTTGCTGCTTTTAATATTCTTTCTTTGTCTTGGAATTTTCCCATTTTAATTATTATGTGTCTTGAAGTGGTCTTCTTTGGGTTTGTCTTGATTGGGAGTCTGTGTTTCCTGGATTTGTGTGACTTTTTCTCTCATCAAGTTAAGGAAGTTTTCCATCATTACTTTTTCAAAGAGTTTTTTTATCCCTTGCTGTTCTTATTCTCCTTTTGGTATCCCTATTGTATAGATATTCTTATGTTTCATGTCTTGCAGCTGCCTTTGTATGTGTTCATTCTTTCTGCATCTCTTTTCCTTTTCTTGCTCTATCTTGGTGTTTTTTTTTTCTACCTTGTCCTCTAGCTCACTGATTTGATTGTCTTCTTCATGCAATCTGTTTGTAATTTCTTCTAGTGTTTTTTTTTTATTTCCAAGATTTTATTGTTCATTTTCTTCCTGGGTTTTTTTCATTGTTTCTATTTCATTTTTTATGCCAATGTAGTTCTCACTCAGTGCCTTGTAGTTGTCTGTGAGTTCCTTGAGCATCTTTATAACCATTACTTTGAATTCTATATTTGATAGTTTGGTTACCTGCCTTTTATTTAGCTCCTTTAGTGTGGAGTCTTCCATTCCTTTTGATTTAATGTTCTTTTCTTTGTCTCCCAATTTTAAGTGACTCTTTTTGTTTGTTTCTGCTTTCCTGATGTTTTGCTTTGCTAGCTGTCTTTGTGGTATGAACTTCTATGGCAGAAATTCTATGGGGTTCAGTGGTGTGGTCTCTTGGATCTCCTTGTCTGGACACTCTAGGTTTGCCCTTTCTTCTGTTTGTGTGGGGTCTCTTGTTGTAGTTGGGATTTTCCCTTTTGGTGGTTCTTTTGTTGGATCTTTCTCTCCTCCATCAAGTATAATAATGTTTGCAGCTCCCACCTATTGTATGTGATCAGTGGCAGGGGGTAGGCAAAATGGATTAAGACAGGAGGAGAATATTTTATGGTATTTAAAGTACCGACAAGTAGAGAAGAGATAGGTGATTCTTTGGATAAGTATAGCATTAACTGTGGTATTTCACACAACTAGCCACTTTTTATGAAAGGTGAAAAAGAGATTAGACTCTTGCTAGAGGGTAGGATGATTGTGAGGTAAATCTAGAAAACTGAGCACTTGTGAAAGGTTAGATGATGAGATATAGTTAGAGTAAAGGATAGAAAGTAGGTGTAGTGTGAGAGAGAACACAGTTAACCAGAACAATAATGATGCTCAGGATTAAAGTGAAGTGGGGTAAGATCATGGAGGGTTGCCGTGTAGTATGTAAAATTGCATGGAACAGCAATTATTTACAATAGAACTGGAACAACAATCATATGACAAGAAATATATGATTTGGATAACCACAATAGAAAGTACACAATCAAGAATTGTATGTTATTAGAACACGGGTGAAGTGAAAGAAGGAAAATTAAAATGCAGTAAAGAGAGAATAAGGAAAACCAGTGGAACAATGCAATTAAACAGAGAAATAAAACAAAGAAAACTAAACATAAGGAAGAGAAATAAAAATACTAATAAAATAAAAGTGGCAAAAATAATGAAATAATAACACAAATAAAAATAAAATCCAGCTCTATGGGATAGCACAGTGACATTTATCTCAGTTTCTCAGTTTTTGTGGTTAGGTTTGTGCTCCCCCTTTGGATCTGTCTCTGGACCCTTCCTAACTCCACATCTTATTGTCTTACTTGGGGTAAGAAAAAAAGGGGAGAGAAAAGAGGGAAAAAAAATAAGCCTCATGGTGACTTTAAACCTGTTGAGTGAGTTTTGCTGGTTTTCCTGGAAACCACAGGAAGAGGGAGGTTGGGCTTCACTTTTCTCCCTTCCTATGGTTTTGAGAGGGTGGGGACCAGGTCTGGGCTGCAATATTCAGTTTCCCGGCCTCCAGCCTATGTCCTCTGTGAGTTGCCAGGCTCAAATCAGACACTCAGCTGTGCACAGTGTGGGTCAGCCTCTGGGCACACAGCATGAGATAAGCTGGTCACTTGGTTCTACTCAGCCACTCAGTCTTGGGTGTGCAGCATGAGACGGTAACATAGTGCAGCCAAGGTGGGCCACAAACAGGGATTAGTAATGGGGTCCAGAACTCAGGATATCCAGGAAATATTAGAAAAAAATATATAGGATGTTCTCACCCCCACAATTCTGAGCTGGGGAATGGGACACATGGAGCAGGGCCATTGAGAGCTGTTTTGCATAGCAACAGCTTTGTAGCTAACCTCTGGCATGGTAATTTAACATATCTATAACCTTTAACTGGTTTCATGGATATGTTAAATAGCTGTGGCCATGCTTTGAGCCAGGGAGATGGGAGTGACTTCAACCCATGGTGTAACTGGGAGGCAACTCCCTCTGGTTATAGCACCTGTGTGAGAGCTTGCAAATGATTGGCTCCATGCTATAGGGCCATGCCTGCCCTGACTTACAATGGCAGCCCTGTAAAGCTAGAAGAATATGGGAATGCTGGCAGGTGTAACTGATTGTGGGAGGAGTCAGAAGTAGGGGTGCAGAGGAAGATTGTTGCTGGGATTTAAACCCAGGCATGGCAGCCATGCTGGGTTTTTTGGGACCACACAGCTTTGGCGAAAGTTGGGATCATGCAGCTTTGGGGTTCTCCCTTTTTCCATGTGGCTTAGGAAGCAGGAGAGACCTTGCTGGGAAGAAAAGGTGTGAAAGGACTCTTGCTGGTGGGCCATGAGAAGGTGCCACATGGTTCTGGATTAACTGGAGATCACAGTGGTGACACAGCTGATCGTGCCAGAACTGAAGGGCTGCCTGAACCTTGGACTTCTAATTCTTTTCCTGAGATAATGGTACCCCATACTGGACAGAGGGAGAAGGAAGGACTGTGTACATTTGTGGGTACTGTAAATGACTTTAGCATTTTAATGAAGACATTAAGTCATTACTTTAGGTCTGTATAACTCTTTGAATAAATAATTCCTTTCCTTTTCACCAATCTCTAGCATTGAGAGACGTCTTTACCTTGCAGTGGTCAAGGTGAACCTTGATTCACCTTGGGGCAGTATGGGGCAGGGGGGGCCCGGGAGAAGAAAGAGGGGGTCCATTCGGTAACAGTATATTGTTCACTCCCCCACCCAGTCTGTTCTGTAACAAGACAAGCTCTGGCATGTGGTTGCGCTCGATCACTCAGTCTCTGGGCACATGCAGCTCAAATCACCCTTGGGGCGAGCCAGCCACCGCTTGAGAGTTCCTTACAAAGCAGCTGCCTGCCATTCTTAACAAATGCTCACCTTTTCATACAGCCCAACTTTCCAACCAGTCTGGAGACTATCCGAGTCAGGGTCTGACATGGCCCTACTCCTTCCTTCTCCAGGTTAACACCTGGCACCTCAATTTCTCTGGTGTTGGTGTCCACAGTCCCAGTGGATGTGTACTGCCTCTGTGTGTCTCCCACTTTATCTCTATTCCCCCCAATGACTTCCAGCATCTAGGCCCCTCCTGGTGCTGGGTGATTTAACTCCCTGTATTCTGCGGCAGGGGTTGGGCCAGGGACCACAGCAGCCTTGGTCCCCATGCAGATCCCAGGGACTGTACTGCCCTGCACAATCTCCTCACTGTCTGTTTTTCAATGTCCTCTGCAATTTTTGGCCTCCAAACTTCATATAAGCTGGGATTCCATTGGCTGTTCACTCTGTTCCTCAGAAGATCAGCTAGGTGTTCTAGCTGAGCACAGGGAGAACTGGTTTCTGCTCCCACCTACCTTGCCACCATCTTTCTAATTCTTACTGTATTTTTTCATTGCCATTTATCTACCCTATACCTTCTTCCATCTCCACCAACCCTGCCCCCTGCAAACACCACAGTGTTGTTCATGTCCATGAGTTCATTCTCTTTCTTCTTGTTTGCTAGATCCCTCCACGCCCCCCAACAAACCCCAGAACTGTCAGCCAGCTCTATGTCTATGACTTTGTCTCTATATTGTTTCTTAGTTCACTTTGTTCATTAGATTCCACATATGAGTGAAATCATATTGTATTTGTCTTTCCCTGACTGGCTTATTTCACTTAGCATAATGTTCTTCAGGTCCATCCATACTGTCACGAAGGTAAAATTTCCTTCTTTTTTTACAGCTGAGTAGTAAGTGTATTGTGTAAGTGTATCATAGCTGTTGTATCCACTTATCTACTTCACACTTGGGCTGCTTCAAAGTTTTGGCTATTGTAAATAATTCTACAATAAACATAAGGGTGCATATATTCTTTTGAATTAGTTTTTTAGTGTTCTTCTATAAATTCCCAGAAATGGAATCACTGTGTCATAAGGCAGTTCCATATTTAATTTTTTCAGGTACCTCCATGCTGCTTTTCACACTGGCTGTCTCAATCTGCATATCTATTAGCAGTGCACACGTCTTCCCCTTTCTCTACATCTTTGCCAACACTTGTGGGTTGATTTATTAATGATAGCCATTCTGGCACCTGTGAGGTGATATTTCATTGTGATTTTAAGTTGCATTTTCTCTGATGATTAGTGAGGTTGAACATCTTTTCATGTGTGTATTGGCCATCTGTATGTTCTCTTTGGAGAAATATCAATTCAGAACTTTTGTCAATTTTTTAATTGGGTTGTTTGGGTTTTTGGTCTTGCAATTTAAAAGTTCTATATAAATTGTGAATAGTAATCTCTTATCAGATTTATCAGCAAATATCTCAATGTGAGGACTTTCAATGGGTTGTATATTTATTGTGTTGATGGTTTCCTTTGCTGTGAAAAAACTTTTTACTTTGATATAGTCCCATTTGTTTATTTTTTCTTTTGTGTCCCTTGCCCAAGAAGATATATCACAAAAGAATGTTGGTATGAGAAGTGCTCGAGATTTTACTGCCTATGTTTTCTTCTAGGATTTTTATGTTTCAAGTCTAACATTTGTCTTTAATCCATTTTAAATTTATTCTTGTGTGTGGAGTAAGAAGGCGTTCTACTTTCATTTTTTGCACTCATTTGTCCAATTTTCCCAACACCATTTATTAAATACAGTATCTTTAGCCCATTGTATATTTTTGCCTCCTTTGTCAAATATTACTTGACTATAAAGATGTGGGTTTATTTCTGGGCTCTGTTCTTTTCCATTGATCTATATATTTCTTTTTATGTCAGTACCGTACTGTTTTGATTACTATGGCATTATAGTATAGTTTGATATTAGATAGAGTGATTCCTCCAACTTTGTTCCACAGATTTTGGATTGTTGGTCCTCATTTTCATTTGTTTCAAGGTATTTTTTGATTTCTTCCTTCATCTCATTTTTAACCCATCCATTGTTTAGTAATATGTTATTTACCTTCCATGTTTTTGTGTGTTTTCCAGTCATCTTCTTGTGGTTGATTTCTAGTTTCTTAGTTTTATGGTCAGAGAAGATGCTTGGTATGATTTCAGTCTCCTTAGATTTTTTGAGACTTTTTTCATGTCCTAACATGTGCTCTGTTCTAGAAAACTGTTCCATGTGCTCTTGAAAAGAAGGTATATTCTTCTGTTTTGGGTTAAAATGATCTGTAGATATCAATTAAATCCATTTGATCTAGAGTGTCATTTAATGCCGCAGTCTCCTTGTTGATTTTTTGTTGGAAAGTTCTACCCACTGACGCCATTAGTGTGTTAGAAACCCCTAGTATGACTGCATTTCTCTCTCTCCCTTTATGCGTATCAAAATTTGCTTTACAAATTCATGTGTTCCTATGTTAGGTCCATAGATGTTACTAGGGTTTTACCCTCTTGTTGAATTGTTCCTTTTACCATTATGTAGTGTCCTTTTTTCTCTTACTATAGCATTGGTTTTAAAGTCTATTTTATCAGATATAAGTATTGCTACCCCAACTTTTTTCCCTATCCATTTTCATGAAATATCTTTTTTAAAGCTCATCTACTAGGTGTTAATTTTTATTTAGTATCCTTTCTTTCTTTTCTCTTCTTGGATTTTTTAAAAATTATTTTTCAAGTACAGCTGTCGCCATTTCCTTCCCACCACTCCCTTTCCCCACCCTTATAGTTTTGTCTGGGTTTATCTTTCCTTCTGAGGTAGATATCTTGAAGACAACATATACATGGGTCTTGTTTTCTTATCTATTCAGCTGCTTTGTCTTTTATTTGGAGCATTTAAGCCATTTACATTTAAAGTGATTATCAATATATATGTATTTATTGTTATTTTATTTTTTTAACTTTTTTCCTCTTCTCCTCCTTGTTCTTCTTCAAATAAGTCCTTTAACATTTGTTTTAACACTGGTTTGGTAGTAACAAACTCCTTTATCTTTTTCTTGTTGGAAGCTCTTATTTCTCCCTCAATTTTAAATGATAGCCCTGCTGGGTAAAGTACTTGGTTGTAGGTCCTTGTTTTTCACAATTTTGAATATTTCACGCTAAATTCTTCTGGCCTGAAATGTTTGTTTTGAGAAATTAGATATGACAATCTCATGAGAGCTCTCCTGTAGGTAACTAACTGCCTTTTTCTTGTGGCTTTTAAGGTTCTCTTCTTGTCTTTAATCCCTGCTATTTTAATTATGGTGTGTCTCTGTGTGGACATCATTGTGTCCATCTTGTCTGGGGCTCTGTGCTTCCTGGACTTCTGTGTCTTTTTACTTCATCAGGTTAGAAAAATTTTCAGTTTTTATTTCTTTAAATATATTCTCAATTCTTTGTTCTCTTTCTTCTCCTTCTGTTACCTTTATGATGCAGATGTTGTTATGCTTCATGTTCTCCCAAAGGTCCCGTATTCTCATTTTTTTAAATTATTTTTGTATTTTTGCTAGTCTCATTGAATGTTTTTTTAAACCTTGTCTTCCAAACTCTGCCTATCTTACCTACTATTTATTCCTTTTAGTGCATTATTTATTTCAGATATTGCATACTTTATTTCTGACTGGTCATTTTTTATGGTTTCTATGTCTTTTTTTTTCCCATGCTGTTGAACATCCTTATAATCATTACTTTCATCTTTATATCTGATGAATTGCTTGTCCCAATTTCATTTAACTCATCTTCTGGAGAATTTTCATTCTTTCATTTGGGGTTTGTTTCTTTGTCTTCCCATTTTGGCTGCCTCTTTGTGTTTGTTTCTATGTATTAGGTAGATGTGCAAAAACTCTGGTGCAGACCTAGGTCAGCCCCTGCCTATGATTGGCCCAGGGCAGCCTGTTTGTAGCTATCAGCAATCCACAGCTTACAGTTCATTCTGCTGGGTCTGGTTGCCTTGTTAACAGACCAAGCTTCACACCACTGCTGTATTTTATCAGCACCAGTTGCAGGGGTTGGTCAGCAAAAGTCTAAAGGCACCAAGGCACCTTGGTGGCTGCACACTGCCTGATAGGCTTAGTCACTGAAAGATCTGGCTATACTCCTCGGCAGGACTTAAGCTCCACAGGGTGGGTCAAGAAGGATTCCTGAAGGTGGAGCTATTGCTTCCCCCAGACTAATGCTATTTGGAGGGGAGTGCTCTGTCCTAGATAGATGGCTTCTGCAGAATGAGGGGATGACTGACAACAGGGATCTTGGAGGCTGACCCTCTCTCCCCAGAGCCACAAATTCAAGACTCTCCTCACATGGATCTAGTCTAATTTTCCCTTCCTCAGCCAGATCCCAAGGTAAGTGGCTGCATGTAAAAGTTTGTGCATTGATCCTTTAAGAGGTTGGCTGTGTCTCTAACTGTCTCTCCCTGGTAGACAGAAACCCTGGTGCTTTTCTTGGCTGGATGTTATGTGGGAGACTTTCCCAGTTCTGCTGCTCTAGGTTAGGGAGCTTGGCTTGGGATTTAGAACCCCACTTCTCAGGGGACCTCCCTACAACTGAGATATGCCTCTGGAACTTCAGCTGCTGCCCATGGGAGCTCTGCCAGTCCTCTCATGTCTCTACCCTTTCTACCCATCTCTATGAGGCTTCTTCTGTAAGTCCTCAGCCATCAGACTTCTCTCCAACTAGTCTTCAATTGGTTATTCATGATGATATTTCTATAATTTAGTTGTAATTCCAATTTGGTCCTTGGAGGAGGTTAGTATAGCTTCCACATAATCTGACACTATCTTCAGTCTCCTGGATTATCTTAATTATTGCACATTCATCCTGACTATAGTTAGGAATAGTACTTTATAACATGATAAGTCCTTTTTCATTAAGTTATTTTGTAGACTGGAGCAACCATTGTTTTACCATGAAAATAATGTTTTCATAGAGCTATATTGATGTTTAACTCACCTGTCAGCATTGAGAGACTATGGAAAATAGTTTCTTCCCAGACTGTACAGTTTTACCTAGATTATAGACTTTATTTAGCAAGGGGTTTCAGAGAGACAGGGAGAGGATGTTGGGACCCATTCAAGCCTTTTATCATGTCAGTTTTCTATTTTTATTAATCTACTCTACAATTATTTCCTGAAGGCTGTCTGTGCCAGGCACTGTTATAAGTACTGGATGGAGATAGAGCACTAGACAAGGTGAAGTTTCTGCAATGTGGCAATGGCATTCTATTGTCTAGTGTGTGTACTGAAGACATTAACAAATGTAAATAAGTAAAATATTATATATGTACATACAATTTCAAATAGTGATAAGTGGGGAGAATCAATATGGTGGCGTAGGTAGACACACTGCGCCTCCTTGCACAACCAGAACTGACAGAAAATTGAATGGCAAGGAAGCCCGACACCAAGTAGATAAAAAAGAAACATACATCCAGACTGGCAGGAGGGGCAGAGACGGGCACCAGGACGGAGAGGACTCGCCTGGCCGTGGGGGGAACAAGACTGGTGGAGTGTGGGACGAACGGGGCAGGCAGTTTGATCACTAGTAGACCCTGCGGACCCACCTTCACACACAGATAAACCGAGAGGGCTGGACTCAGAGTGGTGGAGAATGGCGCAGGCAGTGTGGCGGGTAGCACCCCGAGGCCCCACACTCGCACACTGAGAAACCGGGACTAACGGGGAACGAAGCAGACCAAAAACCCAGGGCTCCAGCAGGGGGAAATAAAGCCTCAAACCTCTAATTGAAAATGCCTGTGGGGGTTGGGGCAGCAGCAGGAGAGACTCCCAGACTCACAGGAGAGGTCATTGGAAAGACCCACAGGGGCCTGGGGCGTGCACAGGCCCACCCACTCGGGAATCAGCACAGAGGAGCCCAGTTTGATTGTAGGTAGTGGAGTGAAAGACTGAAATCTGGTGGAGAGGGGAGCGGGCACCATAGCTCCCTCTCGGCCCCTCCCCCACGTACAGCATCACAGCACAGTGACCAGCATTACCCCGCCCCCAGTGAACACCTAAGGCTCCGCCCCTTAAAGTAACAGAGGCGCCAAGACAAAAAAAGAAAAATGGCCCAAATGACAGAACACTTCAAAGCTCAAGAAAAAATACAACTAAGCGAGGAAGAGATAGCCAACCTATCGGATGCACAGTACAAAACACTGGTTATTAAGACGCTCACAGAATTGGTTGAATTTGTTTGAAAACTAGATGAAAAAATGAAGCCTATGCTAAGGGAAACAAAGGAAAATGTACAGGGAACCAATAGTGATGTGAAGGAAACTGGGACTCAAATCAATGGTGTAGACCAGAAGGAAGAAAGAAACATCCAACCAGAAAAGAATGAAGAAATAAGAATTCGGAAAAATGAGGAGAGGCTTAGGAACCTCCAGGACATCTTGAAACGTTCCAACATCCGAATTATAGGGGTGCCAGAAGGAGAAGAGGAAGAGCTAGAAATTTAAAACTTATTTGAAGAAATAATAAAGGAGAACTCCCCTAATCTGGCAAAGGAAATAGACTTCCAGGAAGTCCAGGAAGCTCAGAGAGTCCCAAAGAAGCTGGACCCAAGGAGGAACACACCAAGGCACATCATAATTACATTCCCCAAGATTAAAGAGAAGGAGAGAATCTTAGAAGCAGCAAGAGAAAAGGACACAGTTACCTACAAAGGACTTCCCATAAGACTGTCAGCTGATTTCTTAAGAGACCTTGCAGGCAAGAAGGGGCTGGAAAGAAGTATTCCAAGTCATGAAAGGCAAGGACGTACATCCAAGATTACTGTATCCAGCAAAGCTATCATTTAGAATGGAAGGGCAGATAAAGTGCTTCTCAGATAAGGTCAAGTTTAGGGAGTTCATCATCACCAAGCCCTTATTCTATGAAATGTTAAAGGGACTTATCTAAGAAAAAGAAGATAAAAAATATGAACAGTAAAAATGACAGCAAACTCACAGTTATTAACGACCACACCTAAAACAAAATCAAGAGCAAACTAGGCAAACAACTAGAACAGGAACAGAACCATAGAGATGGAGCTCACATGGAGGGTTTATCAACAGGGGAGTGGGAGGGGGAGAGGGTTGGAAAGGTACAGAGAATAAGTAGCATAAAGGATAGGTGGAAAATAGACAGGGGGAGGGTAAGAATAGTGTAGGAAATGTACAAGCCAAAGAACTTATAAGTATGACCCATGGACATAAACTATGGGGGGGAATGTGGGAGGGAAGGGGTGAGCAGGATGGATGTGAGTGAAGAGGCGGAAATGGGACAACTCTAATAGCATAATCAATAAATATGTCAAAAAATTGAAAAAAAAGAACCAGCAAACATATCTTTTGGTGAGGATTAAAAAATTATTTGACATAAAAAAAACAAATAGTGATAAGTGCAATGAAGGAAAGAAGTTGGCTAATGGCATGGAAAGTTCCCTGGGATTGAGGGCAAGGCTATACTGTTATACTTAGAGATATCCAATACGAAGTAATTGTAGGAAATTTTAAGCAGGTGAATCACCTTATCTGAATAATGGATTGAAAATGATCACTCTGCTACACACACAATGGTATATAACGTGGCAAGAGTGAATGCAAGGAGATTAGAGTGCAGGTTTTTGTGATAATTTAAGCCCAAGGTCATCACGCTCCGCCTAAGATTTTAGCAATGTAGGGGTGAGAAGTGGGCGAATCTGTCAATGTCATGAATTCTAGAGGCATAAACAACAGGATATGATGAGTTGGATATGGAATGGGAGGAAAAGAGAAGAGGTGCCTGTGTTTCTGTTTTGAACAACTGGGAAGATGTTGAGGACATTTACCAAAATGAGAACAGTGGAAGGAGGAGCAAATTTGGGAAGGAGATAAAAAATACTAGTTTGGTCATATTTAATTTGAGATGCCTATAATAAAATATAGATGCTGGATTGGCATCATGACTTTGAAACCCAGGGGAGAGAAGTCTGAGCTGAAGGTGTACATTCGTGATTCATCAATATATAGAGGGGATTTCAAGCCATGGACCTGAATGAGATACTTTGGCAATGAATGTACAAGAAATTAAAGAAGAAATCTGAAGTAGAAGCCCTGAGGCAATCTAAACATGAGTGGTCAGGGAAATAAGGAGGAAACAGAAGATACTAAGAAAGAGCAGCCTGGAAGGTAGGAGGACAAACCTGGTTAGTACAGTTCTCAGAAATCTACATGAAAGAAGTGAATTTAGAGGAAGGACTGGTCTACTCTTTCAAGTCACACTAACTAGTGATGCAGAAAGGCCTGTCCTGAGCAAGTGTGATATAAAGAATAGAATGCTGGTTTGCAGAGCAGGAAACTTGAGTTTTAGGAATTAACTGGAACTAACTCCATCACCACAGTAGTAATAATCTATTTTTCCTTATGTAGTATGTTTTAGGCATTGGCCTAAGTGTTTGAACACACCATCTCAGTGAATCATCAAAGCAATGATATGAGGTATATGATATTATTATTCCCATTTTATAGATGGGGGAGTTCAGGGTCATAGAAATAAAATCATTTGCTCAATGTCACACAGTGTCACCTAGGATGAATGATTTTCCTTTTTTGAGCCTTGGTTTCCCTCATGTGTAAAATGTTTGAGTGGATTAGTTTAAATTCTGTTCAGCAACAGGACTTTCATCTCAAACCATAGCAGATGCAGCAATTCAATACATAAAACAGTAGAGTTGCACTGTTTCAAACTTTCTGGAGGTCTGTAGTTTCATACCCTTGGCTTCTGCCCGTCCTGTACTCTCTGTCCTGTAATTTGCAAACCACTGAACTGGATAGATTCTATGTGTTGTTTAGCGTTTAAAACCTCTGAATTTGGATACTTAACTGCCCCCACCATTATAACTAAGCATTGGCATTACAGGGATATTGGTCAGTGTTAGGAGATCTTCTGTGCTGTGGACCACATACCAGAGAGATATCAATGCATGTGGGGTGAAGTCATGGCCACTTGCCCTTCAGTAAACTGGCCATGATGTAAATTCCTCACTGCCTCCATTTTGAAGTAAATATCTGGATAAATAAGGCCCAACACTGTATCTTGAAAAATTAGGTGTTCACTAAATGCTTTATTTAAAAATAATTAATTAAGTAGTCTTTATTTTCCTTTTAGCAAAGGCTTTCTCTACATCTTCTATTAAAAGTTAGACTTGCCCCTCTCTATGTGTTCCCTGTACCCTCTCCTAATTCTCACTACAGATTTTTTATTGCCACATTAGGTGGTTATTTTTCATCTGGTTACACATCTCTCTCTTCTACTAGATGGAAACACATTCAACTTTCTGACCTTGGCAGTAGCACAGGATCTGTCCAATGTGCTTATTCAATACACACTGAATAATAAGAGACTCTCCACTTTGGGAGACGGTGGCTTTAAGAAAGGGAAAATATTATTTTGCAGACCTCAAGGGAATTTGGTGCCTCCTGTTTGTTTGGTGTTCATTGGAACCCTTTGTCTCTTGGAACTTGCTTTGTACAATGATATAAGTTTGTAATTATTGGAGCCTATTAGCATGCCATAAACAAGGAGGAGTATGTATATTCCACTTCTCCCAATATGATAAGGCTGCTATGTGACACTTAGAAGAGAAAAATTTTGAATTTGATTTTCTAACTCCAATTCTGCTAATGGAAATGAAATATAGTCAGGCAAATACAGTCAACAGCATGCAAAGGGAGAAGATTGACATTTGTTGTAATGTGCTGCATGGGTCAGGGCAGGGCAACAATTTAATTCTTGTCAGTGCAGAGACGTTTTGTAACTGGGAATGTAAAATACTCACTGCAAATAGAAAGTAAGGCCAAGTCTGAGGATTTTGACCTGTTGGTCACAATGGAAACCTTGGATGAAGGTACATTTTTCTCTTCAAATGGAGTAGAATGGAGGAGCAGGAAAAAAGAGTCTCCGTGTCTTACCAACCTAGGTTTGAAATTCATTTCCGTGCATTATGAACAGTTGTTGAGCGTAGGTCCTTTTGACTTGGTGTTTCAGGATTAGTATGGTATAATCCCAGCAGTGGAATTACTGGGTCAAAAGGCAGTTCCATTTTTGGTTTCCTGAGGAAATTCCATACTGTTTTCCACAGTGGCTGTACCAGTCTGCAATCCCACCAACAGTGCACTAAGGTTCCCTTTTCTCCACAACCTCTCCAACACTTTTTGTTTGTTGATTTGTTTATGATGGTCATTCAGACCAGTGTGAAGAGGTATCTCACTTTGGTTTTCATTTGCATCTTTTTGATGGCTAGTGATGCTGAGCATCCTTTCATATGCTTCTCAGCCCTCTGTATGTGCTTTTTGGAGAAGTGTCTGTTCAGGTCCTTTGCCCATTTAAAAATATATATATTTATTGATTATGCTATTACAGTTCTCCCATTTCCTGCCCCCCTCACTCCACTCCATCCTGCCCACCCCCTACCTCCCACATTCCCCTCTATAGTTCATGTCCATGGGTCATACTTATAAGTTCTTTGGCTTGTACATTTCCTACACTATTCTTACCCTCCCCCTGTCTATTTTCCACCTATCATCTATGCTACTTATTCTCTGTACCTTTCCCCCCTCCTCCTCCCACTCCCCTATTGACAACCCTCCATGTGATCTCCATCTCTATGGTTCTGTCCCTGTTCTAGTTGTTTGCCTAGTTTGCTCTTGTTTTTGTTTTAGGTGTGGTCGTTAATAACCGTGAGTTTGCTGTCATTTTTACTGATTCCTGAAAATAATGAAGGCCATATATGAAAGACCTACAGCCAACATCTTACTCAATAGGGAAAAACTTAGAACTTTCCTACTAAGATCAAGAACAAGACAAGGATGTCCGCTTTCACCACTCCTATTCACCACTGTATTGGAAATCCTAGCCACAGAAATCACACAAAAAATGTAATAAAACACATCTCAATTGGAAAGGAGGAAACAAAACTGTCATTGATTACAGATAACATGATAATATACATAGAAAATCCTAGACTCCACCAAAAAACAACTTGCACTAATAAGTGAATCTGGCAAAACAGCATGATACAAAGTCAATATTCAGAAATAAAAGGCATTTTTGTGCATCAATAATGAAATATCCGAAAGAAAAATCAGGAAAAAATACCTTTTGATATAGCAACAACAAGAAAAATATAGTACCTAGGAATAATCCATTCCAAGGTGATAAAAGACCTGTACTTATAAAACTATACAAGATTAAAGAATGAAATTAAGGAACATACAAATAAATGGAAGCATGTACCATGTTCATGGATTGGAAGAATTAATGCTATCAACATGTCAATATTAACCAAGGTAACTTATAAATTCAATGCAATCCCTATTAAAGTACCGATGACATAATTCATAGACATAGAAAAAACATTTCAGAAATTCACATGGAAGCATAAACAACCCCAAATAGCTGCAGAAATTTTGAGAAAGAAGAACAAAGTAGGATGGATCACAATACCTGATATAAAACTGTATTACAAGGCCACTATAATCAAAACAGCCTGGTACTGGCATAAAAACAGACACATAAACCAATGGAACAGAACAGAGAGCCCAGAAATAAACCCAAGTCTCTATGGACAATTGATATTTGACACAGAGTGAAGAAGCACAAAATGGAATAAAAATAGCCTCTTCAACAAATGGTGTTCGGAGATCTGGACAGCTACATGGAAAAAAATTAAACTCGATTGCCAATGTACACTATACACAAAAACAAATTCAAGGAACATAAAACACTTAAATACGTCATGACACCATAAAAGTCCTAGAGGAAAACATTGGCAGGAAAATCTCAGACATTACATGCAGCAACATCCTCAGACATGTCCCCTAAAGCAAGGGACATAAAGGAAAGAATAAACAAATGGGACCTCATCAAAATAAAAAGCTTCTGCATGGCTAAAGAAAACAGCTTTAAAATCAAAAGAGAACCAACAGTATGGGAAAACATATTTGCCAATGATAACTCAGACAAGGGCCTGATCTCCAAAATATATAAAGAACTCACACAACTCCACTCCAGGAAGACAAACAACCCAATTAAAAAATGGGCAAAGGACTTGAACAGACACTTCTCCAAAGAAGACCTACAGAGGGCCCAGAGACATATGAAAAGATGCTCAGCATGACTAGCCATCAGAGAGATGCAAATTAAAACCACAATGAGGTACCATCTCACATCAGTCAGAGTGGCCAACAGAAACAAATCCACAAACAAATGTTGGAGAGGATGGGGAGAAAAGGGAACCCTAGTGCCCTGTTGTTGGGAATGCAGACTGGTGAGGCCACTGTGGAAAACAGTATGGACTTTCCTGAGAAAACTGAAAATGGAACTGTCCTTTGACCCAGCAATTCTGCTGCTGGGATTATATCCTAAGAACCCTGAAACACCAATCCAAAAGAACCTATGCACCCCAATATTCATAGCAGCGCAATTTACAATAGCCTAGTACTGGAAGCAACCTAAGTGCCCATCAGCAAATGAGTGGATCTGAAAACCATGGTACATTTACACAATGGAATTCTATGCGGCAGAGAGAAAGAATGAGCTTCTGCCCTTTGCAACAGCATGGATGGAACTGGAGAGCATTGTACTAAGTGAAATAAGCCAGGCGGTGAGGGACAAATACCATATGATCTCACCTTTAACTGGAACATAATCAACAAAAGAAAAAAGCAAACAAAATATAATCAGAGTCATTGAAGTTAAGAACAATCTAACAATAACCAGAGGGGAGTGGGGAGGGGAAGGGGGGAGAGGGGATTACAAGAACTACTATAAAAAGACACATGGACAAAATCAAGGGGGAGGGTGGAGGCAAGGGAGAGACGTGGGTTTGGCTGGGGTGGTGTGGAGGGATGGGGAAAAATGCAGACAACTGTAATTGAATAAGAACAACAACAACAACAAAGAACTCACACGACTCTACTCCAGGAAGATAAATAACCCAATTAGAAAATGGGCAAAAGGCTTGAACAGACACTTCTCCAAGGAGGTCATACAGAGGGCCCAGAGGCATATGAAAAGATGCTCAGTATCTCTAGCCATCAGAGAGATCCTAATTAAAACCACAATGAGATACCACTTCACACAGGTCAGAATGCCAATCATAAACAAATCAACAAATAAGTGTTGGAGAGGATGCGGAGAAAAGGGAACCCTAGTGCACTGTTGGTGGGAATGTGGACTGGTGAGGCCACTGTGGAAACAGTATGGAATTTCCTCTGTAAACTGAAAATGGAACTGCCTTTTTATACACCAATGCCACTGCTGGGATTATATCAGAAGAGCCCTGAAACCCCAATGCAAAAGAACCTATGCACTGCAATATACATAGCAGCACAATTTACAATAGGCAAGTGCTGGAAGCACCCTAAGTCTCCATCAGTAAATGAGTACATTAAAAGACAATGGTGCATTGACACAGTGGAATACTATGCAGTAGTGAGAAAGAAAGAGCTGCTATCATTTGCAACAGCGTGGAGGAACTGGAGAGCATTATACTAAGTGAAATTTGCCAGGTGTTGAGTGCCAAATACCATATGATCTCACCCTTACCTGAAACATGATCAAAAACAACAACAAGAACCAAACAAAATATAATCAGAAACATTGAAATTAAGAAGAATCTTATAATAACCAGAGGGGAGGGGAGAGGTGACAATGGGGGGCAGGGTTTTCAGGAACTATTATAAAGGACACATGGACAAAACCACGGGGGAGGGTGGAAACAAGGGAGGGTGGTGTGCTTGGTTGGGATGAGTGTGAATGGTGGGGGAAAATGCAGACAAGCGTAATTGAACAGCAATGAAATAATTTTAAAAAGGAAAACAAAATAAAGAGAAAGACACAAGAAAGAAAGAAAATTATTATAAGCCAATATTCATGATGAACATTGATGCTAAAATCCTCAACAAAATATTAAATAAAATCCTCGACAAAGTATTAGCAAAAATCCTCAACAAAAAGATTATACAGAATGATCAAGGAGAGTTATCTTGGGGATGTAGGGTTTGTACAATGTTTGCAAATTGATGTGATTCATCACAGAAACAAAATGAAAAACAAGGTCACATGATCATATCAATACATGCAGGAAAAGTATTTGAAAAAACCCAACCACCCATTCATGATAAAAAATCTTAGAGAGGGAATAAAGGAAACATACTTCAACACAATTCAGGCCATATATGACATTTCTACATCCAACATCATACTCAATGGGCAAAAACTAAAAGCATTTTCTTTAAGACAGGAATAAGACAGGGATGTCTGCTTTCAGCACTTTTATTCAACTTAATTATGGAAGTCCTAGCCACAGCAATCAGAAGAGGAGAAGAAATAAAAGGAATCTGAAAAGAAAGAAAGAAGTAATGTGGCATTATTCACAGATGACATGATATTGTGCGTAGACTAAAGACTCTACCAAAAAACTACTAGACCTAATAAATGTGTTTGGCAGAGTAGCATGATACAAAATTAATACTCATAAATTGATGTCATTTCTATACACAAATAATAAGCTGTCTGAAAGAGAAACTAAGAAAAAAATTCCATTTACTATTATAACAAAAATTAAGGCACCTAGGAATACATTTAAATACAGAGGTAAAAGATCTGTACTCGGAAAACTATAGGCCACTGAAGAAAAAATTGAGGAAGATACAAATAAGTGGAAATATATACTGTGTTCATGAGTTGGAAGAACATCATTAATATGGCTATTCTACCCAAACAATTTATACATTCTATAAGCAATTTATATAATTCTTATTAAAATACCAATGACATACTTCACAGAGCTAGAACAACTACTCCAAAAATTTATATGGAACCGAAGAAGGTCCTAAATAGTCTTGTCAATCTTATAAAAGTAGAACAAAGCTGGAGGTATCAAAATGCCTGGTTTCAAACTATATATAAGGCCACTGTAATAAAAATATCCTGGTACTAGCATAAGATGAGACATATGGATCAACGGGAGAGAACAGAGAGCCCAGGAATAAACCCAAACCTGGATGAGTAATTGATATTTGACAAAGGAGTCAAGAGGATACAAGAGGGCAAAGACAGTTTCTTCAATAAATGGGTTTGAGAAAACTGGACTGGCACATGAATAAAAATGAAACAAGACCACCAACTTACACCATATACAAATATAAACTCAAAATGGATAAAACACTTCCATGTAAGTTGCAAAACCTTAGAAATCCTTGAAAAAAAGTAAGTAGTAAAATCTCAGGTATTCAATGTACAGATATTTTTGTTGATATAGCTTCTAAGGCACCAGAAACAAAGAAGAAAATAAATAGGACTACATCAAATTAAAAAGCTTCCATACAGCTAAAGAAACCATCAACAAGATGAATAGGAAACACACTGTCTGGGAGAACATTTTCACCAATGATACATCTGACAAGAGTTTAATCTCTAAAATATACAAAGAACTATTACAACTCAATGCCAGGAAGACAAACAACTCCATTAAGAAATGAGCAAAAAAACTTGAATAGACACTCCTCTAAATAGGAGATACAGAGTACCCATAGACATATGAAAAAATGCTTAACATAACTAATCATCAGAGAAATGCAAATTAAAACCTCAACAAGATATCACCTTACACCTGTCAGAATGGTGGCTATCAATAAATCAACAAACAACAAGTGTTTACATGATTGTGGAGAAAAGGGAACCCCAGTGCACTGTTGGTGGGTAGTAGTCTGGTGCAGTTACTATGGAAAACAATATCAAGTACCTTAAAAAATTAAAAATGGAACTTCCCTTTGACCCAGGGATCCCACTTCTGGGAATATACCCCGAGGATCAGGAAACACCAACACAAAAATATATGCACCCTATGTTTCTATCAGTGCTATTTACAATAGCCAAGATTTGGAAACAGCCTAAATGCCCATCAGTAAATGAGTGGATAAAAAATGCTGTGGTATATTTAGAATTCCAGACAAGATGGAGGCATAGGTAGAAACGCTTTCTTTCCTCATACAACCAAAAGAAGGATAACAACCAATTTAAAAGAAATAAACAACCAGAACTACCAGAAAATCAAATTACATGGAACTCCAACAACCAATAAGTTAAAGAAACAATCATCCAGACCAGTAGAAGGGGCAGAGACAGGAAGCCAGGAGGAGAGGACATGCAGGCCGTGTGGGCCAGGAGGGGCTGCCTGAATGGGAAAACTAAAGACTCAAAACTTCTAGCTGTAAAATACTTCAGGGGGTTGTGAAGGCAGGAGAAACTCCCAGTCTCACAGGAGAGTTCATTGGAAAGTGGGGATAGAGCGGAGCAAGCCAGCAGCATTGTTCCTTCTCTGACACCTCACCTACAACAGCGCCACAAAGCAGCAAAGATGGTTGGTTGCCCCCTTACAACTTAACAGGTGCACCGAGGCAAAGAAATATGGCCCAAATGAAAGAACAGATCAAAACCCCAGAAAAAGAGAGAAGTGACAAGGAGATGGAGAACCTATCTGATGCATAGTTCAAAACACTGGTAATCAGGATGCTCACAGAATTTATTGACCTCAGTCACAAAATGAAGGAAGAAATGAAGGCTATACAAAGTGAAACATAAGAAAATATACAGGGAACCAACAGTGAAGGGAAAGAAACCAGGACTCAAATCAATGATTTGGAACAAAAGGAAGAAATAAACATCCACCCGGAACAGAATGAACAAACAAAAATTTTTAAAAATGAGAAGAGGCTTAAGAACCTCTGGAACGATTTTAAGTGCTCCAACATCCAAATCATAACGGTGCCAGAAGAAGAACAAGAGCAAGAAATTGAAAACTTATTTGTATGAATAATGAAGGAAAACTTCCCCAATCTGGCAAAGGAAATAGACTTCCAGGAAGTCCAGGAGGCTCAAACAGTCCCAAAGAAATTAGACCCAAGGAGTTCCAATCCACAAACCCTAAGAGAGAGGGCCACCCTCCACAAAAATAGGGAAATACTTTTCCTTATAAAAATGTGTTGGTAAGGTCAACTGTTGTAGGCTGAGTAAATGTCATAATGCTTGGACTGGGTAGGGTAGTCTCCTGGAAGGTATTGATATTACATGATGATGAACCAGTGGGTGGAAAAATTGCAAAACAAAGTAAGTAAAGTATGGTTTTCATGCTCTGTTGATTGCTGTTTCTGTCTTTGAGTAACTTTTTTTTCCCAAGTGCCTCATGTTGGCCTGTTCTCTAGGAAGACGGCATGTGTTCTATCCTAATATTTCCTTCCCAATAAAAGCCTTTTTAATTTATTTATTTTTTCATCTTTTTTATTGTATTTTTTCAATCACCTTTTATCTCCTTTATACCCTCTTCCAATTCCACACCCCCCGCAATCACCACACTGTTGTCTGTGTCCATGAGACCTTTTATTTTTTGCATGACCACTCCACCCCCCCAAACCCCCTACCCAGAGTTGTTATCTTACTCTCTATTTATGAGTCTGTCTCTATTTTGCTTGTTAGTTCAGTTTGTTCATTACATTTCTGACATTTTCCCATTAGAAGGAATGTATACAAAAAGGAAAAAGCAATGGACTTGGTTTCAACATATTTAGATGTTTCTTTAACTTTAAAGACTGGTAAATTATCTCCATTTCCTCCCCAACCCTCCACCCCACCCCAGCCAGTCCCACCTACCTCCCCCACCTCTACCCTCCCCCTTGATTTTGTCCTTGTGTCCTTTATAGTAGATCCTATAGACCCCTTTCCCCACTATCCCCTCCCCACTCCCTTCTGGCTATTGTTACAATGCTCTTATTGTAAATGGATAAAAATAAATTAATTAATTAAAAATAAAATAAAATAAAGTAACAAATATAGATAAGAATTTGCAATTAATCTAAAAATTAATTTGTTGATTTTATTTTTTATTTTTTAAATATATTTTATTGATTATGCTAAAAAAATAAACACTGGTAAATTATATAGCTACTGGGAAACCTTTTCTTGCCTTTCATCCTTTTACCCAACCCTCAGCATTCTCAGCATCTGTAGCATTCCTGAACTCCTAGGGTAACATAGAGAAAAGCTTAAACTAGTTTTGCTTGAGAGAATTTCAGAAACATTGTTCAATTTTTGCCAATGCTTAACATGGAAGTAGGTATTAGATAGTGTAAACACAACTCAAAGTAAAACTCTTTGGCTTCATTTATAATTACCAAACTAGTTTATGCTCTCACTCTCTCTCTCTCCACTAAACTCCATGAGAGCAGGGAATTTTGACTGGTTTGTTACTAATGTATCCCCAAAGCTTAGAGTGGTGTCAAAAGTTGTCTGCATTTTAGTTGTTTTCAATGTCTCTAGTTACATTTTGTATGCTTTTCTCTTTTGTTGATTGTGTTCCAGTTAAAGGTGAGATCATATGGTATTTGTCCCTCACTACCTGCTTATTTCACATAGAATAATGCTCTCCAGTTCCATCCATGCTGTTACAAAGGGTATAAGCTCCTTCTTTCTCTCTGCTCCATAGAATTCCATTGTGTAAATGTACCATAACTTTTGGATCCACTCAATTGCTGATGGGCACTCAGGTTCTTCCAGTACTTGACTATTGTAAATTGTGCTGCTATGAACATTGGGGTACATAGGTTCTTTTGGATTGGTGTTTCAGGGTTCTTAGGGTATATTCACAGCAGCAGAATTGCTGGGTCAAAGGGCAGTTCCATTTTTATTTTTCTGAGGAAATTCCATACTGTTTTCCCCAGTGGCCGCACCAGTCTGCATTCCTACCAGCAATGTACTAGGGTTCCCTTTTCTCTGCATCCTCTCCAACATTTGTTTGGGGATTTGTTTCTGTTGGCCACTCTGACTGATGTGAGATGGTACCTTATTGTGGTTTTAATTTGCAACTCCCTGATGGCTAGTGATGCTGAGCATCTTTTCATATGTCTCTGGGCACTCGGTATGTCTTCCTTGGAGAACTGTCTGTTCAAGTCCTTTGCCCATTTTTTAATTGGGTTGTTTGTCTTCCTGGAGTGGAGTCGTGTGAGTTCTTTATATATTTTGGAGATCAGGCCCTTGTCTGAGGTATCATTGGCAAATATGTTTTCCCATACTGTTGGTTCTCTTTTGATTTTAAAGCTGTTTTCTTTAACCATGCAGAAGCTTTTTTATTTTGATGAGGTCCCATTTGTTTATTCTTTCCTTTATGTCCCTTGCTTTAGGGGACATGTCTGTGAGGATGTTGCTGCGTGGAATGTCTGAGATTTTCCTGCCAATGTTTTCCTCTAGGACTTTTATGGTGTTAAGACTTATATATAAGGCTTTGATCCACCTTGAATTTATTTTTGTGCAAGGCATGAGCTGGTGATCAAGTTTCATTTTTTTGAATGTAGCGTCCAGGTCTCCCAACACCATTTGTTGAAGAGGCTATTTTTGCTCCAATTTATACTCCTGCCTCCTTTGTCAAATATTGAATGTAAAGAGTTGGTTTTGTTTCTGGGCTTTCTCTTCTGTTCCATTGGTGTATGTACCTGTTTTTATGCCAGTACCAGGCTGTTTTGATTACCGTGGCCTTGAAATACATTTTGATATCAGGTATTGTGATCCCTCCTGCTTTGTTCTTCTTTCTCAAAATTGCTGCAGCACTTTGGGTGCATTTATGATTCCACATGAATTTTTAAATATTCTATATCTGTGAAATATATCACGGATACTCTAATAGGGATTGCATTGAATCTATGAATTGGTTTGGGTAGTATGGCTATTTTGATGATGATAATTCTTCCAATACATGAGCATGGTATATCATTCCATTTGTTTGTGTCTTCCTTAATTTCTTTCTTCAGTGTGTGTAGTTTTCTGAGTACAGATCTTTTACCTCCTTGGTTAGGTTGATTCCTAGGTACTTTATTTTTCTAGTTATTGCTATATCAAATGGGACTTTTTCCCTTATTTGTGTTTTTGTTGTTTCATTTTTTTGTATACAGGAATGCCTTTGATTTCTGAGTATTGACTTTGTGTCCAGCTGTTTTTCCAAATTCATTTATTAGGTCGAGTAGTTTTTTCGTGGAGTCTATAGGATTTTCCATGTACACTATCATGTCATCTACAAACAGTGACAGTTTCATTCCCTCCTTTCCAATTTGGATGCCTTTTATTTTTTTTCTTGTCTGATTGCTGTGGCTAGGACTTCCAGTACTATGTTCAGTAGGAGTGGTGAGAGAGGGCGTCTTTGTCTTGTTTCTGATCTTAGTGGGAAAGCTCTAAGTTTTTGTCCCTTGAGTATGATGTTGGCTGTAGGTCTCATATATGGCCTTTATTATGTTGAGGAATGCTCCCTCTATTCACACTTTGCTGAATGTTTTTATCAGAAATGGATGCTGGATCTTATCAAATGCTTTTTTGCATCTATTGATATGATCATGTGATTTTTGTCTTTGCTGTTGTTGATGTGATGTATTATGTTTATTGATTTGCAAATATTGTACCATCCTTGCATCCCTGGGATGAATCCCACTTGGTCATGGTGTATGATCTTCTCAGTGTATTGCTCGATGCGGTTTGCCAATATTTTGTTGAGAATTTTAGCGTCTATATTCATCAGAGATATTGGCCTGAAGTTTTCGTTCTTCGTTGTGTTTTTATCTGGTTTGGGGATTAGGATGATGTTGGCTTCATAAAAAGAGTTTGGGAGTCTTCCATCAGTTTGGATTTTTTCGAATAGTCTGTGAAGGATAGGGGTGAGCTCTTCCTTAAATGCTTTGTAGAATTCTCCTGTGAAACCATCTGGTCCAGGGCTTTTGTGTGTTGGGAGTTTTTTGATTACTTCTTCAATTTTGTCAGCTGTTATTAGTCTGTTCAGGCTTTCTGTTTCTTATTCATTGACTTTTGCAAGATTACATTTTTCTAGAAATGTGTCCATTTCACCTAGGATTTCAAATTTCTTGGCATACAGTTCTTCGCAGTAATTTCTTACAATCCTTTGTATTTCTGTGGTATTAGTTGTAATCTCTCCTCTCTCATTTCTCATTGTGTTTATTTGGATCCTCTCGCTTTTTTTCTCCATGAGCCTACTTAAAGGACTGTCGATTTTGTTTATCTTTTCAGAGAATCAGCTCCTGGATTCATTGATCCTTAGAATTGTGCTTTTAGTCTCTATGTCATTTAACTTTGCTCTGATCTTGGTTATTTCCTTCCTTCTACTTACTCTTGGCTGCATTTTTGTTGGTCCTCGAGTTTTTGTACGTGTAGGGTTAGGTTGTTTGTTAAAATGTTTCCATCTTTTTAAGGTAGGCCTGTATTGCTATGAACTTCCCTGTCAGGACTGCCTTTGCTGTGTCCCATAGGTTTTGGGTTGTTGTGAGTTCATTTTCATTTGTCACTAGAAAGGTTTTGAATTCTTCCCTAATGTCGTTCTTGACTCATTCATTGTTTAATAGCATGCTATTCGGTCTCCATGATTTTGAGTGTTTTAGGTTTTTTCTTTTGGGCTTGGTTTCTAGTTTCAGTCCCTTGTGGTCAGAGAAAATTCTTGATATGATTTAAATTCTCTTAAATTTGTGAGACTGTCTTTATGTCCTAACATGTAGTCAATGTTTGAAAAAGTTGCATGTACACTTGAAAAGAATGTGTATTTTGCTTCTTTGGGATGAAAATCTCTGTATATATCAGTTAAGTGCATTTTGTCTAGGGCATTGTTAAGTGACACAATATCCTTTTTGATATTTTCTTTGGAAGATGTCTCCATTTTTGACCAGTGGTGTTAAAGTCCCCTAGTGTAATTTTGTTGCTGTCAATATCTTTCTTGAAGTACTCCATGAGTTTCTTCATGTATTTGGGTGTTCCTACCTTGGGTGCGTATATATTTACAATATTTATGTCTTCTTGGTGGATTCTTCCTTTGAATATTATGAATTGATTTTCTGTTTCTCTCTTTATGGCCCTTCTTTTGAAGTCTGCTTTGTCTGATATGAGTATTGATACCCCGGATTCTTTTTTTCCTGTCTGTTTGCTTGGAGGATTTGTTTCTAGTCCTTCACTTTCAGTCTGTGCAGGTCTTATATCCTGAGGTGGGTCTCTTGTAGGCAGCATAAGTGTGGGGCATGCTTTCTTATCTGCTCAGCTATTTTATGTCTTTTTATTGGAGCATTTAATCCATTTACTTGTAAGGATATTATTGATAGGTAGTTATTCATTGCCATTTTTACATACCTGTTTTCCTCTCTCTTTCTCTTTTCCTTCCTTTCCTTAAAGCATCCCTTTTAGCATCTCTTGCAGAGCTGGTTTGGTGGAGGTGTATTCTTTTAGACTTCTTTTGTCTGGGAAGCTCTTTATTTGACCTTCTATCTTGACTGAGAGCATTGCTGGGTAAAGTAGTCTTGGTTACAGGCCTCTGGTTCTCATTACTTGGAATCTTTTTTGTCATTCTCTTCTGTCTTGGAGCTTTTCCATTGATAAGTCAGCGGCTAGCCTTATTGGGCCTCCCTTGTTTGTTACGTCTTGTTTTTGCCTTGATGCCTTTATGATCCTCTCTTTGGGAATTTTGCCATTTTTTAAAAATTTTTATTGTTATTTGATTACAGCTGTATGCCGTTTCTCCCCATCCCTCCACCCCACCCCAGCTGAACCTACCTGCCTCCCCTACCTCCACCCTCCCGCCTTGATTTTCTGCATGTGTCCTTTATAGTACTTCCTGTAATTCCCTCTTCCCACTGTCCCCACCCCAATATCCCCTGGCTATTGTTAGATTGTTCTTAACTTCAATGTCTCTGGTTATATTTTGTTTGTTTTTTTCTTCTATTGATTATGTTCCAGTTAAAGGTGAGATCATATGGAATTTTGCCATTTTAATTATGATTTTTCTTGCAGTGGGACTGTTTGTGTTCCTCTTGCTTGCGACTCTCTGTGTTTCCTGGATTTGGTTGACTTTTTCTCTCATCAGATTAGGGAAATTTTCCATCATTACTTTTTCAAACAGGTTTTCTATCCCTTGCTCTTCTTCTTCTCATTCTGGTATCCCTATTATACGGATATTATTATGTTTCATGTTGTTATGCATTTCCCTTATCCCTCTTCATTCTTTCTGAGTCTCGTCTTTTTCTTGCTCATTCTGTGTGTTTTTTTCTACTTGTCCTCCAGCTTACTGATCCTCTCCTCTGCTTTATCAAGCCTGCTTTTGATTCCTTCTACTGTGTTCTTCAGTGTAGAAATTGTATTAGTTATTTCCTCTTGGCCCTTGTTGATAGTTTGTGTTTCCTTTTTCATGTTGATATAGTTTGTAGTGAGTTCATTGTAGTTAACCTGTGGTTTTTGGATATTCTCTGTGAACTCAGTGAGCTTCCTGAAAACCATTGCTTTGAACTCAGTATGTGATAGTTGCCTTGTCTCTATTTCATTTAGCATTTTTTTTGAGGCTTCCTCCTTTCCTTTCATCTGGGGATTGTTTCTTTGTCTTCCCATTTTTTTTGTGAGACTCTTCTGTTAGCCTGTGCTTCTTAAAGTGATCTGTTCTGACTCCCTGTGTTTGTGGTATGAATTTCTATGGTAGAATTCCAATTGGATTCAGTGGTGCCTTCTCCTTAATCTCCTGAGCTTGCTGGTCTTCGGTTGTCGTTTATGTTGGCTCTCTGTGTGTCTTTGCATTTTGATTGTTTTTGGGTCTTTCTTTGATGGGTCCTTTCCTTGGGCTGTTTAATTGAGTGTCACTCCATCTACCACGTCTTATATTGTGTTGTGCAGATATGGTCAGTTTGTGTTGAAGCTGATTCTTCTGTGTGTACAAGGTTTTGAGGCTTCTCTCTAGTTCCTGTTCAGTTGGCTGTTGTGAATTATTTCTCCATTCTTTAGTTGTATTTCCAGATCAGTCCTGGATTGAAGTTAATGTGGCTTCCACTCCCTCCTTCACCTTCTTCTGTTGTTATCTGTTGGTGGTTCCTTGTTGGTGAGTTTCCTCTTCCATCACGTGTACTTTTGTTCATCCCTCCCACTTTGCAAATTCTCTAGAATAGCAAAGTGAAATTTGTCTCACTGTTTCGGTTATTAAGATCACTCCTGTTTGGGTGTGATCCTGGTCTTTTCAGAGCTCCAGGTTTTATTGTCTCACCTTTGGGAAAAGGAGAAAGAAAAAAAGAAGAGGAAAAGGGTAGTAGGAAAAATGATTAGAAAAGGAAAGGACGGAAGGAATAAGGAATAAAAAAAGATCGGAGGAAAGAAAATAAGAAGGAATTTTAATAAAAATTTAAATAAACAAATAAATAAAAGAAGGCAGGAAGAAGGAATAAAAAGTAAAGGAAGGAAGAAGGAATAAAAAAAGAAAGAAGGACAGAAATGAAGGAGAGAAAAGAAGAGGAAAATAAAAGTCTTCTACTGGCTTTAAACCAGTCAGGTAAATTCTGCTGGTCTTCCTGTCTGTGAAACAGGAAGGGTTGTGTGGAGGGATTGGTTTCACTTTTCTCCCTTCCTGAGCCACACTCTTTGCTGTTGTCCAGTCTCCAGTCCTGTTCCTCAGGGTCATTCTTCTCCCCCCTAGGTCTGTAGTCCACCAGTTGTGAAGTGCACCAATTAGGGGCAACTCACACTCTACCTTCTTGCTCTTTGCTGTCCTAGAGGCTAGGGGCTCTCGGTGCTCCTTCAGGGTAGTTCAGCCCCCTAGTGGGTCAAGTCTTTCTGGGGACTGCAGTCTCCCCTAACCCTGTAGCTCCCCTCTACTGGGTTTTCTGCCTTTCTCCTAGAGAGTGAGTAAGCCCTGCAGTGCTCTGTGCCCAGGGGCTAGGTGGGAGGTTTTCAAACCCAGGTGATTCAGGAGTGGTCACCAGTGGGCAGCCAGGCTGTTGATCAGGTTTTGCACACATCCCAGGCTTTGGGCCTGTGTCCCCGGGCAGCTGGGTCACTGATCAGAGTGCTCACCCACCAGAGGTTTCAGGTGTGGGCTCCCAGGTCGCTGATGGGTGTACGCACCCACATGGGAGCTATGGCCTGTGTGCCCAGGCAGCTGGCACACTCATCTGGGTGCCTACCAACCAGGTTTCAGGTGTGTGCTGGGGCTGCTTATCCTGTGTTCACTGTCCAGGGGCTGAGGGAGTCGGGGCACAAGAGGCCACGACTGCTGTTTGGAGAATTCTCTAAACAGCCACTGAGTGCCTCTTTTTTTCTCTTTTTCTTTTCAAGAAATTCTTCCTATTCAGGCCCCCAGGGCCAAACAAGAACTTGGCCTCTCACACAGCCCAGCCTGGCTCTCTCCCAAGAATCCTGCAGCAGACCCTGCGCCTGGGCCGGGGGCTTCAGCCACCCTTGTTCCCATGCTGGTCCCAGGGACCTTATTGTCCTTAAGCACTCTTCTTACCATCTGATCTTTCAATGGCCTCTATAATCTTTGGTCTCCGATCTTCATATATGCTGGAATACCGTTGGCTGTTCACCCTGTTCCTCAGATCAGCTAGGTGTTTCACTGGTGCTGAGGGGAAGTGGACTCCTCTCCCACCTATCTCGCCACCATCTTTCTGATCTAACATTTATTTCTTGTCCTTCAAGTTTGTACATATTTAGTCACTAGAATTTATATCATAGTTTATTCCAATTCTCATATTTTGTTCCTCCCTTTCCTTATCCCATTTTACCTTCTTTCCTCCTATTATTTTTGTTTTAAATTTTGTTTTCTCTTATGCTAAAAATTGTTTCCATTCTGCACTCTCACTATTTCTCCCCCATCTGGTCTCTCAAAACTAATTTTCTTGTCAATGGTAATTTCACATTCTTTTTTCTGCCCTTAAAAACCCATGTTCTCTCTCCACCTTTAGCAATCTTTGCTTGTTGGTTGTTGCTTCATTTTTTTTTCAATTTTATATCTATATATTCACTATTCTTGTATTTCAAATCTCAAATTTTACCATTCCCCTCTCCTACTGCATTCTGCCTTCACCCTGCCCATTCTTTTTTTTTTCATATAAAATTTTAATTTTTCCCTGTCTTAGCCTGATTTTCATTCCTGACTCTTAGTATTTCCTATCCCTCTATCATTATAAAATCACTTCCCTTTCTTCTAGGTATTTCTTAAGCTTTTCTTTCTTTTTTCCCCTTCTATTTCCATTCCACCTATATTAATATTAGTTCATTTATTGTTGATAATACTGTGGTGGATCTTTTTCTCCAATTTGTTTTCTATTTTTTAAAATTATTTATTTACTTATTATTCATTTCTCTTTCTCTGTCTCACTTTCATTTTTTTAATTTTCAGTTTAAACCTAATATTGCACACTTCTCTTCTCTTACTCCATTCTGTCTTCTTCATTTCCTTTTTTATATATCATGTAAATTTTACTATCTCTCTTCATTTATATCTTTAACCCTACTCAGTGTTCTCTCTACCCCCTCAAAATAATTTTTCTTTCAGTTACTCATCTAAAATTTGCTTTTCGTTACTTATAATAGTATTAATCTCTTTACACTCTTATTAATACTGGTTATTTGCATTTGATAGTGGGATTCTTGGAGGGGTTTTTTTTACTCATGTGTGTGGGTTTGTTTCCAGGGCTATATGGTTTTGTTCTGGCAGGACCTCCACAACAGAATATAAGGCATTGTGGGTGGAGTTACCTTCAGTCAACCAGCTGGAGGGAAGGACCTACCAAAGAGTGATGCAATATCAATCAACTACCAGTTACATACAGAGAGCCAACATAAATGGCTTAAAGGGCATTCCAAAAGCATCAAGCTCAGGAGATCAAGGACACTGCACCACTGAGTCACACAGGTCTCCTACTATAGAAGTTCACACCACAAAGACAGAGAATCAAAGCACATTAATTAAAGAACCAGAAGCAAACAAGAAGAGTTTCCCCTAAAATGGGGAGAGAAAGAAATGATCCCTAATTGAAAGGATAGGAAGAATCTCCAGAAAGAGTGCTAAATGAAATAGAGGCAAGTAAACTATCAGACACTGAGTTCAAAACAGTGGTTATAAGGAAGATCAATGAGCTCAGTGAGAATTATAAAGAACTCCATGGCAGCTACAAGGAAATTACTGCAAACTACACCAGCATTAAAAATTACATAGAAACTATCAATAAGAGCCTGGAGGGAATGAAGAATACAATCTCTCAAATGAAGAACACAGTAGAAGGAATTAAAATAAGGCTAGAAGAGGATTGAATGAGACTGGCGGAGGACAAGGTAGAAAAAAATTCCCAGAAAGACCAAGAAAAGGAAGAAAAAAACCTCAAAGAATGAACAAGGGTTAAAAGAGCTGCTGTGACAACGTGAAATGTAATAATATCCATATAATAGGGATACCAGAAGCAGAAGAGGGACAAAGGATAGAAAACATGTTTGAAAAAATAATGATGGAAAACTTTCCTAATGTGATGAGAGAAAAATTTGTACAAGTCCAGGAAGCACGGAGGATCCCAATCATAATGAACCCAAAGAGGCCCACTCCAAGACACATTATAATTTAGATGGAAAAATTCAAAGACAAATAGAGAATTTAAAGGCATCAGAGGAGAAACAGGAAATAACATACAAAGGAGCTCCAATAAGGCTAGCAGCTGGTTTCTCAATGGAAACACTACAAGCCAGAAGGGAATGGCAAGAAATATTCCAAGTAATGAAAAGCAAAGGCCTGCAACCAAGACTACTTTGCATAACAAGGCTCTCAATTAAAAGGGAAGGCAAAATAAGGAGTGTCCCAGACAAAATAAAGGTAAAAGAATACAATTCCACCAAATGAGCATTGCAAATGATGCTAAAGGGACTGCATCAGGAAGATGAAGAAAACAGTGAGAGAGAGAGAGGAACACAGGTACAAAGGTAAAAAATGGCAATGAATAAGTACATATCAATAATAACCTTAAATGTAAATGACTAAGTGTTCCAATAAAAAGACATAGGGTAGCTGAAAGGATAAGAAAACATGACCCACATATATGTTCTGAGGTGGGTCTACAGGAGACCCACCTCAGAACAAAAGTTCTACACAGATTGAAACTGAAGGATTGGAAAAAAAAATATTTAAATCAAATGGATGGGAGGTAATAAAGCCAGGTTAACAATATTTATATCAGACAAAAATAGATTTCAAAACAAAGGCCATAACAAGAGAAGAAGAAGTTCACTTCTCAATTCTTAAGGGAAGAATCCATCAAGAAGTTTGAAACATTGTAAATGTATATGCACCCAACATAGGAGCACACAAATATATAAAGAAAATCTTGGAGGACTTCAAAAAAGATATAGACAGCAACACAATTATAGTAGGGGATTTTAACACCCTGTCAACAATGGATAATTTCTTCAAGCAAATATTCAACATGGATATTGTGGAACTGAAAAACACTCTAGATCAAATGATTTTAATTGATATATACAGAAACTTTTACTCCAAAAAAGCAAAATGCACATACTTTTAAAATGCAAATGGAATATTTTCAAAGACAGACCACATCATAAGACACAAAAAAGCCTCAAGTAATTCAAGAAAATTGAAATCACATCAAGCATTTTCTTGGAGCATAAGGGCTTGAAACTAGGAACCAACCTCAAGGAAAAAACTCAAAAATATTCAAATTCATGAAAACTGAATGGCATACTATTGGACAATGAATGAGTTAAGAATAAGATCAAGGAAGAAATCAAAAAGTTTCTGGAAACAAATGAAAATGAACACACAACAGCCCAAAACTTTTAGAATACATCAAAGACAGTCCTGAGAGGGAAGTTCAGAGAAATACAGGCCTACCTAAAAATATAGAAATATTTCAAATAAAAAAACCTAACCCTAGATCTACAAGAACTGGAGGGACAACAAAAATCAAACCCTAGAGCAAGTAGAAGGAAGTATATAATCAAGATCGGTGCAGAATTAAATGACTTAGAGACTAAAAGAACAATTGAAAAGATCAGTAAATCCAGGAGCTGGTTCCTTGTAAAGATCAACAAAATTGACAAGTCTTTAACCAGACTCATCATGAAAAAAAAGAGAGGATGAAAATAAATAAAACCAGAAATGAAGGAAGAGAAATTACAACTGATACCACAGAAACACAAAGGATTGTAAGAAATTGCTACAAAGAACTATATGCCAAGGAATTTGAAAACCTGAGTGAAATGGACAAATTTCTAGATACATATAATCTCCCAAAGATGAATAAAGAAGAAGCAGAAAGCCTGAACACACCAAAAAGTGCTAGGGAAATTGAAACCATAATTTAAAAAACTCCCAGCCACAAAAGCCCTCGTACAGAGAGCCTTACAAGTGAACTATATCAAATGTTTAAGAAAGAGCGAACTCCTATCCTTTCCAAATTACTTCAAAAAATTCCAGAAGAGAGAAGACTCCCAAGCACTTTTTATGAGGCCAATATTGTCCTCTTTCTAAAACCAAGTACAGACACAACAAAGAAAGAAATCTGCAAGCCAATATTGCTGAGGAACATAGATTCTAACAACCTCAACAAAATTTGTCAAAATGCATCCAGCAATACATTAAAAAGACTTTACACTGTAATCAAGTGTGATTCATCCCAGGAATGTAAGGATGGTACGCTTTATGCAATAACAACAACAAACAAACAAAAAATAAAAAACAAAACAACAACAAAAAATCCTTAGTATATCACATAAATAAAGGAAAGTCCCAAAATCACATGAACATATAAATTGAATCTGGAAAAGGATTTGTTAAAGTACAGAACCCATTTATGGTAAAAACACTCAGCAAAGTGGGGCTAGAGGGAGCATACCTCAACATAATAAAGGCCATATATGAGAAACCTACAGCCAACATCATACTCAATGGGCAAAAACTAAAAGCTTTTCCCCTAAGATCAGGAATAACACAAGGGTGTCCATTTTTACCACTTGTATTCAACATAGTATTGGAAGTTCTACCCAAAGTGATCAGACAGGAAAGAGAAATGAAAGGCATCCAAATTGTAAAGGAGGAAGTGAAACTGTCTTGTTTGGAGATAACATGTTAGTGTACATACAAAATCCTATAATTCACCAAATGTACTCAACTTAATAAGTGTATATGGCAAAACAGAAGGTAGAAAGTCAATAATCAGAAATAAAAGGCATTTTTCTACATCAAAAATGAAATACCAGACAGAAATTAGGAGAAAATCCCATTCACTGTAGCAAGAAGAAAAATAAAAGTACCTAGGAGTAAACCTAACGAAGGAGGTAAAAGACCTGTACTCACAAAACTACACAACACTTAAGAAAGAAATTAAGGGAGATAAGCAAATGGAAGCATATAATGTGTTCCCAGATTGGAAGAATTATTATTAAAATATACATACAATCCAAAGCAATTTATACATTCAATGCAACCCTTATTAAAATACCAATGACATATTTCACAGATACGGAATAAATATTTTAAAATTTATATGGAACCATAAATGACCCCAAATAGCCTCTTCAATTTTGAGAAAGAAGAGCAAAGTGGGAGGGATCAAATACTTGATATCAAATTATATTACAAGGCCACAGTCATCAAAACAGTCTGGTACTGGCATACAAAAAGACACATAGACCTATGGAACATAATAGAAAGCTCAGAAATAAGCCCATGTCTTTATGGTCAATTAATATTTGACAAAGTGGAAAGAAATATAAATGGAGTAAAGATAGCTTCTTCAAGAAATGGTGTTGGGAGACCTGGACAGGTACATGAAAAAAATGAAACTCGACCACCAACTTATACCATATACAAAAATAAACTCAAAATGGATAAAATACTGAAATAAAGTCATGACAATTTAAAAGTACTAGAGGAGAACATAGACAGGAGAATTTCAGATATTCCATGCAGCAATATTTTCACAATTATGTCCCCTAGGACAAGGGATATAAAGGAATGAGGAAACAAATGGAGCTACATCAAATTAAAAAGGTTCTGGACAGCTACACAAATAATCAGCAAAATAAAAAGGGAACCAACTGTATGGGAAAATATATTTGCCAATAAAACCTCAGACAAGGGGTTGTTCTCCAAAATATATAAAGAACTCATATGACTCCACTCCAGGAAGACAAATAATCCAACTAAAAATCGTCAAGGCACCTGAATAGACACTTTTCCAAGGAGGACATGCAGAGGGTCCAGAGACATATAAAAGGATAACCAACATCACTAGCCATCAGAGAGATGCAAATTAAAACCACAAAGAGATGCCACTTCACACTGGTAAGAATGGCCACCATAAACAAATCAACAAGAAGTGTTGGTGAGGTTGTGGAGTAAAGGGAACCCTAGTGCACTGTTGGTGTTACAGAGACTGATGCAACCATTGTGGAAAACAGTATGGAATTTCCTCAGAAAACTAAAAAAGGAACTGTCTTTTAACCCAGCAATTCCACTGATAGGATTATACCCTAAGAATCCTGAAACATCAGTTCAAAAGAACCTATGTACCCCAATGTTCATAGCAGCACAATTTACAATAGCTAAGTGCTGGAAACAGCTTAAATGCCCATCAGTAAATGAGTGGATCAATAAGCTGTGGTACATTTATACAATGGAATAATACACAGCAGAAAAAAAGAAGGAACTCCTACCCTTCACAACAGCATGGATGGAACTGGAGAATGTTTTGCTAAGTGAAGTAAACTAGGAGGTGAAAGAAAATATGAAATACCGTATGATCTCACCTATAATTTCTCTCTAGTTATATAATTGGAACCTGATGAATAAAACAAACAAGAGAGCAAAATATAACCAGACACATAGAAATAAAGAACAAACTGACAGTGACCTGAGTTGCAGTGGTAAGGGGGTAAGAGGGGAAAGAAGAAGAAGCTGCAAGGAACTTGTATAAAGGACCCATGGACGATTCGAACAGGATTGAATGTGGGTGGGGGTGGGTAGGGGAGATTAATAGGAGGGAAAATGTAGACAACTCTCATTTATCAACAATAAAATTATACATACCGGAGAAACAATTGAGTAAATGGGGAAAGAGTTGGCTAAACATGGGCCAGCAAGGTAAGCAAAGCTACCAAGGATGGTGTGATAATTATATGTTAGAATATTCACTGAGGGCTTGGGCTTCTAAGTTATCTTCTTATATATAAATCATAGTTTTAAATTATTTACTGATCTTTCTGCAGAAATTATATGCATGTTGTTTGCTCAGTGTTAATCCTGACTATTCTGAGTACATTTTTATTCTCCTTTTATTGAACCTTGCTTTTCTCCCGAGGTGTTAGAAAATGTGCATATTTTTCTAGGCACACCTGTAGTCATGTTATTGCCTTTATCCACCACCCTCACCCCATAAAATCAAATACTTGATCTGTTAATCATTGCTGGGCCAGATCTCACTCCCTCAACAGCTTTATTTTCAGTGTTTTCTCATTAGTTCTTTGTTTAAAATGGTTATTTATTTATTTATTTATAGAGACAGGGAAAGGAAGGGAGAAAGAGAGGGATAGAAACATCAATATGTGTTTGCCTCTAATGTGGCTCCCACTGGGGATCTTGCCCGTAACCCAGGCATGTGCCCTCACTGGGAATCGAACTGGTGACCCTTTGGTTTGCAGCTTGCACTCAGTAAACTGAGTACACCAGCCAGGGCCTTTTTCTCTAGTCCTATTATGTAGTTATCTACTGAACATGACTGTGTTTATACCTCTATAAAGTAGGCAGCCAGCTGTAAAACAGGGTTTCAGAAAATATGAGAAGGTCATAATGACTTACTTCTCTCCAAATCTTCCTGCTCATTGTCCAACGACTGAAATTACATAATCATTTTTCTGCCTTTACCTTACTCTACTTCCCAGAAACTTTTTTTATATGCATGTGTCTAGATTTATTAAATGGTATACATTAAATATGTGCAAGTTTTTGTATGTATTTTTTTTGTTTTTTTATACATTTCTTTTTTTATAATTTTAATTTTTTATTGCTATTCAATTGCAGTTGTGTGCCTTTTCTCCCCATCCCTCCACCCCACCCCAGCTGAACCAACCTCCCTATCCCACCTCCAAACTCCCCCTTGATTTGGTCTATGTGTCCTTTATAGTAGTTACAGTAATCCCCTCTCCTCATGTCCCCTCCCCACTCCCCCCTGCCCATTGTTAGATTATTCTTAACTTCAATGTCTCTGGTTATATTTTGTTTCCTTTTCTCTTCTATTTATTATGTTCCAATTAAAGGTGAGATCATATGGTATTTGTCCCTCACTGTATGGCCTATTTCACTTAACAGAATGCTGTCCAGTTCCATCCATGCTGTTGCAAAGGGTAGAAGCTCCTTCTTTCTCTCTGCTGCATAGAATTCCATTGTGTAAATGTACCATAGTTTTTTATCCACTCATTTCCTGATGGGCACTTAGATTGCTTCCAGTACTTAGCTACTGTAAATTGTGCTGCTATGAACATTGGGGTACACGGGTTCTTTTGGATTGGTGTTTCAGGGTTCTTAGGGTATAATCCCAGCAGCGGAAATGATGGGTCAAAGGGAAGTTCCATTCTCAGTTTTCTCAGCAAATTCCATACTGTTTTCCACAGTGGCCTCACCAGTCTGCGTTCCCACCAACAGTGCACTAGGGTTCCCTTTCCTCCACATCCTCTCCAACATTTGTTTATGGATTTGTTGATGCTGGCCACTCTGACTGGTGTGAGATGGTACCTCATTGTGGTTTTAATTTACATCTCTCTGATGGCTAGTGATGCTGAGCATCTTTTCATATGTCTCTGGGCCCTCTGTATGTCTTCCTTGGAGAAGTGTCTGTTCAAGTCCTTTGCCCATTTTTTAATTGGGTTGTTTGTCTTCCTGGAGTGGAGTCATGTGAGTTCTTTATATATATTGGAGATCAGGCCCTTGTCTGAGGTATCATTAGCAAATATGTTCTCCCATAGTGTTGGTTCTCTCTGTAATTTAGTGCTGTTTTCTTTAGCCATGCAAAAGCTTTTTATTTTGATGAGGTCTCATTTGTTTGTTCTTTCCTGTATGTCCCTTGCTTTAGGGGACATGTCTACGAGGATGTTGCTGTATGGAATGTCTGAGATTTTCCTGCCAATGTTTTCCTCCAGGACTTTTATGGTGTTACAATTTATATTTAACTCTTTTATCCATCTTGAGTTTATTTTTGTGTGTGGCGTAAGTTGGTAATCGAGTTTCATTTTTTTGCACGTAGCTGTCCAGATCTCCCAACACCATCTGTTGAAGAGGGTGTTTTTGCTCCATTTTATGCTCCTGCCTCCTTTGTCAAATATTAATTGACCGTAAAGACTTGAGTTTATTTCTGGAATCTCTGTTCTGTTCCATTGGTCTATGTGCCTGTTTTTATGCCAGTACCAGGCTGTTTGATTACTGTGGTCTTGTAATACAGTTTGATATCAGGTATTGTGATCCCTCAGCTTTGTTCGTCTTTCTCAAAATTGCTGCAGCTATTTGGGGTCGTTTATGGTTCCATATAAATTTCTGAAATGTTTGTTCTATATGTCTGAAATATGTCATGGGTACTCTAATAGGGATTCCATTGAATCTACAGATTGCTTTGGGTAGTATGGCCATTTTGATGATGTGAATTCTTCCAATCCATGAGCATGGTACATGCTTCCATTTGTTTGTGTCTTCCTTAATTTCTTTCTTCAGTGTTGTGTAGTTTTCTGAGTACAGGTCTTTTACCTCCTTGGTTAGGTTTATTCCTAGGTACTTTATTTTTCTTGTTGCTATATCTAATGGGATTTTTTTTCTGATTACTGTTTCTGCGGTTTCGTTGTTGGTATACAGGAATGCCTTTGATTTCTGAGTATTGAGTTAGTATCCAGCTGTTTTGCAAAATTCATTTATTAGGTCGAGTAGTTTTTTGGTGGAGTCTATAGGATTTTCCGTGTACACTATCATGTCATCTGCAAACAGTGACAGTTTCATTTCCTTCCTTCCAATTTGGATGCCTTTTCTTTCTTTTTCTTGTCTGATTGCTGTGGCTAGGACTTCCAGTACTATGTTGAATAGGAGTGGTGAGAGAGGGCATCCTTGTCTTGTTCCTTATCATTGCTACGAACCTCCCTTTCAGGACTTCCTTTGCTGTGTCCCATAGGTTCGGGTTGTTGTGAATTCGTTTTCATTTGTTTCCAGAAAGTTTGCAATTTCTTCACTAATCTCGTTCTTGACCCATTCATTGTTTAATAGCATGCTATTCAGTCTCCATGATTTTGAGTGTTTGGGGTTTTTTCCTTTGGGGTTGGTTTCTAGTTTCAGCCCCTTGTGGTCAGAGAAAATGCTTGATATGATTTCAATTTTCTTGAATTTCTTGAGGCTTGCCTTGTGTCCTATCACGTGGTCCATCTTTGAAAAAATTCCATGTTCACTTGAAATGAATGTGTAATTTGCTTCTTTGGGATGAAAAGCTCTATGTATATCAGTTAAGTCCATTTCACCTAGGGCATTGTTATGTGACACAATATCCTTTTTGATATTTTGTTTGGAAGACCTGTCCATTTTTGACAGTGGGGTGTTAAATTCCCCTACTATAAATGTGTTGCTGTCAATACCTTTCTTGAAGTCCTCCAAGATTTTCTTTATGTTTTTTGGTGCTCCTATGATGGGTGCATATATATTTACAATGTTTATGTCTTCTTGGTGGATTCTTCCTTGAGTATTATGAGGTGACCTTCTGTGTCTCTCTTTATGGCCCTTCTTTTGAAGTCTATTCTGTCTGATATGAGTATTGCTACCCCTGCTTTTTTTTTTCCTGTCCATTTGCTTGGAAAATCTTTTTCCAGCCTTTCAATTTCAGTCTGTTTAGGTCTTTTGTCCTGAGATGGGTCTCCTGTAGGCAGTATATGTGTGGGTCATGTTTTCTTTTCGATTCAGCTCTTCTATGTCTTTTGATTGGAGCATTTAATCCATGTACGTTTAAGGTTATTATCGATAGGTAGTTATTCATTGCCATTTTTTCCCACCTGTGCTACTCTGTCTTTCTCTTTTCCTTCCTTTCCTTAAAGCAGTCCTTTTAGCATCTCTTGCAGAGCTGGTTTGGAGGAAGTGTATTCTTTTAGACCTCTTTTGTCTAGGAAATTCTTTATTTGGCCTTCTATCTTAATTGAGAGCCTTGCTGGGTATAGCAGTCTTTGTTGCAGACCTCTGGTTCTCTTTGCTTGGAATATTTTTTGCCATTCTCTTCTGACTTGGAGCGTTTCTACTGAGAAGTCATTTGCTAACCTTATTGTGGCTCCCTTTTATGTTACTTCCTGTTTCTCCTTTGCTGCCTTTCATATCCTCTCTTTGTCTTGGAGTTTTTCCATTGTAATTATGGTGTGTCTTGCAGTGGGCATCTTTCGGTTCTTCTTGCTTGGGAGTCTATGTGTTTCCCGGATTTGGGTGACATTTTCTCTCATTAGATTTTGGAAATTTTCCATCATTACATTTTCAAACAGGTTTTCTATCCCTTGTTCTTTGTCTTCTTCTCCTTCTGGGGTTCCTATTATATGGATATTATTATGTTTCATGTTGTACTGCATTTCCTTAATCCCTCCTCATTCTTTCTAAGCCTCTTTTACTTTTCTTGCTATTTCTGGGTGTGTTTTTTTCTACTTTGTCCTCCAGCTCGCTGATCTAATCCTGTGCTTCATCAAGCCTGCTTTTGATTCCTTCCACTGTGTTCTTCAGTTCAGAAATTGTATTCTTCATTTCCTCTTGGCCCTTGTTGATCGTTTCTATTTCCTTTTTCATGTTGATATTGTTTGCAGTGAGTTCATTGTAGTTTCCCTGTATTTGCCGGTAGTTCTCTGTGAGCTCAGTGAGCTTCCTGATAACAATTGCCTTGAACTCAGTATCTGATAGTTTCCTTGTCTCTATTTCATTTCACATTCTTTCTGAGGCTTCCTCCTTTCCTTTCATTTGTGGATTGTTTCTTTGTCTTGCCATTGTTTGTGCGACTCTACTTGTTAGCCTCTGCTTCTTACATTGATGTATTCTGGCTCCCTGGGTTTATGGTATGAATTTCTATGGTAGAATGCCAGTGGGTTTGAGTGTTGCTGTCTCCTTAATCTCCTGTGCTCACTGGTCTTCAGCTAACGTTTATGGGTCTAACATGGTCTCACTCTGGTCTTTTCACCACTCCAGGTTTTATTGTCTCACCTGTGGGAAAAAGAGAAAGGGGATAGGTAAGGAGAAGGGAAGGAGGGAAAAAGGGAATAGAAAAGGAAAGGAAGGAAGGAAGAAGTAATAAAGAAAGATCGGAGGGAAGATAAGAAGGAATTCTCACAAAAATTAAAACAAAAGAATAAATAAAAGAAGGCAGGAAGAAGGAATAAAAAAGGTAAAGGATGGAAGGAAGAAGGAATAAAAAAGAAAGAAGGACAGAAAGGAAGAAGGAATTCAGGGGGAAGGGAGGAGAGAAAAAAAAATATTCTTCTGGTGGCTTTAAACTGGCATGTTAGTTCTGCTGGTCTTCCTGTCTGTGAAACGGGAGTGGGTGGTTGGAAGGATTGGTTTTTCCCTTCCTGAACCACACTCTTTGCTGTTCTTCAGCCTCCAGTCCAGTTCCTCAGGTACCTTCTGCTCCCCACTAGGCCTTGAGTACACCAGTTGTGCTGTCCTTGATTTGCACCATTTAGGGGCAACTCACACTCCCCCTTCTTGCTCTTTGCTGTCTTAGATGTTAGGGGCTCTCCATGCTGCTATGGTGTAGGTCTGCCATCTACTGGGTCCAGTCTTTTCGGGGAATTCAGTCTCCCCTAGCCATGCAGCTCCCCTCCTCTGGGTGTTCTGCCTTTGTCCTGGAGAGCCAGTAGGCCCTGCAGGGTTCTGTGCACAGGGGCTAGGTAGGAGTTGTTCAGAACCGGTGCTTTTAGGTGTGGTCGCTGGCAGGCAGCCAGGCCTTTGATTAGCGGATCTGCTGCTTTGTGCGTAGGTCACTCTTGGTAGGCTGGTCCAGCCGCTTTGGCCCTGAGTCGTGCTGCCCGCGGGTCCTCTGCTTTGTACCTGTGCGTGGGGCAGCTAGCCTCTGTTCCCGGTGCTCATCCACGGGAGGTTTCAGGTGTGGGCGCACAGCCAGGGTTTCAGGTGTGGGTGGCCAGCTGGGGTTTCAGTTGTGGGCTCCCAGTCCGCTAATTTGGGTGCATGCAACTGAGCTTCAGGTGACAGCTGGTGCTCGTTATCCCGAGTTCACAGTCCATTAGCTGAGGGGGGAGGGGCGCCAGAGGTTGCCGCTGCTGCGGAGAGTTGTCTAACTAGCTCTGAGTACCTCTATTTTCTTTTTCTTTTTGAGAAATTCTTCCTATTCAAGCCCCCCTGGACCAAACAAGCACCTGGCTGCTCACACAGCCCAGCCTGGCTCTCTCTCAAAAATCCTGCAGCAGACCCTGCGCTGGGGTCATGGTTTCTGCCGCCCTGGTCCCTGCGCTGGTCCCAGGGACCTTATTGTCCTTAGTTACTCTTCTTACCATCAGATCTTAATGTGCTCTATCTTTGGTCTCCGATCTTCATATATGCTGGAATACCGTTGGCTGTTCACTCTGTTCCTCTGATTAGCTAGGTGTTTCACTGGTGCCGAGGGGAAGTGGACTCTGCTCTCACCTATCTCGCTGCCATCATAGCTCTGTACCTTCCCAGAAACATTTGACATAGGTGAACCCACCTTCTTTTTTGAAACACTATCCTATCTAGACTTTAATGACACTGCACTTTCCAGGTTTTCTTCCTATCTGACAGAGGGCTTTTATTCCTACTACTTTGTTGGCTCCCCTTTTCTCTGGCTTCTAAAATTTGGTATTTCCCAGTACTTAAATATGTTCTGCCTTCTCTACTCATTACATGGATGATCTCATCTAGTTTTATGGCTTTTATGTTATCACTATGCTCATATATGCATTTATATATCACTATGCATATGACTCTCAAATTTCTATCTCACTAGTATTCCAGATACTGATATCCATTTGACTTCTTGATATTTCTTGGATATCTAACAGGTATCACAAACAAAAATATGCTCAAACATAATTTACTTGATTCTGTCCTCTAATCTCTTCCTCTGTGCTGGTCAAACCTATTTGTTCTTTACATTACTGTGTAAAGTACCTTGATGATACTACTGTTAACCCAAATGCTTAACCCTAAAAGATAAGAATCATCCTTGATTTCTCTTTTTCCCTCTAAAGTCACATCCAATCCATCATCAAATACTTTCTACTTTACCTCTAAAAGTATATTCCACATATATCTACTTTTCTCAATCCTTCCTGTTGCTATCTTAAATAGTCACCATCATCAGTCAACTGATCTACTGTTATAAGCATTAAGTCTCCTCAATGTTTTTCCTAAGTCATCTCTTTCCCTCCTTTCCAAAAAGTTCCAGGACTAATCTATTGAAAATATTAATCAAAGGGAAGGGAGATGGTGGCCAAGAAGGTGGAAGCTGAGTCCTCTTGCTTGCATCCAACTTGGACACTTGGCTGATATTCTGAAAAATAAACATTCAATGGAATCTTAGCTGATATGAAATTCAGAAGCTCAGGGATACATAAGGCATTTCACAAAGGACAGTGTGGAGATTTTATAGGTGGAAGGAGAAATACCCCATGTGTGTCACCTGCCGTGGCATAAAGCATGGTCAGAGATGGCAGCTTTGCAGTTCCCTCCTCTCCCAGGGCAGGGAAACCAGAGACCTGGGCCAGGAGTGACTTGGATACATGAAGGAATGGAGACCCAGGCTACACATACACACAGTGTAAAGCACACCCATAGCTTCAGCAGCAAATGTCAACCAGGAGAGTGCCAGAGGGAGAGAGAGTGATACTATCTGCACCTGCATCAGATTGAGGAGGGTGGCCATGGCCAGCCTTGCCAGTGAGAGATTCATGACTTTTTGGAGAGGTGTCATGTGCAGGGGAAAGCCAGAGAGTAACTGAATGATGCAGTGGGAGTGCACAGAGAGACTCCTTAAAAGGGGAGTAGGTAGGGACCCACATGCAGCTGCCCTGCCAGCAAAGAGAAAGGACCGATGGTGTGATTTGTTCCCAGTCAGTGCAGCTGGGCAGATTGATCAGAAAGGTATAGAGTGAGGAGATTTCTCTGACCCAGTCCAGTGCAACTTGCAGGGTGGAGGCTGTGCAGTGTAGAGAGTGTGGGACTCTGCTGTGAGGTCAATGGGATGGGAACAGAAAGTGCAGGAGCTGAGCACCTGAGATTACTTAAAGCCAGAAAGAACCCCTTCCTTGGCAGAGATCAAACCTCTGGGGAGGAAAGGACACACCCAGCCTCTACCTTCTGCAGGACTTCAAGCACCACCTGTAGGGGAAGATCTGCAAAATAGGCAGGTCAGGCTCAAGAATAGTGGAGGTGCATATCTGCAAGAGAAAGACAGCAAGATGAATGCCTAAAGGGCCAAATTTGAATTTTTCTCAGGTAAACAAAATACACTAGTTCCTAGGGCCCTATTTCACTGATGCCAGCAAAGAAGGGAGATCAGAAATCAGTGCAGCAAGTGGGAATCAGGGCCCCACCAGCCTTGGCTCACACAGGACTACCATTAACACCAAGCAGGAGAAAGCTGACCGTCTTATATATATTGCCTCCTGTGGGGGACCCCGTCCCACGCTGTCCCCCAGAGTCATGGACGAAATGAGGCTACCAATGCAAGATCTGCTTGGGGAGAAAAGGCTGGCTAATCTTTCAGAGGAGAAGAGCCCTGATGTCCTTTCTTATGAGGCTTTTATTAAGAATGATATTTGCAGGGGCATACAGCATGCATGTAAAGCTCAGCAATCAATGTCTAATGGCCATAGTTACAGAAAACAGATATTATCTATAGATAACAATTGAGGAAACACAGAGATCTGTTTCACATCAGGGTCTCTTAGATATGCAGATGCCATATCTAACATTATGTGGTTCATGAGATTAGGAGTTCACTCCCTTATGCTTTGAACTTAAACATCTGATTTATATCAACAGGATTATACAAAGCAAAGCAAGCTTTGATGGGTATAATGCATTCTTTAGGTTTGATTTCCCACAGGAACCCTCAGTGTTAGTATTGGGTCATGCCTGCCACCTGCATTCCCAGTGTTCTGGTGGAGACTTACAGACCTCTTTCAAGGCCTTGCATGCATGGAGCTAAAGTCTCTGATACCACACAAAGTGGACCCCAACAGCCCCCCAACCCCATGAAATGGACAGCTAATCCATCAGAAACTAAATATCGTTGAAAATAAACTGGGACAGACCAAAATGGGTGGTTCAGGGGAAGGGGAACACACCAACAATTTTCCCAGAAGCCTGAACAGTGCCTCCCCGGGAGACCTAGGGGTCCCATGCTCCCAAACACAACAGGAACTCCCTGTAGAGGCAGATGAAGGTGATTCAGACAATGCTGCCAGAAGTTGGACGGCCAAACGCAGGACATTGGGCTGGTAAAAAGCCAGAGGTAGAGCCAGAAAGAGAAGTCAGAAGGTGAACACCAATGTGCTGAGATGAATTTCACCTCATTCTTCTTTGGAATTTGCATTTTTTTCTTCTTTTCACATAGCCTTTAAAAAATATTTTATTATTTATTTTTTTAATTTTTATTGTTATTCAATTACAGTTGTATGCCTTTTCTCCCCATCCCTCCAACCCACCCCAGCCAAAACCCCCTCCCTCCCCAACCTCCACCCTCCCCTTTGATTTTGTCCATGTGTCCTTTATAGTAGTTCCTGTAATCCCCTCTCCCCACTGTCCCCTCCCCACTCCCCCCTGGCTATTGTTAGATTGTTCTTAACTTCAATGTCTCTGGTTATATTTTGTTTGCTTTTTTCTTTTGTTGATTATGTTCCAGTTAAAGGTGAGATCATATGGCAACATAGCCTTTTAATATTTATTTTGCTTCAATAGCATTCCAACTAATTGACTATTCTTTGTCTTTTATTTTATTCTTTTTACTTAAATTTTATATTATTTTTTATTTTATTGTTATTTCAAATCTCATATTGCACCCTGTCCTTGTCTTACTCCATTTGCCTTCTTCTTGCCCTTTCTTATTTTTGTTATATATTGTATTTTCCCTGATGCTATGCCTTGTTCCTATTCTTTATCCTAACTATTTATTCTCCTTCTATCCTGTTAAAAGCATTCATCCTGCCTTTAGTCAGCTCACATTCTTTTTCTCCCTCTTATAGAATTCTTATTTTATTTCCACCTTTATAAATTGTGGCTTATTTTTATTTGGCATGGGTATTACAGTTATTGCTATTCTTCAACAGTCTTCCTGTTTGTTCAGTATTGTTATTTATTTCAAATCTCATAGTTGGTCTCCCCCTGTCTTACTCCATTTTGCCATCATCCTGCCCTTGCTTACTTGAGTTAGGAATTTTATTTTCTTCCCTGTCTTGGCCTGAATTACATTCCTTACTCTTATTATTTCCCCCATCCTGTTCTCTCAAAATCCCTTTCTTTACTGTAGACAATTCATATTCTCTTTTTTCTTTTTTTGTATAATATTATTATTCCCTCTCTACCTTTACTAATCTTTGCTGAGCTGTCATTGTTATTGATCCTGTTGTGGTTTTTCTGCAATTTTATTCCCTTTGGTTCATTTCCTTTTTAATTTTATTTCAAACCTCATAGAATACTCTTTCCTTTTCTTACTCCATTTTGCTATCACCCTTCCCTGTTTTTCTTATGTTTTAAATTTTATTTTATCTCTTTCTTCATCTTGTTTCTATTCCCTACTCTTATAATCTTCCCTTCCTCTTCCCACTCAAAATTATTTTTCTCTCCTTTAGTCATCTCATATTCTTTTCTACTATCTTATAATAGTCTTAATATCTCTCCAACTTTATTAATCTTTGATCAATTGCTGTTGATATCGCTGATGTGGTTAGGGGTTTTTTTGCTGGCATGGGTTTGGTTTTCTGTATGCTATTGCCTTGTTAACAAGCAACTATACAACAGCATCCAAGACATGGTAGGAGTTGTGATTCCTAGTCAGCAAGCTGGAGTGGAAAACCCACCAATGAATGAGCCACCAATAGTCAAAGCCCAAGTACAACAAGAGAGCCCACATAAACTGAAAAAAGAGCAAACCTAGAGTATCCAGATCAGGAGATCAAAGAGATGGCACCACAGAGTCCCACAGAACTCCTACCACAAAAGCCCAGACCATGAAGGTAGGCAGGCAAAACAGTGCAACTTGAGATGAGAAACAAACAGAGTCACTTAAAATGGGGAGATAAAGAAAGAACCTCCAATTGAAAGGAATGGAAGAATCCTTTGGAAAAGAGCTAAATGAAATTGAGGCAAGCAATTTATCAGACATAGAGTTTAAAACCATGGTTATAAGGGTGCTCAAGGAGCTCAGTGAGAACTACAAGGAATTTAGTGGGAAATGGAAAAAAGTTTCTGTGTCCTTTTAGCATGAAAAAGGACACAGAAACTATAAACAAGAACCAAAAAGAAAAGAGGAATACAATGTATGAAATGAAAAATACACTAGAAGGAATTAAAAACTGGCTAGATGATTCAGAGGACCAAATAAACAAGCTGGAAGACAAGGTAGAAACAAATACCCAGACAGAGCAGCAAAACAAACAAACAAAAACAGATTTAAAAAGAATGAGACTATTTTAAGGGAGCTTCAGCACATGAAACAACAACATTCACATCACAGGAATATCAGAAGGAGAAGGAAAGGAGCAAAGGATAGAAAACCTGTTTGAAAAAAATAATGACAGAAAACTGCCCTAACTTGGTGAGGGGGAAAATCATGTAGGTTCAGGAAGCGCAGAAGGTCCCAATCAAGGTGAACCCAAAGAGGCCCACTCCATGAAACATCATAATTAAAATAGCATATTTTAAAGACAAAAGAGAATCTTAAAGACAGCAAGGGAGAAACAGCTAGTAACATACAAGGGAGCTCCAATAAGGTTATCCATTGATTTCTCAACAGAAATACTACAAGCTATAAAGGACTGGCACAAAATATTCCAGGTAATGAAAAGCAAGAACCTACAACTAGAACAATTCTATCCAACAAGGCTCTCATTTAAAATGGAAGGTGAAATAAAGAGCTTCCCAGACAAAAGCAGACTAAAAGAGTGCATCTCCACCAAGCCAGCACTTTCAGGGATGCTAAAGGGACTGCTATAAAAAGGAAGAGAGGGAGGGAGAGAGAGAGAGAGAGAGAGAGAGAGAGAGAGAGAGAGAGAGAGAGAGAGAGAGAGAAAGACTGAGTGAGTGAGAGACAGAAAGAAACATAAGTACAGAGAAAATGGCAATGAATAAGTATCTGCCAATAATAACTTTAAATGTAAATGCATTAAATGCTCCAATCAAAACACGTAGGGTAGCTGAAAGGAGAAGAAAACACAGCCCACATATAAGGTGTCTACAAAAGACCAACCTCAGGACAAAAGATCTACATAGGTTGAAAGGGAAGGGATGGAAAAAAATATTTCAAACAAACAGACATGAAAGGAAAGCTGGGGTACCAATACTTATACAAAATAGATTTCAAAACAAAATCCATAAAAAGGGACAAAGAAGGTTACTATATAATACTTAAAGGAATAATACAACAGCAGGATTTAACCCTTTTAATCACATATGCACACAACATAGGAGCAGCTAAATATACAAGGAAAATTTTGGAGGACTTCAAGAAAGATATTAACAGTAACACAGTCATTGTATGGGATTTTAACACCCCACTGTGAACAAAGGATAAATCTTCCAAAGAATCAGCAAGGATATTGTGGGACTGATTGACATTCTAGAATAAATGGACTTAATTGATATATACAGAAACTTTCACCCCAAAGAGGCAAAATATACATTCTTTTCAAATACACATGGAAAATTTTCAAAGATAGAACACATGGTAGGACACAAAAAAGGTCTCAAAAAAGTCAAGAAAATTAAAATCATATCAAGCAGGTGGTCAGATTAAAGTGGATTGAAAGTAGACACCAACCTCAAAGAAAAACCCCCAAAACATTCAAATACATGGAGACTGAATAACATGTTATTAAATAATGACTGGGTCAACAATGAGATTTAGGAAAAAATCAAAATGTATTTGGAAACAAATGAAAATGAACACACAACAACCAAAAACCTATGGGAAACAATGAAGCCACTCCTGGAAGGAAGTTCAAATCAATACAGACCTACCTAAGAAGAGAAAAATCTCAAATAATCAACCTAACTTTACATCTACAAGAACTGGATGAACAACCTGAAACAATGCTCAGCACAAGTAGAAGGAAGGGAATAATCAAGATCAGGGCAGACTTAAATGACAAGGAGATTAAAAGAATAATTCAAAGGATCAATAAGTTCAGGAGCTGGTTCTGTGAAAAGATAAACAAAATTGACAAACCTTTAACCAGACTCATCAAGAAAAACAGGGAGAGGACCCTAATAAATAAACTCAGAAATGAAAGAGGAGAAATTATGACTGATACCGCAGAAACACAAAGGATTGTAAGAAATTACTATAAACAAATATATGTCAAAGAACTTAATAACCTGGATGAAATGGAAAAAAATCTAGAAACATACAATCTGTCAAAACTGGGTCAAGAAGAAACAAAAAGCCTGAATAGACTGATAACAACTAGTAAAATTGAATCAGTGATTAAAAAAAAAAAAAAAAAAAAAAAAAAAACTCCAGGCACACAAAAGCCCTAGGCTGGACAGTTTCACAGGAAAATTTTATAAAATATTTAAGGAGCAGCTAGCCCCTATCCTTATCAAACTATTCCAAAAATTTAAAGAAGAGGGAATATTCCTAAACTCTTTTTATGAGGCCACGACTATCCTAATTCTAAAACCAGGTTAAAAAAAAAAGAAAAGAAAAAAGAAAAAGAAAACTACAGGTCAGTATCTCTGTAGAACATAGATACTAACACCCTCAAAAAATTATTGGCAATGTAGATTCAGAACATTAAAAACATCATACACATGATCAAGTAGGATTCATGTCAGGGATGCAAAGATGGTACAATATTCACAAATTCATAAATATAATACACAACATAAATAAAATGGAGACAAATAACATGTTTATATCAATAGATGCTGAAAAAGCATTTGATAAAATCCAGCACCTATTTATAATAAAAGCTCAGCAAAGTGGGAATAGAGGGAGCATACCTAAACATAATAAAGGTCATATATGAGAAACATACCAATATTATTATCATGGGGCAAAAACTAAAACTTTCCCACTAAGATCACTAACAAAAAAAGGATGTCTGCTCGCACCACTATTATTCAACATAGTACTGGAATTTCAAGCCACAGCAACAAGACAAAGAAGAAATAAAAGCATACATATTGGAGGGGAGGAAGTAAAACTCTCATTATTCACAAATGACATAATAGTGTATATATATAAAAACCTTACAGTCAATGAAGGGGAAGATGGCAGCGAGATAGGTGGAAGCAGAATCCACTTCCCCTCAGCACCAGTGAAACACCTAGCTGATCTGAGGAACAGAGCGAACAGCCAATGGTATTCGAGCATATACAAAGATCGGAGACCAAAGATTGGAGCACATTGAAAGATCTGACAGTAAGAAGAGGGCTTAAGGACAATAAGGTCCCTGGGACCAGCGCGGGGACCAGGGCGGCTGAAGCTCCCTGCCTGGGCGCAGGGTCTGCTACAGGATTCTTGCTAGGGAGCCAGGATGGGCTGTGTGAGGGGATGGGTGCTTGTTTGGACCAGGGTGGCTTGAATAGGAAGAATTTCTCAAAAAGAAAAAGAGAAAACAGAGGCACTCAGTGGCTAGTTAGAGAACTCTCCAGAGCAGCCTCGGCCTCTGGCGCCCCTCCTCCCTCAGCCCTTGGACTGTGAAGGCGGGATAAGCAGCCCCGGCGTTCACCTGCAGCCCGGCTGGTGCGCACCCAGATTATTGGACTGGGCACCCACACCTGAAACCCCAGCTGGGCGCCCACACCTGAAACCAGAGGTGGGTGCTCACCCAAATCAGTGGCTGGCTGCCCCGCACACAGACCCAAAGGCGCTGATCAGCCGCCCAACCTGATCAACACCCTGGCTGCCTGTGGGCAACCACACCAACAAGCATACATTATGAAAAACTCCCAAATAGCCTCTGCACACAGAGTCCTACAGGGCCTACTGGCTCTCTAGGAGGAAGGCAGAACACCCAGCAGAGGGGAGCTGCAGAGCTAGGGGAGACTGCATTCCCCGGAAAGACTCGACACAGTAGGGGGCTGAACTACCCCATAGGAGCACCAAGAGCCCAAACATCTAAGACAGCAAAGAGCAAGAAGGGGGAGTGTGAGTTGCCCCAACTGGTGCAACTCAAGGACAGTACAACTGGTGAACTAAAGGCCTAGTGGAGAGCAGAAGGAACCTGAGGAACTTGACTGGAGGCTGAACAACAGTGAAGAGTGTGGCTCAGGAAAGGAGAAAAGTGAAACCAATCCTTTCAACCACCCCCTCCTGTTTCACAGAAAGGAAGACTAGGAGACCTAACCTGACCAGTTTAAAGCCAGCGGAAGACTTTTTTTTTTCCTCCTTTCCCCCTAAATTCCTCCTTCTTTCTGTCCTTCTTTCTTTCTTTATTCCTTCTTCATTCCATCCTTTAGCTTTTTTATTCCTTCTTCCTGCCTTCTCTTATTTATTCTCTTGTTTTAATTTTTGTTAAAATTCCTTCTTCTTATCTTTGCTCCCATCTTTTTTTATTCCTTCCATTTTTCCTTCCTTCCATTCCTTTTCTATTCCCTTTTTCTCTCCTACCTCTCTCCTTTTTTTTTCTTCATTCTCTCTTTCCCACAGATGAGACAATAAAACCAAGAGTGCTGAAAAAATCAGAGTTGAACCATGTTACACCCATAAACGTAAGCTCAAGACCAGGGAGCACAGGAGATTAAGGAGAGGGCACCACTGATTCCCATTGGCATTGTACCATAGAAGTTCATACCATAAACCCAGGGATTCAGAACAGATCCATTTAAGAAGCAAAGGCTAACAAGTAGAGTCGCACAAACAATGGCAAGACAAAGAAACAATGACCAAATGAAAGGAAAAGAGGAAGCCTCAGAAAGAATGCTAACTGAAAAAGAGGCAAGTCAACTATCAGATACTGAGTTCAAAGCAATGGTTATCAGGAAGTTCATTGAAATCTCTGAGCTCACAGTGAACTACCAGAAACTACAGGGAAACTACAAGGAACTCACTGCAAACTACATCAACATGAAAAAGGAAATAAAAACTATCAACAAGGGCCCAGAGGAAATGAAAAATACAATTTCTGAACTGAAGAACACAGTGGAAGGAATCAAAAGCAGGCTTGATGAAGCACAGGATTAGATCAGCGAGCTGGAGGACAAAGTAGAAAAAAACACACCCAGAAATAGCAAGAAAAGTAAAAGAGGCTTAGAAAGAATGAGGAGGGATTAAGGAAATGCAGTACAACATGAAACATAATAATATCCATATAATAGGAACCCCAGAAGGAGAAGAAGACAAAGAACAAGGGATAGAAAACCTGTTTGAAAATGTAATGATGGAAAATTTCCCTAATCTGATGCAAAAAAAGTCACACAAATCCAGGAAACACAGAGAGTACCAAAGAAAGGAACCGAAAGATGCCCACTGCAAGACACATCATAATTAAAATGGCAAAATTCCAAGACAAAGAGAGGATCTTAAAGGCAGCAAGGGAGAAACAGGAAGTAACATACAAAGGAGCCCCAATAAGGTTAGCAACTGACTTCTCAATGGAAACGCTCTAAGCCAGAAGAGAATGGCAAAAAATATTGCAAGGAATGAGAACCAGAGGCCTGCAACCAAGACGACTTTACCCAACAAGGCACCCAATCAAGACAGAAGGCCAAATAAACACTTTCCCAGACAAAAGAAGTCCAAAATAATACACCTCCACTAAACCAGCTCTGGAAGAGTTTCTAAAGGGACTGCTTTAAGGAAAGGAAGGAAAAGAGAAAGAGAGAGAAACACAGGTAGAAAAATAGCAATGAATAGCTACCTATGAATAATAACCTTAAACGTAAATGGATTAAATGCTCCAATCAAAAGACATAGAATAGCTGAATGGATAAGAAAACATGACCCACACATATGCTGCCTTGAAAAGACCCATCTCAGGACAAAAGACCTACACAGACTGAAAGAGAAGGGCTGGAAAAGAATTTGCAAGCAAATGGACAGGGAAAAAAAAGCAAGGGGTAGTAATACTCATATCAGACAAGATAGACTTAAAAGGCAGGGCCATAAAGAGAGACCCAGAAGGTCACTTCATAATACTCAAAGGAAGAATCCACCAAGAAGACATAAACATTGTAAACATATATGCACCCAACATAGGAGCACCCAAATACATAAAGAAAATCTTGGAGGACTTCAAGAAAGGTATTGACAGCAACACAATTATAGTAGGGGATTTTAACACCCCACTGTCAAAAATGGAGACATCTTCCAAAGAAAATATCAAAAAGGATATTGTGTCACTTAACAATACCCTAGAGGAAATGGACTTAACTGATATATAGAGAGCTTTTCATACCAAAGAAGCATAATAAATGTTCTTTTCAAGTGTACATGGAACTTTATAAAAGATAGACAACATGATAGGACATGAAGCAAGCCTCAACAAATTCAAGAAAATTGAAATCATATCAAGCATTTTCTCTGACCACAAGGGTCTGAAACTAGAAACCAACCCCAAAGGAAAAAACACCAAACACTCAAAATCATGGAGACTGAATAGCATGCTATTAAACAATGAATGGGTCAAGAATGAGATTTAGGGAAGAAATAAAAAACTTTCTGGAAACAAATGAAAATGAACTCACAACAACCCAAAATCTATGGGACACAGCAAAGGCAGTCCTGAGAGGGAAGTTCATAGCAATACAGATCTACTTTAAAAAGATAGAAACATTTCAAACAAACAACCTAACCCTATGCCTACAAGAACTGGAGAAACAACAAAAAAGACAGCCCAGAGTAAGCTGAAGGAAGGATACAACCAAGATCTGAACAGAGTTAAATGACATAGAGACAAAAAGCACAATTCTAAGGATCAGTGGATCCAAGAGCTGGTTCTTTGAAAAGATAAAAAAAATCGACAATCCTTTAAGTAGGCTCATCAAGAAGAAAAGAGAGAGGCTCCAAATAAACACAATTGGAAATGAAAGAGGAGAGATTACAACAGATACCACAGAAATACAAAGGATTGTAAGGAATTACTACAAAGAACTGTATGCCAAGAAGTTTGAAAACCTAGGGAAAATGGACACATTTCTAGAAAAATATAATCTTCCAGAACTGAATGAAGAAGAAGCAGAAAGCCTGAAGAGACCAATAACCGCAGACAAAATTGAAACAGTCAATAAAAACTACCAACACACAAAAGCCCTGGACCAGAAGGTTACAAAGGAGAATTCTACAAAGCATTTGAGGAAGAGCTAACCCTTATTCTTCACTGACTATTCGAAAAAATCCAAACTGATGGAAGACTCCCAAACTCGTTTTATGAAGCCGGAATCATCCTAATCCCAAAACCGGATAAAGACACAACGAAGAAAGAAAACTTTAGGCCAATTTTGCTGATGAACATAGACGCTAAAATTCTCAACAAAATATTGGCAGACGACATCCAGCAATACATTACAAAGATCATACAACATGACCAAATGGAATTCATCCCACAGATGCAAGGATTGTACAATATTCGCTAATCAATAAACATAATACATCACATCAACAACAGCAAAGACAAAAATCAAATGATCATATCAATAGATGCAGAAAAAGCATTTGATAAGATACAGTATCCATTTCTGATTAAAAAAAAAAAAAACTCAGCAAAGTGGGAATAAAGGGAGTATTCCTCAACATCATAAAGGCCATAAATGAGAGACCTGCAGTCAACATCATACTCAAGGGACAAAAACTTAGAGCTTTCCCACTAAGATCAGGAAAAAGAAAAGGATGCCTTCTCTCAACACTCCCATTCAACATAGTATTGGAAGTCCGAGCCACAGCAATCAGCCAAGAAAAACAAATAAAATGCATCCAAATTGGAAAGGAGGAAATGAAACAGTCACTTTTTCCAGATAACATGATAGTGTATATGGAAAATCCTATAGACTCAACCAAAAAACTACTCGACGAAATGAATGAATTTGGTAAAAAAGGTGGATACTAAGTCAATACTCAGAAATCAAAGGCATTCCTGTACACCAACAACGAAACTGCAGAAAAAGAAATCAGGAAAAAAATCCCATTTGATATAGCAACAAGAAAAATAAAGTACCTAGGAATAAACCTAAACAAGGAGGTAAAAGACCTGTACTCAGAAAATCAAACAAACTAAAGAAAGAAATTAAGGAAGACACAAACAAATGGAAGCATGTACCATGCTCATGGATTGGAAGAATTAACATCATCAAAATGGCCTTACAACTCAAAGCAATTTATAGATTCATGCAATCCCTATTAGAGTACCCATGACATATTTCACAGATATAGAACATGCATTTCAGAAATTTACATGGAATCATAAACGACCCCGAATAGCTGCAGCAATTTTGAGAAAGAAGTACAAAGCAGGAGGGATCACAATACCTGATATCAAACTGTATTACAAGGCCACTGTAATCAATACAGCCTGGTACTGGCCTAAACACAGGCACATAGACCAATGGAACAGAACAGAGAGCCCAGAAATAAACTCAAGTCCTAACGGTCAATTAATATTTGAAAAAGTAGGTAGGAGTAGAAAATCAAGCAAAAAGTGCCTCTTCAGCAGATGGTGTTGGGCGATCTGGACAGCTGCGTGCAAAAAAATGAAACTCGATCACCAACTTACGCCATATACAAAAATAAACTCAAAATTAATAAAAGACTTAAATATAAGTCGTAACACCATAAAAGTCACGGAGGAAAACATTGGCAGGAAAATCTCAGATATTCCATGCAGCAACATCCTCACAGACATGTCCCCTAAAGCAAGGGACATACAGGAAAGAATAAACAAATGGGACCTCATCAAAATAAAAAGCTTCTGCAAGGCTAAAGAAAACAGCACCAAATTACAAAGAGAACCAACAGTCTGGGAAATCATATTTGCTAATGATACCTCAGACAAGGGCCTGATCTCCAAAATATGTAAAGAACTCACACAACTCCACTCCAGGAAGACAAACACCGCAATTAAAAATAGGCAAAGGACTTGAACAGACACTTCTCCAAGGAAGACATACAGAGGGCCCAGAGACATATGAAAAGATGCTCACCATCACTAGCCATCAGAGAGATGTAAATTAAAACCACAATGAGGTACCATCTCACACCAGTCTCAGTGGCCAACAGAAACAAATCCACAAAGAAATATTGGAGAGGATGCGGAGAAAAGGGAACCCTAGTGCACTTTTGGTGGGAATGCGGACTGGTGAGGCCACTGTGGAAAACAGTATGGAATTTCCTCAGAAAACTGAGAATGGAACTGCCCTTTGACCCAGCAATTCCGCTGCTGGGATTATACCCTAAGAACCCTGAAACACCAATCCAAAAGAACCTGTGCACCCCAATGTTCATATCAGCACAACTTACAATAGCCAAGTACTGGAAGCAACCTAAGTGACCATCAGCAAATGAGTGGATCCAAAAACAATGGTATATTTACAAAATGGAATTTTATGCACCAGAGAGAAAGAAGAAGCTTATACCCTTTGCAACGGCATGGATGAAACTGGAGAGCTTTATGTTAAGTGAAACAAGCCGGACGGTGAGGGACAAATACCATATGATATCACCTTTACCTGGAACATAATAAATAGAAGGAAAAAGGAAGCGAAATATAACGAGAGACATTGAAGTTAAGAACAATCTTACAATGGGCAGGGAGGAGTGGGGAGAGTACAGTGAGAAGGGGGTATTACAGGAACTAGTATAAAGGACACATGGACAAAAACAAGGGAGAGGGTGGAGGTAGGGGAGGTAGGGGTGTCAGCTGGGGTGGGGTGAAGGGGAGGGGAGAAGGAGCACACAACTGTAATTGAATAACAATGAATAATTAAAATTATAAAAAATGAACTTTAAAATGGCATTAAATTCACAACCACCACCAACTGAATTAAAAAAAACAAAGATAGAAACATTTCAAACAAACAACCTAAGCCTACGCCTACAAGAACTTGAGGAACAACAACAAAGACAGCCCCGAGCAAGCCGAAGGAAGAAATAACCAAGATCAGAGCAGAGTTAAAAGACATAGAGACTAAAAGCACAATTCAAAGGATCAATGAATCCAGGAGCTGGTTCTTTGAAAAGATAAACAAAATCTACAAGCCTTTAAGTAGGTTCATCAACAAAAAAAAAGAGACAGGATGCAAATAAACACAATGAGAAATGAAAGAGGAGAGATTACAACTGATACCACAGAAATACAAAGGATTGTAAGAAATTACTACGAAGAACTGTATGCCAAGAAATTTGAAAACCTAGGGAAAATGGACACATTTCTAGAAAAATATAATCTTCCAAAACTGAATGAAGAAGAAGCAGAAAATCTCAGCACAATAATAACAGCAGACGAAATCGAAGCAATCATCAAAAAATTCCCAACACACAAAACACCTGGACCAGATGGTTTCACAGGAGAATTCTAGAAAGCATTTAAGGAAGAGCTAACCCCTGTCCTTCACAGACTATTCGAAAAAATCCAAACTGATGGGAGACTCCCAATCCCTTTTTATGAAGCCACATCATCCTAATCCCAAAACCGGATAAAGAAAGATACAAAGAAAGATTACTTCAGGCAAATATTGCTGATGAACATAGATGCTAAAATTCTCAACAAAATATTGGCAAACTGCTTCCAGCAATACATTAAAAGTATCATACACCATTATCAAGTGGGATTCGTCCCAGGGATGCAAGGATGGTACAATATTCGCACATCAATAAACATAATACATCACATAAGCAACAGGAAAGACAAAAATCACATGATCATATCAATAGATGCAGAAAAATTTTTGATAAGATACAACACCCATTTATCATAAAAACACTCAGCAAAGTGGGAATAGAGGAGGCATTCCTGAACATTATAAAGGCCATATCTGAGAGAACACAGCCAACATCATACTCAATGGACAAAAACTTAGAGCCTTCCCACTAAGATCAGGATAAAGTAAGGATGCCCTCTCTCACCACTCTTATTCAATATAGTACTGGAAGTCATTGCCACAGCAATCAGACAAGAAAAAGAAATAAAAGGCTTCCAAATTTGAAGGAAGGAAATGAAACTGTCACTGTTTGCAGATGAAATGATAGTGTGCATGGAAAATCCTATAGACTCAACCAAAAAACTACTCGACCAAATGAATGAATTTGGTAAAAAAGGTGGATACTAAGTCAATACTCAGAAATTAAAGGCATTCCTGTATACCAACAACTAAACTGCAGAAAAAGAAATCAGGAAAAAAATCCCATTTGATACAGTAACAAGAAAAATAAAGTACCTAGGAATAAACCTAACCAAGGAGGTAAAAAACTTGTACTAAGAAAATCACACAAACTGAAGAAAGAAATTAAGGAAGACACAAACAAATGGAAGCATGTACCATGCTCATGGATTGGAAGAATTAACATCATCAAAATGACCATACTACCCAAAGCAATCTATAGATTCAATGCAATCCCTATTAGAGTACCCATGACATATTTCACAGGTATAGAACAAACATTTCAGAAATTCATATGGAACCATAAACGATTCCGAATAGCTGCAGCAATTTTGAGAAAGAAGAACAAAGCAGGAGGGATCACAATACCTGATATCATACTGTGTTACAAGAACACTGTAATCAAAGCAGCCTGGTACTGGCATAAAAACACGCACATTGAACAATGGAACAGAACAGAGAGCCCAGAAATAAACTCACGACTTTATGGTCAATTAATATTTGACAAAGGAGGCAGGAGCACAAAATGAAGCAAAAACAGCCTCTTCAACAGATGGTGTTGGGATATCTGGACAGCTATGAGCAAAAAAATGAAACTCGATTACCAACTTACACCATACACAAAAATAAACTCAAAATGGAAAAAAGAGTTAAATATATTTCATAACAGCCTAAAAGTCCTAGAGGAAAACATTGGCAGCAAAATCTCAGACATTCCACGCAGCAACATCCTCACAGACACATCCCCTAAAGCAAGGGACATAAAGGAAAGAATAAACAAATGGGACCTCATCAAGATAATATGCTTCTGCACGGCTAAAGAAAACAGCATTAAAATACAAACAGAACCCAGAGTATGGGAAAACATATTTGCTAATGATACCTCAGACAAGGGCCTGATCTCCAAAATATATAAAGAACTCACACAACTCCACTCCAGGAAGACAAACACCGCAATTACAAATGGGTAAATGACTTGAACAGACACTTCACCAAGGATGACACACAGAGGGCCCAGAGACATATGAAAAGATGCTCAACATCACTAGCTATCAGAGAGATGCAAATTAAAACCACAATGAGGTACCATCTCACACCAGTCTCAGTGGCCAACAGAAACAAGTCCACCAAGAAATATTGGAGAGGATGTGGAGAAAAGGGAACCCTAGTGCACAGTTGTTGTGAATGGAGACTGGTGCGGCCACTGGGGAAAACAGTATATAATTTCCTCAGAAAAGTAAAAGTGTAACTGCCCTTTGACCCAGCAATTCTGCTGCTGGGATTATACCCTAAGAACCCTGAAACACCAATCCAAAAGAACCTATGCACCCCAATGTTCATAGCAGCCCAATTTACAATAGCCAAGTTCTGGAAGCAACCTAAGTGCCCATCAGCAAATGAGTGGATCCAAAAACAATGGTATATTTACACAATAGAATTCTACGCAGCAGAGAGAAAGAAGGAGCTTCTACCCTTCGCATCAGCATGGATGGAACTGGAGAGCATTATGCTAAGTGAAATAAGCCAGACGGTTAGGGACAAATACCATATGATCTCACCTTTAACTGGAACATAATCAACAGAGGAAAGAAGGAAACAAAATATAATCAGAGACATTGAAGTTAAGAGCAATCTAACAATAGTCAGGGAGGAGTTGGGAGGTGAAAGTGAGGAAGGGGATTACAGGAAGTACTATAAAGGACACATGGACAAAATCATGGGGAGTGTGGTGCTGGGGGAGGGAGGGTGTTTTGGCTGTGGTGGTGTGGAGGGATGGGGAGAAAATGCATACAACTGTAATTGAATAAGAATAAAAATTAAAGCAAAAAACAAAACTAAACTAAAAAATACCCTACAGTCTCCACCAAACAATAACATTGAAATTTCAGTAAGAGAAAACAGGGAATATATGTCATTTACTATATCGACAAGGAAAAGAAATTACCTCGGAATAAATTCAACCAAGGAGGTAAAAGACCTATATTGAGAAAACTGTAGAGCTGTGAAGAAAGAAATTAAGGAAGATACAAATATATGGAAGCACATATGGTATTGGCATTCATTGATTGGAAGAACTAACATCATATAAATAACCATACTATCTCAAGCAATATATGGATTCAATGCAGTTCATATTAAAATACCAATGGACTATTTCAGATATAGAACAAATATTTCAAAAATTTATATGAAACCATAAATTACCCATCCTCAGCAGTCCTGAGAAAGGAGAACAAAGTAATAGGGACACAATACCTGATATCAGACTATGCTACAAGGCCACTGTAATCTTAACAGTCTGGTTCTGGCATAAGAACAGACATATAGATAAGTGGAACAGAATAGAGAATTCATACATAAACCTATGCCCCTACAGTCAATTAATATTTGACAATGGGGGCTTGAGCATACAATGCAGTAAAGATAGCATCTTCAATAATTGGTGTTGGGAGATCTGGACACCAGCATGCAAAAAATGAAACTACACCACCAACTTACACTATATACAGGAATAAACTCAAAATGGGTAAGATAATGTATAAGTTGTGACACCATAAAAGTCCTAGAGGAAAACATGGGCAGGAAAATTCAGATACCCCATGTAGCAATATCTCCTAGGACAGTGGAAATTAAGGAAAAAATAAACAAATGGAAATACATCAAACTAAAAACTCTGCACAGCTAAAGAAACCATCATCAAAATGAAAAGGGAAACAACTGTATAGGAGAACACATTTGACAATGATACATCAGACAAGCATTTGATCTCCAAAATATATAAAGAATTCATATGACTCAACACCAGGAATACAAACAATACAATTAAAAATAAGCAAAATATCTGAACAGACATTTCTCAAAGGAGGACATACAGATAGCCCATAGATATATGAAAAGATGCTCAACATCAACAGCCATCAGAGAGATGCAAATTAAAACCATATTGAGATATTACCAGACACCTGTCAGAATGGCCATCATTAATAAATCAACAAACAACAGTTATTGACAAAGATGTGAACAAAAGGGAACCCTAGAACACTGTTGGTGGAAATGTGGATTGTTGAGCCACTGTGGAAAACAGTATATAATTTCTTCTAAAAACTAAAAATGGAAGTGCCTTTTAACCCACTGGAATCCTAGTGCTGGGATTATACCCAAAGAATCCTGAAACAACAATTCAAAAGAACCTATGCACCCCCATGTTCATAGCAGCACAATTTACCATAGCCAAGTACTGGAAGCAACTTAAGTGCCCATCAGCAAATGAGTGGATCAAAAAATCATGGTACATTTATGCAATGGAATACTATGTAGCAAAAAGGAAGAAGGAATTCCTAACTTTTCTGACAGCACAGATGGAATTGGAGAATAATTATGGTAAGTGAAATAAGCCATGAGGCGAAAGACAAAAAAACACATGATCTCACCTATAAGGGGAATCTAATGAACAAAATATAATGTACAAAATATAACCAGAGGTGTGGAAACATGGAACAGACTGCAAATGACTAACAGGGAGGGGGGATAATGGTGGAAAGAAAGGGAAGGGACAAGACAAGGGACATGTATGAATGATCCATGGATAATAGTATAGGAATAGACTGTGAGAGTGGGGTTTGGGGTGGGTAGAGGGGGGCAAAGGGGAAAAATTGGGACAACTCTAATGGAATAACAATAAAAAAGATTAAACAATGCTAATCAATCCATGCTTAAACTAATTTGTGGCTGCATGAACTACCTCTCTGATCAACTTGCATCTCATTTGCATATATTTCACTGGTTTGCTAAGTTCCAGCTGCATTGTTTTTCTCTCCACACTATCTCATCTGAAACGTCACCTCCTGGATTACTTTCATGAACTCCCTCCTATGTATCATAGTTTCTTTGTTGACCACTCTAATCATACTTCAAAAATGGATATGATAAATTAATAGATGACAAACATAAGTATGTACTTTTGAAAAAGGAGTTTTTCTTCACATTCCAATTTCATTACTTGGACACTCCATTCATGTTCATGATATATCATTCCTGGACTGATTGCAGCAATGGATTATAAAATTAGCATTTTTTATCAGTGGAATCACATTTTTCAAGTAAAATCAACTGTATAACACAAATAAATCAAACAGAAAAAAATATAATTTCTTTGGTGAGGGAGGGGATAGATAGAGAGAAGATGAACTTTCACAGTCAGCCCCCACCCTTGAAGTTTCTCTAGAGGTCCCCTAAAACTCATCATAGGACTCTAAAAGCTGGCCTGAACCATTGAATAAGAGATGTAACAAAATGGAATGCAGGTTCAAACACTTGGCCCAACTCCTCTACTCATGATAGTTCTAAATATATACAGGGTCCAGCAGAAGTAATGCCTCCTTCAGTGTGGTTAGTAGGATAATAATATGTGTGTAATAATTTATAGTTTTAATTTGAACATTTCACCTAAAATGTCATATGTGTGCTTGAGTGTGATATTGTTATGTTATAGAATTATATGCTTATTTTCAGTAATAAAAGACTTGGTAATTAAAAAAACAGATGTTATTTGTCTCAGGCCATGGATTTAATTATTTATTTTTAACTTTTTTTTAATTGTTGTTCACGTAGAGTTGTCTCCATTTTCCCAACACCACTCTTCTCGACTCCAGACATCTCCACTTCCCACCCTTGACCCTACTCCCTTTTGGTTTTTTTCTATGTGTCCTTTACATATTTTCCTGAAAACCCTTCCCCCTGTCTCCCCACATTATCCCTTCCCACCTCCCCTCTGTTTTGAATTTCAATGTCTCTGGTAATATTTTGCTTTTTTCTTTTGTTGATTAAGTTCCACTTATAAGTGAGATAATGTGGTATTTGTCTTTCACCACCTGGCTTATTTCACTTAGCATAATGCTCTCCAGTTCCATCCACACTGTCAAAAAGCATAGGAACTCCTTCTTTCTTTCTGCTATGTAGTATTCATCATGCAAATGTACCATACTTTTTTGATCCATTCATTTACTGATGGGCATTTAGATTGCTCCAACACTTGGCTATTGTAAATTGTGCTGCTGTGAACATTGAGATGCATAGGCTATTTGGGATTGGTATTTCAGTGTTCTTAGGGTATAATCCCAGCAGTGGAATTTCCAGGTCAAAGGCACTTCCATTTTTAGTTTTCTGAGGAAATTGCACACAGTTATCCACAGTCGCTGGGCCAGTCTGCATTCCTACCAACAGGGTTCCCTTTTCTCCACATTGCCTCCAACACATATTTTTTGATTTGTTTGTGATGGCCATTCTCACCTGTGTGAAGTAGTATTATTGTAGTTTTAGTTTGCATATCACTGATGGGTAGTGATGCTAAGCATCCTTTCATGTGTCACTGGGCCCTCTGTATGTCCTGCTTGGAGAAGTGTAGGTTCATATCCATTGCCCATTTTTAACTGGGTTGTTTGTCTTCCTGGAGTGGAGTACTGTGAGTTCTCTATATATTTTGGAGATCAAATCCTAGTCTGAGGCATAATTAACAAATATATTTTCCCATATAGTTGGTTCTCTTTTCACTTTAATGCTGTTTTTTCTTTTTTAAGCCATGCAGAAGCTTTTTATTTTGGTGAAATTCCATTTGTTTATTCTTTCTTTCATGTCCCTTCCTTTAAGGGACATATCCATGAAGATGTTGCTGCATGGAGTATCTGAGATTTTCCTGCCTATATTGTCCTTTAGGATTTTTGTGGTGTCATGAATTATATTTAAGTCCTTTATCCACCTTGAATTTATTCTTGTTTATAGTGTAAGTTGGACATCAGGTTCATTTTTTAATTTTTTTTGCATGTAGCTGTCCACATCTCCCAACACCATGTGTTGAAGAGGCTATTTTTTTACCCCATTTTATGCTTCTTTACCATTTGTCAAATATTAATTGACCGTGGAAACTTGGGTTTACTTCTGGGTTCTCTATTCTGTTCCATTGATCTATGTGTTCTTATACCAGTCCAAGACTGTTTTGTTTACAATGGCCTTGTAATATAATTCCTTATCAGGTATTGTGACACATCCAGCTTCTTTCTCAAAATTGCTGCAGCTGTTTGGGGTCATTTATGGTTCCATATAATTTTTTGAAATATTTGTTCTGTATCTGTGAAATATATCATTGGTATTTTACAGAGATTCCACTGAATCTGTAAATCACTTTGGGTAATGGGGACATTTAGATAATGTTAATTATTCCAATCCATGAACATGGTACATGCTTCCATTTGTTGGCATCTTCCTTAATTACTTTCTTCCATGTTGTGTAGTTTTCTGAGTACAGGTCTTTTACCTCCTTGGTTAGGTTGATTCCTAGGTACTTTATTTTTCTTGTTGCTATATCAAATGGGATTTTTTTCCTGATCTGTTTCTGCAGTTTTATTGTTGGTATACAGGAATGCCTTTGATTTCTGAGTATTGACTTTTTATCCTGCTATTTTCCCAAATTCACTTATTAGGTCGAGTAGTTTTTTGGTGGAGTCTATAGGATTTCCTATGTACACTATCATATCATCTGCAAACAATGACAGTTTTGCTTCCTCCTTTTAATTTGGATGTTTTCTATTTCTTTTTCTTGTCTGATTGCTGTGGCTAGGACTTCCAATACTATGCTTAACAAGAGTGGTGAAAACAAGCATCCTTGTCTTGCTCCTGAACTTAGTGGGAAAGCTCTAAGTTTTTGTCCATTGAGTATGATGTTGGCTGTAGGTCTCTCATATATGGCCTTTATTATGTTGAGGAATGCCTCCTCTATTCCCACTTTGCTGAGTGTTTTTATCATAAATGTGTGTTGTACCTTATCAAATGCTCTTTCCCCATTTATTGATATGATCATGTGATTTTTTGTCCATTCTGTGTTTATGTGATGTATAGCATTTATTGATTCCCAAATATTATACCATCCTTGCATACCTGGGATGAATCCCACTTCATCATGGTGTATGATCTGTTTAATGTATTGCTAGATGAGATTTACCAATATATTGTTGATGATTTTAGCATCTATGTTCATCAGCAATATTGGCCTGTAATTTTCCTTCTTTGGTGTGTCTCTTTCTGGTTGTGGGATTAGGATGATCCTGGATTCACAGAAAGAGTTTGGGAGTCTTCCATCTTCTTAGATTGTTTGGAATTATCTTTGAAGGATAGCAGTTAGCTCTTTCTTTAATGCTTTGTAAAATTCTGTGAAATCGTCCAGTCCAGGGCTTTTGTGTGCAGGGACTTTATTTTATTACTGCTTCAATTTCATTAGCTGTTATTAGTCTGTTCAAGCTTTCTGCTGCTTCTTCATTCAGTTTTGGAAGTTTATATTTTTCTAGAAATTTGTTTCACCTAGATTTTCAAATCTCATGGCGTATAGTCGTTCTTAGTAATTTGTTACAATCCTTTGTATTTCTGTGGTATCTGTTGTAATCTCTCCTCTTTCATTTCTGATTGTGTTTATTTGGGTCCTATATATTTTTTCTTGGTGAGCCTGCTTAAAGGCTTGTCAATTTTGTTTATCTTTCCAAAGAACCAGCTCCTGGATTCATTGATCCTTAGAATTGTGCTTTTAGTCGCTATGTCATTTAACTCTGCTCTGATCTTGGTTATTTCCTTCCCTCTACTTGCTCCCGGCTGCGTTTGTTTTTGTTCCTCCATTTCTTGTAGGTGTAGGGTTAGTTAGTTTATGTGAAATGTTTCAATCTTTTTTAGGTAGACTTGTATCCCTATGAGCTTCCCTCTCAAGACTGCTTTCCCTGTGTCCCGTAAGGTTTGGTCTGTTCTGTGTTCATTTTCATTGTTTCCAGAAACTTTTTGATTTATTCCTTGATCTCATTCTTAACCCATTCATTTTTCCATAGCATGCTATCAATATCCATGAATTTGAGTGTTATTGAGTTTTTTCCTTGAGGTTGATTTGTAGTTTCAGTACCTTGTGGTTGGAGAAGATGCTTGATATGATTTCAATTTTCTTGAATTTGTTGAGGATTGTTTTGTGACCTATCATGTGGTCTATCTTTGAAAATATTCCATGTGCATTTGAGAAGAATGTGTATTTTGCTTCTTTAGGATGAATGGCTCTATAGATGTCAGTTAAGTCCATTTGATATAGGGCATTGTTCAATGCCATATCTTTGTTGATATTTTGTTTAGAAGATCTATTCATTTATGACAGTGCACTGTTCAAATCCCATACTATATTTGTGTTGCTGTCAATATAGTTCTTGAAGTCCTGCAAGATATTTCTTACATATTTGAGTGCTCCTATGTTGGGTGCATATATGTTTACAATGTTTATGTCTTCGTGATGGATTCTTCTCTTGAGTATTATGAAGTGACCTTCTGGGTCTCTTTTTATGCCCCTCACTCATTTTGAAATCTGTTTTGTCTGGTATGAGTATTGGTACCCTTTTTTTTCCCCTGTCCATTTGCTTGGAGTATTTTTTTCCACCCCTCACTTTCAGTCTGTGTAGGTCTTTTGTTGTGATGTGGGTCTCTTGCAGGCAGCTTATGTGTGGGTCATGATTTCTCATCCATTCACCTGCTCTATGTGTTTTGATTGTAGCACTTAATCTGTTAGGTTTTAAGGTTATTATTCATAGGTACTTATTTATTTCCATTTTGTTTCCTTCATCCGTTGTTCCTCTCTCTCATTCTTTTTCTTACTTTTCTTAAGGCAGTCACTTTAGCATATCTTGCAGTGCTGTTTTGTTGAGGTGTATTCTTAGAGCCTTCTTTTGTCTGGGAAGCTCCCTATTTGGCCTTCCATTGTAATTGAAAATCTTGTGGGATAAGTAGTCTCGGTTGCAGGCTTTTGTTTTTCATTACTTGGAATATTTCTTGCCATTCCCTTCTGGCTTGGAGTGTTTCCATTGAGAATTCAGTTGCTAGTCTTATTGTGCCTCCCTCATATTTGACTTCCTGTTTCTACTTAGCTGCCTTTAATTATTCTATCTTTGTCTTGGAAATTTGCCAGTTTAATTATGTTGTGTCTTGAAGTGGGCCTTTTGGGTTCCTCTTGATTGAGACTCTCTGTGTGTCCTGGATTGAGTGACTTTTTGTCTCATCAAATTAGGGCAGTTTTCCATCATTACTTTTCCAAACAGATTTTTTATACCTTGCTCTTCTCCTTCTGGTGTTCCTATTATACAGAAATTATTGTTTCATGTTGAACTGAAGTTCCCTTAACACCCATTTGTTCTTTTGTGGTATTCTTTCCTTTTCTTGATCTTTTTGGGAGTTTTATTTCTACCTTGTCCTCCAGCTCAGTGATTTGACTGTGTGCTTCATCTCGCCTGCTTTTGATTCCTCCTACTCTGTTCTTCAATTGAGAAATTGTATTCTTCATTTCCTCTTGGCCCTTGTTGATAGTTTCTATTTTCTTTTACATGTTCATATACTTTGCAGTGAGTTCATCGTAGCTTCCCTGTAGTGTTTGTTAATTCTCTGTGAGCTCATTGATCTTCCTGATAACCATTGCTTTGTATTCAATATCTGATAGTTGACTTACCTCTTTTTCATTTAGCATTCTTTTTGAGGCTTTCTCCTTTCCTTTCATCTAGGGATTGTTTCTTTGTCTTCCTATTCTTTGTGAGACTCATCTTGTTAGCCTCTGCTTCTTAAATTGATCTTTTATGACTCCCTGAGTTTGTGGTGTGTAGCTCTATGGTAGGAGACCTGTGAGATTCAGTGCTGCAGTCTCCTTGATCTCCTTAATTTGCTGATCTTGGGATGCCTTTTATGTTGGCTCTCTGAATGTCTTTGGGTTTTGATTGTTGTTGGATCTTTCTTTGGTGGGTCTTTCCCTCCCACTGTTTGACTGAGGATCACTCAGCCCACCACATCTTGTATGTTGTTGTACAGGTCTTGTCAGAAGAAAACCACAAAGACCAGGGAACAAACCCACATGTGCAAAAATATCTCCCCTCACAATCTCAGTATCAACAGCAAATAATCCAGTATTAATAAGGGTGTGCAGGGGTTAAGACTATTATAAGAAGGGAGAGAGTTAAAGTATAGTATAAATTCTAGTGACTTAATGTGCACAAACTTGACAGACAAGAGATTAATGTTAAAAAGCTCTGCAGGAAAGAAAATATCATGAATCATGGAGAAGACCACAGTGAATTTCATCTCAGTAGCCATTAGTATTTACCATGTTTGTTTGTTTTTTTTCTTCCTGGATCTGCCTCTGGTGGTGTCAAATGTTGACTATGCCTGACCTTAGGCTGCCTGCTCTGAGACTGCCAGAGTTCTGCTTTCTATAGTTGTCTTCTTCAGTTGCTAGTCACTTTGAACTCAGCAGTCAGGCTTAAGCCCCATTGAGTGGGGTAGAATTCCTTCTGGGGCTGGGGTTATTGTTTCTGCTCAGGCTGCTGCAGGTCTGAGGGGGGTGGTCTTCCTGAGCCAGATGGCTGTTGCAGTATGGGTGTTGACTCAGCACTGGGATCCAGGTGGCTGCTTGTTCAGTTCTCTCCCCCAAGCCTCCATCCCAAGTCTCTCTTCAAGGATCTCTAGTCTACTCTGCCCCCCCCATTGCCAGGGATTTATGTCTGTGGCTATCTCCTTTAGTTATTAATGTAGTCACTCTGCACTCAGCTGTCAGGCTTAAGCACCACAGAGCCAGGGCAGTGTCTATCTTGGGGGTAGGGCTATTGCTTCCCCTCAGGCTGCTGCCACTCAGAAAGGAGTGGTCTGCCTGAGCACCCTGGCCACCGCTGTTTGGGGAATGACTCAGCACATGGTTACCTGTGGTTATTCTCCCCATTATCTCCCCATAGCTTTCGTCCCCAGTCTCTCCTCAGGTTTCCCCAGCCCACTCTGCTCCCACCTGTGCCAGAACCCCAGGTGAGCAGCAGCAAATGAAAATTTGTATGTTGGCTCTTTAACGGTCTCTTTGTATCTCCAGCTGTCCATCTCTGGCAGAGAGAAACCCTGACAGTCTGTTGCTGCTTGTTATCTGTGTACTTTTTGGACTCTGGTGTTCTAGGCTGGGGATCCCAGCTTAGTGTTTAGACCCCATTCTAATCAGGGGCATCTAACCTGCTACTTAATTATCCCTCTGGCTCTGCCGCCTGTGGGTGCCCAGCTAGCCCTCTCGAGTCTCCACTGCACTCCTTACCAGAGAGGTTGTGCTGAAGCTGGCTCTTTTATCTGTGGGAGGTTATAAAGCTTCTCTGTCACTATAGTTCAGTTGTCTGGTCTGAGTAATTTCTCTACAATTGAGTTGTAATTCCAGACTGGTTCGGGGAGGAGGCTAGTGTGGTTTCCACTTACTCCTCCACCCTCTTGCCGATTCTCCACATGCCATGTATGTAGTAGTAATGATGGATATCAGAGGCCCTATACATACTGACTCCATTGAGCTCTATGGATTGATAATATGCCCCATTTAACAGATGTTAGACAAGGACATTGTTTAATTTTCTAAAAACAGGACCTTCTGGCACTAATATCAATGATAAAATCAAAGCACCTATGGCAACACTAGAGAAAATTACCCTTGACATTAATGGACAGTGCTTAATTCCAAACAGCTATTAGTTGAAAAGCAGTTCAGCTGAGAAAGTCACAGAGTTATTGTTTGTGTACAGAAGATGTTCATGTTCTTCTTGTTTCTTTATAAATCATTGGTACTGATATATTTGCAAATATATTTTCTCATATGGTTGATTCCCTTTTCATTTTGCTGATGTTTTCTTTAGCCATGCAGAAGCTTTTTATTTTGATGAGGTCCCATTTGTTTATTCTTTCCTGTATGCCCCATGCTCTACAGGACATATCAGTGAATATATTGCTGCATGGAATATCTGAGATTTTCCTGCCTATGTTCTTCTCTAGGACTTTTATGGTGTCACAACTTATATTTAAGTCTTTCATCCACCTTAATTTATTTTTGTGTATAGTGTAAGTTGATCGAGTTTCATTTTGTTTTTCATGTAGCTGTCCAGATCTCCCAACACCATTTGCTGAAGAGAATGTTTTACTCCATTTTATGCTTCTTCCTCCTTTGTTGAATATTAATGGACCATGGAGATACCACTTCCCACTGGTCAGAATGGCTATCATAAACAAATCAAGAAACAACAAATGTTGGAGAGGTTCTAGCAAAAACAGAACCTTAGTGCAGTGTTGGTGGGAATGCAGACTGGTGCAGCCACTGTGGAAAACAGTATGGAATTTCCTCAGGTATCTAAAAATGTAACTCTCTTTTGACCCAGCAATTCCACTGCTGGGATTATACCCTAAGAATCCTGAAACACCAATTCAAAAGAACCTATTCACCCAATTTTCATAGTAGCACTATTTACAATACCAAATGTTGGAAGGAACATAAGTGCCCATTAATAAATGAGTAGGTCATAAAACTATGGTACATTTACACAATGGAATACTGCACAGCAGGAAGAAAGAAGGAGCACCTACTCTTTGTGCCAGCATGGATGGAACTGGAGACTATTATGCTAAGTAAAATAAGCCAGGCAGTGAAAGACAAATACCGTATGATCTCACTTATAAGTGGAACTTCATCAACAATACAAACAAGCAAGCAGAACATAACAAGAGACATTTAATTAAAGAACACACTGACAGTAACCAGAGGGGAGAGGGGTGAGAGGGAATGGGAAAAATAGGGGAAGAGCCATGAAGGAATATGTATAAAGGACACTTATACAAAATCAAGGGGGTGGGTTTGTGGGTGGGAGGGGAGGATGGGTGTGGTAGGGGACCGTGGTGGGGTGAAAATGGAGACAATTGTACTTGAGCAACAATAAAAATATATTTAAAAATAAATCATTTGTACTTATACAAACTATGACTTCTGCAGTGCTAGGGAATAAAACCCAGAAGGAGTTGCTGGTTCATCAAATGTACTTGATCTGAGAGGACTCACAATCATTAAGGAAACACAGATATTGTTCTGCTTAAGGAATTATGTCCAACAATAGTGAGCAGGTCTGAGGCAGGATGTGAAATGACAACAGTTTATCTGTATTATTTCAGTAATCAATTCAAAAAGTACAATCCTTGACATCTTCACCAAGATTGATTCTGATAATTAGAATGATATCCAATAGCAGGGACCATGTGGAGAGATTGCAAATGCCAATGTAGGCAGCATTTACCTATGGCCTCAATTAAGCTGACATTGTATTTAAGGGATATAGTTAATTTCAACATTTGTCTTGCTACATAAAGAAACTTTTTTTCTTTTTTTGATATATTTATTGATTATGCTATTACAGTTGTCCCATTTCCGCCCCTTCACTCAACTCCATCCTCCCTCCCACATTCCCCCCCTATAGTTCATGTCCATGGGTCATACTTATAAGTTCTTTGGCTTCTACATTTCCTACACTATTCTTACCCTCTCCCTGTCTATTTTCCACCTATCATTTATGGAATTTATTCTCTGTACCTTTCCACCCTCTCTCCCCCTACCAATCCCTTATTGATAACCCTCCATGTGATCTCCATTTCTGTGGTTCTCGTTCTGTTCTAGTTGTTTGCTTAGTTTTCTTTTGTTTTGGTTTTAGGTGTGGTTGTTTATAACTGTGAGTTTGCTGTCATTTTTACCGTTCCCATTTTTTATCATTTTCTTAGATAAGTCCCTTTAACATTTCATAGAATAAGGGCTTGGTGATGATGAATTCCTTTAACTTTACCTTATGTGGGAAACACTTTATCTGTCCTTCCATTCTAAATGATAGCTTTGCTGGATAGAGTAATCTTGGATGTAGGTCCTTGCCTTTCATGACTTGGAATACTTCTTCCAAGCCCCGTCTTGCTTTTAAGTTCTCTTTTGAGAAATCAGCTGACAGTCTTATGGGAAGTCCTTTGTAGGTAATTGTGTCCTTTTCTCTTGCTGCTTCTAAGATTCTCTCCTTCTGCTTAATCTTGGGTAATGTAATTATGATGTGCCTTGGTGTGTTCCTCCTTGGGTCCAGCTTCTTTGGGACTCTCTGAGCTTCCTGGACTTCCTGGAAGTCTATTTCCTTTGCCAGACTGCGGAAGTGCCCCTTCATTATTTGTTCAAATAGGTTTTCAATTTTTTGTTCTTCCTCTTCTCCTTCTGGCATCCCTATAATTCGGATGTTGGAATGTTTCAAGATGTCCTGGAGGTTCCTAAGCCTCTCCTCATTTTTCCGAATTCTTGTTTCTTTCTTCTTTTCTGGTTGGATGTTTGTTTCTTCCTTCTGGTCCACACCATTGATTTGAGTCCCAGTTTCTTTCCCGTCACTATTGGTTCCCTGTACATTTTCCTTTGTTTCTCTTGGCATAGCCTTCATTTTTTTCATCTAGTTTTTGAACAAATGCAACCAATTCTGTGAGCGTCTTAATAACCAGTGTTTTGAACTGTGCATCCGATAGGTTGGCTATCTCTTCCTCGCTTAGTTGTATTTTTTCTGGAGCTTTGAAGTGTTCTGTTATTTGGGCCTTTTTTTTTTTTTTTTTTGTCTTGGCGCATCTATTACTTAAAGGGGCGGAGCCTTAGGTGTTCACCAGGGGCGGAGTAACGCTGGTCCCTGTGCTGTGACACTGTATGTGTGGGAGGGGCCGAGAAGGAGCAATGGCGCATGCTCCACTCTCCACGGGATTTCAGCCACTCCCTAGGCTACCTCTACCTACAATCTAATTGGGCCCCTCTGGTGCTGGTTCCCGAGTGGGTGGGCTTGTGCACACTCTAGGTCCCTGCAGGTCTCTCCAACGAGCTCTCCTGTGAGGCTGGGAGTCTCTCCTGCTGCCACCCCAACCTCCACAGGCGTTTTCAATCAGAGGTTTGAGGTTTTATTTCCCCGCACTGGAGCCCTGGGTTACAGGGTGTTCTTCCGCAGGGTGCTACCCGCTGCTCTGGGTGCCCCATTCTCCTCCACTCTGAGTCCAGCCCTCTCAGTTTATCTGTGCATGAATGCAGGGCCATAGGCTCTGCTAGTGGTCAGACTGCCTGCCCCGTTCCTCCCACACTCCGGCAGTCTCAGTCCCACCACGGCCATGCAAGTCTTCTCTGCCCTGGTGCCCGTCTCCGCCCATCCTACTGGTCTGGTTGTATGTTTCTTTTTTATCTACTTCATGTCGGACTTCCTTGCCGTTAGATTTTCTGTCAGTTCTCATTGTGTGAGGAGGCGCAGTGTGTCTACCTACGCCACCATCTTGGTCCTCCATATAAAGAAACATTTTAAGATGCTTAAGAACAGGTTAAATTATCATAAATGCTAAGTATGTATATGAAGACACAACCATAGATACACTACCCTGTTTTAGACCAGAAACTGACCTCAGAAGCATAGTTCAACTGTCTTCAGAAGTCTTTGAGAGAAAGGACTATATTTTAGCCTCTTTCAACAACCTTGATATGTAGCCAACCCCCAACATTATATTACAAATTGAAGGATTGTACTATGGCCTATCTAGGTCCTACATCCTTTTTTTAAATCAGTTCATGGGACACTTTTATTGTGTTCCTAGTGATGAAAACATAAACCTTTATATTGATGCAGCAATCAGCTCTCCACTAACAGGATTGGGTTAGAAATAGGATCAACCTGTTTACCCAAATGTAGCTGAAGAAAGAAGTTTGATTGTAACTGTATACCCTTTCCCCACCCATTTATACCTCCATATACAAATACATGGAAGGAGGCACTGTAGGGTAGCTAGGCAGTACTGTGTCATCTAGGTGTCCTGATAAGCTAGGTGTCTTGAAAGCTCTAAGTGTCTCCAAAGAGGTAGATCACAAGCACCCTTGAACTTCCAGCCCTTTCAGATCTCTATTCCTGAGGCCAATTTCTACCCACATGTTCCTAAGCCTTCTGGTTTAATTGACACTTATTGTTTTTTTGTTTTTTTTTTTTTAATTTATTTATTGTTATTTAATTACAGTTGTATGCCTTTTCCCCCATCCCTTCAACCCACCCCAGGTGAACCCACTTCCCTCCCCCCTCTCCACCCTCCCCCTTGGATTTGTTCATGTGTCCTTTATAGTAGTTCCTGTAATCCCCTCTACCCACTGTCCCCGCCCCCACCCCCCACCCCCGCCCTTGCTATTGTTACATTGTTCTTAACTTCAATGTCTCTGGTTATATTTTGTTTGCTTTTTCCTTCTATTGCTTATGTTCCAGTTAAAGGTGAGATCATATGGTATTTGTCCCTCACTTCCTGGCTTATTTCACTTAGCATAATGCTCTCCAGTTTCATCCATGCTGTTGCAAAGGGTATAAGCTCCTTCTTTCTCTCTGCTGCGTAGAATTCCATTGTGTAAATATACCATAGTTTTTGGATCCACTCGTTTGCTGATGGGCACTTCGGTTGCTTCCAGTATTTGGCTATTGTAAATTGTGCTGCTATGAACATTGGGGTGCACAGATTCTTTTGGATTGGTGTTTCAGTGTTCTTAGGGTATAATCCCAGCAGCGGAATTACTGGGTCAAAGGGCAGTTCCATTTTTAGTTTTCTGAGGAAATTCCATATTGTTTTCCACAGTGGCCTCACCAGTCTGCATTCCCACCAACAGTGCACGAGGGTTCCCTTTTCTCCGCATCCTCTCCAACATTTGTTTGTGGATTTGTTTATGTTGGCCATTCTGACTGGTGTGAGATGATACCTCATTGTGGTTTTAATTTGCATCTCTCTGATGGCTAGTGATGCTGAGCATCTTTTCATATGTCTCTGGGCCCTCTGTATGTCTTCCTTGGAGAAGTGTCTGTTCAAGTCCTTTGCCCATTTTTTAATTGGGTTGTTTGTCTTCCTGGAGTGGAGTCGTGTGAGTTCTTTATATATTTTGGAGATCAGGCCCTTGTCTGAGGTATCATTGGCAAATATGCTTTCCCATATTGTTGGTTCTCTTTGTAATTTGGTGCTGTTTTCTTTAGCCATGCAGAAGCTTTTTATTGTGATGAGGTCCCATTTGTTTATTCTTTCCTTTATGTCCCTTGTTTTAGGGGATGTGTCTGTGAGGATGTTGCTGCGTGGAATGTCTGAGATTTTCCTGCCAATGTTTTCCTCAAGGACTTTTATGGTGTTACGGCTTATATTTAAGTCTTTTATCCATCTTGAGTTTATTTTCGTGTATGGCGTAAGTTGGTGATCGAGTTTCATTTTTTTGCACGTAGCTGTCCAGATCTCCCAACACCATTTGTTGAAGAGACTGTTTTTGCTCCATTTTATGCTCCTGCCTCCTTTGTCAAATATTAATTGATCGTATAGATTTGAGTTTATATCTGGGCTCTCTATTCTGTTCCATTGGTCTATGAGCCTGTTTTTATGCCAGTACCAGGCTGTTTTGATTACAGTGGCCTTGTAATACAGTTTGATATCAGGTATTGTGATACCTCCTGCTTTGTCCTTCTTTCTCAAAATTGCTGCTGATATTCGAGGTCGTTTATGGTTCCATATGAATTTCTGCAATGTTTGTTCTATATCTGTGAAATATGTCATGGGTACTCTAATAGGGATTGCATTGAATCTATAAATTGCTTTGGGTAGTATGGCCATTTTGATGATGTTAATTCTTCCAATCCATGAACATGGTACATGCTTCCATTTGTTTGTATCTTCCTTAATTTCTTTCTTCAGTGTTGTGTAGTTTTCTGAGTACAGGTCTTTTACCTCCTTGGTTAGGTTTATTCCTAGGTACTTTATTTTTCTTGTTGCTATATCGAATGGGATTTTTTTCCTGATTTGTGTTTCTGCAGTTTCGTTGTTGGTGTACAGGAATGCCTTTGATTTCTGGGTATTGACTCTGTATCCAGCTATTTTGCCAAATTCATTTATTAGGTCGAGTAGTTTTTGAGTGGAGTCTATAGGGTTTTCCATGTACACTATCATGTCGTCTGCAAACAGTGACAGTTTCATTTCCTCCTTTCCAATTTGGATGCCTTTTATTGCTTTTTCTTGTCTGATTGCTGTGGCTAGGACTTCCAATACTATGTTGAATAGGAGTGGTGAGAGAGGGCATCCTTGTCTTGTTCCTGATCTTAGTGGGAAAGCTCTAAGTTTTTGTCCATTGAATGTGATGTTGGCTGTAGGTCTCTCATATATGGCCTTAATTATGTTGAGGACTGCTCCCTTTATTCCCACTTTGCTGAGTGTTTTTATCAGAAATGGGTGCTGTATCTTATCGAATGCTTTTTCCGCATCTATTGATATGATCATGTGATTTTTGTCTTTGCTGTTGTTGATGTGATGTATTATGTTTATTGATTTGCGAATATTGTACCGTCCTTGCATCCCTGGGATGAATCCCACTTGGTCATGGTGGATGATCTTTTTAATATATTGCTGGATGCGGTTTGCTAATATTTTGTTGAGAATTTCAGCGTCTATGTTCATCAGCGATATTGGCCTGAAGTTTTCTTTCTTCGTTGTGTCTTTATCTGGTTTTGGGATTAGGATGATGTTGGCTTCATAAAAAGAGTTTGGGAGTCTAACATCAGTTTGGATTTTTTCGAATAGTCTGTGAAGGATAGGAGTTAGTTCTTCCTTAAATGCTTTGTAGAAATCTCCTGTGAAACCATCTGGTCCAGGGCTTTTGTGTGATGGGAGTTTCTTGATGAGTGCTTCAATTTCCTTTGCTGATATTGGTCTGTTCAGGTTTTCTGCTTCTTCTTCAGTCAGTTTTGGAATATTATATTTTTCTAGAAATGTGTCCATTTCATCTAGGTTTTCAAATTTCTTAGCATATAGGTCTTCATAGTAATTTCTTACGATCCTTTGTATTTCTGTGGTATCAGTTGTAATCTCTCCACTTTCATTTCTAATTCTGTTTATTTGGATCCTCTCTCTTTTCTTCTTGATAAGCCTACTTAAAGGCTTGTCGATTTTGTTTATCTTTTCAAAGAACCAGCTTCTGGATTCATTGATCCTTACAATTGTGCTTTTAGTCTCTATGTCATTTAGTTCTGCTCTGATCTTGGTTATTTCCTTCCTTCTGCTTGCTCTGGGCTGTCTTTGTTGTTGTTCCTCCAGTTCTTGTAGGCGTAGGGTTAGGTTGTTTCTGTGAACTGTTTCTAACTTCTTAAGGTAGGCCTGTATTGCTATGAACTTCCCTCTCAGGACTGCCTTTGCTGTGTCCCATAGGTTTTGGGTTGTTGTGAGTTCGTTTTCATTTGTTTCCAGGAAGTTTTTGATTTCTTCCCTAATCTCGTTCTTGACCCATTCATTGTTTAATAGCATGCTATTCAGTCTCCATGCTTTTGAGTGTTTTGGGTTTTTACCCTTGGGGTTGGTTTCTAGTTTCAGACCCTTGTGGTCAGAGAAGATGCTTGATATGATTTCAATTTTCTTGAATTTGTTGAGGGTTGCTTTGTGTCCTATCATGTGGTCTATCTTTGAAAAAGTTCCATGGACACTTGAAAAGAATGTGTATTTTGCTTCTTTGGGATGAAAAGCTCTGTATATATCAGTTAAGTCCATTTCCTCTAGGGTATTGTTAAGTGACACAATATCTTTGTTAATCTTTTGTTTGGAAGACCTGTCCATTTTTGATAGTGGGGTGTTAAAATCCCCTACTATAATTATGTTGCTGTCAATATCTTTCTTGAAATCCTCCAAGATTTTCTTTATGAATTTGGGTGCTCCTATGTTGGGTGCATATATATTTATAATGTTTATGTCTTCTTGGTGGATTCTTCCTTTGAGTATTATGAAGTGACCTTCTGGGTCTCTCTTTATGGCCCTTCTTTGGAAGTCTATTTTGTCTGATATGAGTATTGCTACCCCTGCTTTTTTTTTCCTGTCCGTTTGCTTGGAAAATTTGTTTCCAGCCCTTCACTTTCAGTCTGTGTAAGTCTTTTGTCCTGAGATGGGTTTCTTGTAGGCAGCATATGTGTGGGTCATGTTTTCTTATCCATTCAGCTGTTCTATGTCTTTTGATTGGAGCATTTAATACATTTACATTTAAGGTTATTATCGATAGGTAGTTATTCATTGCCATTATTTCCTACCTGTGTTCCTCTGTCTTTCTCTTTTCCTTCCTTTCCTTAAAGCAGTCCCTTTAGCATCTCTTGCAGAGCTGGTTTGGTGGAGCTGTATTCTTTTAGACTTCTTTTGTCTGGGAAGCTCTTTATTTGGTCTTCTATCTTGATTGAGAGCCTTGCTGGGTAAAGTAGTCTTGGTTGGAGGCCTCTGGTTCTCATTACTTGGAATATTTTTTGCCATTCTCTTCTGGCTTGGAGCGTTTCCATTGAGAAGTCAGTTCCTAACCTTATTGGGGCTCCCTTGTATGTTACTTCCTTTTTCTCCCTTGCTGCCTTTAAGATCCTCTCTTTGTCTTGGAAATTTGCCATTTTAATTATGATGTGTCTTGCAGTGGGTCTCTTTGGGTTCCTCTTGTTTGGGACTCTCTGTGATTCCTGGATTTGGGTGACTTTTTCTCTCCTCAGATTAGGGAAATTTTCCATCATTACTTTTTCAAACAGGTTTTCTATCCCTTGCTCTTCTTCTTCTCCTTCTGGTATTCCTATTATACGGATATTGTTACGTTTCATGTTGTCCTGCATTTCCCTTATTGCCTCTTCATTCTTTCTGAGCCTCTTTTCCTTTTCTTGCTCCTTCTGGGTGTTTTTTTCTACTTTATCCTCCAGCTCGCTGATCTGATCCTCTGCTTCATCAAGTCTGCTTTTAATTCCTTCTACTGTGTTCTTCAATTCAGAAATTGTATTCTTCATTTCCTCTTGGCTCTTGTTGATATTTTCTATTTCCTTTTTCATGTTGATATAGTTTGCAGTGAGTTCATTGTAGTTTCCTTGTAGTTTCTGGTAGTTCTCTTTGAGCTCAGAGAGCTCAGTGAGCTTCCTGATGACCATTGCTTTGAACTCAGTATCTGATAGTTGACTTGCCTCTTTTTCGGTTAGTATTCTTTCTGAGACTCCCTCCTTTCCTTTCATTTGGGAATTGTTTCTTTGTCTTCCCATTGTTTGTGAGGCTCTTCTTGTTGGCCTCTGCTTCTTAAATTGCTTTGTTCTGAATCTCTGGGTTTATGATATGAACTTCTATGGTAGAATGCCAATGGGATTCGGTGGTGCTGTCTCCTTACTCTCCTGTGCTCACTGGTCTTGAGCTGACGTTTATGTGTTTAACACGGTCTAACTCTAGTCTTTTAGCACTCCAGGTTTTGTTGTCGCACCTGTGGGAAAAATAGAAAGGGGGGGAGAAAGAAAAGGAAAAAACAAACAAACAAACAAACAAACAAACCAAAAAAAACCCAAAGATGGGAAGGAGGGAAAAAGGAAATAGGAAAGGAGGAAAGGATGGAAGGAGGGAAGAAGGATTAAAGAAAGATCGGAGGCAAGATAAGAAGGAATTTTAACAAAAATTAAAACATAGAAATAGATAAAAGAAGGCAGGAAGAAGACATAAAAATGGTAAAGGATGGGAGGAAGAAGGAATGAAAGAAAAAAAAAGAGAGAGAGAGGAAGAAGGAGTTCAGGGGGAAACGAAAAGGAAAAAAAAAAAAAGGGAAAAAAAAATCTTCTGTTGGCTTTAAACCGTTCAGGTTATTTCTGCTGTTGTCCTGTCTGTGCAAGGGGAGGGGGTGGTTGGAAGGATTGGTTTCACTTTTCTTCCTTCCTGGGTCACACTCTTCACTGTTTTGTAGGTGTGGTCCCTGGCAGGCAATCAGGCCGTTGATCAGCCAATCCAGCAGCTTTGTTCTTGGGACTCTCGAGTGGCCGCTCCAGCCGCTTTGGCTCTGGACGCGTGCGTGCGCAGCAGGGGAATCCAGCCACTTCGGGTTTGTGACATTATTTGGGCTCTGAGCGCGCAGCCGCCGGCCGACCAATCGAGCCGCCCAGGCTAGGGAGGCTGGCGCGTTGCAAGCTGCTGGTTCAGCCGCCTTGGTGTTACGACTCTCGCCAGCCCCTTTGTGCTTGGGAAGTGCGCATCCAGCCGGCCCTAACTTGGTGAGCGCGCAGCCCGCCGCCGAGCCACAGGCTCTATGCTTGGGGGCCCGATCCAGCCGCCTGGGGCTTGAGACTCTCGGGTGGGCGGGGCTGCCCTGGGACTGAATCACGCGGTACTCGGTTCCGAGGTTTTGGGTCTGTGGGTGGAGCAGCTAGTCTCTGCTCCAAAAGATCTCGGAGGTTTCAGGTGTGGGCGCCCCTCCGGGGTTTCATGTATGGGCCCCGTTCGCTAATCTGCGCGCGCGACCCCGCGCAACCGGACCTCAGGTGAGCACCGGTGCTGCTTATCCCGCGTTCCGCGTTCGCAGACCAGGGGCGGAGGGGGGAGGGGCGCCAGGGGCCTCGGCCACCACCGAGAGTTCTCTAACTAGCCCCTGAGTGTCTCTATTTTCTTTTTCTTTTTGAGAAATTCCTCCTTTTCAAGCCCCCCTGGTCCAATCAAGCACCTGGCTGCTCACAGCGCAGCCTGGCCCTCTCCCAGGACTCCTGCAGCAGCCCCTGCGCCAGGGCTGGCGCCTCTGCAGCCCTTGTACCACGCGGTCCCGGTTCCCGGGACCTTATTGTCCTTGAGCACTCTTCTTACCGTCAGATCTTTCAATGTCCTCTATCTTTGGTCTCTAATCTTCGTATATGCTGGAGTACTGTTGGCTGTTCGCTCTGCTCCTCAGATCAGCTAGGTATTTCCCTGGCGCTGAGGGGAAGTGGATTCCGCTCCCACCTATGTTGCCGCCATCTTCCCCATTTTTTCTGTTTTTTTTTTTTTTTAAAGTAATAGCTCTATTGAGATAAAATCCACATACTATAAAATTTTCCATTTTTAAAGCATATAGTTCAGTAATTTTTAGTATATTCAGAAAGTTATGCAATAATCACCATTATCTAATTCCAGAACATTTTTATCATCCCAAAAAGAAACATGAACTTGTTAGCAGTTACTTTCCATCCCCCATCCCAGCCAGCTACTTCTCTCTCTGTAGATTTATGGGTTCTGGAAATTCTTCTCTTGTTATGTGCATTCTTTTTTCTAAAAGTGTTTTGCTAGATGTTAGGATAATGTTTCGATTTTCTTTTAAAGTTGGCTTAGACTGTTTATATTCTTAGATTTTGCTTTACTGTAAAAACAGCACCACAATCATTACATATTCTGTATATTTTTAATGTAGTTCTCTTAAACCTTTACCTGCTACTTTATCTGAGAAACATTATAAGACAGTGACTGAGAGTGTGGTGTTTGGAGCTAGCAGACCTGTGTTGTGTTTCGCCTCTGTCACTTACAAGCTCTGTGGTCATGAGAGAAGTCATTTATTTATTTTTACTTTAGCATCCCCATGTATAAAATGAGAATAGTAATAGTGCCTACATTATAGGGTTGTTGTGAAGACTGAAGAACTGAATAAATGAAAACACATGGCACAGTATCTGACATTAAGTGCTTTTTTAATGATAGTTTTATCATGTCTAAGCTACAGAATGTAATGTAACATATTGTGTGACAACATGCAGTCATGACAGTTTCTCTATGATTTTTTTCAGTAATAACAAGAACATTGAAGATACTGACATACAGAGGTAATCTTTTAGTTTCTTGTACATTACTGCATTTTATTTCTATCTTATCCAAAATTCATGTTGATTGTTTTCCTGATGATCTGAAACCCCTTTATCTTTTCACTCCAAATTCCAGCTGAGCTCTCCTAAGCCAGTGGGGACTCCACAAAGACAACACCACAAATCAGTTACCTAATTAGTTAATTTGCATTCAATAAAGTTCCAACTGAAAATTTCAGATGGGATTAAGGACATCATATCCAAGAAAGAAAAAGATTCTTGGCAGCATGTCTTAGATTTTTCACCTCCTGTGAGAATTTGAGGAAAAAATAGTTGCATTTTACTTTGTATTTCCTGAAGTCCTAGAAAATATCAATTTTTTCCTTAAAGACAGCTATTTTTCTTTTAGAACTGTCTCTTCTATGTTATGGAATATACATCAACTCTTCATCATTAGAATACAGTAATAGGAATAACAAGGACACAATTCCTTCAAAACAATTGGTTTCTGTGTTCTAAAACTGCCTGTAAAAAATAGAACAGTAAGGCATTGGAGATGGCACTTCACCCTTTTCAGAAAATGACACCCCATAGAAAGCTGATTACATCCAGCTCTGCATGAGATCATATTAGTGGCCTAGAAATAGAATTTAGCAAAATGAAGCTCACAGTCATAAATAGAAAACTAAAGGGTTGGAAGTGCCAGGCTGTGTTTTAATCAGGAAAATATTCTTTTAATTTTAATGTTTTTTCATAGCAAAGCCACTGAGGAAATTAGAAAGAGGACTAATTAAAACAGGGAGAGAAGGTGAAATAAATGATTCTTGTAGAAGTGCTGTTGAGATGCAGAAAAAAGTGCATTGGCATATTCTTCTCAGGAAAACTGTAGATCGTTTTCTGTGAAACACAACCCAGGATCCACTGTTATAATGTGTATTCCAGTTAGAACAGTGCTGCCTAGAAAATGACCATGTGGGTGGCAAACAGAGTTAATGCAGCTCTTAATAGACTGTCCTAGGAGTTCTGTCTGCTGTTGAATTGGCTGCTTTCACACAGCACATGGATCTGGTTTGTTGTTAGCCTTGCAGATGAGTGTTGGCCAAACTTTGGTGTTAGCAGCATATAGCAATTCAGCAGGGTAATTTACTGGTTAAAAGCACAACTTTTGGGGGGAAGATGGTGGCGAGATAGGTGGGAGCAGAGTCCACTTCCCCTCAGCACCAGTGAAACACCTAGCTGGTCTGAGGAACACAGCGAACAGCCAATGGTATTCCAGCATATATGAAGATCAGAGACCAAAGATAGAGGACATTGAAAGATCTGACAGTAAAAAGAGTGCTTAAGGACAATAAGGTCCCTGGGACCAGCACTGGAACCAGGGCAGCAGAAGCCCCTGGCCGGGGTGCAGAGTCTGCCGCAGGATTCTTCAGAGAGAGCCAGGCGGGGCTGCATGAGAGGCCAGGTGCTTGTTTGGACCAGGGGGGCTTGAATAGGAAGAATTTCTCAAAAAGAAAAAGAGAAAAGAGAGGCACTCAGTGTCTAGTTAGAGAAATCTCCACAGCAGCCACCACCTCTGGAACCCCTACCCCCTCAACCTCTGGCTGTGAACATGGGATAAGCAGCCCCAGGACACACCTGAAGCCCCACTGGCACCCACTCAGATCAGCGGACTGAGCGCCCACAACTGAAACCCTGGGTGGGTGCACACCCTGATAAGTGGTCCGGCTGCCTGGGCACACAGACCCAAAGTGCCTGAGTGGGTGCGCACCCCTATGAGCACCCTGGGAACCCACACCTGAAACACTGAATGGAGGCCCACAGCTGAAACCTCGGGTGGGTGCGCACCCGCATGTGCAGCTGCCTGCCCCAAGAACAGACCCAAAGCCTGGGATCTGCCGCACAACCAGATCAACAGCCTGGCTGCCTGTAGGCTACCACACCTAAAAGCACCAGTACTGAACAACTCCCACCTAGCTCCTGCTCACAGAGCCCTGCAGGACCTACTCGCTCTCTAGGAGGAATGCAGAAAGACCAGCCGAGGGGAGCTGCAGGGTTGGGGAGACTGCAGTCCCCAGAAAGACTTAACCAAAGTAGGGGGCTGAACTACCCCATAGCAGTACCGAGAGCCCCTAGCATCTAAGACAGCAAAGAGCAAGAACGTGGAGTGTGACTTGCCCCTAATTGGTGCAACTAAAGGACAGCGCAACTGATGAACTAAAGGATTACGGGGGAGCAGAAGGACCCTGAGGAACTGGACTGGAGGCTGAATGACAGCTAAGAGTGTGGCTCAGAAAGGGAGAAAAGTGAAACCAGTCCCTCCACGCACTCCCTCCCGTTTCACAGACAGGAAGACCAGCAGAACTAACCTGATCGGTTTAAAGCCAGCAGAAGATTTTTTTTTGCATTTCTGTCTCTCATTTTTTTTTCTCCTTTCCCCCTAAATTCCTTCTTCCTTTCTGTACTTCTTTCTTTTTCTTTTTTCTTCTTCCTTCCATCCTTTAACTTTTTTTATTCCTTCGTCCTGCCTTCTTTTACTTATTTTTCTTTTTTAATTTTTGTTAAAATTCCTTCTTCTTATCTTTCCTCTAATCTTTTTTTATTCCTACTTCCTTCCTTCCATTCTTTTTCTATTCCCTTTTTCCCTGCTTCCCTTCTCCTTTTATTTTCCCTCTCCATTCTCCTTTTCTCAGAGCTGAGAAAATAAAACTTGGAATGCTGAAAACACCAGAGTTAAACCGTGTTACACCCATAAACGTAAGCTCAAGACCAGTGAGTGCAACAGATTAAGGACACTGCACAACTGAATCCCATTGGCATTCTACCATAGAGTTCATACCATAAACCCAGGGAGTCAAAACAGATCAATTAAAAAAGCAGAGGCTAACAAGTAGAGTCTCACAAAGAATGGGAAGACAAAGAAACAATGCCCAAATTAAAGGAGGGGGGAAGCCTCAGAAAGAATGCTAACTGAAAAAGAGGCAAGTCAACTACCAGATACTGAGTTCAAACCAATGGTTATCAGGAGCTCACTGAGCTCACAGAGAACTACCAGAAACGACAGGGAAACTACAATGAACTCACGGCAAACTATATCAACATGAAAAAGAAAATAGAAACTATCAACAAGGGCCAAGAGGAAATGAAGTGTACAATTTCTGAAATGAAGAACACAGTAGCAGGAATAAAAAGCAGACTTGATGAAGCAGAGGATCACATCACCAAGCTGGAGCACAAAGTAGAAAAAAACACCCAGAGAGAGCAAGAAAAGGAAAAGAGGTTCAAAAAGAATGAAGAGGAATTAAGGGAAATGTAGGACAACATGAAACATAATAATATCCGTATAATAGGAATACCAGACGGAGAAGAAGAAGAGCAAGGGATAGAAAACCTGTTTGAAAAAGTAATGATGGAAAATTTCCCTAATCTGATGAGAGAAAAAGTCACCCAAATCCAGGAAACAAAGAGAGTCCCAAGCAAGACGAACCCAAAGAGGCCCACTGAGAGACACATCATAATTAAAATGGCAAAATTCCAAGACAAAGAGAGAATCTTAAAGGCAGCAAGGGTGAAACAAGAAGTAACATACAAGGGAGCCCCAATAAGGTTAGCAACTGACTTCTCAATGGAAATGCTCCAAGCCAGAAGAGAATGGCAAAAAATATTCCAATTAATGCGAAGCAGAGTCCTGCGACCAAGACTACTTTACCCAGCAAGGCTCTCAATCAAGATAGAAGGCCAAATAAAGAGTTTCCCAGACAAAAGAAGTCTAAAAGAATACAGCTCCACCAAACCAGCTCTGCAAGAGATGCTAAAGGGACAGCTTTAAGGAAAAGAAGGAAAAGAGAAAGTGAGGAAAAAAGGTATAAAAAAATGGCAATGAATAACTACTCATCAAAAATAACCTTAAAGATAAATGGATTAAATGCTCCAATCAAGAGACATAGAATAGCTGAATGGATAAGAATGCATGACCCACACATATGCTGCTTGCAAGAGACCTACCTCAGGACAAAAGACCTACACAGACTGAAACTGAAGGGGTGGAAACAAATTTTCCAAGCAAACGGATACGAAAAAAAGCAGGGGTAGCAATACTCATATCAGACAGAATAGACTTCAAAAGAAGGGCCATAAAGAGAGACCTAGAAGGTCATTCCAAATACTCAAAGGAGGAATCCACCAAGAAGACATAATCATTGTAAATATATATGCACCAAACATAGCAGCACCCAAATACATAAAGAAAATATTGGAGAACTTCAAGAAAGTTATTGACAGCAACACAATTATAGTAGGGGACTTTAACAACCCACTATCAAAAATGGACATATCTTCCAAACAAAATATCAACAAGGATATTGTGTCACTTAACAATACCCTAGAGGAAATGGACTTAACTGATATATATAGAGCTTTTCATTCCAAACAATCAAAATACACATTCTTTTCAAGTGTGCATGGAACTTCTTCAAAGATATACCACATTACAGGACACAAAGCAAGCCTCAGCAAATTCAAGAAAATTGAAATCATACCAAGCATTTTCTCTGACCACAAGGGCCTTAAACTAGAAACCAACCCCAAAGGAAAAAACCCCAAACACTCAAGATCATGGAGACTGAATAGCATGCTATTAAACAATGAGTGGGTCAAGAACGAGATTAGGGAGGAAATCAAAAACTTTCTGGAAACAAATGAAAACGAACTCACAACAACCCAAAACCTATGGGACACAGCAAAGGCAGTCCTGAGAGGGAAGTTCATAGCAATACAGGCCTACCTTAAAAAGATAGAAACATTTCAAACAATCAACTTATCCCTACGCCTATGAGAACTCGAGGAACAAGAAAGACAGCCCAGAGCAAGCAGAAGGAAGGAAATAACCAGATCAGAGCAGAGTTAAATGACATAGAGACTTAGAGCACAATTCTAAGGATCAATGAATCCAGGAGCTGGTTCTCTGAAAAGATAAACAAAATAGACAAGCCTTTAAGTAGGCTCGTCAAGCAAAAAAGAGAGAGCATCCAAATAAACACAATTAGAAATGAAAGAGGAGAGATTACAAATGATACCATAGAAATACAAAGGATTGTAAGAAATTACTACGAAGAACTGTATGCCAAGAAATTTGAAAACCTACATGAAATGGACGCATTTCTAGAAAAATAGAATCTTCCAAAACTGAATGAAGAAGAAGCAGAAAACCTGAACAGGCCAATAACACCCAACAAAATTGAAGCTGTCATCAAAAAACTCCCAACGCACAAAAGCCCTGGACCAGATGGTTTCACAGGAGAATTCTACAAAGCATTTAAGGAAGAGCTCACCCCTATCCTTCACAGACTATTCGAAAAAATCCAAACTGATGGAAGACTCCCAAACTCTTTTTATGAAGCCAGCATCATCCTAATCCCAAAACCAGATAAAGACACAACAAAGAATGAAAACTTCAGGCCAATATCGCTGATGAACATAGATGCTAAAATTCTCAACAAAATATTGGCAAACCTCATCCAGCAATACATTAAAAAGATCATACACCATGACCAAGTGGGATTCATTCTAGGGCTGCAAGGATGGTACAATATTCACAAATCAATAAACATAATACATCATATGAACAAAAGGAAAGACAAAAATCACATGATGATAGCAATAGATGAGGAAAAAGCATTAGATAAGGTAGAACACCCATTGATGATAAAAACACTTAGCAAATTGAGAATAGAGGGAGCATTCCTTAACATAATAAAGGCCATATATGACAGACCTACAGCCACCATTATAGTCAATGGGCAAAAACTTAGAGCTTTCCCACTAAGATCAGGAAGAAGACAAGGATGCCCTCTCTCACCACTTTTATTAAACACAGCACTGGATGTCCTAGACACAGCAATGATACCAGAAAAGTAATAAAAGTCTTCCAATTTGGAAAGCAGGAAGCAAAAGTGTCATTGTTTGCAGATGACATGATAGTGTACATAGAAAATCCTGTAGACTCTGCCAAAAAACTGTTTGACCTAATAAATGAATTTGGCAAAACAGCAGGATACAAAGTCAATATTCAGAAATCAAAGGCATTTTTGTACTCCAATGATGAAATATCAGAAACAGTAATCAAGAGAAAAATCCCATTTGATATAGCAGGAAGAAAAAATAAAGTACCTAGGAATAAACCTAACCAAGAAGGTAAAAGACATGTACTCAGAAAACTATATAGTAGTAAAGAAAGAAATTAAGGAAGACACAAAGAAATGGAACCACGTAACATGCTCATGGATTGGGAGAATTATCATCAAAATGGCCATACTACCCAGAGCGATTTATAGATTCATTGCAATCCCTAGTAAAGTACCCATGACATATTACACAGATATAGAACAAACATTTCAGAAATTTATATGGAACCATAAATGAACCCTAATAGCTGCAGTAACTTTAATAAAGAGCAAAGTAGGAGGATCACAATACCTGATATCAAACTGTATTACAAGGCCATTGTAATCAAACAGCCTGGTACTGGCATAAGATCTGACACATAGGCCAATGGAAGAGAATAGAGAGCCCAGAAATAAACCCACTTGTCTATGGTCAATTAATGTTTGACAAAGTGGGAAGAAGCACAAAATGGAGTAAAAATAGCCTCTTCAACAAATGGTGTTGGGATATCTGGGAAGCTACATGCAAAAAACTGAAATTTGATCACTGGTTATTAATGATGTTGATCACCGTGACCCTGTCCTGGGTCTCCTTCTCTTTTCACTTTACATTCTTGTCTAGTTTATCTCATATTCATCCAGTCTCATGTCTTTAAATATCATTTCTATGTGTATGACTCTCAAATTTCTATCTCCAAATTGATCTAACCTCCAGACTTCAGTGTGCAGCTATCTACTGGAAATCCCCGTTTGAATGTCCCAAAGCATCTCAAAATCAACACATTCAAAAATAAATTCATTGTCTTCTCCCATCCCTGCTCTTAGTTATTAGGTATCAAATACAATTAGAGGTATTAGAGGTATAACAGCAAGCAGGTTTCTGAATTCTGGAGTTTACATTTTATTGTTATGGAGTAATAATAAACAACAATTAGTTTAATCATTTTTATATATAAAATATATATTATGTATATTGGAGCAAAGTAAAGTGGACTCAGGAAGAGAAAGCAATTGGGAAGATACTGTATTTGATAGGGTGATCAAAGGAGGTCTCTCTGAAAAGACACTAATTAAGGAAAACCTAAACAAAAAAAAGGAATAAGCCATGCAAATATCTGGAAGAATATTTCACATAGTGGAATGGGCAAGTGTAAATGCCCTGAGGTGGGGATGTGCTTGGTGTTTTTAAGAAAAAAACATAGTAGCTGGAGAGTAGTAATGGAGAAGAAAAGTTTTAAGAAATGAGGTCAGAGAAGTAACCAGGAGTGAGATCATATATGGGCTTGCAGGCCATGAGAAGAAGAATTTGAGTTTTGTTCCAAATGTGGAGAAAATAATTGTAGGGCTTTTAGGAGAGGAGTGGCATAATTTGAATTAGATTTTGGAAGGATCTCTGGCTGTTGTGATAAGAATAGACTGCAGGGAGTTAGAGCAGAAGCAGGGAGACCAGTCAGGATGCTATTGTAAAAGTCCAGGGCATATTTAATGGTGTCTTGGACTACAGTGATAGCAATGGATATGGTAAGTGATGTATTTTGTAGGTAGAAGCAATGAATTTGCCTATCTAAATGAATGTCATTGCCACCATCCATCCAGTCTATAAGCCAAAACCTAGGAGTGATACATGTATAGTAGGATCGATTAGACCACATAATATTTCTCAAGGAAACTAATTGAAGAAAGAGCATCTAACATTGAATATCATTGCATGAAATGACCTTGTCTGACTTCTCCCTCAAACTAAATTATGTTAATCATTTTTCATGCTTCTACAGTTTCTTGTTATTTTACTTCAAGGCACTTATCACAAGTTCTGAGTACATATTTATTCATTATTTATTTGTTGTTTGTTTATCTCACTATGATGAAAGCCTAAGTGAATTCAGGTGATAAGTCTTACTTATCTTTGTATGTCTAGTGCCCAGCAGAGGACCTGATTCATAGAATATACTCAATGTTTGTTGAATGAATAATGAGTGAGTGAATATAAACACAAAAAATTCTGACAATCTTCCAAAGGGATTTAGGGCAAAGACAAAGAGTGGGATTCAGCATATGAAAAAAAATCTCTTGATCAAAATATACTTAAATTCTGGCATAAGTCTAAGAGTAATAATATATCATTTCTTTTTTAAAAAATATTTCAGCCCTTGCTGGTGTGGTTCAGTGGATTGAACACTGTCCTGTGAACCAAAGGGTCACCAGTTCAATTACCAGTTCAGGGCACATGCCTGGGTTGTAGGCCAGGTCCCCAGCAAGGGGTGCATGAGAGGAAACCACACATTGATGTTTCTCTCCCTCTCTTTCTCACTCCCTTCCCTCTGTCTAAAAATAAATACATAAAATCTTCTTAAATTTGTATTTTTAGAGAGAGGGAAAGGAAAGGAGAAAGAAAAGGAGAGAAACATCGATGTGTGAGAGATACATCGATTGGTTTCATCCAGCGTGCCTCCGGCTGGGGATCTGGCCCACAACCCAGGCATGTGCCCTGACTGCAAGTCAAACCTGCACCCTTTCAGTTTTCAGCCCAGCACTCAATCCACTGAGACACACCAGCCAGGGTAACATCTCATTTCTTATACTCAGCAAATAACAGACTTCCAGGTTTTGAATATAAAATAGGTTTGTGCCCTGGCCAATGTGCCTCAGTGTGTTGGTGCATCATCCAATAACTGAAGAGTTGTGGACTTAATTCCTGGTGAGGACACATACCCTTGATCCCAGAGCCCAAATCTAGGTGTATATGATCTACAGTCAGGGCAGATAAGGGAGGCAACCAATCGATGCTTCTCTCTTGCATTGATGCTCTTCTCCCTTCCTCTCTCTAGAAACAATGTAAACAATATGTCCTCAGGTGAAGATAAAATATATAGAAAACAAAATAGATATCTTCTCACGTGGATCAAATGGTCTCTAAAGTCCCTTCTAGAATTGTAGGATTCTGAAAACGATAATTGACTAATCAGTAATCAAGGGAGCATCCACTATCTTGTTGATTTGACAAAAATGTATTGAGTACCTATTCTGTACTAGGCCCTGAGCTAAGCATTGTTCACTCAACCATGATTCATATTCTTTACTCACAAAGGGTCTGCATATTAGTAGGGGCATTCATTTTAGACATATGTATAGTATAAATGGACATGATTTCTTAATTACAGGTCTAGACCCCAAGTATGACATCTTAAGTACTGACAAAAAATGACACATGTAGTTGTCAAGATTCTCTGAAAAACAAATACCAGGATGGGATATAATATCCAGTAATTTTATTAGGGGAAATACCTGTGAAAAAAATAGGGAAGAGGACAGTAAAGGCTAGGAGAGCTGTCAGACCACAATTTAAGTCTTATCCTGAGTAAAGGGCAAAGAGAAGGAAGTCCAATGAAGCGCTCTGGATTTTTGAGCAGTCTAAAGAAGTTTAGGCAAGGCCTTGGTGAGTCAGCCATCAGAGTACTCCTATGCCTTCCAATGATAGGCCTACATTAACTTGTTTGCTTTACTTAGTCTGAAGTAGCTAGTAGCGAGTATGACTTGGAAGCAAATGCTGTGATGAATTTTAGAGCAGAACAGTTCAGGCAGTTATTCTCATTGCAGTTTGGGGTGTGTTTAAGACTTATTCTCATGGCTTCTATAGCTTGCTACGGAGTTATAATGACTCATGCAGATCACAAATACTTACTTGGAGGATGTACCATGAATAGTTCCCCAGGGAGAACATTAGATGTCTACTTCTATGGAAAATAACAAAAGATATAGTTCAACATTAAGAAAAAAAAAAGATTACCAGGTTGCTATAGAGAGAAACACTCAAGCTTAGCTCTCCTAGTTTATGTGTTCACCATATCTATGCATATACATGTATACAATATCAATGTACTAGTGTTTGTTTTTATTGACATTCTATAAGGAAGGTGTTACCTGCTCAGTGAGTGTGTTGTCAAAGCCATAATTATTTTGTAGTGTTGTTTATCTCAAGTTAGCCTTCCAAACCATATCAGTAAATTACAGCTATTAGGAAATCTATAGCAACAGCTGCAAAGAAGAGTGGGATACTGGTTTCTTTATTCTCTTCCTTTCAGTCTCTATCAATCAAGGAATATTATCCTTCAGTAAGAAATAACCTTAAAAAAAGGGGAGAACCAAGATGGCGGCGTAGGTAGACACACTGCACCTCCTCCCACAACCAGAATTGACAGAAAATGGAACAGCAAAGAAGTCCAACACCAAGGAAATAAAAAATAAACATTCACCCAGATGGGTAGGAGGGGCGGAGATGGGCAGCCAGGGCAGAGAGAACTCCAGTTGCCGTGGTGGGACCCAGACTGGCGGAGTGTAGGACGAAAGGGGCAGGCAGTCTGACCACTAGCAGATCCTGTGGCCCCACATTCGTGTACAGATAAACCAAGAGGGCCAGACTCAGAGTGGTGGAGAATGGGACAGGCAGAGCGGCAGATAGTACCCGGTGGCCCCACACTCGCGCACAGATAAACCGGGAAGAACTGCGGGGAGCGAAGCAGACCCTGCAACCCAGGGCTCCAGCGAGGGGAAATAAAACCTCAAACCTCTGATTGAAAACGCCTGTGGAGGTTGGGGCGGCAGCAGGAGAGACTCCCAGCCTCACAGGAGAGCTCGTTGGAGAGACCCAAAGGGGCCTGGAGTGTGCACAAGCCCACCCACTCGGGAACCAGCACCAGAGGGACCCAATTTGATTGTGGGTAGCGGAGTGAAAGACTGAGGTCCAGTGGAGAGTGGAGCTGGCACCATTGCTCCCTCTCGGCCCTTCCCCCACATACAGTGTCACAGCACAGGGACCAGTGTTACTCCGCCCCTGGTGAACACCTAAGGCTCCGCCACTTTAAGTAACAGATGCACCAAGACAAAAAAACAAAAAAAAAAAAGGCCCAAATGACAGAACACTTCAAAGCTCCAGAAAAAATACAACTAAGCGAGGAAGAGATAGCCAACCTATCAGATGCACAGTTCAAAACACTGCTAATCAAGACGCTCACAGAATTGGTTGAATTTGTTTGAAAACTAGATGAAAAAATGAAGGCTATGCCAAGAGAAACAAAGGAAAATGTACAGGGGACCAATAGTGATGCGAAGGAAACGGACTGAAATCAACGGTGTGGACCCGAAGGAAGAAAGAAACATCCAACCAGAAAAGAAGGAAGAAACAAGAATTCGGAAAAATGAGGAGAGGCTTAGGAACCTCCAGGACATCTTGAAACGTTCCAACATCCAAATTATAGGGGTGCCAGAAGGAGAAGAGGAAAAACAAAAAATTGAAAACTTATTTGAACAAATAATGAAGGGGCACTTCCCCAGTCTGGCAAAGGAAATAGACTTCCAGGAAGTCCAGGAAGCTCAGAGAGTCCCAAAGAAGCTGGACCCAAGGAGGAACACACCAGGGCACATCATAATTACATTACCCAAGATTAAGCAGAAGGAGAGAATCTTAGAAGCAGCAAGATTCCAGCTACCCTCTGTCTCACTTAGCCACAACCCCCACTGGTTTCACACTTTGGGGGTCTCCTAGTACTAGAACCCTGTCCTGGGGGTCCTGGTATGGGACTGGGTACCCTCACTTCTCAGGAAAGATCCCTGCACTCAAGATATTCCTCCAGATTTTCAACTGGCACGCATGGGTGTGGGACCAGCTTATTCCATGTCTCCACCCTTCCTACCTGTCTTGATGGGCTTCTTTTTCATATCCTCAGTTATAGGACTTCTGTTCAGCTACATTTCAGGTGGTTTTTAATGATGGTTTTTCTGTAGCTTAGTTGTAATTTTGATGTGGTCGTGATAGAGTCTGAGGACCATATGCTGCCTATGGTCCTCCTACACTGCCATCCTGACCAGCTTAGTAGCTGTACTCTTAATTAAAATGTTGTGCTGTAGGTAAGCATAAAACATGCAGGTAACATTAAGTAGTCAAGACTGTACATGGCATAAGTGTATGTCAGAAAGCAGTAATCTATATAGCTGGAAATTTGTCAAGGAAATATTGGGGAATTTTGGAATTAGACAAAATTTGATTATTGAAAATATTGTCTTGGACTACAATAGATGCTAAAAAGGTGTCCGTTATTAATTATAATGACTAACTAGAGAACAATTTGAGGGTATTTATAAACAAGGACTATACTTCTTGATAGAGATGAGAAAGTTTATAGGTCTTTAAAGAAGGAAGCTGCCAATACAGTATGGAATAGTGGGGGGAGGTTTTATAAGGAGGTAGAGTCTGAAGCTTTAGATGTTTTCAGATAGAAAATAAGCTAGAACAATGCATGTGGAGAGGTGATGTGAGCCAATGAGAGTCCTGACCAAAGAGGAAATTTGATCTTAAGGAGACACAATAAAAGAAAAAAAAATAAGGATTGTGGTATTAATACTTTTCATGAGTATTGCACCTTCTTGTTTCTACATTTCAGAATTGTATGGTAGAAAGACACAGAGTCCGTGGACTTAGGTTCATACACAACTGCTATCACATACTAGCTGGATAACCTTGAATATATCACTGATATTTTCTACTTTTCAATTTCTATGTTTATAATATGAGTATAACATGATATTTATCACAAAATTGTTTTAGTGAATAATTTAGACAGTAGTTATGAAGATAGTGAGAGCACTCCTGAAATATTAGTTCTTTTTTTCTACATTTTATTGGATCGTCCTGTGAAGTAGTTAGTATAAGTTTCATTATTGAACTTTTTTTTCAGAGAAAGAAACTGAGATTTAGAGAAACTAAAGTTTAGAGAAATTAGGTGACTTTCTCCCAAACTATATAGCCCTTAAATGGAATAAGGTCATTCTGACTTCCAGTCTAAAGTATATTCTTTTGTCATTACATTTCTACTAAGATAGGTAGGTGACAGCACAATTTTGTGGAAATAGGACCCATGGACATAGGAAGAGGGAGGCAGAACCAGCTCTGACTTGGTCCTTGTGTGGGCAAAGGGATTGAAAAAGGGCTCTAAGTATCCAAAGGCAGCATGAGGGTCCTGTTGGTAGGATAAGTACCCAAGTAGGTAGTAGGATGCAGAAAGTGTGGACTGCATTACATACCAACATTTACTTCCTCTCAGTTTGGCCAGGTCTAGTTTGATCAGTGTGAGAGCTGACCCTGTCTCACAATGTGCATTTTGCAAAGAGGATTTGAGCCAAATTAATGAATATAGATATGCATATATGTGCATATGGATGTGAGCACATGCTTTTGTGCATGCATGTGCACACACATAATGGTAAGGCAGTGGAGAAAAAAGGAAAGGGGTAGTGTTTGAAATTGTCTTTTGTGGCAAACACATTTGGATTTTTTTGTGTGTGGAAAACACACTTAGCAAATATCCAAATATGTTTGCCAGAAACATTGGCATCTGACAATGGTTTCCTTAGATCAGTATGAAACACCACAAGGCAAAAGTCAGAATAAACACCATTCAACCCTATGTACTGACCTAATAAGACTTCCTCTAGTTCCACCAACCACCTCTCTCCTCACATTCCCTCCCACTTTCCTTTCCCTGGGAGCTGGATTTCCTTCTCCCACTACTGCAAGTTGCAGCCAGTTTGCAGCAGGGTGATTTCTGGAGAAATTAATTTCATTAGGATTTTTATGGATAATTATAGTTTCAATATGCTTGGAGTCATTTTATTAAAGCAGTTATGAAGTAATTAATCTTGTCAATAACCTCTGGAGTAAATGTGCATTTTCTGTGTTCTCCACACATTTTGCTTCTATTCAAGTCTGTGAAAATATCCAAATGTGTTTGTCACTTCCAATGCTTTCACCCACCTCCAGAGCTAACAGCCAGCTGGGGGCCCAGACCAGACTTATTTTCTTGGACAAGGAAGGAGATAAAGGACAGAAGACTTTTAGTTGTCCTTTTCTTTTCTTTGTTCTTTACTTAAGAATAAAGAACTACCTGTGTCCCAGTGTCTCCTTGTAGCCACTTCTTTCCAAATTAAGAGAAATTACAGTGTTGCCAGATAATGACTATCAATGCAAGGACCTTTCAAGCACGTTAAATACCCATGTACCTCAATTTCTACAAACACTTTGAAAAGCATGTAGCATAAAATTTGGATGCTTAACATTACCATTATCAGAAGATGCTTCCTTGCCCAGGGATTTTCTTTAAATATTCATTTAATATAGGATCTAGTTTACAAAAGCAATTAAATGAAAAATTCTATGAACTGACATTTTTGGAAAATGCTAGTTTGCTGAACTCAGAAGCTAATATATTTCAGTATTTTTTTAAATCGGACTGCAAACCAGCCTAAAGATTTTCCCCCTAAATGTAGGATCAAAACAGCTCAATCTATACCCCCCAAAATAAGTTTTTTTTAAAAAAATTACATATGTTTTATAAATTTTAAATACTAGAAAATTAAATCATTTTTTAAAGATTTTATTTATTTTTAGAGAGGGTAAAGGAGGAACAAAGAGAGGAAGAGAAATATCAATGTGTGGTTACCTCTCAAGTGCCTCCTACTGGGGACCTGGCCCACAACACAGGCATGTGCCCTGACTGGGAACCGAACCGGTGATTCTTTGGTTCACAGACCAGCACTCAATCCACTGAACTACACCAGCCAGGGCACAAAACATTCTTTTAATGGAACCAACTGTCCACTGATTTACTGACTTTCAGTCCTCTAGTTATACTTCCCAAGAACACATCTACTGTGTAAAGAGTGTGCCTTTGCTCTTCCTACTGTGCTTGTGGAAGCTTCTGTCTTAAGAATTACTAATGGAAATGTAGGCAGCATGTGGATAATTAAAGGATAAGCCAGTCTAGACCTCCAACAGCTCTTTGATCTTCCTCTTATGCCTCATGTTCTCTGCATTTCAAAGGTATTGCCAGAGATGGCTATTATTCTCCATGTTGACAAGATGGTTCAAGAGATATATGACAAGCTGTCACCTCTGTTAGGATTACTTTAATCTTCCTCTGTGGCTTGTGGAGTCAGAGAAAGCCTCTATTAAGGGCCTACATTTATAATCATATATCCAATCTGAAAGCATGCATTCCACTAATAGACACACATTCCTCATATTCCCCAATTTTTTATTTTGCACTTTTGTTGCCCTTTAGCAGCCATGTTTATAGACATGGTATCCATTATCCATTCAATTTTTTAAATGAATCATGAACTTCCAGTGAGATTTTTAGAATATGTAATTATTTGCCAACATTACCTGAACATTATCTGCTAATAATTTTGATAATCAATAAGAATAGGGTAATAGTATCCATTCAATCACTTGGGCAACAGAGCATGTGGTGAAATTATACCTACCTTAAGACAGAGCAAAGGGATTTGAGATGGTTCTTAGTTAAAATTAATTCCCTTTCTGGCACTAAAAGAAATCTAATTAATAAAAGCACGATAGCTTCTAATCTACAATATCTTGTGGTCACAAAACTGTTGCTAATGTTACATTGTTTACAAGTCATGAAAATAGTATCCACAGTGAAGCTGATAGTTGCTCAGAATATTAGACAACCAGCAAAATGTGACTTTATGAAATTCCTTAACTCTACCAGTTTGAGCAGTTTGGTGGGTTTCACACTCCAAAGTTGGTTTCCATATGTCATGTTTGATTGGCTACTATCTGCAAATGATTAATAGGTATAAATAACAAGCACTAATATGTGGGAAACCTCACTGGGACTGGAACATGTCTAGAAGTGATTCTTCATTTCTGGGGAGGGGGGCTTTGAGCACTTTGTGAATTACATGAAAGATATTCTTTCTAGAGAAATACCTATAAGCACAAATTTCTATACATAATTTTAGGAAGTACACTGATCTTAAAAGTTTTGTCTGGTCTAGTCTAGATAAACCTTATACTAATTGCTGAGTGCATAAGCCTAAGCAGTCTTGGGAACCTACATTATAGGCACAGCTTTGGGAAATGAGGGAAGTGGAAAATGTTTTCTCTATGTCCTAGGTGTATTTGAAAATAAGAACCATTTGTCCCTTAGAACTTCTCTGTATCTGTTACATAGACATCTCATACTACTTTCAACCTCAATACTTTGACCCAGTCTTAGTCTTCTGGAAGTGACTATATAGAGTGATCTTTGTAACTCCCCTCGTGTTTCTTACATGGCTATCATCCTAGGAAATTCATTTCATTATTAATTATGAAGCGCAATACCTGATTTGACTACTGAATAATACAGGAGGTAAATGACATATTTTTATGCTCTCATGTACATTCTAAAAGATCCATCAGTGTACCAAGCAAAGACAAGAAACACTAATCTGTAAGTAGGCCCTGATTTGTCTATTGTAAATAGTATAGTAAAAATACATTTTTTGATAATTCAACTTTACAGCACACTTTCTCTTTATCTCTAAAGGTTGCTCTCCCTAAAGCTAGGGGTATTTAAATTCTAGTTTCACTATAGAAGGTTTTATGGAAGCAACATAAGAGGTGTGCTTCTTGAAAATAACTACTACTTCTAAGTGTATCCAAAATTATTTTTGGCTTCACAGAGATCTTGAATTAAACCTCTTCAGGCAAGAGCTAGTGTATTCTTTCACCTCACTTCTCATAGTCTTCTGCCAAGGACATGCTCTGTATTTGATATTGTTACCATCTCCACCCTTCTATCACCTCCTTTCCATCCTGGCATTCAGGACACTATATGTTTTGGTACTTCCTATGAGATTTCTTTGTTCATGCCCAGTTGACATATAGACAGGTCATTTCTCTTATTGACCTCAGGTGGTTTCAGTAAGTCCTTGTCCTCAAAGGGTCAAACCTAGTACATCATTGGCCCTCACTGCAAGTGCCTGCTTGCCAATGCAAATGAGTGGCCACAGGGAAGGCCCACACATGAGAAATACCAGCGGCACACACCAGGTCTATTCCCCCTTCTCCTCTTGTCCTTCTGCAACTCTAAACCTCAGAGCCAAATTTAGTATCTTGAGTTTCTGGGGTGTAGTGGCCGAACATTTTCATCTGTGACTGAAAAAGTGAACTTAATGGGTCTATTTCATTCTTGCCTTCATTGTCTATAATGCCAACTTTATCAAGCACTCTGAGTAAGTACAGCTCATTAAGTCTGCATTTTTCCCATTGGAATTATTGTGCAATTTGTATAGAATATTTTTATATTGATGTACATGAAGATTGTACCCAAATGACCCAGTTCTAAAATCAGGTAAGTGACAATCAGTTGTACTTTATATTGCTAAGATATGATACTAAAAATATTACTGAAATATATTCCTTTTAGTAGAATGAACTCTCTGGCCACATCCTTGCATGTCCCCTACCACATTTTAGGGAGGTGGGAGGATAAAAAGCACTTTTCCTCCAAGAAATCCAAAGCCTTATGGAGAGAAGCTGCCAAGGTCTACCTTATGGTACATAAGACCCTTTATCACTTGCCATTGGGACTTCCTATTTATCTACTGTCATATTTCATCACTTCCCCCATGTACCCTAAAACTCTGGCCACACCGAAGAACCTGAGGTTCACCAAACCTATTATTGTCGGGGTTGTTTAGTGCCTTAGTTCATGCTATTGGTCCACTCTTCCTTTATCTGGCTAATTCCTATGGGTGTTTTCAGGCTCAGCTCAAACATCATTTCCCCTCTAAAATTCCTAGATGCACCTCAGGAGTTACAGCAGAATCGAATAAGTCCCTTTTAGCTTTACTCTACTCTGTATTTCACTCTGTACTCCAAAATCAAAATCATAGAGGTAAAAGAGTGCTTTACCTCCTCCTACAACATCCCTCACTAGTTCTCAGTATAACCTCAGAGTATTCTTCCCAGTCTCTTGTTTTCTTTTCTTTCTGGGTTTTTCTCTCCTGAGAATCCCTTTCCTTTGCTTTCCCTTTCTTGGCCTCTTTTCTTCCTAAGTTTTTCTTAGGTCCAAAATATTGGAGTTAGGGGAAATGGGATGACTGATTGTGTTCATCTTTGTCCTTTTGACAATGCTGCCAGACTTTTTCTACATTCTAGTGAGCTCTGTCTCACCTGCTATAAGAGTATAAAAAAGAAGATAATGCTTTCCATGATACCTATCCCCTTTTTCTATCTTTGCTCAGCCTCAAGTAAAATTAATGGTTCCTGCCTGTGTTTGCCTACAGCATGGTACAGAAGCTATATTGCAGTTACTGGTTTCTAGGTCTGTCTCCTCACAAGATGGTGAATCTAAACTATTTTTTTAAAATGTGACACATGTGTTCCTTTAACCTAGATTTTTTTTTGGACTACTCCACTCGGACCATATAGAAAACATGGGAAGTGTGTTCTGGGACACTCCTGTCAGGGCAATTTTAGCTATAACTGTCTCTTCTCACAGCTGAGACCTGCCTGAGAACTGCTGTATGAGACTTAGGATTTCCTGAAGACTAGGCCTGAGATTTTATCATTCCTGTATTCAAAGTATGTGAGAATGAGCAGATGTCTAGAAGCACATTGGTTGGTTTGGTGGGATAATGTAGTATAGTTGTTTAGAATCAGAGTGCCTGTATCCCAGCTTTCCTATTTACTTTTGATTTGACCTTAGGCAAGTTATCTTACCTCTCTGGCTCCAGACATTCAGCATAGATAATATTATATGCATCTTCAGAGTATTTTTTGTTTTATTTTCACTGACATTTATTAGGTGTCTATTATATAGTAGACACTCTCATTACTTCTTTACATGGATTTTTTTTAAATAAGAAAATTATTGATGTATTTGATGTACTGGTGTATTTTACCACATGGATTAAAGGGAGAGGGGTTTTCAGGAACTACTATAAAGGACACATGGACAAAACCAAGGGGGAGGGTGAAGGTGGGGGAAGGAGGTGGGTTTGGCTGGGGTGGAGTGGAGGGGTGGGGAGAAAATGTAGACAACTGTAACTGAATAACAATAAAAAATTTAAAAAAGTCAATAATCAATACAGAAAAAGCATTTGATGAAAAGTCAACACCTACTGATACAAAAAACAAAAATCCAAACCCTTATCAAAGTAGAAAGAGAATAGGCTTACCTTAACCTGATAAAGGATTTTTTAAAAAGCTATACTTAGTAACAGCAAAAACTGTAATTTTTGTTCCAATTCTGTGATTATGTGTGTGTGTGTGTGTGTGTGTGTGTTATAAAAAGGCAGGATTATACCATTCTAGCATGGTATTAAATATGGAGTTTCAAAATTGGAATCCTCTTACTAGTTGTGTGAGTTTTGACAGATCATGTGTCTCAGTTGCTTTACATGCAAAATGAGGGTAACCCTACTACAAATAATCTACTTAACAGTGAAACCTGAGTCAGGAACAATACACCATATGTACTGCTTCTATTCACTCCAGTATTAGACCCTAACCAGAGCAATAAAACATACAGAAAAAAAAATAACTTCTAGGGAAAAGCACTGTTCAGTTTCTCCTAGGTTGGCAGGAAGTGAACCAGGGGAAGGATTAGAAGTCATACAATTGAGAGTGAGAAGTAAGAGGTGGGCAGAAACCAGACTTAGAAGAGTGGAGCTGAGATCCCCAGACCCTAGGAATCAGACCAAGGGAAAGAAAACACAGTAGGAACAAGGTGGCTGGCAACTGACCAGGTTGGTATCAAAGCTCAGGGCAGGTGTTACCAGGGGCAGTGATGCAGTATGCATGCCTGGCATCCACCATGGGCAACTCCCCAGCCTCTTCCTCATAGGGGACAGCTTCCTCCCCAGCAAAGTCTCCACCTGTAAGCATGTATACTCATCATCACAAAAGTTTCAGCCTTTATTAAATAAAAAGTAGGTAGAAATCAGATAATGGAGCAGTCCAGAGACCCCTACTTCCAACTACACATACACAGACACACAAATACAGACGCAACTGAGTAAATGACAGGGACAATTCAGGGGATAGACTGAAGGGCTGAGGGTGGCAGCACCCTCCAAGCATGGGCCTGAACCCAAGGGTTGGCTGAGACCTGGGCTAAGGGCAATCATTCTGAGGGATTATGTTTGAGCTGCTTGGAGATGAGGTCCTGGGCTCCCATGGGCACAGTGGGGGAGAACTTCAGGTTCACCTTGACCACATGCCAATAAGTTTCATTGTGTGAAGCACTCTCAAAGGGGGGTTTTCTTACGAGCAGCTCATAGTAAAGTACTCCAATGCACCACAGATCCACCTTCTCATTGTGCATGTGCCCCTCAATCGTCTCTGGGGTCAAGTAGTCCAGGGAGCCACACAATATTTCCCCAAGAACAGATTCTCTGGCTTTATTTGTCTATGAATCACTTTCTTCCTGTGGCAGTGCATCACCACTTCTGCCAGTTCCTCCATGATTGTGGCTGTTTGCTGCTCGTCAAAAGTGCGGCTCTTCTGCAGCTCCTTGTAGAGCTCCCCTCAGGGGGCATATTGCAGAATCAAGTAGATCTTTCAATGGTCACATAAACAGTTGTAGAGATACAAGATGCTGGGATGCTGCAGATGGGCCTGGCTTTCAATATCCCTGTGAAGCTGGTGCTCCACACCCTCCTCTATCTGAGACTTGAAGAAGACATTGAACACCATGGTGAAATGGCTTTTCTTTTCCCAAGCCAAGTACACATTTCCAAACTTGCCTGTGCCCAGCAGATGCCCAATCTCACAGTCGTCAATTATGAATGTCTGCATTAAGTTGTGTGTCCCTCTGTTGCCTGGCCAGAGGCAGCTGTGGGCTGGGCTTTGAAGTGGCTCATGAGGACAAGCGAAGATAGAGTGGTAAGTTCCTTTTGGAGGACCCTTTCTGGCAAGGTGTTCAGGCCAGATTGAGCTGTCCACTGGCCACAGGGCCAGAGGTAAGCGTTCTCCTTCTGAGTCATTCTTACAGGGAAAGGGGGAAGAATGCTGAGGCCTGTGGCACAGCCAACCTCCTGGAAGCTGGCAAATGACTGAATCACCCCAGCCACATCCCTGCCAAGGCCATTTCAAATCCTCTATATGGATTAACTCATTTAACCATCCCTCTGAGGATTAAATGGAATAAAGAATGTAAACTGTCTAGCATCTAGTAAGTGCTCATAAATATTAGCTATTATGAAAGGGATACAGTCTGGGCATAGCTATGAAGTTCTGCCTCTAAAGCACAGCCTGAAGAATCTTAGATGTTCAGCATACCTCTACCTCTCCAATGTTACAAATTAGTCCTCCTGTCCTCAGTATCCCTTATCATGGGGGGAACTTTTCTCAAGCTCTTAGGTTTCTATTCTTATGAATTTTCTTTATACAGGATGTCCCTATATTTCTTTCTCCCCAGTAATTGCGCCAGTATTTGTGAACCAGAATATGTGTTCTTGGTCTTAGTAATTGCCTCTCTGGTTAATATTTGGTTTAGTGCCCCTGACCTCAGACTTTGCCTGACTTGGATGAGCCCAGCTGTTGTAGCCCCAGTGCATAAAACACCCCTTCCCCTTGAGCGACCTTTTTCTCTGCTAGATCCAAGGGGAGCTTTCACATCTACTCAGGTGCATGGTACCAATGTCAGAAAAAATACTTCAAGACCTTTATTTTAACCAATTTGCTGAATTAACTAACCCTGTGTAAAACATATTGACTCATGCCCATGGCACTCATAAGTGTAAGTGCGTTCAACTCTCTTTGAATCACTTAGTTTCCATGAGCCTTTGTACATTTTTCCCCTTTGCAGGCTACTCATTCCAGTCACAGGCCATTCAAGAAAAGGCCTTTTAGCTTTAACCTTGAGTTTTTGGAGTTGATTCTCTCAGTCTTTTGAACAATGTTTTCCAGCTGGTAAGATGATGCATACTGATGCACCCTGAGTGAGCGACAGGTACACTAAGATATTGATCCTTCCAGTTTGTCTGATATATACTGAGGCAGCCAGAGTCGATGAACTAACGTTGCCTCTGACCAAGTCATAATACTTTAATGAACTATATAAACTTTATAATTTTCACCTGTGTCAAGCCCTGGAAAAATCAGGAAGTATTGTTTTTAGAATATTAGTTATCAAATGTCTTTTAATTTTGGAGCCACAATGTATGAATCAGGTTAAAAGTGAATCAGCTTACTTTTTCTTCTTAATATTTATTGTTATTCAATTACAGTTGTGTGCCTTTTCTCCCCATCCTTCCACCCCACCCCACCCACACCCACCTACCTCCCCCACCTCCACACTCGCCTTTGGTTTTGTCCATGTGTCCTTTATAGTAGTTCCTGTAATCCCCTCTCCTCACTGTCCCCTCCCCACTCCCCCCTGTCCATTGTTAGATTATTCTTAACTTCAATGTCTCTGGTTATATTGTGTTTGCTTTTTTTTTTTTTCCTATTTATTATGTTCCAGTTAAAGGTGAGATCATATGGTATTTGTCCCTCACCGTCTGGCTTATTTCACTTAACATAATGCTCTCCAGTTCCATCCATGCTGTTGCAAAGGGTATAAGCACCTTCTTTCTCTCTGCTGCATAGAATTCCATTGTGTAACTATACCATAGTTTTTGGATCCACTCGTTTGCTGATGGGCACTTAGTTTGCTTCCTGAACATGGCTATTGTAAATTGTGCTGCTATGAACAATGGGGTGCACAGGTACTTTTGGATTGGTGTTTCAGGGTTCAAATACAGTTTGATATCAGCTATTGTGATCCCTCCTGCTTTGTTCTTCTTTCTCAAAATTGCTGCAGCTATTTGGGGTCAGTTATGGTTCCATACAAACTTCTGAAATGTTCGTTCTATATCTGTGAAATATGTCATGGGTACTCTAATACGGATTCCATTGAATCTATAGATTGCTTTGGGTAGTATGGCCATTTTGATGATGTTAATTCTTCCCATCCATGAGCATGGTACATGCTTCCATTTGTTTGTGTCTTCCTTAATTTCTTTCTTCAGTGTTGTGTAGTTTTCTGAGTACAGGTCTTTTACCTCCTTGCTTAGGTTGATTAATAGGTACTTTATTTTTCTTGTTGCCATATGAAATGGGATTTTTTTTCCTGATTTCTGTTTCTGCAGTTTCGTTGCTGGTGTACAGGAATGCCTTTGATTTCTGCGTGTTGACTTTGTATCCAGCTGTTTTGCCAAATTCATTTATTAGGTCGAGTTGTTTTTTGGTGGAGTCTTTAGGATTTTCCATGTACACTATCATGTCATCTGCAAATTGTGACAGTTTCATTTCCTCCCTTCCAATTTGGATGCCTTTTATTTCCTTTTCTTTTCTGATTGCTGTGCAAAGGACTTCCAATAATATGTTGAATATAAGTGGTGAAAGTGGACATCCTTGTCTTGTTCCAGATCTTAGTGGGAAAGCTCTAATTTTTTGCCCCTTGAGTATGATGTTGGCTGTAGGTCTCTCATATATGGCCTTTATTATGTTGAGGAATGCTCCCTCTATTCCCACTTTGCTGAGTATTTTTATCCTAAATGTGTGCAGTACCTTATCAAATGCTTTTTCTGCATGTATTGATATGATCATGTGTTTTTTGTGTTTGCTTTTGTTTATGTGATGTATTATGATTATTGATTTGCAAATACTGATTAGTCTGCTTAAAGGCTTGTTGATTTTTTTTATCTTTCCAATAACAAACTCCTGCATTTACTGATCCTTACAATTTTGCTTTATGTCTCTGTGTCATTAATTCTGCTCCAATCTCCTTTACGTACTTCCTTCTACTTGCTCTGTGTTGTCTTTGTTGTTGCTCCTTGTGTTCTTGTAGGTGTAAGGTTAGGTTGTTTATTTGAAATGTTTCTATCCTTTTTAGGTAGGCCTATATCATTATGAACTTCCCTCTGAGGACTGCCTTTGCAGTGTCCCATAAGATTTGGACTGCTGCTACTTAATTTTCATTTGTTTCCAGAAACTTTTTGATTTCTTCCCTAATTTCATTCTTGACCCACTTACTGTGTAATTGCATGCTATTCAAGCTCCATGAGTTTGAGTGTGTTGGGGTTTTCTCTTGAGGTTGGCTTCTAGTTTCAGTCTCTTGTGTTCAGAGAAAATGGTTAATATGATTTCAATTTTTTTTATTGTTATTCAATTACAGTTGTAAGCCTTTTCTCCCAATCCCTCCACCCCACCCCAGGTGAACCCACCTCCCTCCCCCTCCTCCACCCTCCCCCTTGGTTTTGTCCATGTGTCCTTTATAGTACTTCCTGTAATCCCCTCTACCCACTGTCCCCGCCCCCACCCCCCACCCCCGCCCTGGTTATTGTTAGATTGTTATTAACTTCAATGTCTCTGGTTATATTTTGTTTGCTTTTTTCTTCTATTGCTTATGTTCCAGTTAAAGGTGAGATCATATGGTATTTGTCCCTCATATCCTGGCTTATTTCACATAGCATAATGCTCTCCAGTTTCATCCATACTGTTGCAAAGGGTATAAGCTCCTTCTTTCTCTCTGCTGCATAGAATTCCATTGTGTAAATATACCATAGTTTTTGGATCCACTCGTTTGCTGATGGGCACTTCGGTTGCTTCAAGTACTTGGCTATTATAAATTGTGCTCCTATGAACATTGGGAGCACAGATTCTTTTGGATTGATGTTTCAGTGTTCTTAGGGTATAATCCCAGCAGCGAAATGGCTGGGTCAAAGGGCAGTTCCATTTTTAGTTTTCTGAGGAAATTCCATATTGTTTTCCACAGTGGCCTCACCAGTCTGCATTCGCACCAACAGTGCACGAGGGTTCCCTTTTCTCCGCATCCTCTCCAACATTTGTTTGTGGATTTGTTTATGTTGGCCATTCTGACTGGTGTGAGATGATACCTCATTGTGGTTTTGATTTGCATCTCTCTGATGGCTAGCGATGCTGAGCATCTTTTCATATGTCTCTGGGCCCTCTGTATGTCTTCCTTGGAGAAGTGTCTTTTCAAGACCTTTGCCCATTAGTTAATTGGGTTGTTTTTCTTCCTGGAGTGGAGTCATGTGAGTTCTTTATATATTTTGGAGATCAGTCCCTTGTCTGAGGTATCATTGGCAAATATGATTTCCCAGACTGTTGGTTCTCTTTGTAATTTGGCGCTGTTTTATTTAGCCATGCAGAAGCTTTTTATTTTGATGAGGTCCCATTTCTTTATTCTTTCCTTTATGTCCCTTGCTTTAAGGGACATGTCTGTGAGGATGTTGCTGTGTGGAATGTCTGAGATTTCCCTGCCAATGTTTTCCTCAAGGACTTTTATGGTGTTACGGCTTATATTTAAGTCTTTTATCCATCTTGAGTTTATTTACCTGTATGGCGTAAGTTGGTGATCAAGTTTCATTTTTTTGCACGTAGCTGTCCAGATCTCCCAACACCATCTGTTGAAGAGACTGTTTTTGCTCCATTTTATGCTCCTGCCTCCTTTGTCAAATACTAATTGATCGTATAGACTTGAGTTTATTTCTGGGCTCTCTATTCTGATCCATTGGTGTATGTGCCTGTTTTTATGCCAGTACCAGGCTGTTTTCATTACAGTGGCCTTGTAATACAGTTTGATATCAGGTATTGTGATCCCTCCTGCTTTGTTCTTCTTTCTCAAAATTGCTGCAGCTATTTGGGGTCATATATGGTTCCATATGAATTTCTGAAGTGTTTCTTCTATATCTGTGAAATATGTCATGGGTACTCTAATAGTGATTGCATTGAATCTATAAATTGCTTTTGGTAGTATGGCCATTTTGATGATGTTAATTCTTCCAATCCATGAACATGGTACATGCTTCCATTTGTTTGTATCTTCCTTAATTTCCTTCATCAGTGTTGTGTAGTTTGCTGAGTACAGGTCTTTTACCTTCTTGGTTAGGTTTATTCCTAGGTACTTTATTTTTCTTGTTGCTCTATCGAATGAGATTTTTTTCCTGATTTCTGTTTCTGCAGTTTCATTGCTGGTGTACAGGAATGCCTTTGATTTCTGGGTATTGACTCTGTATCCAGCTGTTTTGCCAAATTCATTTATTAGTTTGAGTAGTTTTTGGTGGAGTCTATGGGGTTTTCTATGTATACTATCATGTCGTCCTCAAACAGTGACAGTTTCATTACCTCCTTTCCAATTTGGATGCCTTTTATTGCTTTTTCTTGTCTGATTGCTGAGGCTAGGACTCCCAATACTATGTTGAATAGGAGTGGTGAGAGAGGGCATCCTTGTCTAGTTCCTGATCTTAGTGGGAAAGCTCTAATTTTTTGTCCATTCTGTGTGATGTTGGCTGTAGGTCTCTCATATATGGACTTTATTATGTTGAGGACTGCTCCCTTTATTCCCACTTTGCTGAGTGTTTTTATCAGAAATGGGTGCTGTATCTTATTGAACACTTTTTCCTCATCTATTGATATGATCATGTTATTTTTGTCTGTGCTGTTGTTGATGTGATGAATACATTGATTTATTGATGTATTGATTTGCGAATCAATACATCAATGTTTATTGATTTGCAAATATTGTACCATCCTTACATCCTTGGGATGAATCCCACTTGGTCATGGTGGATGATCTTTTTAATATATTGCTGGATGCGGTTTGCTAATATTTTGTTGAGAATTTTAGAGTCTATGTTCATCAGCGATATTGGCCTGAAGTTTTCTTTCTTCGTTGTGTCTTTATCTGGTTTTGGGATTAGGATGATATTGGCTTCATAAAAAGAGTTTGGTATTCTTCCATCAGTTTGGATTTGTTCAAATAGTCTGTGAATGATAGGGGTTAGCTCTTCTGTAAATGCTTTGTAGAATTCTCCTGTGAAACCATCTTGTCCAGGGCTTTTGTGTGTTGGGAGTTTTTGGATGACTGCTTCAATTTCCTTTGCTGATATTGGTCTGTTCAGGTTTTCTGCTTCTTCTTCATTCAGTTTTGGAAGATTATATTTTTCTAGAAATGTGTCCATTTCATCTAGGTTTTCAAATTTCTTAGCATACAGTTCTTCATAGTAATTTCTTACAATCCTTTGTATTTCTGTGGTATCAGTTGGAATCTCTCCTCTTTCATTTCTAATTCTGTTTATTTGGATCCTGTCTCTTTTTTTCTTGATGAGCCTACTTAAAGGCCTGTCAATTTTGGTTATCTGTTCAAGGAATCAGCTCCCGGATTCATTGATCCTTACAATTGTGCTTTTAGTCTCTATGTCATTTAGTTCTGCTCTGATCTTGTTTATTTCCTTCCTTCTGCTTGCTCTGGGCTGTCTTTGTTGTTGTTCCTCCAGTTCTTGTAGGCATAGGGTTAGGTTGTTTGTTTGAACTGTTTCTAACTTCTTAAGGTAGGCCTGTATTGGTATGAACTTCCCTCTCAGGATTGCCTTTGCTGTGTCCCATAGGTTTTGGGTTGTTGTGAGTTCGTTTTCATTTGTTTCCAGGAAGTTTTTGATTTTTTCACTAATCTCGTTTTTTTCCCATTCATTGTTTAATAGCATGCTATTCAGTCTCCATGATTTTGAGTGTTTTGAGTTTTTTCCTTTGCGGTTGGTTTCTAGTTTCAGCCCCTTGTGGTCAGAGAAAATGCTTGATATGATTTCAATTTTCTTGAATTTGTTGAAGCTAGCTTTGTGTCCTATCATGTCGTCTATCTTTGAAAAAGTTCCATGGACACTTGAAAAGAATGTGTATTTTGCTTCTTTGGGATGAAAAGCTCTGTATATATCAGTTAAGTCCATTTCCTCTAGGGTATTGTTAAGTGACACAGTATCTTTGTAGATATTTTGTTTGGAAGACCTGTCCATTTTTGATAGTGGGTAGTTAAAGTCCCCTACTATAATTGTGTTGCTGTCTATATCTTTCTTGAAATCCTCCAAGATTTTCTTTATGTATTTGGGTGCTCCTCTGTTGGGTGCATATATATTTACAATGTTTATGTCTTTTTGTTAGATTCTTCCCTCGAGTATTAAGAAGGGGCCTTCTGGGTCTCTCTTCATGGCCCTTCTTTGGAAGTCTATTTTGTCTGATATGAGTATTGCTACCCCTGCTTTTTTTTCCTGTCCTTTTGCTTGGAAAATTTGTTTCCAGCCCTTCACTTTCAGTCTGTGTAAGTCTTTTGTCCTGAGATGGGTCTCTTGTAGACAGCATATGTGTGGGTCATGTTTTCTTATCCATTCAGCTATTCTATGTCTTTTGATTGGAGCATTTAATCCATTTACGTTTAAGGTTATTATCGATAGGTAGTTATTCATTGCCATTATTGCCTACCTGTGTTCCTCTGTCTTTCTCTTTTCCTTCCTTTCCTTAAAGCTGTCCCTTTAGCATCTCTTGCAGAGCTGGTTTGGTGGAAGTGTATTCTTTTAGACTTCTTTTGTGTGGGAAACTCTTTATTTGGTCTTCTATCTTGATTGAGAGCCTTGCTGGGTAAAGTAGTCTTGGTTGCAGGCCTCTGGTTCTCATTACTTGGAATATTTTTTGCCATTCTCTTCTGGCTTGGAGCGTTTCCATTGAGAAGTCAGTTGCTAACCTTATTGGGGCTCCCTTTTATGTTACTTCCTTTTTCTCCCTTGCTGCCTTTAAGATCCTCTCTTTGTCTTGGAAATTTGCCATTTTAATTATGATGTTCCTTGCAGTGGTTCTCTTTGGGTTCCTCTTGCTTGGGACTCTCTGTGATTCCTGGATTTGGGTGACTTTTTCTCTCATCAGATTAGGGAAATTTTCCATCATTACTTTTTCAAATAGGTTTTCTATCCCTTGCTCTTCTTCTTCTCCTTCTGGTATTCCTATTATACGGATATTGTTACGTTTCATGTTGTCCTGTATTTCCCTTATTGCCTCTTCATTCTTTCTAGCCTCTTTCCCTTTTCTTGCTCTTTCTGGTTGTTTTTTTCTACTTTGTCCTCCAGCTCGCTGATCTGATCCTCTGCTTCATCAAGTCTGCTTTTTATTCCTTCTACTGTGTTCTTCAATTCAGAAATTGTATTCTTCGTTTCCTCTTGGCTCTTGTTGATAGTTTCTATTTCCTTTTTCATGTTGATATAGTTTGCAGTGAGTTCATTGTAGTTTCCTTGTAGTTTCTGGTATTTTTCTTTGAGCTCAGAGAGCTCAGTGAGCTTCCTGATGAACATGTCTTTGAACTCAGTATCGGATAGTTGACTTGCCTCTTTTTCAGTTAGCATTCTTTCTGACACCTCCTCCTTTCCTTTCGTTTGGGAATTGTTTCTTTGTCTTTCCATTGTTTGTGAGACTCTTCTTGTTGGCCTCTGCTTCTTAAATTGCTCTATTCTGACTCCCTGGGTTTATGATATGAACTTCTATGGTAGAATGCCAATGGGATTCGGTGGTGCTGTCTCCTTAATCTCCTGTGCTCACTGGTCTTGAGCTGACCTTTATGGGTTTAACACGGTCTAAATCTAGTGTTTTCAGCACTCCAGGTTTTGTTGTCTCACCTGTGGGAAAAAGAGAAAGGGGGGAAGAAAGAAAAAACAACAACAACAACAAAGATGGGAAGGAGGGAAAAAGGAAATAGAAAAGGAGGAAAGGAAGGAAGGAGGGAAGAAGGAATAAAGAAAGATCAGAGGCAAGATAAGAAGGAATTTTAACAAAAATTAAAACATAGAAATAGATCAAAGAAGGCAGGAAGAACACATAAAAATGGTAAAGGATGGGAGGAAGAAGGAATGAAGAAAAAAAAAAGAGAGAGGAAGAAGGAATTCGGGGGGAAAGGAGGAAAGGAAAAAAAAAATCTTCTGCTGGCTTTAAACCGGTGAGGTTAGTTCTGCTGGTGTCCTGTCTGTGTAACGGGAGGGGGTGGTTGCAAGGATTGGTTTCTCTTTTCTCCCTTCCTGGGCCACACTCTTCGCTGTTTTTCAGCCTGCAGTCTACTGTAGCCCTGCAGCTCCCCTCTGCTGGGTGTTCTGCCTTTGTACTAGAGAGCTAGTAGGCCCTGTAGGGTGCGCAAGTGTTAGGTAGGCGTTGTAGGTGTGGTCCCTGGCAGGCAATCAGGCCATTGATCAGCCAATCCAGCAGCTTTGTTCTTGGGACGTGCAGCAGGGCGATCCAGCTGCTTTGGGTTTGGGAAGCTCTCAAGCGGCTTTGTGCTTGGAGTGGGCAGCTGGCCAATCTAGCCGCCTGGGCTTGGGACCCTGGTGCGCGTTCTCACGTGCAGGCGGAAGATTCAGCAGCCTTGGGTTTAGGAAGCTGGCAACTGGCTTTGTGCTTGGAAAACGCTCAGCCAGCCGGCCCTGCGCTTGGCGAGCAAGCAGCCGGCCAAGCCAGCAGCCCTGTTCCTGGGAGGCCAATCCAGCCGCCCTGGGCTTGAGTCTCTTGGGTGGGTGGGGCCGCCCTGGGACTGAATCACGCGGCACTTGGGTCCGAGGTTTTGGGCCTGTGGGTGGAGCAGCTAGCCTCTGCTCCAGATGCTCTCGGAGGTTTCAGGTGTGGGCGCCCCTCCGGGGTTTCATGTATGGGCCCCGTTCGCTAATCTGCGCGTGCGCAACCGGGCCTCAGGTGAGCGCTGGGGCTCTGGTGCTGCTTATCCCGCAATCGCAGTCCAGGGGTGGAGGGGGTAGGGGCGCCAGGGGCCGAGGCTGTTGCCGAGAGTTCTCTAACTAGCCCCTGAGTGTCTCTATTTTCTTTTTCTTTTTGAGAAATTCCTCCTTTTCAAGCCCCCGTAGTCCAATCAAGCACCTGGCTGCTCACAGCTCAGCCTGGCCCTCTCCCAAGACTCCTGCAGCAGCCCCTGCGCCTGGGCTCGTGCTTCTGCTGCCCTTGTACCGCGGGGTCCTGGGTCCCGGGGACCTTATTGTCCTTAAGCACTCTTCTTACCGTCAGATCTTTCAATGTCCTCTATCTTTGGTCTCTGATCTTCATATATGCTGGAATACTGTTGGCTGTTCGCTCTGCTCCTCAGATCAGCTAGGTATTTCCTTGGCGTTGAGGGGAAGTGGACTCCGCTCCCACCTATGTTGCCGCCATCTTCACCGATTTCAATTTTCTTGAATTTGTTGAGGCTTGTTTTGGGTTCTATCATGTGGTCCATCCTTGAAAATGTTCCATTTGAAAAGAATGTGTATTTTGCTTTTTTAGGTTGAAAGGATCTCTCTCTATATATATCAGCTAAGTCTATTTCATCTGGGGCATTGTTCAATGCCACAATATATTTCTTGATATTTTGTAAGGAACATCTATGCATTTTTGACAGTGTGGTGTTAAAACCCTCTACTATAACTGTGTTGCTGTGAATATCTTTCTTGAAGTCCTCCAAGATAGTCTTTATGTATTTGGGTGCTCCTCTGTTGGGTGCATATATATTTACAATGTTTATGTCTTTTTGTTAGATTCTTCCCTCGAGTATTAAGAAGGGGCCCTCTGGATCTGTTCTCATGCCCCCCCCCTTTTTTGAAGTCTATTTTGTCTGATATGAGTATTGCTACCTTGCCTTTTTTTTCCTGTCCATTTTCTCGGAAAATTTGTTTCCAGCCTTTCACTTTCAGTCTGCATAGGTATTTAGTTCTGAGGTGGGTCTCTTATAAGCAGCATATGTGTGGGTCATGGTTTCTTATCCATTCAGCCATTCTATGTCTTTTGATTGGAGCATTTATTCCATTTGTGTTTAAGGTTTTTCATGCCTGTGTTCCTCTCTCTCTCTCGCTCACTCCTTTCTTTCCTTTTCTTAAAGCAGTATGTTTAGCATCTCTTGCAGAGCTGGTTTGGAGGAGGTATATTCTTTTAGAATTCTTCAGTCTGTGAAACTCCTTATTTGGCCTTCTATCTTAATTGAGAGCCTTGTTGGGTAAAGTAACCTTGGTTGCACGGCTCTGGTTCTCATTACTTGGAATATTTCTTGCCATTCCCTTCTGGCTTGGAGCATTTCCATTGAGAAATCAGCTGCTAGCCTTATCAGGACTCCCTTTTATGTTACTTCCTGTTTCTCCCTTGCTGTCTCTAAGATTCTCTCTTTGTCTTAGAATTTTGCCATTTTAATTATGGTATGTCTTGAAGTGGATCTCCCTGGGTTCCTCTTGATTTGGGACTCTCTGTGTTTCCTGGATTTGTGTGACTTTTTCTCTCACCATGTTAGGGAAGTTTTCAATCATTACTTTCTCACATAGGTATTTTACCCTTGTTCTTCTTCTCCTTCTGGTATTCCTATTATATGGCTATTATTACATTTCATGTTGTCCTGCTTTTCCCTTAACCCCTCTTCATTCTTTCTGAGCCTCTTTTCCTTTTCTTGCTCTTTCTGGGTGTTTTTTTCTACTTTGTCCTCCAGCTCGCTGATCCGATCCTCTGCTTCATCAAGTCTACTTTTTATTCCTTCTCCTGTGTTCTTCAATTCAGAAATTGTATTCTTCGTTTCCTCTTGGCTCTTGTTGATAGTTTCTATTTCCTTTTTCATGTTGATATAGTTTGCAGTGAGTTCATTGTAGTTTCCCTGTAGTTTTTGGTAATTTTCTGTGAGCTTATTGAGCTTCCTGATAACCATTGATTTGATTTGAACTCAGTATCTGATAGTTGACTTGCCTCTATTTAATTTAGCATTCTTTCTGAGGTTTCCTTTTTTCCTTTCATTTGTGGATTGTTTCTTTGTCTTCCCATTGTTTGTGAGACTCTTCTTGTTAGCCTGAGCTTCTTAAATTGATGTGTTCTGACTCACTGGGTTTATGGTGTGAACTTCTATAGTAGAAGACCTGTGAGATTCAGTGGTGCAGTCTCCTTGATTTCCTGAGCTCCATGGTCTTGGCTGTCATTAATGTTGGCTCTTTGTATGTTTTTGTGTTTTGATTTTTGTCAATTCTTTCTTTTTTGGGTCATTCCCTCCATCTGTTTAACTGAGGGTCACTTTGCCCACCACATCTTGTATTCTGTTGTGCAGGTGTGGACAGGTTGTATTGAAGCTGGGTTTTTTGTGTGTACAAGTTTTTGAAGCTTCTCTCTCCATCTTGTTCAGTTGTTTGTTCTGGGTAACTTCTCCACCATTTAGTTGTAATTCCAGATTGGTCCTGGATTGAGGTTAGTGTGACTTCCACTCCCTCCTTCCCCTTCTTCCATTTTTATCTGTTGGTGGTTCCTTTGTTGGTGTGTTTCTTCTTCTAGCAGATATACTGATGTTCACAGCTCCCACTTATTTTTTGTTGTGATCATTTGGAGGGGGAAGGCAAAATGGTTTAAAACAATGGGGGTGTATGCTAAGGTATTTATAGTAGCAACCCATAGAGAAGACATATAAGATCCTTTGGATGTGTATAGTGTTAACCGTGATATTTCACCCAACTATCCATTTTTTAGAAAGGGTGGGAAAATGATAAGACTCTTGTTAGGTGTGGGGAAGGATTGTGAGTTGGATCTAGAAAGCAGTAAGCTTGTGGTAGGTCAGATTATGAGGTAAAGTGAGAGTAAAGGATAAAAATAGTTGTACTATGCAAGAGAATAGATTTAACCACAACAATAATAAAGTTCAAGAAATAGTGAAGTGAACTAAGATGTGGGATGGGAGCTGTGTAGTATTTACAATTTTATGGAACAGCAATTATTTACAATAGTAATGGAGCAACAATTATATGGCAGAATCTATGTGATGTGAGTAATAAGAATAGGAAGACAGGACCTAGAGTACTGTGCTATTTGAACACAAGTGAAGTTAAAAATGGAAAATTAAGAGTACTCTATGGAAGAGAGAACAAGAGAAACCAGTCAAACAATTTAACAAACCAAGTGAAGAAGACTAAAGAGAAAGAAGAGAAATACAAAAATGCTGATAAAATAAAAGGTGTAAGAATAATTAAAAATAATAATAATACAAATACACAATAACTTGCAAGTTCTCTGGAGAAACAAAGTGAAATTTGTTTCACACTCTCAGTTGTTGGGATGACCCTTCTTTGGGTTTAACGCTGGTCTTTTCACAGCTCCAGGTTTTATTGTCTCGCTTGTGGGAATATAAAATAATGAAGGAAGGAAGAAGATATAAAAAAGGAAAGGAAGGAAGGAAGGAAGAAGGAAAAAAATGAAGAAGGAAAGAGGAATTAAAAAGAAACCTTCTGCTGGCTTTAAACTGGCGAAGCCATTTCTGCTGGCCTTCCTGGCTTTGTCACTCTGAGGAGTGATTGATTTCACTTTTCTCCCTTCCTGAGCTGCACTTTTCACAGTTGCCAAGCCTCCAACCCACTTCTTCATTTCGCTGCCTGCCCCCAGTGCCCTTCTGCGCCCAACCTATACCTTCAGTCCACCAGTTGTACTGTCCTTGAAGTGCACCCATTATGGGCACCTCACACATCACCTTCTCACTCTTTGCTGTGTTAGATACTCCGATCTCTCAGAGTCCCTTCAGGGCAGTTCAGCCCCCTCACTGAATTTAGTCTTTCTTGGGATTGCTGACTTCTGATCCCTGTAGCTCTCCTGTGTAGGGGCTTCTCAGCCTTCCTCTTATAGATCCTGCAGAGCCTGCAAGGAGGAGTGCCACCATGGCTGCTGCTTTCAATGTGGGCATGAGCTTCCTTAGGTGCTGCCTGTGGGGCACAGGGGTTGCCTGCAAGGTGCCTCTGGCCTGCGTGGTCAGGTGCACTCCGCCCGGGGCTGCAGGTGTGAGCACTGGGCCTCTGCTACTCGGACGGGACAGGCAGCTGCTGGACTTCAGGTTGGGGTGCGCACTGCCCCCAGGGCTTCTGATGTGAGCGCAGGGCTTCCACTGCCACAGCAGGAGCACAGCCACTGCAGCAGGTCGGGTTAGTGGCACAGGAGGCAGGGGCGGCTGCTGCGGGACAATTCTCCAAACAGTTTCTGAGGGTCTCTTTTTTCTTTTTCTTTTTGGAAAATTCCTCCTATTCAAGCCTGATGCTCCAGACAAGTGCCTGGTCTCTCGCACAGCCCAACTCTCCAACCAGACCAGGGACTGACCTTGTCATGGCCCGTCACTGCCCAACTCTTCCCAGCCAGCGTCCATAGTCTCAGTGGATGCACACCACCCCTGTGTGTTTCCCACTTCATCCCTGTTACCCACTGCAACTTCAATCATCCAGGTCCTTCCTGGTGCTGCTCAAATGTTGTTTGGCAGGGTAGGGAGCCATTGACCTGGCTGTCTCCCAAGAATCCTGCAGCAGACCTGGCAGGCGCCAGGACTGGGCCTGCAGCCTCCCTGGTCCCCACACTGGACCTGGGGACCTTGTTGTCCTGAAGAACTCTCCTTACCATCTGATTTTTTAATGTCCTCTATAATTTTTGGTCTCCAGTCTTCATATATTCCGGGATGCCATTGGCTGTTTGCTCTGTTCTTCAGAAGATCAGCTAGGTGTTTTACCCATGCGCAGGGGGAAGTGGACTCTGCTCCCACCTATCTCACTGCCATCGTCCAGGTATAAAAGTTAACTTTAATCACAGATATAATACTGCATAGCACAGTATCTGATTCACATAAAGTATAAGCTCAACATGTGGTATCTGTTATTATTAATGCTAATAATTAATGTAATTATTTTTTCTGGGGGGCTCCACCCACAGAGCCCCCCTATCCACCATGGATGAGAATAAGTCTACCAAGACATGATCTGCATGGGGAGAAAAGGTGGCCGATCTCTAAAAGGAGAATGGTCAAGAACCTTTTCCTCAATGGGCTTTTATTGGGTTTAATTTGCATAGGAATACCAGGCGTATATGTAAAGGTCAATCATGTCAGGCAGTAATGATGAAACAACAGATAACATTCAAAGAACTATGGGCTTATTTAGAGACAGGGTGAGATAGCTAAAGGGCTATAAAACTTTGGGGAACAAACTCATTTCATACTTGGATCCTTATCATTTAAATTAAGGGTATTAGCAAAGTAGGTTTCATAGTATTTTATGTATTCTTTCTTAGGCCTAATCTCCCTGGGGAATCTGCCCTTTCCAACACAGGTCCACACCCACCTCTGGCATTGTTTCAGGCTTAAGGCAGGCAAGGGAAGTAAGGCAGACAAGAGATTAGGAGACTTCTTGCAGACAGAATGAGGACTCAGGCTATGTCAAAGCTGAGGGGCGAGGCTCCATCACCCCCTTTTTCCATAGCCCCCCAAGTCCTTCCCTGAGGGCCCTCTCATGACCATGCCCATGTTAGGTCATCCCTCCCTTGAGGAACCTTACCCGTCATTGGCTAACCAGTCATGCACTGGGGGCCAAGCAGGGTGAATTAAAGTGGACAGAGGCGGTGCCCCTGCCAGGGATATAAGCTTTGTCTCCTTAGTGGCTTATGGTCCCAAGGTCTCTCACTTAGCCTTAGCCATGGGGGTTTACATCTTCTGAAACCAAGCAGGGCGGTTCCCAACAATTATTAATATTAACAAAGAAAATATGTCATAACATTTAAAAACTTGGCTTAATAGTAATAACAAAATCATATTCTGTAGATTCATAATTCTCAGAAGCATATTTTTTTTCACATTTTCAATTAAAGGAAGCACTTTATGGGTTCTTTTGACAAACCTGAATTGTCATCACCACTACTGTTGCACTCTGGTTCCATCATTAACTAAAATAAGAGTTGCTGGAACACAAGCATTGTGATATTGTGACAATACATCTGATAACTTAGATGGCTGCTAAGTAACTAATGGGCAGGTAGCGTATACAGCATGGATACTCTGGATAAAGGAATAGAGAGGAAAGCATGACATTTTATCATGTTACTCAGAATGATGTGCAATATAAAATTTATAAATTTTTGGCAATTTTCTTTTTAATCTTTTTGGACCATATTTGTCCACATGTAGCTGAAACCACAGAAATTGAAACCACAAATGAGGGAGGGGAGGCTACTATATAAGATAGTAATTAAAAGCATTGACTTTAGATTCAAGAAGAAGGGTTCAAGTCTCTGGCTTTAACATGTCCACTGTGCAATGTTGACCAAGTTTTTCTTTAATCCTAGGCCTCAGTTTCCTCATTTGAAAAATGAGAAAAATGACAGTATCTACCCCATAGAGTTGTAAATGTTAGAAATTAATGAGACAATGCATGTAAATTGCCCAATACTCAATTTGTGCTCAGTTCATTGATCAAACAAATGTTTCTTGGGCACTTACAGTGCACTGAGCTTTGTGGGAATATATTGGTGAATAAGACAAACAGTGACCTTTCTCTTAAGTAATGTTTGCAGTAAATGAGAACTATCACTTCTACTGTTTCTACTATTATACAGGTTACAATACTAGTTATAACATGTATAATAGGTTATCTAAATTTTTACTATCTAGATATTCATTAACACCTTTCAAAAATGTTCACCCAAAATTTATTAGTCAAATTAGAAAGCCTCAGATGAAAACATTTGAGTTGCATCGACGTTCCATCCAGAGGACAAAAAATGTACTCCACACCTGATAGGATGGCTTCTTAGGCTTCAACTGATTAGAAGCACTGTATCATCACTAATACCTCCCCTACATTTTTTCCTAAGAGTTTAGCCCTTTGTGAGTCCCGGTATTTGCTCCTTTCAGGTGCCCAGGAGCACTGTCAACCAGGGTCCACATGTACTGCATCTTGAGAATCTCCAACATATTATTTTGCTATTTATAGTATAGTATACATTTATCACAGTTTAAAAAGGAAGTATAATTTGTTTCTGTTATTGTAAGTAGATGTATACCAAACATAAAATGACTATTGGTGAGTTCATTAATCAGACATTGGCATTTTAATGCCTACATTATTGATAAATAGTTTTTGGAATATGTACAGGTGTTTACGTGTATTTTAACAATACTTAGGAAACTTGCTTAGGGTTTTTGCAAGGTTCTTGCTTAGGGTTTTGGATGAACTGGGAATGTATTGTTATTTTCCCCTTCAAAATAGCCAAGGATGTTCACAGTGGGGAAGGGAACTTCACATGGAAAGGTGGCCAATATGCCCTTTTCCAAGGCACCAGCCACTGTCTGCTGGGTGTCTGTGTGTCTGTAAGTTTGTTGCTGGCTATGGTATTACAAAGGCACATGGTTGTTTTGACAGGTGCTGGTAAGCACCTGAATAGGTGGGTGTAAAATGGAAGTCTACTTTTATCACTGATTCAATAAATTTTAAATAGATACGTTCCTGATGAAAAGACCAACAGCATGTTTCGTAGTGAAAGAAGTTTGTGTAAACACTGCATGCAGTTTCTCCAGGTCAACACATAAAAGTCTCCAAATAGTCCTGCAGTAAACAAACCTGATAACTTTGCTTACCAGAATTTTCCCACACATTTTTTGGCTCACATAAATCTTTTCTGTGTAGCCCACTGAACACTATTTCACAACATATGTTTTGAGATATGATTTTTGCATAGTGTTATAGAATGAGGTATGAGAAATGTTAATAAACAACCTGACCCACTCATCATTCTCTTACTCCTTCCTGCCCCCTCTTGCTTCATGCTTCTTTCCTTCTACCCTACTCTTCCATTTCCCCTACCATCTTTCCTCTTCTACTTTTCTCATTTATTGTCACATTACTAAGAAATTTGACTATGATCAAAATCATTTCAAGAATCAAGAAAAGGTGAAAAAATGCTTCCTGTCCCTGCCCTTCAGGAGCTGTCAGTAGGTCATAGATCTTGGATGAGCAGATATGAAAATTCTTTATAACATAAGTAATCTACATGTGAGCAAATGGCTGAACACATGGTGTGGTCATGGAAGAGACAAAGAATAATCATAGTGAATTACAGGTACACCTTTTTCAGTACCAAAACTCAGCAAACACAACTCATCAGGGAGAGAAGAAACACAATTGGTATTCCCTGTATAATATATGTTGTCGTACAGCCAGTGCTGTACTCCCAGAAGGACATTGTGCAATTTTCAGATTTTGTCATGTACTGCCTCCTTTGGGAAGCTGCACAAGAATTAGGTTGGGTTTTGATTGCCAGCCCAGCCATGCACTTTCTGTTGGAGCTTGAGCAAGCCACTTGGCCTCTCTTGGCCTCAGAAGAGGTTTCAGTAGATGACTTGGAGTTGTCCTTACTTTCCTGATCTGAAATTCTGTGATTGGTCTCTCACAGTGTATGACGGGATTGCTGCTCCTTGGGGTGGACTGAGGTGAGGGTAGGCGGGAGATTCAGATGAGATGTTTTCCCTCAAAACCTATTGCTGCTTTCAAAATCCCTTTGACAAATGTCACTTGGCAGGGGAGTGACTAACAGTTTTGTAAGTGGGATCTGATTGTGGGTGGTTGTTTGTGTGTCCATCTCCATACCTTGCCCCCACCCAAAACTTTAGCATTACTCTGTTCAATAAATATTTGATTTTGAAGCACATTTGGTTAGATGTCATTTATATTCTGGGAGTAAACTATTGTATGTTAGTCAAGAGAGCAATGTGCAACAGTTGACTAACCATGGGAACCACTTATCTAGAACTTAGATAGAGACAGGACTCCAGGACAAAAATAATTACATATTATCTCTCTTAAGCCTCACAATCCTGTAAAGAGCATTGATTCTAATTATCCCCATTTTACAAGTGAGGAACCCAAGCCTTGAGATTCCATGACACACTCATAGTCACACAAGTAACTGGAGAAGCCAGCTTTCAAACCTAGCCAGGTTGACTCCAAAGCTCTTAAGTAGCATGCTTATCTTTTAACCAAATAAAATAGGTACCAGGGGAAGTAAGCAGTTATGGAGAGGAAAGAGATAGAAGGAGAGAATCAGAGTCCCTTGCCCAGGCTGGGAGAGCCCTGGACTTGGAAAACATTCTCTGTCTTATGCTGGCTTTATGTAGAAGTATTGGATGCATTGGAGACCAGTCTCCCCATAGCATTCAACACTCTTTTCCCCCTCTGTTGAAAACTCTACTCCCTGGAGGTTGGGGGCAAAGTAGAAGGGTTTCTGCAGTGACCACATCAGGCTGTCCCAGTGCTCTGTACACATAACTGTCCAAGAGTTAAATCCTGAAAGATGAGGAGCTTGTCCTTGGAACTTTTCCCCTCCTCAGGGCCTCTGACCTTCTCTGTTCAGCATCTGTTAAGTATCTTGTGAGTGTATGCCACTTCTGGGATCCCAGATCCCTTCATGCTAACACTCCATCCGTCAACCTGCCATCTTCAAATGTTTCTAGTGCTCCAGATCTTTCCATCCTCACTCCGGTTAAAATCTCCTGATCCTGTTTGTATAATTGACTAAGTTGATAATAGCAAAAAGCTGATGATAGCTAATATTTATTAATCATTTTCAGTGTATGATGCTCTGTTATAAGTGTTTAATTCTTATCATCCTATAAATAGGCCTTCCTATTGTATCCACTTCACAGTGGAGGACACTGAAGTTCAGAGAGGTTAACTTGTCCAAACAGTAAGTGATTGAGAAAGACTTACGCCCAGGTCTTTCTAACACCAAAACTAATGCTCGTGTCCATGTCCATTTGTCTATTTTACATCAGAAATAGTATGTCAATAACCAGGATCTTGAATCTGCCTGGTTGGATGTTGCTTCTCTATCTGATGGAGTAACCTCACAGAATATTTTTGTTTAGAGGGCTATCCCACTGCAAATGATACTTTCTGAGTGACTTTGGACTATTTATTATACAAGCCCTACAGGATGCACATGATAAGAGTCTTCAGGATTTGTTTTAAATCTTTCTCATCTTTCTTCCATTCCTTCCTTCTATTCATCTTACCCAAATTCAGCACATTTTTAACCTTCCTCCAGAATTTACATTTACATGCTATCCTCATTGTGCCTAAGCTTGGCTAATTCAAACTTTGTGTATTGCTAAGCTTTCTTAATGTTTCCCTGGTATTGTTTCTGTTGCTCTTTCATCTTTCCTTTTATCAACAACTGCCTGACTTCTGCCCTCATAGTTATCTCAATGGCTTCTTCTGTTCCTAATTACCACTCACTCATAGGTGAATCCTTTGCAGTTTTACTATTCTTGTCAGCCAGACAGTAACACTTATATTGACCCCATTTGATAGAGGAAGAAACTGGGCTCAAATTATTTAAGTGAATTACAAAGGGTAATAAAGACCCTCCTCAAATTGAAGGGTCTTCTCTGGTAACTATAAGAAACAATAGGTGTTGGGAGTGCACTTGAGATATGAGGAGGCTTCTGAAATATAATGTTGACTTAAAATCACACCATTTTTCTGGGTGATTTTGCTAAAGCACCAAGAACAAAATGAGGTAAGATGGGTAAGATCATCTACAAGGTCTCAAATTTGCCACTCAACTGTGAGAAAATGAGTTTCATACTTTGAGCATCATTTAAATATAGCAAAGTAAATTACCTGCCATTGTGAGAAAAATTGAGGATGAGATTTGATACCTTTAAAAAGTGATTGTCTCTTTTTTAAAAATTTATTTTTTATTGTAATTCAATTACAGTTGTATGCCTTTTCTCCCCTTCCCTCCACCCCACCCCAGCTGAAACCACCTCCCTCCCCCATCCCCACCCCCCCCCCGATTTTGTCCATGTGTCCTTTATAATAGTTCCTGTAATCCCCTCTTCCCACTGTCCCCACCCCACTCCCCCCTGGCCACTGCTAGACTGTTCCCCACCTCAATGTCTCTGGTTGTATTTTGTTTGCTTTTTTCTTTTGTTGATTATGTTCCAGTTAAAGGTGAGATCATGTGGTATTTGTCCCTCACCGCCTGGCTTATTTCACTTCGCTTAATGCTCTCCAGTTCCATCCATGCTGTTGCAAAGGGTATAAGCACCTTCTTTCTCTCTGCTGTGTAGAATTCCATTGTGTAAATATACCATAGTTTTTGGATCCACTCGTTTGCTGATGGGCACTTCTGTTGCTTCCAGCACTTGGCTATTGTAAATTGTGCTGCTATGAACATTAGGGTGCACAGGGTCTTTTGGATTGGTGTTTCAGGGTGTTCCCCTCGGCACCACTGAAACACCTAGCTGATCTGAGGAACAGAGTGAACAGCCAATGGTATTCCAGCATATATGAAGATCGGAGACCAAAGATAAAGCACATTGAAAGATCTGACTGTAAGAAGAGTGCTGAAGGACAATAAAGTCCCTGGGACTAACGCGGGGACCAGGGCGGGTGAAGACCCAGCCCTGGTGCACAGTCTGCTGCAGGATTCTTGGGAGAGAGCCAGGCTGGGCTGTGTGAGTGGCCAGGTGCTTGTTTGGACCAGGGGGGCTTGAATAGGAAGAATTTCTTCAAAAGAAAAAGAGAAAATAGAGGCACTCAGCAACTAGTTAGAGAACTCTCAACAGCAGCCACGGCCTCTGACGCCCCTTCCCCCACAGGCCCTGGACAGTGAAGTTGGGAAAAGCAGCCCCAGCTCCCACCTGAAGTCCAGCTGACGGCGCACCCAATTTAGCAGACTAGGCGCCCACACCTGAAACATCTGGGAGGTGCGCACCTGGCTCAGTGAGTGGCTGTCCTTCTCACAGGCCCAAAGCCATGGATAAGCCACGCACCCCAGGCCCAAAGCCGCGGATTGGCCACGCAACCCGATCAAAAGCGCGGCTGCCTGCTAGCGACCATACCTAAAAGCATCACTTCTGAACAACTCCTACCCAGGCCCTGGGCAGAGAGCCCTGAAAGGCCTACTGGCTCTCTATGAGGAAGTCAGAACGCCCAGCAGAGGGGAGCTACAGGGTTAGGGGAGACTGCATTCCCTTGAAAGACTTGACCCAGTAGGGGGCAGAACTACCCCAAAGGAGCTCCGAGAGCCCCTAGCATCTAAGACAGCAAAGAGCAAGAAGGGGGAGTGTGAGTTGCCCCTAATTGGTGCAACTCAAGGACAGCACAACCTGTGAACTAAAGGCCTAGGGGGGAGCAGAAGGACCCTGAGGAACTGGACAGGAGGCTGAACAAAGGCCAAGACTATGGCTCAGGAAAGGAGAAAAGTGAAACCAATCCTTCCAACCACCCCCTCCCATTTCACAGAAAGGAAGACCAGGAGAATTAACCTGACCGATTTAAAGCCAGCTGAGGAATTTTTTCCCCCCTCCTTTCCCCCTAAATTCCTTCTTCCTTTCTGTCCTTCTTTTTTTGTTCCTTCTTCCTTCCATCCTTTACCTTTCTTTATTCCTTTTTCCAGACTTCTTTTATTTATTTTTTTGTTTTAATTTTTGTTAAAATTCCTTCTTCTTATCTTTCCTCTGATCTTTTTTATTCCTTCTTCCTTCCTTCCTTCCTTCCATTCCTTTCCTATTCCCGTTTTCCCTTGTTCTTTGTTTTCCTTCCTTCTCTTTCTCCGAGAGACAATAAAATATTGAGCTCTACAAAGACCAGAGGAAGACCCTGTTAGACCCATAAATATCACCTCAAACCAGTGAGCTCAGGAGATTAAGGAGACAGAACCATTGAATCCCATTGTCATTCTCCCATAGATGATCACACCATAAACCCAAGAGTCAGAACAGATCAATTTAAGAAGCAGAGGCTAACAAGAAGAGTCACACAAAGAATGGGAAGACAAAGAAACAATCACCAAATGAAAGGAAAGGAGGAAGCCTCAGAAAGAATGCTAACTGAAAAAGAGGCAACTCAACTATCAGATACTGAGTTCAAAGCAATGGTTATCAGGAAGCTCACTGAGCTCTCTGAGCTCAGAGAGAACTACCAGAAACTACAGGAAAACTACAATGAACTCACTGCAAACGATATCACCATGAAAAAGGAAATAGAAACTATCAAACAAGGGCCAAGAGGAAATGAAGAATACAATTTCTGAACTGAAGAACAGAGTAGAAGGAATCAAAAGCGGATTTGAAGAAGCAGAGGATCACATCAGCAAGCTGGAGGACAAAGTAGAGAAAAACACACAGAAAGAACAAGAAAAGGAAAATAGGCTCAGAAAGAATGAAGAGGGATTAAGGGAAATGCAGGACAACATGAAACGTAATAATATCCGTATAATAGGGATAACAGAAGGAGAAGAAGAAGAGCAAGGGATAGAAAACCTGTTTGAAAAAGTAATGATGGAAAACTTCCCGAATTTAATGAGAAAAAAAAGTCACCCAAATCAAGGAAACACAGAGAGTCCCAAAAAGAGGAACGCAAAGAGGCCCACTGCAAGACACATCATAATTTAAATGGCAAAATTCTAAAACAAAGAGAGGATCTTAAAGGCAGCAAGGGAGAAAAAGGAAGTAACATACAAGGGAGCCCCAATAAGGTTAGCAACTGAATTCTCAATGGAAATGCTCCAAGCCAGAAGAGAATGGCAAAAAATATTCCAAGTAATGAGAACCAGAAGCCTGCATCCAAGGCTAAATTACCCACCAAGGCTCTCAATCAAGATAGAAGGCCAAATCAAGAACTTCCCAAACAAAAGAATTCTAAAAGAATGCACCTACACTAAACCAGCTATGCAAGAGATGCTAAAGGGACTGCTTAAGAAAAGAAGGAAAAGAGAAAGAGAGGAACACAGGTATGAAAAAATGGTAATGAATAACTACCTATCAATAATAACCTTAAATGTAAATGGATTAAATGCTCCAATCAAAAGACATAGAATAGTTGAATGGATAAGAAAGCATGACCCGCACATATGCTGCCTGCAAGAGACCTACCTCAGGACAAAAGACATACACAGTCTGAAAGTGAAGGGCTAGAAACAAATTTTCCAAGCAAACAAACATGAAAAAAAAAAAGCAGGGATAGCAATACTCATATCAGACAAATAGACTTCAAAGGAAGGGCCATAAAGAGAGACCCAGAAGGTCATGTCATAATACTCAAAAGAAGAATCCACCAAAGAAGACAGAAACATTGTAAATATATATGCACCCAACATAGGAGCACCCAAATACATAAAGAAAATCTTGGAGGACTTCAAGAAAGATATTGACACCCACACAATTATACTAGGGGACTTTCACACCCCATTTTCAAAAATGAACAGTTCTTCCAAACAAAATATCACGAAGGATACTGTGTCACTTAACAATACCCTAGAGGAAATGGACTTAACAGATACATATAGAGCTTCTCATACCAAACAAGCAAAATACACATTCTTTTCAAGTGTCCATGGAACTTTTTCAAAGATAGACCACATGATAGGACACAAAGCAAGCCTCAACAAATTCAAGAAAATTGAAATCATATCAAGCATTTTCTCTGACCACAAGGGACTGAAACTAGAAACCAACCCCAAAGGAAAACCCCCAAAACACTCTAAATCATGGAGATTGAATAGCATGCTATTAAACAATGAATGGGTCAAGACCGAGATTAGGGAAGAAATCAAAAACTTCCTGGAAACAAATGAAAATGAACTCATAACAACCGAAAACATAAGGGACACAGCAAAGGCAGTCCTGAGAGGGAAGTTCATAGCAATACAGGCCTACCTTAACAACATAGAAACATTTCAAACAAACAACCTAACCTTACGCCTACAAGAACTGGAGGAACAACAACGAACACAGCCCAGAGCAAGCTGAAGGAGGGAAATAACCAAGATCAGAGCAGAATTAAATGACATAGAGATTGAAAGTATAATTATAAGGATCAATGACTCCAGGCCTGGTTCTCTGAAAAGACAAAGAAAATTGACAAGCCTTTAAGCAGGCTCATTAAGAAAAAAAGAGAGAGGATCCAAATAAACACAATTAGAAATGAAAGAGGAGAGATTACAACTGATACCACAGAAATACAAAGGATTGTAAGAAATTACTATGAATAACTGTATGCCAGGAAATTTCAAAAACTAAGTGGAAGGGACACATTGATAGAAAAATGTAATCTTCCAAAAATGAATGAAGAAGCAGCAGAAAGGTTGAAAAGACCAATAACAGCAGGCAAAATTGAAGCAGCAATCAAAAAACTCCCTACATACAAAAGACCTGGACCAGATGTTTTCACGGGAGAATTCTACAAAGCATTTAAGGAAGAGCTAACCCCTTTCCTTCACAGACTATTCAAAAAAATCCAAACTGATGGAAGACTCCTAAACTCTTTTTATGAAGCCAGCACCATCCAAATCCCAAAACCTGATAAAAACACAACGAAGAAAGAAAACTTCAGGCCCATATCGCTGATGAATATAGTCACTAAAATTCTCAACAAAATATTGGCAATCCGCATCCAGCAATACCTTAAAAAGATCATACACCATGACCAAGTGGGTTTGATGCCAGGGAAGCAAGGATGGTACAATATTCGCAAATCAATAAACATAATACATCACATAAACAACAGGAAAGACAAAAAACACATGATCATATCAGTAGATGCAAAAAAGCATTTGATAAGATCCAGCATCCATTTCTGATAAAAACACACAGGAAATTGGGAATAGAGGGAGCTTTGCTCAACATAATAAAGGCCAGTTATGAGAGACCTACAGCCAACATCATATTCAATGGACAAAATCTTAGAGCTTTCCCACTAAGATCAGGGACAAGACAAGGATGCCCTCTCTCACCCCTCCTATTCAACATAGTATTGGAAGCCCTAGCCACAGCGTCAGACAAGAAAAAGCAATAAAATGCATCCAAATTGGAAAGGAGGAAATGAAACTGTCCCTGTTTGCAGATGACATGATAGTGTACATGGAAAATCCTGTAGACTCCACCAAAAAACTACTCAACCTACTAAATGAATTTGTCAAAACAACTGGATACAAAGTCAATACTCAGAAATCAAAGGCATTCCTATATACAAAAAATGAAACAGCAGAAACAGAAACCAGGAAAAGAAAATCTCATTTGAGATAGCAACAAGAAAAATAATGTACCTAGTAATAAACCTTACCAGAGTTGTAAAAGACCTGCACTCAGAAAACTGCAGAACATTGAAGAAAGAAATTAAGGAAGACAGAAACAAATGGAAGCATGTACTATGCTTATGGATTGGAAGAATTAACATAATCAAAATGGCCATACTACCCAAAGCAATTTATAGATTCTATGTCATCCCTATTAGAATAACCATAACATATTTCACAGATATAGAACAAACATTTCCGAAATTCATATGGAACCATAAATAACCCCAAATAGCTGCAGCAATTTTGAGAAAGAAGAACACAGCAGTAGGGATCACAATTCCGGATATCAAACTGTATTACAAGGCCACTGTTATCAAAACAGCCTAGTACTGGCATCAAAAGTGACACATAGACCAATGGAACAGAATAGAGAGCCCAGAAATAAACTCAAGTCTTTATGGTCAATTAATATTTGACAAAGGAGGCAGGAGCATAAAATGGAGCAAAAACAGCCTCTTCAACAGATGGTGTTGGGAGATTTGGACAGTTATGTGCAAAAAAATGAAACTCGATCACCAACTTACACCATACACAAAAATAAACTCAAGATGGATAAAAGACTTAAATATAAGTCGTAACACCATAAAAGTCCTTGAGGAAAACATTGGCAGGAAAATCTCAGACATTCCATGCAGCAACATCCTCAGACATGTCCCCTAAAGCAAGGGACATAAAGCAAATAATAAACAAATGGGACCTCATCAAAATAAAAAGCTTCTGCAGGGCTAAAGAAAACAGCACCAAATTACAAAGAGAACCAACAGTATGGGAAATCATATTTGCCAATGATACCTCAGACAAGGGCCTGATCTCCAAAATATATAAAGAACTCACACGACTCCACTCTAGGAAGACAAACAAGCCAATTAAAAAATGGGCAAAGGACTTGAACAGACACTTCTCCAAGGAAGACATACAGAGGGCCCAGAGACATATGAAAAGATGCTCAGCATCACTAGCCATCAGAGAGATGCAAATTAAAACCACAATGAGGTACCATCTCACACCATTCGGAGTGACCTACATAAACAAATCCACAAACAAATGTTGGAGAGGATGGGGAGAAAAGTGAAACCTAATGCATTGTTGGTGGGAATGCAGACTGGTGAGGCCACTGTGGAAAACAGTATGGAATTTCCTCAGAAAACTAAAAATGGAACTGCCCTTCGACCCAGTAATTCCGCTGCTGGGATTAGACCCTAAGAACCCTGAAACACCTTTCAAAAAGAATCTGTGCACCCCAATGTTCATAGCAGCACAATTTACAATAGCCAAGTACTGGAAGCAACCGAAGTGCCCATCAGCAAACGAGTGGATCCAAAAACTATGGTATATTTACACAATGGAATTCTACGCAGCAGAGAGAAAGAAGGAGCTTATACCCTTTGCAACAGCATGGATGAAACTGTAGAGCATTATGCTAAGTGAAATAAGCCAGGAAGTGAGGGACAAATACCATATGATCTCACCTTTATCTGGAACATAAGCAATAGAAGGAAAAAGCAAACAAAATATAACCAGAGTCATTGAAGTTAAGAATAATCTAACAATAGCCAGGTCGGGGGTGGGGGGGTGGGGGCGGGGACAGTGGGTAGAGGGGATTACAGGAAGTACTATAAAGGACACATGGACAAAACCAAGGGGGAGGGTGGAGAGGGGGGAGGGAGGTGGGTTCAGCTGGGGTAGGGTGGAGGGATGGGGAGAAAAGGTATACAACTGTAATTGAATAACAATAAAAAAAAAAGATGTAAAAACAAAATAAAAAGCTTCCGCATGGCTAAAGAAACACCAGTAAATTACAAAGAGAACCAACAGTAAGGGAAAACATATTTGCCAAGGATACCTCAGAGAAGGGCCTGATCTCCAAAATATATAAAGAACTCACACGACTCCACTCCAGGAAGACAAACAACCCAATAAAAAAATGGGAAAAGGACTTGAACAGACACTTCTCGAAGGAAGACACAGAGGGCCCAGAGATATATGAAAAGATGCTCAGCATCACTTGCCATCAGAGAGATGCAAATGAAAACCACAATGAGGTACCATCTCACACCAGTCTGAGTGGCCAACATAAACAAATCAACAAAGAAATGTTGGAAGGAATGTAGAGAAAAGGGAACCCTAGTACATTGTTCTTGGGAATACAGACTGGTGACACCACTGTGGAAAAGAGTATGGAATTTCCTCAGAAAACTAAAAATGGAACTGTCGTTTGACCCAGCAATTCCGCTGCTGGGATTATAGCCCAAGAACCCTGAAACACCAATTTAAAAGAACGTGTGCACCCCAATGTTCATAGCAGCACAATTTACAATATCCAAGTACTGAAGTAACCTAAGTGACCATCAGCAAATGAGTGGATCCAGAAACTGTGGTATATCTACACAATGGAATTCTACACAGCAGAGAGAAAGAAGGATCTTATACCCTTTGCAACAGCATGGATGGAACTGGAGAGCATCATGCTAAGTGAAATAAGCCAGGCGGTGAGGGACAAATAGCATGTGATCTCACCTTTAACTGGAACAGTTGACAAAAGAAAAAAGCAAACAAAATATAACCAGAGAAATTGAAGTTAAGAACAATCTAACAATAGCCAAATGGGTGTGGGGAGGGGACAGTGGGTAGAGGGGTTGATAGGAACTACTGGAAAGGGCTCATGGACACAATCAAGGGATAGGGTGGAGGTGGGGGAGGGAGGTGGATTCGGCTGGGCTGGGGTGGAGCGATGGGGAGAATATGTAGACAACTGCGATTGAATAACAATAAAATTTTTTTAAAAAGAACATTTAGGAAGCAAAGTTCTTACATGCATGAACCATGGACATGAACTAAGGGAGGGTATTGCTGGAGGCTATTGGTGTAGCAGGTGGAGATGGGCAAAGGGGGAAAATTGGGACAACTATTAGAGCATAATCAATATAATATGTTTAAAGAAAGATGGTTGCATTACTGCAAATATATGCCATGTCCTTTGGACATTTTATGTGCTTTGGCAAGTAGAGAGATTATAAATATGACAATACTTAAATGATACAGTTAGCTTGGAATTTTACCCTGCTTCAATATGTGTTCTTTTATTGAAACTTGCAAATTATGTTTTCCTCATCATTGTGCTGTTTATAAACTTTAGACGTTATTACTCTCCCACCAGTCCGGCTTTTTTGAAACTCTCCTGTAAATTTTCAGGACTTCCCGAGTTCTTCTCCTTTTCCATTTCTGACCAAAACCTTTTGAGTTGTCTTCAGGGAGAGGAGTTCCTATTTCTTCTGTCTTGTTTGTGCATCTTCAGACTCTTAATTCCATGCCTCAAGATTCTGGGCTTTGCAGCTTTAACTGCATTCTTTTTTATTGTAAAATGGCAAGTTATAAAATAAGCATGACTGTCTCTGGCCATAATGAGTATTTTCTTGTTGCCTGTGAAATAAATATGGAATGGCAGTCCTTACAGAAAATTGTCCTACAAGAAGCCAGCAGGGAAGCAGAAGAAGCCTTACTTCTGCTGAGGAGAGAAAGCTCCAGATGTGGGGCCAGGGGTGGGGACAGGAGTGATTAAGTGGGAGCTCCCCCTTCAAGGTCCAAGTGACAAGGAGGTAAATGGGAATGGTAGAAAGTAGGTCTAGCAGGCTCCTTTGGCCTAGATAGCTCCTCAGGGAGTGCTGAAGAGAAGATGTTAGTGAATGGGCCAAGGTAGAACGGTTTCATCCATCAGCCAAGCCCATGGTTACCCTGAGTTGCTAAGGACCTCTCAAATTTTTCTACCAAAATAACCTCAGGGGTAGACCCAGTATCTTCTCCCACTCTACCTCTGCCTCTACTCTCCAAAAGATTGGGAACAAAGTCCAAAGCCAGCCTCAAATAGAACATTTATCTAAAATTCATTTTTGTAATTCATGTGGATTTGGTATTTTATCTTTTGTTTACTTCATCTTAATTTTATTCCCCTTTAGCCTTCTACTCTCTTTCCCAATTTCTTCCACCAACATATGCAACAGTGTTCATGTGTTTCTGGAAGTCTTTTAATTTGAATATATTATTGTAAAATGTGTTGATTTACATGTATGCATTTTATTTTATGCAAAATATATTTATTATATATCTCCTCTCAGTACTTACATTTTTTTCTTCCAACATTGTATGTGTAAGAGCCATCCGTGCTTTTTGTATACAATCTAATCTAATCTGGTGTCACTCACTGAAGCATTACACTCCAGCATGTCTGCTTTCCCAGGGATGATGAACACTCAGATAGCTGCAAATTCTCTGCCTCCCAGACAGATATGCAAGGAAAATCTTTGTACTTGTCCCCATATGGACGCATCTGAAAATTTATTTGGAGCATATAACAGGAAGTTAATTGCTGGGCCATAGGATATGTGTTTCCTTCATTAGATTAGGTTGTGCCAGATTGCTCTCCAGAACGGTTGCATCCATTTTGATTCCTACAGACAGTGGAGAAAAGTTTGTTCCTCTTTTCCCTCATCTCTTCCAACTCTTAGCAATATCCAAATTTCTGATTTTTGTCAGCTTGAAAGTTGTAAAGTGAATACTTTAATTTCCATGTCTCTGATTATGAATGATGTTTGTTGATATTAAATGACCATCTGTAGTAAAGTTGAAGCAACAAAAATCAAAGAGGGTCAAGTTAATCCTATTGTTTTGAGTTCTCCTCAAACACCTCCATCTCCTCCCAGGGTTAGACATATATCATCTGGAAGAGTACAGTTACTGTGGTGTGATATAAGGAAAGTTGCTTTCATTCTCTGGGTCTACATTTCTTCATCTCCAAAGGAAGCTTCTACTAGATAATCTCACAGAATGCTTCAAAGTCTAGTATTTTGTGATTCAAATGATGTCATCTCAAAACATCAAACACTCCACTACCCCTTTTGTATTAAACTCTCCCTCAAACCCCTCCCCCCACTACCCCATTCAGTTCATGTTTCTACTTTGTAGCAATTTATTCTGCATCAACAGTTCTCATCTTTCCCTCCCAATCAGGGAAGAAATCTGCCTTTACACTCATTCTCTAATATGTTAACAGAATGACAGCAATTTGTTCCTGCTGCTCTTTAGTCTCCCTCACAGCATTTGCCCAAATTATAGACCTATCAAACTTGGCTGCCCTTAGTCAGAGCAAGGGGAACATTGAAAGACAAGCTTGATCTCAGCCACACATCACTGTAAATATGAAATGCAAAAAGGGCTAATAATATGACATTATAGTCTACAATCACATGGTATTCATCATTCTTGGCACAAAACAAACAAATGGCATTTATACTCCTATTTTGTATCAGGTTGGAGGGTGAGAAATAAGTAATTTCTAACCCTTCCCTGATTCAGCTTTTAAGGAAAGAAAAGAAGCCAATAATTTTAAAAGTACCCTAAAATTCATTAATGGTGTATTATATTGAATCATATGAAATTACAATTTTTGTAGGTAAAAATAAGTAAAATATCAGCAAATTCATATGGTTCAACCTAGTAGATGTGGTGTAGTCAAAAAGTCTTTTTTAAATCCCAGAAGTGTCATTATCAGTGACTTCATTAATACTACCCTTATTCCTTTCCAAATAGTACTGACATATATTCTTTGCTTGGTAAACAAAGCCTAAACAAAGTAAACTGTTTCTTTCCTAATGTTGAATCACTGGATGTAGTATAGAAAAAAATGCCATCCTTCCTCGAACTAACTTGGTTACGGCCTCTCCCATTCTTCTAATACTTTTAATGTTTGCAGTTCATGCTGCTAATTCTGACCCTGGGCTGTTGTGTGAATCAAACATGATAATGTCAGCTAAGTTCATTTATGTAGTTTTAAAGCACCAGGCAGGTGCAAAAAATGGGGATCAGCTACTACTTACTAAGTGTGTGTCAGACATGGTGCTTGGTATTTCAAACACACCATCTATTATAATCTTCATAAATGTATGTTTTATGGTGGAGGTAGAGAAAAAGAAATAGTGAGGTGGGGGCCAGAGGTCACAAGATGGTGGCAGAGTTGGAGGATCTTTCTCACACTTCCTTCCAGAACCAAACTGGATATAAAACTAAGCAGGGGAACAGTCACCTGGAATTACTGACCAAAGACTACCTGAAGAGGAGACTTTTAACCAAGGATGGGCAGACACCACCTCAAGACCAGTGGGAAGGGCAGAGATGCTAAAGGGATAGCAGGCCAAAATTAAGGCACTGCTGTGGGAGCTCCCCTCTGAGAGGAAGGAAGCCTGGACCCCAGATGGAGCTCTGCAGCATGGAGCACCAGTGCCAGGATCAGCTACCTACATAACATCCAACCGTGAAAGGTAATGGGGTTTCTGTCTGCCAGGGAGAGACTGACCCCACCGGAGACAAAGACACTGTTTTTTTAAGGGGCCAAAGCACAGGATTTTCATTCATAGTCACTTTCCTTGGCCTCCAGCAAAGGGAGGACAGTGTGGACTGGAGTCACTGGAGGAGAATCTGGAGTGGAAAGCACTGGGGAGACAGATCGGGGAGCAACTGTTTGGATCTGTTTGCTGGGTCATCTCCCTATATTGCAGCAGCCATTTTACTTGAGAAGAGCAAGTCCCTCCCAGGGGAATCAGCCTAGGGAAAAACAATTATCCCTACCCTGTGGGACACCACTCACCCCACCCTCTAGAATCCCACTTGCTCCACCCTGCATCTATTCCTCCACCAACACCTTAACTCCTGCTGAGGAGCCCAGTAATTTTGGCAGATTCAGGGGGTGTCAGATTCTGCCTTTAGGGTGTGGCTATTCCCTACACTTTCTTGGGAACCAGACTAGTGCTACCCCCTCATCGGAGAGCCAATAGAAACAACCTTCTGGTTTCTGGCAGACCCAAACTCTGGGCTCTGGAGTCCCCACCTGCTTGCCTACTAGGAGCTTTGTCTTGCCAAGTACAGTGAAATAATCTTGGACAGACTAAGACATGTGGCTCAGGGGCAGGAGAATACATCCACCATCTTCCTTGAAGTCTGAATAACACCTCTCCCCACATGACAGATCCAAGGGTCCCATCCTCCAGATTCCACCAGAAGTCCTTTCAGAAATAGTTCAGTGACTAACACTGACAAGAGGCCAGAAGGCAGAGGCAGGTGGAGACAGATCTTGTGGTGCCTTGAGATATTTGCTGACCAACCCCCGAACTCTGTGCTGGTAAAAGGCAGCCTTGCAGCATAGCTTGGCACCTACTGTGTATAGGTAAGCCCAGAGTAGACAGCCACATAAGATTGCTTTTAACCTCAAACAGACTACTGGGGGCCAGATGTGAACAAAATCTGACATTGGCTTACACCAGCCTCAAACAACATCAGATCAGTATCCAAAAGGAGATTCCAACACACAAGCACCAAACTGCTGAGATAAATTCCACTTTGTTATTTTACATTATTTTCATCACGTTTCTTTTTCATAGCCTTTTAATTATTCTCTCTTTACCTTCTACTTTTCTCTATATTTTTTCATAACTTTTATTTTAGTCTTCCCTTTTAAAAAATTTTTTATTGTTATTCAATTACAGTTGTGTGCCTTTTCTCCCCATCCCTCCACCCCACCCCAGCCAAACCCCCCTCCCTCCCCCTCTTCCACCCTCCCACTTGATTTTGTCCATGTGTCCTTTATAGTAGTTCCTGTAATCCCCTGTCCTCACTGTCCCCTCCCCACTCCCCCCTGTCCATTGTTAGATTTTTCTTAACTTCAATGTCTCTGGTTATATTTTGTTTCCTTTCTTTCTTTTTTTTTTTTATTGATTGTGTTCCAGTTAAAGGTGAGGTCATATGGTATTTGTCCCTCACCGTCTGGCTTGTTTCACTTAACATAATGCTCTCCAGTTCCATCCATGCTGTTGCAAAGGGTATAAGCTCCTTCTTTTTCTCTGCTGCATAGAATTCCATTGTGTAAATATACCATAATTTTTGGATCCACTCGTTTGCTGATGGGCGCTTCGGTTGCTTCCAGTACTTGGCTATTGTAAATTGTGCTGCTATGAACATTGGGGTGCACAGGTTCTTTTGGATTGGTGTTTCAGGGTTCTTAGGGTATAATCCCAGCAGCGGAATTGCTGGGTCAAAAGGCAGTTCCATTTTTAGTTTTCTGAGGAAATTCCATACTGTTTTCCACAGTGGCCTCACCAGTCTGCATTCCCACCAACAGTGCACTAGGGTTCCCTTTTCTCCGCATCCTCTCCAACATTTGTTTGTGGATTTGTTTATGTTGGCCACTCTGACTGGTGTGAGATGGTACCGAGTCTTCCCTTTTTTAATTTTATTTTTCTTCTTTCTTATTTTTAATTCTTTTTCTTTTTTCTTTTTTTGCCATTTTTTATTTTTATTCCTTATTCTTATTCTGTCTCTTCCTGCTCTCCTTTCATAATTTATTTTTCTCTCCTTTGGTCCTCATGTTTTTTTTTCTTTTATTATTCTAATTGTCTTTTCTCTTTATTCTTTGATATTTTGTTGTGGAATTTGCTGTTTTGTTGGGGTTTGTTTTTGTTTTGTTTTGTTTTGTTCTGTCAGCAGCAGTACAACAGCTTGCAAAATGTGATTGAGGTTGGTGTCCTCAGTCAGTCAGCTGGAGGGGAGATCTCACCAACAAATAGGCCAACAACAGTCAAGACCCAATTACAACAGAAGAGCCCACATAACTCACACGAGGGACATTCCAAGAGCATCCAGCTCAGCAGATGAAGAAAACGGCATCCCAGGGTCCGACAGGAATCCTACCACATAAGGCCACCCCAGAAAGATTGGGAGTCAAAACAGATCTGTCTAACATACAAACACAAAGAAACAGCTAAAATGGAGACACAAGGATACAACCCCCAAGCAAAAGTAAAGGAGGAATTCCCAGAAAAAGAGCTAGTTGAAATTCAGACAAGCAATTTATCAGATTTAAAGTCCAAAGTAATGGTTATAAGGATGTTCAAGGAACTTAGTAAGAAGTGCAAAGAACTTTATGGAAATTACAAAGAACTTAGTGGGAACTACATCACCTTGAAAAAAGACATATAAATTATGAATAAGAACCAGTCAGAAATTAAGAATACAATATCTGAAATGAATACAATGTCTAATGAATAATTTAGAAGGCGTTAAAAGTATGCTAGATGAAGTAGAGAATTGAATCAGCAGTTTAGAAGACAAGGTAGAAAAAAACACCCAATCAGAGCCACAAGGAAAAAGAAAACACTTAAAAACAAAATGTATAGTTTAAGGGGACTCTGGAACAACATGAAACATTATAATATCTGAATCATAGGTATACAAGGAGAAGAAAGTGAGCAAGGGATACAAATCTTGTTCGAAGAAATTATGACAGAAATTTCCCTTACCTGGTGAAGGAAATAGTCATGCAACTTCAGGAAGCAAATGACCCATACATGCTGTGTACAAGAGACCTACCTCAGAACAAAAGATTATCACAGGCTGAAAGTGAAAAGATAGAAAAAAATATTCCACACAAATGGAGATGAAAATAAAGCTGAGGTAGAAATACTTGTATCTGACAAAACAGACTTCAAAACAAAGGGCATAACAAGAGACAAAGAAAGTCACTACATAGTATGAAAGGAATTGATCTAACAAGAGGATATAACCCTTGTGATAATATATATATATATATTTCCCCAATATAGGAGCACCTATATGTATAAAGAAAAATTTTTGTAGACTTTAAGGAAGAGACTGACAGCAAAACAGTTATAGTAGGGAATTTTAGTACCCCATTGTTACCAATGGATAGATCTTCCAGAAAAAAAATCAGCAAGGAAACAGAGACATTAAGTAACATGCTAGGTAAGATGAATTTAATTGGTATCACAGAGCATTTCATCCCATAACAGCAGAATACACATTCTTCTCAAGTGCACGGATCATTCTCAGAGATAGACCACATGTTAGGACACAAAATAAGTATTAACAAATTCAAGAAGTTTGAAATCATCAAGCATTTTCTTGGATTGTAATAGCATGAAACTAGAAATCAACCACAATAAAAAAAATCTCAAAAACATTCAAATACATGGAGTATAAATAGCATGTTATTAAATAATTAATGTGTTAACAATGAAATCAAGGAAGAAACCAAAAACTACCTGGAAACAAATGAAAATAAACACACAATCCTCCCCTCCCAAAACTATGGGACACAGTGAAAGCAGACCTGAGAGGGAAATGTATAGCATTATAGGACTATCTCAAGAAAAAAGAAAAAATCTCAAAAAAAAAAAGATCTAACTCTACACCTAAAAAAAACTATAAAAACAACAAGAACAGCAACAAAAAAAGCTCAGAGTGAGTAGAAGGAAGGAAATTACCAAGATCAGAGTGGAAATAAACAACAGATACTAAAAAAATAAAAAAAAAACAACAATGAACAATTCAAAAGATTAATGAATCCAGAGCTGGTTCTTAGAAAAAAAAATTAAAAAATGACAAACTTTTTACTACACTAATTCAGAAAAATAAAGGACCCAAATAAATAAAATCAGAAATGAAAGAGAAGTAATAACTGATATCATAGAAATACAAAGGATTGTAAGTAAATACTATGAACAACAATATGTCAAGATATGGGACAACCTGGATGAAATTGATAAATTTCTAGAAACCTAATTCTTCCAAAACTGAATCAGGAAGAAGCAGAAACCCTGAATAGGTTAAAAACAACCCATAAAATTGAAGGAATAATCAAACTACCCCAGCAATAAAAAGTCCTGGACCAGATGGTTTCACTGCTGAATTTTACCAAACATTCAAGGAAGACCTAACACCTATCCTTCTCAAACTATTCTAAGAAATTCAAGCGGAGGAAAGACTTCCAAGCTCTTAACAAAGACAGTACTATATTTGCAAATCAATAAATGTGATACATTACATAAAAAATGAAAGATAAAAATGACATGATAACAATATATGCAGGAAAAACATTTGACAAAATCCAGCACCCATGTATGATAAAAATTATCAACAAACTAGGATTAGAGCAATCATACCTCAATGTAATAAGATAATAAATGAAAAACATACAGCCAACATCATACTCAATGGGCAGAAACTAATAGTGTTTCCCTTATGATCAGGAACAAGATATGGATGTCCACTTTCACGTCTCTTACTCAACATAGTACTGGGAGTCCTAGCTACAGAAACCATACAAAAAGAAATAAAAGGCATCCAAATTGGAAAGGAGAAAGCAAAACTGCCATTATTCACAAACAACATGATATTGTACATAGACTTCTCAGAAAAACTACTAGATCTTATAAATGAAGTCAGCAATGTAGCAGCATACAAAATCAATACTCAGAAATCAATGGCATTTTATGCCTTAATAATGAACTATCAGAAAGAGTAAGTAAGAAAAAAATCCCATTTACTATTGCAACAAATATAGGTACCTAGAAATAAATTTAACCAAGGAGGTAAAAGGCCTGTACTAAGAAAACTTTAGGACACTAAAGAAATAAATTGAGGAAGATATAAATAAGTGGAATGATATACTGTGTTGATGAGTTGGAAAAGTTAATATTAAAATGTCCTTACTACTCAAAGCAATCTATACATTCAGTGCAATTCCTAGTAAAATACCAATGACATATTTCCCAGATCTAGATCAAGCAGTCCAAAAGTTTATATGGAACAAAAAAACTCCAAATAGCCTCAGCAATTTTGACAAAGAAGAAAAATTTGAAAGGATCACAATAGCTGATATCAAACTATACTATAAGGCCACTGTAATCAAAACAAAATGGTACTGACATAAAAACAGACATATAGATCAATTGAACAGAACAGAGAGCCCAGAAATGAACCCATACCTTTATGGTCAATTAATATTTAACAAAGGAGGCAAGAGAATACAGTAGGGTAAGGACAGTCTCTTCAATAATTGGTTTTGGGAAAACTGGACTGATACCTGCAAAAAATTGAAACTAGACCACCAACTTATACCATACACAAGAGTAAACTCAGAATGGATAAAAGACAAATATAAGTGATGATACCACAAAAATCCTGGAGGAAAACATGAGCAGTAAAATATCAGATATCTCACATAGCAATAATTTTGCTGATGAATCCCTAAGCAAGTGAAACAACAACAACAAAAGAAACAAATTGAGTACAATAAAATTAAAAGTTTCTGCATGGCTAAAGAAACCATCGTCAAAATGAAAATGTAACCTACTTTATGGAAGAACATATTTTCTAATGATACATCAGTTAAAGGCTTAATTTCCTAAATATATAAAGAACTTATGTGACTCAACACCAAGAAGACAATCCAATTAAAAAATGGGCAAAATATCTGAATAAACACTTCTCCAAGGAGTACATACAGAAGGCCCATAGACTTATGAAAAGATGCTCACCAGCACTAGCCATCAGAGAGATGCAAATTAAAACTACAATGAGATATCGTTCACACCAGTGAAAATGGCCCTCATTAATAAATCAACAAACAAGTGCTGGCGAAGATATGGAGAAAAGTTCACTCTTGTGTACTGTTGGTGGGAACAGACTGGTGCAGCCACTGTGAAAAACAGTATGGAGTAACCTCAAAAAATTTAAAATAGAACTCCCTTTTTTCTTCTTTTTTTCAATTTTTAAATTATTTTATTGTTCAATTACAGTTGTCTGCATTTCCCCCCCAACCCTCTACCTCACCCTAGCCAAATTCCACCTCCCTCCCCTGGGTCCACCCTCCCCCTTGGTTTTGCCCATGTGTCCTTTATAGTAGTTCCTGAAAACCCTTCTCCCTGCTCTCCCTTCCTCTGTCCCCTCTGGCTATTGTTAGATTGTTCTTAACTTCAATGTCTCTGGTTATATTTTGTTTGCTTTTTTCTTCTGTTGACTATGTTCCAGTTAGAGGTTAGATCATATGGTATTTGTCCCTCACCGCCTGGCTTATTTCACTTAGCATAATGCTCTCCAGTTCTATCCATGCTGTTGCAAAGGGGAAGAGCTCCCTCTTTCTCTTTGCTGCATAGAATTCCATTGTGTAAATGTACTGTAGTTTTTGGATCCACTTATTTGCTGATGGGCCCTTAGGTTGCTTCCAGCACCATATGCAAGATATTAAGGAACTGCCAAGTAGCTTGAAATCAAAAGATCTTAAAAGTGTAGACTTTCCAACCTAATAGCTTTGTGGAATTTACAGTAACTAAATATGTCTAAATTTTCTAGGTGAGTTCTAATTAAAACTTATCATTGTCTCTACAACCTCACCTAATCAAAATAATTCTTCCCCAACCAATGTCAATATCATTGATGGAAGTACAATAAGGACATACTATTTTCATTAATGACTTGCCTGATATTAAGCTATTTTTTGTAAGAGGTTCCTTAGAATGACTATATATGTATCCCCATTTCCTACTACCAGAGGCTTATAGTTATATATAATAATATATATTTTTTTATATTTTAAGTTTACAAAGGAAAGCATGCCCACAGTAAATTTTTCATTTCACCCTTTAGCCATCTGTAGTGAATAGGTGTTTATTTTAAGGTGATAGCCAGATCTCTTAAATCTCAGTCTCTTGCTATAATTCTCCTACTACATATGAAAATGAAGATCCTATAGATATTTTTTGGAGTGGGTCCTGGCTGCCTGAAGAGGACCCATTGTCATCCACACTGATGAAGCAAGCTCTGAAGACTTTTACCCCAACTACTAGAACTGTTGGAGCCTGTGGGAAGGAACCAGAGTCTGGAGGCAGGCTGCCTCAGGAATATCAGGATTTGAAAAAGGTGAAGGAGGGGATGAACATTGCCAGTAGTGATGGAGTGGACTTCCTCATTCTCCTTGACAGTGTGGTTGCTGAGCAGGTGCACAGCCTCTTGAACTGCCCCCTGCTGAAGAGATTTTCACAGATCATTGAACAGAGAGCTGTGGACACGGCCTTGTATGTGCAAAGTGGAGACAGATTAGGGGCATCTTCAGCTGCTAGCATGAAGTCAGCTTGGTCAGGCCTTCCAGTTTATGGGGAAGGGGGTTCATCAGGTTGCTCATACCTGCTAGTGGGCATCTCTGTGTGCATTGGCAGAAATCACCCCATTCTGCTGGCTTACTGAGTGTTAACACTTCTGGAGCTGGAACTGGTGCCCTAGTACTTCCTTTCACTGTTACACAGAATCAGGAGCCACCACTTGATTGTCTCTGAAGTACTGTCTTATTCATATTGCTGTAAGTTTCCAAGGATTTGGAGTGGGGGAACTGAAGTAAAGATAATTATTTCTCACTTTATTCATTGCCTCACAATTTATAAATATTTTTCACATTTTTGCTGTGAGATATGTGCCATTATCCCTGATAGGGTCCACATCCTGGCTTTATAGTTAAAGAAACTGGGTCCGAGGGGTGTGGACTACTTTGTCGCAGCTCAGTTAGCAAGTGGCAAAACCAGGACTTGGACCCAGATCTTGCAACTATCAATCCTATGTTTTCTCTGTATTAATGATACTTAAGAGTTCCATTTTTAGCCTTGTATCCTGACTATCAGAAAGGACAATTTCTCTCTTACCAAATTACAAACAACACCTTTTTCTGATTGGTTAAGAACACTCAGTTTGCACTAGGGTTAGGTGACTTGGTAGAGGAAAAGATGGGAAATAGAGGAACAGCCCAAGAAAGATGCATGGGAGGAAAAAGCAGCTAACATTTCAAGAATTTCCACAGTCTGTTCCATAAGAGTAAGAGCCTCTGACAGCTTTTCATCCACTTAGAGTCAGTGTGTCCACTTATACACACTCACACAGGGCATCCAGAAGGCTCCAGCCTCACCACTCAGCTTGCTGCCACTACCTGTACTTTCTACCTTCCTTCATCTGTTCCTGAAGTGGCCCCACCAGACTTAAATTATCACTGACTGTCCTCCCTTCCACACACACATTTAGTAAATATTTTAGGCATTGGCAAATGCTTTATCTGTTGGAATTACTCATCTATACACATGTAGCTTGGAAGCAGCCATAGATAATATGCGAACAAACAGACTCAGCTGTGTTCCAATAAAACTTTATTTACAAAAAAGACCCTATAAATAATAATAGCTAATGTGCTATTTATATTTCATTTGTGTATATCTGTAATGTGCTCACTATATGGTTGACACTTTATCTTAGCAAATTATGTGTGGTATCACGAGGTATGTACTTTCATATTCCTTGTTTTATTGGTGGAAACTAAGGTGAAGAGAGGTTAGGTGGTTTAATAATAATCACACAGAAAATGCATGGTAGTGCTTGGACTTGAAATGAGGAAGACTGATCATAGCACCTAAACTTTTAACTAGTATCTGCACATATAGCCCTAACATATTGAATGCTCGCTAAGATAGAAAGGTATATTTAATCATTTTAGAAAATTTGTCATTAACAAATATTTAAAATAAAAATTTTCTTATTGCTTGATTTTATTCTCAAAATTAAATTTTAATTTGATGTGTTAATGTCTTTTTGCAATTTTATATATTAATTTTAGATGCCATACAAATAGATGTATATATAATTTTATATAGATATGATTATAACCTGTAATTTTATTTTTCCCTTTTCTTTTTGCTTGGCTATCCCTTGTCCTTGGTTTTTCCTTTCCATCAGGTATTCTATGTTACTCTTAGGATATATTCTTTTATATTTTCTCATCCTCATACATATGCACACATATAGGATCTTGTCATTATTTAATGGGATTATATTATACACACTTTTTTACATCTTGCTTTTCTAAATCTAGGACGCTTTTTGGAAATCTCTCCCAGTCATCTGGGATAAAATTACTATATTAGTTTTGTCGGCTGTATAATATTCTATGGAGTGGATATACAATAATTTATTCAGCAGGACATCCTCTAATTTGTTTATGTTTTTATCAGTATAAACAATTCTGCAATAAACACGATTGTACATATGCCTTTTTACAATGGAATAAGCTATAAGACATGGTACTATTGAGTTCAAAAGTAAATTAATGCTACATTTTAATAGATGTTTCCAGATTGTTTACAAAATGGATGTAACACTTCACATTTCTACTAGTATATACATATTATATTGGTCTTTAATCTATACCAGTTTGATGGATTTAAAATACCTCATTTTTTATTTAATCTGCATTTCCCTGTTAGTGAATCATTTTGTTTTCACTCTTTTATGAGTTGATTATTCAACTCATTGCCCATTTTTGTATTGCATTGTCATTTTCCTTCCAATTTAGAAGAGTTCTTAATGAATTCATCTTCTGTCTTTAATTAGTATTACAAAATTTTGTTTATGGTATTTTGTTTATGATATATTTCACCATATAGAAGTTTTTAACTTTAAATGATGAAATATATCTATTTTTGTTCCTATAATTCTAGGTTTCCTAGATTTCTCATATGCTCTCTCAATTTTACTGTGTAGTACCCTAGATTTCCTACATGATATTCAATGTATTATTGTTTTATTGAAATTTATTCACTTACCATAAGGTTTACTCTTTTAAACTGTACATACATTATATTTTCAAAGTTCATCCATGTTGTAGTATATATCGGTACTTCATTCCTTTTTATGGAGAATTAATATTTCACTGCATGAATTTTGTTAATCCACTCATCAATTGATAGATATTTGTGTTATTTCTACTTTTTCACTATTATGAATATATGTATACAAGTTTCACTGTGAACGTATGTTTTTGATTCTTTTGGGTATACACCTAAAACTGGAATTGCTAGTTCATATGGCAATTCTATGTTTAACTCTTAAAGAACTGTGAAACTGTTTTCCAAAGAAGCTGAACCATTGTGAATTCCCACCCACCACCTGTGCATGAGGGTTCCAATTTCTCCACATCCTTGTCAACACTTGTTTTACTGTCTATCTTTTGGACAGGCACATTGAGTGGATAGGAAGTGGTATCTTACTGTGATTTTGATTTGCATTTTTCTGAAGACAAATTATGTTGAACATCTTTTCTTATGATTATTGGCCATTTCTGTATCTTCTCTATATAAATATCTATGCAAGTCATTTGACCATGTTAAATTCTGTTTATTGAAAGCATTGTTTTCCTCTACCCGCTAGTTCTTGGCACCCATGTTTCTACTCTCTGCTTTTCTGAGTTTGACATGTTTTTAATATTCCACATACAAGTGATACCATGCAGCATTTGTCTCTGTCTGGTTTAATTCACTTAGCATAATGCATTCAAGGTTCATCCATGTTGTTGTAAATGGCAGAATTTAATTCTATATAATGGCTGAATAATATTCTATTATATATACATATATATCATATTTTTATCCATTCATCCATTGATAGACACATTGTTTTCATATCATGGTTATTGTGAATAATGCTGCAATGAACTTGGGAGTACAGCTATCTCTTCAATATCCTCTTTTCATTCCCTTTGGAAATATACCCAGAAGTAGAATTGTTATGGTAGTATGGATGGCGAGAGGAAAAATAAACACAGGGCTCTCACCATTGCAATCTAACAAATAATTTAATACAGGAGTCTAAAAGCAAAGGAAGGCATGTCTACCCAGTAGTCCTGAGCCTGGTTCGATGAGACTGCCAGGCACTCCAAACAACACAAATAAACTATGATAGTACAGGAGGTGAGGAGCCTTTGAAAGTCTGTTTATCTTTTCCTCTAGTTGGGAAAAGGAAAACCTTGAGACAGTGTATTCATTCCAAGGCCTGGAAGGGGAAGGGGAGGGCACCACAGTGCCTGGAGGGGGAAAAAAAAAACCCATAAAACATCTTTGGATAACTGCCTTCCTCCTGTCACATGCACAAAATGAACAAAAAGAGCCTGGAGGAAGATAAGGAGTTAGCTAACCGACCCTCACACATAACTACATTTGAGTAGTAATTCTCAATGGGGGGAGCTGGTACCACCTTTACCCATCAACCAATATTTAATTTCTTCACCCCCATCCCATCAATTATATAAGTCCTCAGAACAAAGGACTCTCTCTCTCTTGGATCTTGGCCCTCTTGGCTCTTTTTGTCACATGGAAGTCCCCTGGACAACCAGCCTCTGGCCACCTTACTTTTGCCACCCCTTCTCTAGCCACCCTTGCTTTTGTTTCCCCATTAGATCTTAGCGCTAATAAGCTTTGCTTGCATGCTAGTAGGCTCACTGATCTATAATTCTTTACTGTGTCAATGAGAAGAACCAAGTTTCTGGGAGTTTGTCCCATAACAGAATCACTAGGTCATAAGGCAGTTACATTTTTAATTTTTTGAGGAATATCCATATTGTTTTCCACAGTGGCTGCACCAATTTACTTTCATACCAACAGTGCAAAAGGATTCCCTTTTCTCCACATCCTTCCAACATCTGTTATCTTTTATCTTTTTGTTGGCATCCATTCTGGCAGGTATGAGTTGATATCTCAATGTGATTTTGATTTGCATTTTTTCTGATGATTAGGGAAGTGGAGCAACTTTTCATGTACCTGTTGGGCATTTGCATATCTTGTTTTAATTATTGAATTTCTTTAGGTGTATGATTAGCAAATATTTTCTCTTGGCCTATAGGTTGGCTTTCCATTTTATTGATAGTATTCTTTGAAGCTCAAAAGTTAATTTTGATAAAGTGTGATTTATCTGTTGTTTACTCTTTTAAAATGTTCAGCATTAATTTAATTTTATTTTTTAATTTAATCTGCATTGTATTTTTTCCATTACCATTTAGTCCTTTTTTTAAATATATGTATTGATTATGCTATTACAGTTGTCCCATTTCCCCTCCCTCACTCCATTCCATCCTGCCCACCCCCTCCCTCCCACATTCCCCCCCTATAGTTCATGTCCATGGGTCATACTTATAAGTTCTTTGACTTCTACATTTCCTACACTATTCTTACCCTTCCCCTGTCTATTTTCCACCATTCATCTATGCTACTTATTCTCTGTACCTTTCTCCCCCTCTCCCCCTCCCACTCCCCTATTGACAACCCTCCATGTGATCTCCATCTCTATGATTCTGTTCCTGTTCTAGTTGTTTGCCTAGTTTGCTCTTGTTTTTGTTTTAGGTGTGGTCGTTAATAACTGTGAGTTTGCTGTCATTTTTACTGTTCCTATTTTTTATCTTCTTTTTCTTAGGTAACTCCCTTTAACATTTCATATAATAAGGGCTTGGTGATGATGAACTTCTTTAACTTGACCTTATCTGAGAAGCACTTTATCTGCCCTTCCATTCTAAATGATAGCTTTGCTGGATACAGTAATCTTGGATGAAGGTCCTTGCATTTAATCTTGGGTAATGTAATTATGATGTGCCTTGGTGTGTTCCTCCTTGGGTCCAGCTTCTTTGGGACTCTCTGAGCTTCCTGGACTTCCCAGAAATCTATTTCCTTTGCCATATTAGGGAAGTTCTCCTTCATTATTTGTTCAAATAAGTTTTCGATTTTTTGTTCTTCCTCTTCTCCTTCTGGCACCCCTATAATTTGGATGTTGGAATGTTTCAAGAAAAATAATGGCCCAAATGAGAGAACACTTCAAAGCTCCAGAAAAAATACAACTAAGCAACGAAGAGATAGCCAACCTATTGGATGCACAGTTCAAAGCACTGGTTGTCAAGATGCTCACAGAATTGGTTGAATCTGTTCGAAAAGTAGATGAAAAAATGAAGCCTATGCTAAAAGAAACAAAGGAAAATGTACAGGGAACCAATAGTGATGTGAAGGAAACTGGGACTCAAATCAACGGAGTGAACCCGAAGGAAGAAAGAAACATACAACCAGAAAAGAATGAAAAAACAAGAACTCGGAAAAATGAGGAGAGGCATAGGAACCTCCAGGACATCTCGAAACGTTCCAACATTCTAACCTTATTTCTTTGACAGATGAGGAAACTAAGACCTGAAGAGTTTAAGTGATGGAGCCGAGAATAGAAACCTCATTCTCATGGCTCTTATTATAATGCCCTTTCTTGTTTAATTTATTTTGATTTTTGAGAGAAAGAGATATCAATTTATTTTTTCATTTATTTATGCATTCATTGGTTGATTCTTGTATGTACCCTAACCAGAGATCAAACCCAAAACCTTGGCATATTGGGGTGACACTTTATCCAACTGAGCTACCCGATCGAGGCCTTATAATGTCCTTTCTATTACATCCCTATAAGAATGAAAATCATCAATCCACTCTAGCTGAGTGGGTGAGCCTCTAAAATCATTTGAAAATTAAAGATTTGTCAATAGAATAGAGTCATTTTGGTAATTGCTAGAAAGAGTTGATAGAATTGTCTATGCCATTATCATTTTATATTTTAAATAATATTACTCCTTTATCCAAGATATGTTTCCTATATCATGATTGTAGATAATTGTCTAAATTAGCAATGTTGGGGACCACTTTGAGTGGTATGGGAAACTGTAGTCCTGCATGAGCAAGGCCTTGCCTGTAAGTCTCAACCAGAATGCTGGGAATGCAGGTGGCAGGCACCATCAGATACTAACACCAAGGGTTCTTGTGAGAAATCAGGCCTGAAGAATACATTGTATCCTTTGAAGCTTGCTCTGCTTTGTATAGCCCTGTTCATATAAACCAGATGTTTGGGCTCAAAGCATAAGGGAGTGAACTCCTAATCTCATGAACTGAACCTTAATGACCGACCCTCTGGAGTCAGCATATCTAACAGAACCTGACCTGAGGCAGATCTCTACATTTAATCAATTGTTATCTATACATAATATCTGTTTTCTGTAACTATGGCCTTTAGACATTGATTGATGAGCTTTGCGTGCATACTGTATACCCCTGAACATTCTAATCTCAATAAAAGCCATTTCAGAGAAGGGCTTGGGGCATTCTCCACTAGAGGGAATTGCCACCCTCTTTCCTCCCAGAAAAAATAGTGTCCAGGATGACTTATTTCATCCATGGCTTGGAGAGCTCTGCGGGACAGCGCATCCCACAAGCTAACAAATCAATACTCATATAGGAGAGATAATCTAGGGGCTGAACAGTTATAAAATATATGACATGACCACATGACAGGGACCACCACATGGAGAAAAAGGGTTAAAATATTGGTGGGTTCAAGAGGCTTAATCTGTGACCAGATGGCTCTTCCTTCATGGAATCTTCTGTGATTTGCCTCTATTTGAAGTAAACAGTACAAATCTGGTGCTGCCGCTTATTACTGCCTTCCCTGTTAGAGAGGGTGTGTGCTCCTTATCTTCCATACAGCCCCAGGGCCAGGAACAGAGGGGCTGCTCAACAAATGTCTATTGAATGCACAAATGGGATTCAGTTCTTGCTTCTCCCTGGAAGCAGTTTTGAACTATGGACATATAAAAAGTTTTCAACGAATTTGTGGAACAGAAATAGATGATAGATTATGTATATGTATATGTATATGTATATGTATATGTATATGTATATGTATATATATGATAGAAATGTAGATATAGATATAAAATGGTTCTTAAGGAAAGAAAGCTTATATTTTAATTGAGGGTCAATATTATAAAAGTAAAAATATATCTACTCTAATATTCCATACTATATATAATATATGTGTGTTCTAGATACTAAGAGAGCTTGAAAGAAGAAAGCTCTGTAGGTTGAAGTCTTCATGGGAGTAAGAAGACTTAAAATAATAATTGAAGAAAGAATATGGTTCATAGTTATGAGAAAAATATAATTTGTTGTCCAGACTAGGACACTTTTGAGTGAAAGGAAGCACCATTAATAGTTGCATCAGGGTAATAGGTGTAAACTGAGATGCCCAAGATAAATAAGTGGAATTATCTCCATATTCATAAAGGGAGGGTTCAGGGCATTTCAAATGAAAGAAATTGTTTAGAGGAAAAGACAAAAATAAGGATGAGCTGGGTGCATTTTGGATAGAACAAAGTTGTTTTATACAGGGAACAAATAAGAAAGGAGATTAGAAGGGGGGAATTGGGGCAACTGTAATAGAACAACAACAAACTATTCAAAGTAAAAAGAAAAGAAAGGGCATTTCTTGGGAACCATCTTCCCTGGTTTCAGTAGCTGTAACCCCGCTGACAGGCAAAAAGTCCCCACGGTTAGGGGACCTGGGGCCATAAGCCACTAAAGAGATCAAACATATCCTCCTGGCAGGGGAGCAGCCTCTTCCCCCTTTAATTCACCTTGATTGGCCCCTGGAGGATGGCTAGATAGTCAATGATGGGGAAGATGCCTCAAGAAAGGAACAACCTAAGACAGGCACAGTCACAAAGGGGCCATCAGGGAAGGATTTAGGGGATTGTGGAGGAGGGACAAAAGACCCTCACCCCTCCACTTTATCTTAGCCTGAGTACTCATTCTGTCTTTAAAAAGTCTCCCAATCTCTTGGCTGCCTTGCATCCCATGCCTGATTCAAGCCTGAAACAATGCCGAAGGTGGGTGCAGACCTGTGCCAGAACTGGCAGTTCCTGGGAGGGTGAGATCAGGCCTAAGAAAGAATGCATTAAGTCCTGTGAAATCTGTTTTGCTAAGAATGTGCTCAATTTAAATGTTAAGGGTTCAAGCACAAAATAAGTTTGTTTCCCAAGATTTTACAGCTGATCAGCGTCACCCTGTCTACCAGACCCTGACTCAAAAGGATCCCCGTGATCCCAGAAATATTACCTGTAAACTATATCTCTTTTCTTTGATATGCATCCTTATGCAAGCTAAACTCAATAAAAGCTCATTGAGAGAGGGGCTTGACACCTTTCTCCTTTGAAAGACTGGTCAGCCTTTCCTCCCCAAGAAGATCATGTCTTGGTAGAATTATTCTCATCTGTGGCAGCCAGGGGAGGTCTGCGGGCAAAGCCTCTCCCCACCCCCTGCCACAGGCATTGAGTACTAGGCTAAGGAGCTTGATTTTATTCCATAACAATAAGAACCATTTCAACAGAGGTATTATCAAGTACCAAAATTAGCTAGAAAAGATGGATGAAATATTTGAGAAGCTAGAGAATTTTTGAAACAAAGACCCAGGAGGAATATAATGTTATCTTTTCAGGAGGATAAAACATTTACAGGATATTAGTAAAGGAGCAAATAAGAGCATTTTAAATGGGATTGAGCATTGTGTTACATGAAATGAACTAAAGAACAGAGTTTTGAAATACTTGAGGGCAAATGGAGATATTAAGAACACAGAAAGACATGGCTATCATTGAGATGTGACTTACTGCAAAAAAAAAAAATTGCTATAGTCAAATGACAGCCAAATGTGTATAACAGATTTAGGTGTAAGGAGAAAGGGTGATGAAGTTCACTTTAGCAATAAAAAAGGTTTATTGATTATCTCTATCCAAGCTGTATCCACTGGAAACCTAAAACTATCCTCTAAAGAGATAAAATGTCAACCCACACCCAGTTTAGTCAGGGGCCAAGTGATGAGTTCAGGAGATTGTAAGAACATGGTACCGGAACTTCTAGTCCATTTGGTCATGTCCCTCAAATAGCTGGTCCTTTTCTGAGTATGGACTTAGGGGATCAAATTGCTTCCCCCCCCCCAAATTTCACCAGTTTCATTTCATTAAATTGGCTTCCCTCACAATCAGTGTGGTAACTGGGTAATTTAGTGCCCTGCGTGGACAACTTCTATTATTTGCTACTGACTGCATTGTTTAGAGAAGAGAAGACTGGAAGAAATTGTTAAAGTCCAAAAACAGTTTTCTTATCTCACTTCCCTATAAGATACAAACTATGCTATCATCAACAGGGACAAAATGGATAAAATGACTCACAGCTCACCAACAACAAATGTAGAGGCTCAGATGAGTACTCCTAAAAGTGAAAGGGGAGAACGATGGAGGAGTATATGGGAAGGACACAGTAAATTTTGATGCAGTTCTTGGCACAATCTCTAAGTAAGTAATGTTTCTCTTCCTGTACCTTCCTTATCCCCTGATGGCCTTATTAGATGACAAGCTGATCCATTTTAAAAAAATGGTGCCAGTGACTAGGAATAGCTTTAATGTGCTACTTCTGCACAGAGTATTTGCTTTTTAAGAGGGGATGCTGGAACCCTAACATAAAATAACACAGCTCTGATAGGGAGGATTTCTAGAGCCTGTGGTTAGTCCATAGGGAATTTGGGGACATAGAAGGGTAATACTACCCAATGCCCCTCAAATCATCCCACGATGACAGACAGCTACTCTGCTTGAATAGAAATCCAGCATAGAATAATGGGATCATAAGATCTACTATACTATGATCTGTACTTTTAATAAAAAGTTAAAAATATCTATTCCTGCTATCCTCAACTCTGGACACATATTAGAATCACTTTTAAGCCTTTAAATAATAATATATGTGAAGCCCATCTTCACAGATTCTGATTTTATTGCTCTGTGGTAGAGCCTAGGTGTTTGATGTTTTCAAAAACTCTCCAAGAGATATGTTCATAGAGATTTGAGAATCATCAACCTAATCTTAGACTCTTAGGGTTAAAAGAGACCTTAAAAGTCATAAAGACTAATATCTACCTCATGAAAGCTTGCCAAATGATTACTATATGTTGCTTGCACTTCTCCAGGGAAAGGATTCCACCAAGAAGCTCTCCATCTATGAACATGAGAACATGATTTCTTCATTAGCTACAGACAAGACATACTTCTGGAAAGCAAAATAAACTATGAGAATGTGTCTGTTTTCAAGGATCAATGATATACCCCAATTGTCAATAACCAGGACTCAAAGAAATTCAAAATTAATCTCCCACAAAATAGCATAGAGAGAGAGAGAGAGAGAGAGAGAGAGAGAGAGGGAGAGATCCCCTGTAGTAGAAATGATTACTTGTTCATCAGACCAAACAAGATCAAATGTCATGCATCTCAGCCCCATCTAAAGGGATTAGAAATGGGTAGTGACTTAGAACCATGTTCTTTAATCATGACTCTGTACACAAACTATCTTTTAAAAACATTTTGTGCCTGTTTCATCTACCTTTCCCTCTGGAGTGACAGGAGTTGATGCTTAAGTCTTGAGAACTTAACCCCATCTTTCTTTTTTATTCTCCCTCATTTTTGAAGATTTTAATAGAAAATTTAAGTTGTTGAAGAACTAAAAAGGACACGTGGACATAACCAAGGGGGGTTAGGGGGTAATGCAGATCAACAATAAAAAATAAAGAAAGAACATTTAAGTTGTTTATTGTTCTGCAGAAATGTGTTATGCAGTGTGTTCAGTAACACACTGGCACCATGGGAATGTTCATAAGCATTTCTTCAAACAAAAGTTTTCATAGTCAAGTTATTTTGAGAAAAGCCAATTAAAGAAAGCAAACACTGATTTATGCATTTATTACAGAACTTGTCAGAGTTTAAATGCTAATATGCATCATGAATCTCCAAGAGAAATTGCAATACTTCCCAACGTTGACTATGGAAATCTATTAAAATAAAGCATGTCAAGATTGGTGTATTGCATGCCCTGGCCAGTGTGGCTTGGTTGGTTAAAATGTCATCCCAGTCACTGAAAGACTGATAGCTTGGTTCACGGTCAGGATACATACCTAGGTTGCAGGTTCAGTCCTGGTTGGGGCACGTACAAGAGGCAACCGATTGATGTTTCTCTCTTACATCAATATTTCTTTCTCTCTCCCACTTCCTCTTCCTCTAAAATCAGTGACTGTATCCTCAACCAAGAACTAAAAAGAGACTAGTGTATTGCAGGATATTATTCAAGATGGATAAATTGGTCGTCAATATAATATGGGTTGAGAGACACTAGTTTGGAAAGCACATCAGAATTGATAAGAAACCTTGTGATAAGAGGCACCTTAGCCCTGGCTGGTGTGGCTCAGTGGACTGAGCACTGGCTTGCACACCAAAGGATTGCTGGTTCGATTCCAGGTCAGGGCACATGACTGGATTGTGGGCCAGAAGAGGTCCCCAGCAGGGAGTGCACAAGAGGCAACCACACATTGATGTTTCTCTTCCTCTCGTTCGCTCTCCCTCTCTTCCCCTCTGTCTAAAATAAATAAATAAAATATTTTTAAATAAAAGAGGCACCCTGTTACTTTATTTATGTTTATGTCCAAACTTTTCCTATTCTTGATTTTTTTCCTACACCTGGAAACCTTCAGCCCCTCTAGGGAATACTGATCCCTAGCTTCTGTTCTTTGAATTTCTACATGTTCACTGCATATAGTACTCTAGTCTTAAATACTAGGATAATGAGTATCTTTTGTTCTTTGTTTGATTTTCTTAAAAAAATAAAAAGCTCTTTTCAGGCACAGTGTCACATTCTTTTTTTATAACATGTCCCACTGTGATTAGTCCAGTACTGATTTTTTTAATATTTAGTATTATTTTTATTAGTTTCAGGTGTACAGCATAGTGGCTAGGTAATCATATACTTTTCAAAGTGTCCCCCTGTTATTTCTAATACCTCCTGGCTCCATACATAGTTACTACAATATTATTGACTGTATTTTAATTAATTAAACATGTTTAGTGAATATCTACTATATGGAGGATTAAAAGTTAGCTTTTATTCACAGTAAACCCACATGTTGTAACCCACATAATCAAACTTCTCAATCCATAATACATCACCACACCAACTCTATTTCCCCTCACCCTGATACCCAGCTGTTTCCTAGGATTTATACGAATTGAGCCACAGCACAGTGCTGTTATCGGAACATTTTTGACCACAAAAATTGAAATTTTCCTTTTCAGACAGTTTTTGAAAATTTTTCCTTGCAAAGATGGTCTGCATTGTCAGCCCAGCCGGCTAGCCCCTATTTTGCCTATAGCAGACTAGCGATCACTAATGTTTCCAGTGATAACCTGAGTCCTTTTGCCCTCAATCAACAAGTAGAGCTTCTATAGCAGTTACTGTTACAACACTAAAGATACTCTGGATGTTCCATTGTGTTGGTCTGTTTCCTGACCCAGATCCTGGGTCCCTGTGTTTAGTCACTCTGTGTTTCCCAAATATTTGTTTTTTGCTCTCTTGAATCCCCAACCCAGACCTGTGTATACTGAGACTCTATGGTGCCATCCTGCCTTTGGGCAATTGATCCTTGACCTCTGACTCTACTTATGTTGGGCCTTCAACTAATCTGGACCTTTGTGAGTTTACTCTCTTTCCATGTACTATAATTTGTAACTTTGCTTGTGCTCTTTCTGTTTCTACTGACCTCCTGGATACTATTCCTAGCTTCATCCTTCTGAATTACTTTGATGTGCAAACCAGGTTCTGAAAGGGCCTGTAGTTAGACTATTAGCCACAGGCCCACCAGTCCAAATTGGCTCCTGGTTTTGATACTTCCTGGTTTGTCTTATTATTCAATAATCCTTGGTCCAGGTATAGCAGTCAGTAGACTTATTTTAAAAGTAAGACAAGAATTTAATTGGGCTACTTTATAAAGTTTTCTAATATCATGTTTTATATAAGGATATTTAATGAAATAAGAAAATGTTTATCATATGTTATTAAGGGAAAACTCAAGATCCAAAACCTTGTGTACAATACTGTCCCACTTAAAAAATGGATGTGTGTCACACACAGACACACACATGCTTACATAGAAAAAAGACTGGAGTTGGAGAAGTTGGTGGCGAGATAGGTGGAAGCAGAGTTCACTTCCCCTCAACACCAGTGAAACACCTAGCTGATCTGAAGAGCAGAGCGAACAGCCAACGGTATTCCAGCATATACGAAGATCAGAGACCAAAGATAGAGGACATTGAGAGATCTGACAGTAAGAAGAGTGCTTAAGGACAATAAGGTCCCCGGGACCTGCGTGGGGACCAGGGCAGCTGAAGCCCAGGCCCGAGGGCAGGGTCTGCTGCAGGATTCTTGCTAGAGAGCCAGGCTGAGCTGTGTGAGCAGCCAGGTGCTTGTTTGGACCAGGGGGGCTTGAATAGGAAGAATTTCTCAAAAAGAAAAAGAAAATAGAGGCAATCAGGGGCTAGTTAGAGAACTCTCCTCAGCAGCCACAGCCTCTGGCATCCCTCCCCCCTCAGCCCCTGGACTGCGAACGCGGGATAAGTAGCCCCAGCGCTCACCTGAAGCCCAGTTGAGCGCACCCAGATCACCGGACTGGGGGCCCACAACTGAAACCCCAGCTGACCGCCCACATCTGACACCCCAGCGTCTCGCCTGCACCTGAAACCTGGGGTGGGTGGGTGCGCACCAGGAGCAGAGGCTAGCTGCCCTACCCACAGGCCGAAGGCAGCAGACTGACCAGGCGTGTGCGACTCAGGCCCAAAGCAGCAGAAAGACTGGCCAAGCGCGGCTGGGTCCCAAAGCTACAGAGGGGCCTGCCCCAAGCAACTCAGTCCCAAAGCCGCTGGTCCCGCTGGCCACCCGCACGGGACTTAGGCCCAAAGCAGAAGAAAGACTGGCCTTGCATGCATGAACCAGGCTCAACCTCAGATCGGCTGATCAAACGCCTAGCTGCCCGCCAGGGACCACACCTAAAAGTACTGGTTCAGAACAATTCCTACATAGCCCCTGCGCACAGAGCCCTGCAGGGCCTACTGGCTCTCTAGGACTAAGGCAGAACACCCAGCAGAGGGGAGCTGCAGGGCTAGGGGAGGCTGCATTACCCGGAAAGACTCGACCCACTAGGGGGCTGAACTAATGCATAGAAGCATTTAGAGCCCCTAGCATCTAAAAGAGCAAAGAGCAAGAAGGGGGAGTGTGAGTTGCCCCTAATTGGTGCAACTCAAGGACAGCACAACTGGTGATCTAAAGGCATAGTGGGGAGAAGAAGGACCCAGAGGAATTGACCTGCAGGCTGAAAATAGGGAAGAGTGTGGCGCAGGAAGGAAGAAAAGTGAAACCAATCCTTCCAACAACCCCCTCCCGTTCCACAGACAGGAAGACCAGTAGAAATACCCTGACCTGTTTAAAGCCAGCAAAAGAATTTTTTTCTTTCATCCTTTCCCCCTGAATTTCTTCTTCCTTTCTGTCCTTCTTTCTTTTTTAATTATTCCTTCTTCCTTCCATCCTTTACCTTTTTTATTCCTTCTTCCTGCCTTCTTTTATTTTTTCTTTTGTTTTAACTTTTGTTAAAATTCCTTCTTATCTTGCCTCCGATCTTTCTTTATTCCTTCTCCCTTCCTTCCCTTCCTTTTCTATTCCCTTTTCCCCTCCTTCCGTTGTCCCGCCCCCTTTCTCTTTTTCCCACAAGTGAGACAATAAAACCTGGAGTACTGAAAACAACAGAGTTAGACAGTGTTACACCCATAAACATCAGCTCAAGACCAGTGAGCAAAGGAGATTAAGGAGACAGCACCACAGAATCGCACTGGCATTCTACCAAAGAAGTTCATACCATAAACCCAGGGAGTCAGATATATCAATCTAAGAAGCAGAGGCTAAAAAGAAGAGTCTCACAAACAATGGGGAGACAAAGAAACAATCTCCAAATGAAAGGAAAGGAGGAAGCCTCACAAAGAATGCTAACTGAAAAAAGAGCATTCAACTCAACTATCAGATACTGAGTTCAAAGAAATGCTTATCAGAAAGCTGAATGACCTTACCGAGCTCAAAGAGAACTACCAGAAACTACAGGGAAACTACAATGAACTCACTGCAAACTATATCAACATGAAAAAGGAAATAGAAACTATCAACAAGGGCCAAGAGGAAATGAAGAATACAATTTCTGAATTGAAGAACACAGTAAAAGGAATGAAAAGCAGACTTGATGAAGCAGAGGATCGGATCAGCGAGCTGGAGGACAAAGTAGAAAAAAACACCCAGGAAGAGCAAGAAAAGGAAAAGAGGCTCAGAAAGAATGAAGAGTTAATAAGGGAAATGCAAGACAACATGAAACGTAACAATATCCGTATAATAGGAATACCAGAAGGAGAAGAAGAAGAGCAAGGGATAGAAAACCTGTTTGGAAAAGTAATGATGGAAAATTTCCCTAATCTGAGGAGAGAAAAAGTCACACAAATGGAGGAAACACAGAGAGTCCCAATCAAGAGGAACACAAAGAGGCCCACTGCAAGACACATCATAATTAAAATGGCAAAATTCCAACACAAAGAGAGGATCTTAAAGGCACCAAGGAAGAAACAGGAAGTAACATACAAGGGAGCCCCAATAAGGTTAGCAACTGACATCTCAATGGAAACGCTCCAAGCCAGAAGAGAATGGCAAAAAAATTTTCCAAGTAATGAGAACCAGAGGCCTGCAACCAATACCACTTTACCCAGCAAGGCGCTCAATCAAGATAGAAGACCAAATAAAGAGTTTCCCAGACAAAAGAGGTCTAAAAGAATACACGTCCACCAAACCAGCTGTGCAAGAGATGCTAAAGGGACTGCTTTAAGAAAGGAAGGAAAAGAGAAAGACAGAGGAACACAGGCAGGAAAAAATGGCCATGAATAACTACCTATTGATAATAAACTTAAACGTAAATGGATTAAATGCTCCAATCAAAAGACATAAAATAGCTGAATGCATAAGAAAACATGACCCACATATATGCTGCCTACAAGAGACCCATCTCAGGACAAAAGACTTATACAGACTGAAAGTGAAGGGCTGGAAAAAAATTTTCCAAGCAAACTGACAGGAAAAGAAGGTGGGGTAGCAATACTCCTATAAGACAAAATAGACTTCAAAAGAAGGGCTATAAAGAGTGACCAAGAAAGTCACTTCATAATACTCAAGGGAAGAATCCACCAAGAAGACATAAACATTGTAAATATATATGCACCCAACATAGGAGCACCCAAATACATAAAAAAAAAAATCTTGGAGGACTTCCAGAAAGATATTGATAGCAACACAATTATAGTAGGGGAGTTTAACAACGCACTGTCAAAAATGGACACATCTTCCAAACAAAATATCAACAAGGATATTGTGTCACTTAACAATACCCTAGAGGAAATGGACTTAACTGATATATACAGAGCTTTTCATTCCAAAGAAGCAAAATACACATTCTTTTCAAGTGTCCAGGGAACTTTTTCAAAGATAGACAATATGATAGGACACAAAGCAAGCCTCAACAAATTCAAGAAAATTGAAATCATATCAAGCATTTTCTCTGACCACAAGGGACTGAAACTAGAAACCAACCCCAAAGGAAAAAGTCCAAAACACTCAAAATGATGGAGACTGAATGGCATGCTATTAAACAATGAATGGGTCAAGAACGAGATTAGGGAAGAAATCAAAAACCTTCTGGAAACAAATGAAAATGAACTCACAACAACCCAAAACCTATGGGACACAGCAAAGGCAGTCCTGAGAGGGAAGTTCATAGCAATACAGGCCTACCTTAAAAACATAGAAACAATTCAAACAAACAACCTAACCCTACGCCTACAAGAACTGGAGGAACAACAACAAAGACAGGCCAGAGCAAGCAGAGGAAGCAAATAACCCAGATCAGAGCAGAGTTAAATGACATAGAGACTAAAAGCACAATTGTAAGGATCAAAGAATCCAGGAGCTGGTTCTTTGAAAAGATAAACAAAATCGACAAGCCTTTAAGTAGGCTCATCAAGCAAAAAAGAGAGAGGATCCAAATAAACAGAATTAGAAATGAAAGAGGAGACATTACAACTCATACCACAGAAATACAAAGGTTTGTAAGAAATTACTACGAAGAACTGTATGCCACGAAATTTGAAAACCTAAGTGACATGGACACATTTCTAGAAAAATATAATCTTCCAAAACTGAATGAAGAAGAAGCAGAAAACCTGAACAGACCAATAACAGCAGAGGAAATTGAAGCAGTCATCAAAAAACTCCCATCACACAAAAGCCCTGGACCAGATGGTTTCACAGGAGAATTCTACAAAGCATTTAGGGAAGAGCTCACCCCTATCCTTCACAGACTATTCGAAAATATCCAAACTGATGGAAGACTCCCAAACTCTTTTTATGAAGCCAGTATCATCGTAATCCCAAAACCAGATAAAGACACAACGGTCGGAAGATGGCGGCAACATAGGTGGGAGCAGAGTCCACCTCCCCTCAACGCCAGGGAAATACCTAGCTGATCTGAGGAGCAGAGTGAACAGCCAACAGTATTCCAGCATATATGAAGGTCAGAGACCAAAGATAGAGGACATCGAAAGATCTGACGGTAAGAAGAGTGCTTAAGGACAATAAGGTCCCCGGGACCCGGGACCCTGGACCGCGCGGTACAAGGGCGGCAGAAGTGCCAGCCCAGGCGCAGGGGCTGCTGCAGGTGTCTTGGGAGAGGGCCAGGCTGAGCTGTGAGCAGCCATGTGCTTAATTGGACCAGGGGGGCTTGAATAGGAGGAATTTCTCAAAAAGAAAAAGAAAATAGAGACATTCAGGGGCTAGTTAGAGAACTCTGGGCAGCAGCCATGGCCCCTGGCGCCCCTCCCCCCTCCGCCCCTGGACTGCGAGAGCCAGATAAGCAGCCCTGGCGCTCACCTGAGGCCCGGTTGCGCGCACGCGATTAGCGAACTGGGGGCACACACATGAAACCCCGAAGGGGCGCCCACACCTGAAATCTCCAAGAGCATCCGGAGCAGAGGTTAGCTGCTCCACCCACAGGCCCAAAACCTCGGACCCAAGTGCCACGTGATTCAGTCAAAGGGCGGCCACAGCCGCCCAAGAGACTCAAGCCCAGGGCAACTGGATAGGCCAGCTGCCCCAGCACTCGTCCCAAGAACAAAGCTGCTGGATTGGCTGATCAACAGCCTGATTGCCTGCCAGGGACCACACCTACAACGCCTACCTAACACCTGAGCACAGAGCCCTGCAGGGCCTACTAGCTCTCTAGGACAAAGGCAGAACACCCAGCAGAGGGGAGCTGCAGGGCTAGGGGAGACTGCAGGCTGAACAACAGCGAAGAGTGTGGCCCAGGAAGGGAGAAAAGTGAAACCAGTCCTTCCAACCACCCCTCCCGTTGCACAGACAGGACGACCAGCAGAACTAACCTGACCGGTTTAAAGCCAGCAGAAGATTTTTTTTTTTCCTTTCCTCCTTTCCCCCTGAATTCCTTCTTCCTCTATCTTTTTTTTTTTCTTCATTCGTTCTTCCTCCCATCCTTTACCATTTTTATGTCTTCTTCCTGCCTTCTTTGATCTATTTCTATGTTTTAATTTTTGTTAAAATTCCTTCTTATCTTGCCTCCGATCTTTCTTTATTCCTTCTTCCCTCCTTCCTTCCTTTCCTCCTTTTCTATTTCCTATTTCCCTCCTTCCCATCTTTTTTTTTTCTTTCTTCCCGCCTTTCTCTTTTTCCCACAGGTGAGACAACAAAACCTGGAGTGCTGAAAAGACTAGATTTAGACCCTGTTAAACCCATAAAGGTCAGCTCAAGACCAGTGAACACAGGAGATTAAGGAGACAGCACCACCGACTCCCATTGGCATTCTACCATACAAGTTCCTACCATAAACCCAGGGAGTCAGAATAGAACAATTTAAGAACCAGAGACCAACAAGAAGAGTCTCACAAACAATGGGAAGACAAAGAAACAATCCCCATATGAAAGGAAAGGAGGAACTCTCAGAAAGAATGCTAACTGAAAAAGAGGCAAGTCAACTATCCGATACTGAGTTCAAAGACATGCTTATCAGAAAGCTCAATGAGCTTACTGAGATCAAAGAGAACTACCACAAACTACAAGGAAACTACAATGAACTCACTGCAAACGATATCAACATGAAAAAGGAAATAGAAACTATCAACAAGAGCCATGAGGAAATGAAGAATACAATTTCTGAATTGAAAAACAGAGTAGAAGGAATAAGAAGCAGACTTGATGAAGCAGAGGATCGGATCAGCGAGCTGGAGGACAAAGTAGAAAAAAACACCCAGAAAGAGCAAGAAAAGGAAAAGAGGCTCAGAAAGAATGAAGAGGCAATAAGGGAAATACAGGACAAAATGAAACGTAACAATATCCGTATAATAGGAATACCAGAAGGAGAAGAAGAAGACCAAGGGATAGAAAACCTGTTTGAAAAAGTCATGATGGAAAATTTCCCTAATCTGAGGAGACAAAAAGTCACCCAAATTCAGGAATCACAGAGAGTCCCAAGCAAGAGGAACCCAAAAAGACCCACTGCAAGGCACATCATAATTAAAATGGCAAATTTCCAAGACAAAGAGAGGATCTTGAAAGCAGCAAGGGAGAAAAAGGATGTAACATACAAGGGAGCCCCAATAAGATTAGCAACTGACTTCTCAATGGAAACGCTCCAAGCCAGAAGAGAATGGCAAAAAAATTTTCCAAGTAATGAGAACCAGAGGCCTGCAACCAAGATTACCTTAACCAGCAAGTCTTTCAATCAAGATAGAAGACCAAATAAAGACTTTCCCAGACAAAGGAAGTCTAAAAGAACACAGCTCCACTAAACCAGCTCTGCAAGAGATGCTAAAGGGACTGCTTTAAGGAAAGGAAGGAAAAGAGAAAGACAGAGGAACACAGGTAGGAAATAATGGCAATGAGTAACTACCTATCGATAATAACCTTAAACGTAAATGGATTAAATTCTCCAAGCAAAAGACATAGAATAGCCTAGTGGATAAAAAAACATGACCCACACATATGCTGCCTACAAGAGACCCATCTCAGGACAAAAGACCTGCACAGACTACAAGTGAAGGGCTGGAAAATAATTTTCCAAGCAAATGGACAGGAAAAAAAAGCAGGGGTAGCAATACTCATATCAGACAAACTAGACTTCCAAAGAAGGGCCATAAAGAGAGACCCAGAAGGTCACTTCATAATACTCAAAGGAAGAATCTACCAAGAAGACATAAAAATTGTAAATATATATGCACCCAACATAGGAGCACCCAAATACATAAAGAAAATCTTGGAGGATTTCAAGAAAGATATTGACAGCAACACAATTATAGTAGGGGACTTTAACACCCCACTATCAAAAATGGACAGGTCTTCCAAACAAAATATCAACAAAGATATTGTGTCACTTAACAATACCCTAGAGGAAATGGACTTAACTGATATATACAGAGCTTTTCATCCCAAAGAAGCAATATACACATTCTTTTCAAATGTCCAGGGAACTTATTCAAAGATAGACCACATGATAGGACAAAAAGGAACCTCAACAAATTCAAAAAAATTGAAATCATATCAAGCATTTTCTCTGTCGACAATGGAATGAAATTAGAAACCAACCCCAAAGGAAAAAACCCAAAATACTCAAAATCATGAAGACTGAATAGCATGCTATTGAACAATGAATGGGTCAAGAACGATATTAGGGAAGAAATCAAAATCTTACGGGAATAAATTGAAAACGAACTCACAACAACCCAAAACCTATGGGACACAGCAAAGGCAGTCCTGAGAGGGAAGTTCATAGCAATACAGGCCTACCTTAAGAAGTTAGAAACAGTTCAAACAAACAACCTGACCCTATGACTACAAGAACTGGAGGAACAACAACAAAGACAGGCCAGAGCAAGCAGAAGGAAGGAAATAACCAAGATCAGAGCAGAACTAAATGACATAGAGGCTAAAAGCACAATTGTAAGGATCAATGAATCCAGGAGCTGGTTCTTTGAAAAGATAAACAAAATTGACAAGCCTTTAAGTAGGCTCATCAAGAAGAAAAGAGAGAGGATCCTAATAAACACGATTAGAAATGAAAGAGGAGAGATTACAACTGATACCACAGATATACAAAGGATTGTAAGAAATTACTATGAAGAACTGTATGCTCAGAAATTTGAAAACCTAGATGAAATGGACACATTTCTAGAAAAATATAATCTTTCAAAACTGAATGAAGAAGAATCAGAAAACCTGAACTGACCAATAAAAGCAAAGGAAATTGAAGCAGTCATCAAAAAACTCCCATCACACAAAAGCCCTGGACCAGATGGTTTCACAGGAGATTTGTACAAAGCATTTAAGGAAGAGCTAACTCCTATCCTTCACAGACTATTTGAAAAAATCTGAACTGATGGAAGACTCGCAAACTCTTTTTATGAAGCCAACATCATCCTAATCCCAAAACCAGATAAAGACACAACGAAGAAAGAAAACTTCAGGCCAATATCGCTGATGAACATAGACTCTAAAATTCTCAACAAAATATTAACAAACCGCATCCAGCAATATATTGAAAAGATCATCCACCATGACCAAGTGGGATTCATCCCAGGGATGCAAGGATGGTACAATATTCCCAAATCAATAAACATAATACATCACATCAACAACAGCAAAAACGAAAATCACATGATCATATCAATAGATGCGGAAAAAGCGTTCGATAAGATACAGCACCCATTTCTGATAAAAACACTCAGCAAAGTGGGAATAAAGGGAGCAGTCCTCAACATAATAAAGGCCATATATGAGAGACCTACAGCCAACATCACACTCAATGGACAAAAACTTAGAGCTTTCCTACTAAGATCAGGAACAACACAAGGATGCCCTCTCTCACCACTCCTATTCAACATAGTATTGGAAGTCCTAGCCGCAGCAAACAGACAAGAAAAAGAAAGAAAAGGCATCCAAATTGGAAAGGAGGAAATGAAACTGTCACTGTTTGTAGACGACATGATAGTGTACATGGAAAACCACCAAAAAACTATTCGACCTAATAAATGAATTTGGCAAAACTGCTGGATACAGAGTCAATACCCAGTAATCAAAGGCATTCCTGTACACCAGCAACGAATCTGCAGAAACAGAAATCAGGAAAAAAATCCCATTCGATATAGCAACAAGAAAAATAAAGTACCTAGGAATAAACCTAACCAAGGAGGTAAAAACCTGTACTCAGAAAACTACACAACATTTAAGAAAGAAATTAAGGAAGATACAAACAAATGGAAGCATGTACCATGTTCATGGATTGGAAGAATTAACACCACCAAAAGGGCCATACTACCCAAAGCAATTTATAGATTCAATGAAATCCCTATTAGAGTACCCATGACATATTTCACAGATATAGAACAAACATTTCAGAAATACATATGGAACCATAAATGACCCCGAATAGCTGCAGCAATTTTGAGAAAGAAGAACAAAGCAGGAGGGATCACAATACCTGATATCAAACTGTATTACAAGTCCACTGTAATCAAAACAGCCTGGTACTGGCATAAAAACAGGCAAATAGACCAATGGAACAGAATAGAGAGCCCAGAAATAAACTCAAGTCTTTACGGTCAATTAATATTTGACAAAGGAGGCAGGAGCATAAAATGGAGCAAAAACAGCCTCTTCAACAGATCGTGTTGGGAGATCTGGACAGCTACGTGCAAAAAAATGAAACTCGATCACCAACTTACGCCATACACAAAAATAAACTCAAGATGGATAAAAGACTTAAATATAAGTTGTAACACCATAAAAGTCCTCGAGGAAAACATTGGCAGGAAAATCTCAGACATTCCACGGAGCAACATCCTCACAGACATGTCCCTTAAAGCAAGGGACATAAAGGAAAGAATAAACAAATGGGACCTCATCAAAATAAAAAGCTTCTGCAGGGCTAAAGAAAATAGCACCAAATTACAAAGAGAACCAACAGTATGGGAAAACATATTTGCCAATGATACCTCAGACAAGGGCCTTATCTCCAAAATATATAAAGAACTCATATGACTGCACTCCAGGAAGACAAACAACCCAATTAAAAAATGGGCAAAGGACTTGAACAGACACTTCTCCAAGGAAGACATACAGAGGGCCCAGAGACATATCAAAAGATGCTCAGCATCACTAACCATGAGAGAGATGCAAATTAAAACCACAATGAGGTACCATCTCACACCAGTCAGAGTGGCCAGCATCAACACATCCACAAACAAATGTTGGAGAGGATGCGGAGAAAAGGGAACCCTAGTGCACTGTTGGTGGGAATGCAGACTGGTGAGGCCAGTGTGGAGAACAGTATGGAATTTCCTCTGACAACTAAAAATGGAACTGCCCCTTGACCCAGCAATTCCGCTGCTGGGATTATACCCTAAGAACCCTGAAACACCAATCCAAAAGAACCTGTGCACTCCAATGCTCATAGCAGCCCAATTTACAATAACAAAGTACTGGAAGCAACCTAAGTGTCCATCAGCAAACGAGTGCATCCAGAAACTATGGTATATTTACATAATGGAATTCTACACAGCAGAGAGAAAGAAGGAGCTTCTACCCTTTGCAACAGCATGGATGAACCTGGAGATCATTATGTTAAGTGAAATAAGCCAGACGGTGAGGGACACATACCATATTATCTCACCTTTACCTGGAACATAATCAAAAGAAGAAAAAAGCAAACAAAATATAACCAGAAACATTGAAGTTAAGAACAGTCTAACAATGGGGAAGGGGAAGTGGGGAGGGGACATTGAGGAGAGGGGATTACAGGAACTACTTTAAAGGACACATGGACCAAATGAAGGGGGTGTGTGGAGGTGGGGGAGGGAGGCGAGTTCGCCTGGGGTGGAGTGGAGGGATGGGGATTAAATGCACACAACTGTAATTGAATAACAATAAAAAATTTTAAAAAATTAAAATTAAAGTAAAAGAATACATGGACAAAATCACGGGGGTGGGTGGAGGTCAGAATGGGAGGGGGGAAGTGGGTTGGCCAGGGGTGGAGTGGGGTGATGGGGAGAAAAGTCATACAACAGTAATTGAATATCAATAAAAATTAAAAAAGAAGAAAAAATAGTGAAAGACTACATATAAAAATATTGATGGTGGTTTAGTTTAAATAATAATATTTTTTATTTATGAGTTTTTCCTTTGCTTTTTTCCTGTATTATCCAAATAATCTGTAATGAACATTGTGTATTTTCGTTCTTAGAAAGTACATTATTTTAAAACAATATTCTCTTACAAGAAGTGAATACTGTGATTATCACTTTTATATTTGATCATTGTGGCTAAAGGCATACTTCTCCTATCTGTAATCTCTTTCTGTGGCCCAGCATATATTTTCAACTTCTTTTCTAAGCACGTTTTTCCCACTGGGGTACTGGCAGGGAGCCAGTGAAGTGGAAAGGACTCCAAGGAAGGGAAGGAATATCTTAGTGGTCAAGTACTACTCTTCCTGTGAAGTCAGAAAATTTATACCATTGTGACACCCTTCCTTTTTTAATGGAATGTGCATGATATAAAAGTTCTTCAAATGGAGCCACTATTTGTGGCTTCCATGAAAGGGTTATGGGGTGAAAGTACTCCTCTTAGTATGAAACACAGATCAGTATCTTCTCTGAAGGAACAGAGACCATTTGGCAATCACAACAAAATATTACGCTTACTGAGCACTGTGAATGTGTTTAAAAATGCTGAGGTATGTAATGAAGAAGCTATGTGGGTAGAAACCATGTGTCTTAAACTCTAATCAGAGGACAACATACATAAAGTCACATATAAACTCACATAAAGGGATGTATATGGAAATAATTAACAAGAATAATGGATATCAAGGAGCACTTGTGTGCATGAAATCTATGTAAATTCTAAAGGGAGTTGCTAATAGTAGAGCTTTTTGGCACAGTGGTTTTCACAAATCTCAGTGGCCATCTGAAGCTCCAAGAGGGTAGAAAACTTTCAAGTTCACAGACTTACTTCTCAGAGAATGGCCTTCAGAAAGTTTAAGGTGAAACTTTTGATGCCTGTGTTCTGAGGACTATATTCTGAGAAACAGTGGTATAGTGGCTTAGAGTCTGAAAGCTAGAGACAGGGGGGGAAAAAAAAAAACTTTGAATACTGGCTCTGCTAGCTATTTGAGCATGAGTAAGTTACTTAAATGCTCTGAACATGTTTATTCATCTTCAAATAGAGGTAAGAAGGACCTACTCATAGGGTAGTGGTGAGAAGTAAGATAATTCATGAAAATCTTCTAGTACAAAGAAGCACTCAATAAATTTCAGCTACCACCACCACCATTCCATATGGTAACTGTTAAAAGAATGGCAAAATATTATAGGCTATAGGATTTGAAAGAAGGAAGAGATCACTTCTTCCTCCCAGAATGCTCAAGGAACTCTTCATTAGGATGATGCAACTTGACCTGAGCCTTGAAAAGATAAGAAAGGTTTGGCCAAGTTGTGATAAGAGAAGATACAAAGGTGAGTGTAAATGTCAAAGTGCCCAATGTTGCCAAGGTCCAACTCTGGAAAAAAACAGACCACATAATCCTGATGGACCTAGATACATTCAAGAAAAAACCCTGGGCAAATTTGTAGCTGAGGTGAGATGGCAACAGGAACTCTGAGACCTTCTACTGCCTTGATGTGAAATTGTCTTTAGGATCAGTTGCACTATTCAGGTAAGACTGAAAGCAAAATTTTGTACCATATGACTATGTGTCTCATTACCCATCAAATAAAAAGAAACAGAATCTTACCTCCACTGACATATTTCCAGCCGAATGGAGGTGCTCGGGTCACAGGGCTGATCAAACTTCCAGCTTTGCTGCTAACCAGCTGTGGGACTTTGATGGCTCCTTATCCATTCTTCAAACTATTTTCTCAAGTGTAAACTGTAGCTGTAATAACTGTCATGACTTTATACCATTGAATTTGAAGTTTGGGAATCCATGACTGTTCCCCCTCCCTTACTGATTCCCCTACAATTAGGGTAATTTTGAAGCATACCCTTTGATTTGTATGATCTCATTAACTAAATTCGAAGCCATATATTTAATATGATATACAGATAGGGATCATGAAATGTTTTGGGATTGTTACTTTTTCACCAAGATGTAACTTTTCTGCATTCAAGGTATAAAATTACAGAGCAGGTGTAAACAATCAACAACTATGGACACTTTGGTATGTATTTCACTAGCTAATATCAAATAGTTTTTTATTAAATACTTTTGAATTTTATTGTTGTTCAAGTACAGTTTTCTGCCTTTTACCCCTACCCCTCCCCACCATCCCAGCCATCCCCACCTCCATCCCCTGTTTCCACCCGCCCTTGTTTTTGTCCATGTGTCCTTCATAGTTGTTCCTGTAAACCCTTTACCCTTTTCCTCACATTATCCCCCCCCCCTCTCTCCTCTGGTTACTGTCAGTTTCTTCTTAATTTCAATGTCTTTGGTTATATTTTGCTTTTTAAATCCTGGTATTATGTTTTTATTAAAATGGTCCATTTCTGATTGGACATGGTTCTAAAATAAGATCAAGTGTTAGAGTTTTGCTATGTTGACTCCTGATTGATTTCTGTGGCAGTTAGAGCTTTTCTTCCTCTCAACTTGATAAGTAATAAAATCACTGTATTTTGTTAAAAGTAAAGGGCTAAATTTAGATTGTCTTTTTAAAATGTTTTTAAAATTTTTATTGTTATTCAATTACAGTTGTATGCCTTTCTCCCCTTCCTTTCACCCCACCCCTGCTGAACCCACCTCCCTTCCCCACCTCCACACTCCCCCTTGATTTGGTCCGTGTGTCCATTATAGTAGTTCCTGCAATCCCCTCTTCCCACTGTCCCCTCCCCACTCCCCCCTGGCTATTGTTAGATTGTTCTTAACTTCAATGTCTCTGGTTATATTCTGTTTGCTTTTTTCTTCTATTGATTATGTTCCAGTTAAAGGTGAGATCATATGGTATCTGTCCCTCACCGTCTGCCTTATTTCACTTAGCATAATGGTCTCCAGTTCCATCCATGCTGTTGCAAAGGGTAGAAGCTCCTTCTTTCTCTCTGCTACATAGAATTTCATTGTGTAAATATACCATAGTTTTTGGATCCACTCATTTGCTGATGGGCACTTAGGTTGCTTCCAGTACTTGGCTATTGTAAATTGTGCTGCTATGAATATTGAGGATCACACCGGTTAGAGTGGCAAACATAAACAAATCAACAAACAAATGTTGGAGAGGATGCGGAGAAAAGGGAACCCTAGTACACTGTTGGTGGGAATGCAGACTGGTGAGGCCACTGTGGAAAACAGTATGGAATTTCCTCAGAAAACTAAAAATGGAACTGCCCTTTGACCCAGCAATTCCACTGCTGGGATTATACCCTAAGAACCCTGAAACACCAATCCAAAAGAACCTATGCACCCCAATGTTCATAGCTTGTGTTTTTATTGTTTCAAATCACTTAGGTGGTCCCTACTATTCCGTTAGTCTACGTTTCTCTTTTTTTCCCCATAAGCCAAAAAGCAAAAATCAACAAATAAGCAGACAACTAAAGAGACACAGAAAGAACAACCCATATAGCTGTATCCCTCTGATAATATCATAAACCTACCATGACACGTTATTGCCATCAGAAAGTGGTACTTCACCACATTTCAGGCAGACATGACATTTGAATGTACCGTGTTCCTAGAAATTGTGTCTTCAAGTAAGTCCTATATTTCAAAATCTTGTCTGCTCATGTGCTAAAGACTGACTGTGCTGATGACTTTTTTTTCTTTTTGATCATGTACAGAAACCAAGGAACAAGTGGCTAAAAGCAATTAGAAATGATTTTGATATCCTGAATAAATAGTATGGTAGGGAGTTTGGGGATAAAAGGAGAGAGAACAACTATCTGTGTTAGTTTTAAATGATACTACTACAGATTAATAGCATACATATAATGTTTATTACTGCCAGGCATTTTTATACAGTCATGCATCCAATAATCACATTTTTTGAACAAGGGTATGCACATACAATGGTGATTTCATAAGAGTATAATAGAGCTCAAAATTTTCTACCATGTAGTGACATTCATAATGTCATAGTGCACCATATTACTTAGGTGTTTCTGGTGTAAAGAAACCTACTGCACTGCCAGTCATATAAAAGTATGGCACATACAATTATATACAATGTCTAACACTTGATAATGAAAGCAAATGACTGTTTATGTTACTGATTTCTGTATTTACTATATTATACATTTTATTGTTGTTTTAGAGCATACTTTTTCCACCTAAAAAATGTTTGCTGTAAAACAGTATGTCCAATTACCTTGCCAGCAGCCTTACACATTTCATATTTAGTGTCTCCTGATTGTTTTATTGCATCATTTTCTCTTGTGTTTAACATAATCTCATGTTGTTTTGCTCAATAACATGCTGTAAAGGCCCATAGCTCAGAAGCAATAGGCTATGCCATATAAACTATGGATATATTAAGCTATTTATTATCATTTCTATTTTATTTTTTTATGGGAATATTCTTTTGATTTAATTTTTTAGAGTATATTTATTTTAAAAAAATTCCCAGGGCAAACAGTCTGTGTTTTAATCCTTGTACCAATACATAGGCACTTTTTTAAAATCATTTTTTATTGTTGTTTGAATACAGCTGTCTCCATTTTCCCACCACCACTTTTCCCAACCCCATGCACCCACACCTCCCACCCTCAATCCTACCCTCTTTTGCTTTGTCCGTGGGTCCTTTATGTATGTTCTTTGATGATCATTTCCCCTTTCCCCTGTAATTACTCTCACCCAACCCCTCTGGTTACTGTCAATTTCTCATTTATTTCCATGTTTCTGGTTAAATTTTGCTTTCTTGTTTGTTTTGTTGATTGGATTCAACTTATAGGTGAGATCATATGGTATTTGTCTTTCACCACCTGGCTTACTTAGCATAATGCTCTCCAGTTTCATCCATGATGTCACAAAGGTAGGAATTCATTCCTTCTTTCTCCTGTGTAGTATTGCATTGTGTAATGTACCACAGTTTTCTTGATCCACTCATTAACTGATGAACACATAGGCTGCTTCCAACTTTTGGCTATTGTAAATTGTGCTGCTATGAACATTGGAGTGCATAGGTTCTTTTGAATTAGCGTTCCAGGATTCCAAGGGCATACTCCCAGCAGAGGAATTGCTAGGTCAAAAGGCAGTTCAATTTTTAGTTTCTTGAGGAAATTCCATATGGTTTTCTACAGTGGCAGCACCAATCTTCATTCCCACCAACAATGTGTGAGGGTTCCCTTTTCTGTACAACCTCACTAGAACTTGCTTGTTGATTCACTTATAATAACCATTCTGACCAGTGTGAAGTGATATCTCATTGTGGTTTTAATTTGCATCTTTCTGAAGGCTAGTGATGCTGAGCATCCTTTCATATGTCTCTGGGTCCTCTGTATGTTAAGTGTCTGTTCAGGTCCTTTGCCCAATTTTTAATTGGACTGTTTGTCTTCTGGGTGTGGAGTCATGTGAGTTCTTTATATATTTTGGAGATCAAAACATTGTCTTTGGCAAATATATTTTCCCATACAGTTGGTTCCCTTTTCATTTTGCTAATGTTTTCTTAAGCCATGCAGAAGCTTTTTGTATTAATGACGTCCCATTTGTTTATTCTTTCCTTTATATCCTTTGCTCTAGGGGACATATCAGTGAAAATATCCGTGTATGGAATATCTGAGATCCCGCCTATGTTCTCCTCTAGGACTTTTATGGTATGATGACTTATACTTACATTTTTTACCCATCTTGAGTTTATTTTTGTGTATGGTGTAAGTTATTGAGTTTCATTTTTTTTTTTTTGCATGTAGCTATTGAGATGCCCTAATACCATTTGTTGAAGAAGCTATTTTTACTCCATTGTACGTTTCTGCCCTCTTTGTTGAATATTAATTGACCATACAAATTTGGGTTTATTTCTGGGCTCCCTATTCTGTTCCATTGACCTATGTGTCTGTTTTTATGCCAGTATTAGACTGTTCTGATTACCATGGCTTTGTAATACATTTTGATGTCAGGTATTCTGATCCCTCCTACTTTGTTCTTCTTTCTCAAAATTGCTGCAGCTATTTGGGGTCATTTATGGTTCCATATAAAGTTTTGAAATGTTTGTTCTGTATCTGTGAAACATGTCATTGGTATTTTAAAAGAGATTGTGTTGAATCTATAAATTGCTTTGGGTAGTATGGACATTTTGATGACGTTAATTCTTCCATTCCATGAGCATGGTACATGCTTCCATTTATTTGTATCTTCCTTAATTTAGTTCTTCAGTGTTTGTGTAGTTTTCTGAATACAGGTCTTTTACCTCCTTGGTTAGGTTCATTCGTCAGTACTGTGTATTTCTTGTTGCTATAACAAAAGGGATTTATTTCCTGATTTCTGTTTCTGATATTTCATTGTTGGTATAAAGATTACTTTTGATTTGTGAATATTGACTTTGTATCCCACTTTTTGGCCTAATTAACTTATTAGGTCGAGTAGTTTTTTGGTGGATTCTATGGTTTTTCTGTGTACACTATCATGTCATCTGAAACAATAACAGTTTTACTTCTTCCTTTCCAATTTGGATATCTTTTATTTCTTCTTCTTGTCTGATTGCTGTGGCTAGGACTTCCAATACTATGTTGAATAGAAGTGGTAAAAGCAGACATCCTTGTCTTCTTCCTGAACTTAGTGGAAAAGCTTTTAGTTTTTGTCTGTTGAGTATGATGTTGGCTGTGGGGTTTTCATGTAGGGCCTTTATTATGTTGAGATATGCTCTGTCTACTCCCACTTTACTGATTGTTTTTATCATAAATGGGTGCTGTACCTTATCAAAAGCTGTTTCCACCTCTATTTATATGATCAGGGGATTTGTCTCTTTTTTTTTTGTTTATATGATGTATTACATTTACTGATGTGTCAATATTGTGCCATCTGTATCCCTGGGATAAATCCCATTTCATCATAGTGCATGATCTTTTTTTTTTTTTAATTTACTTATTTTTCAAAAGAGGGAAAGGGAGGGAGAGAAACATCAATGTGTGGTTGCCTCTCGTGTGCCCCCTACTGGGAGTCGTTGGACCTGGCCTGCAACCCAAACGTGCCTTGACAGGGAATTGAACCAGTAACCCTTTGGTTCACAGACCTGCACTCAATCCACTGAGCTACACCAGCCAGGGCATCATGCTGCATGATCTTTCTGTTATATTGCTGGATATGGTTTGCCAGTACATTGGTGAGAAATTTAGTGTCTATGTTCATAAATGACATTGGCCTGTAGTTTTCTTTGTTTGTTGTGTCTTTGTGTGGTTTGGGGATTAGGATGATGCTGGATTCATAAAAAGTGTTTGGTAGTCTTCCCCCTTTTTGGATTTTTTGGAATAGTCTGACAAGTATTGGGGTTAGCTCTTCCTTAAATATTTTGTAAAATTTTCTTGTGAAACCATCTGGTCCAGGGCTTTTGTGTGTTGGGAGTTTTTTGATGACTGTTTCAATTTCATCATCTGTTATTGGTCTGTTCAGGCTTTCTGCTTCTTCTTCATTTAGTTTTGGAATATTATATTCTTCTAGAAATGTGTCCATTTCACCTAGGTTTTCAAATTTCTTGGCATATAGTTATTTGTAGTAATGTCTTAAAATCTCTTGTATTTCTGTGGTATCAGGTTTAATTTTTCCCCTTTCATTTCTGATTTTATTTACTTGGGTCCTCTCTTTTTCTTGATGAGTCTACTTAAAGCTTTGTCAATTTTGTTTATCTTTTCAAAGAGCCAGCTCCTGGATTTATTGATCCTTTGAATTGTTCTTTTAGTCTCTATGTCTTAATTGTGCTCCAATCCTTATTATTTCCTTCCTTCTACTCACTCTGGGCTTTCTTTTTGGTTTTGCCTCCAATTCTTGTAGATGTAAGTTCAGGCTGTTTATTTGAAATGTTTCTATCTATTTTAGGTAGGCCTGTATTGCTATGAACTTCACCTCAAGACTGCCTTTGCTGAATCCCATAGGTTTTGGACTGTTGTGTGTTCATGTTCACTTGCTTCCAGAAACTTTTTTATTTCTTCCTTCATCTCATTCATAACCCATTCATTTTTTAATAGCATGCTATTCAGTCTCCATGTGTTTGGATATTTTTCAATTTTGTCCTTGAGGTTGGTTTCTAGTTTCAAGCCCTTCTGGTCTGAGAAAATGCTTCATACGATTTCAATTTTCTTGAATTTGTTGAGGGTTTTTTTTTGTGTGTGTGTGTCTTATTATGTGGTCTATCTTTGAAAATATTTCGTGTGCATTTGAAAAGAATGTGTATTTTGCTTCTTTGGGGTGGAATTTTCTATATATATCAGTTAAATCCTTTTGATCTAATGCATTATTCAGTTGCACAATATCCCTGTTAATATTTTTTTGGAAGATCTATCCATTGTTTGCAGTGGGATGTTAAAATCCCCTATTATAATTGTGTTGCCGTATATATCTTTCTTGAAGTCTTACAAGAATGTCCTTACATATTTGGGTACTTCTATATTGGGTGCATATATGTTTACAATATTTATGTCTTCTTGATGGACTCATCCCTTGAGTATTAAGAAGTATCCTTCTTTGTCTATTTTTATGGTCTTTGTTTTGAAGTCTATTTTGTCATATATATATATATATTGCTACCATAGCCTTTTTTCCTGTTCATTTGCTTGGAATATTTTTTCCAACCCTTTGTTGTCAGTCTGTGTAGGTCTTTTGTTCTGGGGTGAGTCTCTTGTACATAGCATATGTGTGGTGATGTTTTCTGATCCATTCAGGTTCCCTATGCCTTTATTGAAGCATTTAACCCATTTACATTTAAGGTTATTATTGATAGGTACTTATTCATTGTCATTTTACTTCCTTTGTACCTGTGATACTTTCTCATTGTTTTTCTTCCTCTTTGTAAAGCAGTTCCTTTAGCACATCTTCAAATACTAGCTTGGTGGAAGTGTATTATTTCAGCCTTCTTTTCCTGGGAAGCTCCTTATTTTGCCTTCCACTTTAGTTGAGAGCCTTGCTGGGTAAAGTAGCCTTTGTTGCAGGCCTCTTGTTCTCATTACTTGGAATATTGTTTGCCATTCTCTTCTGGCTTGGAGCGTTTCCATTGAGGAGTCAGTTGCTAACCTTATTGGGGCTCCCTTGTATGTTACTTCCTTTTTCTCCCTTGCTGCCTTTAAGATCCTCTCTTTGTCTTGGAATTTTGCCATTTTAATTATGATGTGTCTTGGAGTGGGCCTCTTTGGGTTCCTCTTGATTGGGACCCTCTCTGCTTCCTCTACTTATATGATTTTTTTCTCTCACCAAATTAGAGAAGTTTTACATTATTACTTTTTAAAACATGTTTGTTATTCTTTGCTCCTCTTTTTCTCCTTCTGGTATCTTTATTATATGGGTATTATTCTGTTTCATGTTGCCCTGCATTTCCCTTATTCCCTCTTTATTTTTTCTGAGTCTTTTTCTTTTTCTTGCTCTTTTTGGGAGTTTTTTCTACCTCTTCGTCCAGCTCACTGATTAGGTCCTCTGCTTCATCTAGCCTGCTTTAATTTGTTGTACTTTGTTCTTCAATTCAGAAATTGTATTTATTTCCTTTTGGCCCTTGTCGATTGTTTGTATGCCCTTTTATATAATGATATAATTTGCAATAAGTTCTTCAAAGTTTCCCTGTAGTTTTTGGTAATTCACACTGAGCTCATTGAGCTTCCTTATAACCATTGCTTTGAACTCAATATCTGATAGTTGACTTTCCTCTATTTCATTTACAATTCTTTGTGAGGATTCCTCTTTTCCTTTTGGATTTGGGGTTGTGTCTTCCTCTTCTTATAATTTGTGATGCTCTTCTTGTTTGCTTCTGCTTCTTAAATTGATCTGTTTTGAACTCCTGACTTTGTGGTGTGAAATTCTATGATATGAGGTCTGTGAGATTCAATGGTGCAGTCTCCTTGATCACCTGAACTTGAATCTCTTGGGATGTCCTTCCTGCAATTTTTGCTGCTTCTCTAGATGTAATTGGCTTTTTATTGGTGGTAGGTATTTATTTAGTGGGTCCTTCCCTCCAGCTGGTTGACTGAGGGTCACTCTACCCACCATGTCTTGTGTACTATAGTGGAGGTGTTAACAGAACAAAACCACAAAGCCCAGGAATCAAAGCCAAAGCTGCAAAAATTACTCCCCCCTCAATATCACTATCAACAGCAAATGATCCAGTATTAATAAGGGTGTAATGATATTAGGCCTATTATAAGATAGTAGAGCAAATATGAGATGACCTACTGAAAGAAAAATTATTTTGAGAGGGTAGAGGGGTAAGCACTAATAAGAGTTGGAGGTTGGATCAATGGAAGGAGAGAAAGTAAAATTTACATCAAGAATAAAAAAGGGAATGAAGAATGTGGAATGGAGTATGAGAAGGGAAGCATATAGTATCAGGTTTAAACAGAAATTAAAATAATATAAAATGAAGTGAGAGATAGAAAGAAAAAGGAAGTAAAATAGTCAACAATTAATAAAAATATAGGAGCCAAATTGGAGAGAAAAATCCACAACACTATCAACAACAAATGAGCTACAATTAGTATAGATGGTATGGGAATAAGAGAGAAGAAAGAAACAAAGTCTAAGAGGTGTTTACAGAAATATGAAATGATTTTGAAATGATAGAGGGAGAGGGAATATTAAGAATAAGGAACAAAAACCAGGCTTAGATGAAAAAATTAAGATTTGGGATGTAAGGAAAAAGAAAAAAGGATAAAAAGTACAATAAAGAAAAATAAAAGAGCAGGATGAAAGAAATAGAAGAAACACACACAAAAAAAGGCTAAGACAGCAAAATTAAAATTTGAGACATAAAAGAATAGAGTGGACCAGTACAATTTGATATTTGAAATACAAAATTAGTGAAGCTCTAGAGATAAAATTGAAATAATAATGCAACAACAACTATCCTACCCACAATCAACTAACAAAGATTGTTAAAGGTGGAAAGAGAACACAGGTATTTTAAGAGCAGGGGAAAAGGATGTGAGATTACCCTTGACAATAAAATTTGTTTTATGTGACTGGACAGGGGAGAAATAGTAAGAGTGCAGAATGGAAACAAGTTTTAGCAAGACAGGAAACAAAATTTGAAATGAAAATAATATTGAGGAAAGAGGAAGGTTAAATGGGTTAAGAGGAAGGATGGCCAAAATGTGTGCATTGAAATACATAATAGTATAAAATCTAGTGACTTAATATGTAGAAACTTTCTGGACAGGAAACGGATATTAAAAAGCTATGCAAAAAAGAAAATATTTCAAATTATGGAGAAGACCATGGTGGATTTCATCTCCATAGACATTGTATTTACCACTATTTTTTGTTTCTGGATCTGCCTCTGGTGATGTCGACCTCATCTGACCTTAGGCAGCCTGTTTGATACTTCCAGGGATCTACTGTCCCTGGCTCTCTCCTTCCATTGTTAATCTGGTCCTTCTACACTCATCAGTCAGGCTTAAGCACCATAGGACAGGGCCAAATGCCTCCTGGGGTGGTGGCTATTGTTTCCCTCAGGCTGCTGCCACTTGGAGGGAAGTAGTCTGCCTGAGCAGGATGGTTGCTGCCCTATGAAGGTTGGCTCAGCACTGGAATCCCAGCAGCTACTCTCTCTTATCTCCCTAAGGCCTCCATCCCCAGTCTCTCCTCAAGTCTCTCTAGTCCACTCTGGCCCCCCTTTGCCAGAGATCTACTGTTTGTGGCTATCTTCTTCTGTTGTTAATCCAGTCAATCAATACTCAGCAGTGAGGCTTAAGCACCACAGAGCCAGGGCAGAAACATTCCTGGGTTGGGACTATTGTTTCCCCTCAGACTGCTGTTGCTCAGAGGGGAGTGTTCTGCCTGAGCATGATGGCTGCTGCCATATGGGGGATGACTGAGAAATTGTATTCCGGCATCTATTCTTTCAGTTCTCTCCCCTGAGCTTCAGTCCTTAGTTTCTCTTCAGGTGTCACCAGCCTACTCTGCCCCCACCTTTGCCAGAGCTCAGGGTAAGTGGCTGCAAATGGAAATTTGTGTTTTGGCCTTTAAATAGGTCTTGCATCTCCAGCTATCTGTCTCTACAACCCTGCCACTTTTCACTGATGATTGTTATCTGTGTACTTTTTGGGCTCTGGTGCTCTACGTTAGGAATCCTAGCTTAGGGTTTAAATCTTATTCTTCACAGGGGTGTCCAACCAACCACTTAATTTTCCCACTAGTGCTGCCTCCTGTGGGCACCCAGCCAGCCCTCTCAAGTCTCTACCACACTCCTTATCAGATAGGCTGTGCCAAAGCTGATTCTTCTGTCTGTCTGAGATTATACATCTTCTCTCTTGCTATTGTTCAATTGTTTGTTCTGGGTGGTTTCTCCACAATTGAGCTGTAATTCCAGATTGGCCCTGGGAGAAGGTTAGTGTGACTTCCATTCATTCCTCCACCATCTTCTCCCTGTTATTATTTCCATTTTAGAAATGGGGAAACTGAGGAATAGGACAGATGAGTGACTTGCTCAAGGTAGCAGAGCTAAGCAACTCACAGGTAGCAACACTGAAATTAAAGGGATTAGATTTTAAAACAGGAAATCTGGATCCAAAGTTTATGCACTTAAAAAACTACACTATTATCAATAGAAGAAAAAAGCAAACAAAATATAACCAGAGACATTGAAGTTAAGAACAATCTAACAGTAGCTGGGGGCGGGGGGGGGGGACAGTGGGAAGAGGGGATTACAGGAACTACTATAAAGGACACATGGACAAAACCAGGGGGGAGGGGGGGAGGGAGGTGGGTTCAGCTGGGGTGGGGTGGAGGGATGGGGAGAAAAGGCATACAACTGTAATTGAATAACAACAAAAATTTAAAAAAAAGAAATTACATTCAGCTTAAACATTTATATACCATGTATTATAAAAGATGTATAATGGGTTCAGATATCAATTAATGGTTTTGCCTCCCTAGAGGAGTGTGACTTCATCTGTTCTGTGTGCCTGACAATTCTCTAGCCTCTCTCTGATTCCATGGGGATGCTCTTTTTCTTCTTCAAGATTCCTTGTTAAGTGGTCTCACCAATTAAATATGGAGCTTACAAACGTTAGAATGAACACACTCCACCTCTCTCTCCTTGTTCTTCCAGGAAAAAAAAGTGATTGGCTAATTAAGGGGAGGTTTGGTATATTTGAGTGTGGATGTCTAGGAAAGGGAAAGCATGTGATATATATTTTTTTTAAATTCATCAGTTAAAGGAACAAAGGATAGTGCCTTATAATTAAAGCTAAGTTGTTTTCATGGCTCTGGCTACTAACTTTTCAGCACCCATGGGAAACTGTGGAAGTGTTCCATGCCTCTTTTGGACTAGAAGCTCTATCTCCTAGACAGGACAATAGATTAAGTTTTGCCACAAGGAGCTTTCTCTCCATAACTTTACAGATGCTGAGAAGGCAACACTGAGAGGGGAATTACTTGACAACATGTTGGCCCATAGTCTCTGGAGGGGATTCAAGTGCATGGGACAGGCAGCACAACATTATGGTATAGAACATAGACTGGAGCCAGATTGCTTACGTTTGAATCCAGGCTCTAATACATACTTCTGCATAGTGGCGAGCTATTTGCATAGCCCTTCTTTGCCTTAATTTTCTCAACAGTAAATGGTGGTGGCCACATATTAGTACCTAACGCATCTCATTTGGTTGATATGAAGGTAAATAGATTAATATTTGTTAAAATTTTATATGCCTGCCACATAATTAGTGCCATATTAGTGTTTATTAAATTAGAGCCCCATAAAATTGGTTTCCAAACCTGTTTATTACTCAATTTTTGCTCAATATTTAAAGAGTTCTCTTTATTCAGTGGTAAAAATTAAAATCTTTGTGTCTAACATTACAAACAAAGTTGCTTAGTACACTTAAGGAAGAAAACCTCCCTTTCATTAGTATTTTGTCCCTCAAATGGCAAAGGATAACTTGAATGCAATAGCATTTTACTTTGATAATTGTTGTGGCTAGAAAACTACCTTTAAAAAAACTTCCAATTACAAATCCAAACTTGGTCCAGAACAAAAGTGAGATAATTAATCTGAAAGCACCTAAAAAACATAAGAGGCCCCGAGATTCTGGTGCAAAAGCATTTTTGAGTATACTCTTTGAGATGTCCAGTGTTCAAGGAAATTTGTCCAGAACTGCAAATGTGAGCACTTTCATTTAATAATAACAATAAAATGAATTATTCACAATTACTGAGTACACAAAATGTGCCAGGGACTGTGTTAGTGTTTCACATATATTATTTTATATAAGTAGTACTGGGTGCTGCTTCTCCTTTTAAGTCTCTCAGAAATGGTTTGTTTCTTGTCTTCAATGAGCAGGAAAAAACTAAGATTTCCCAAGAGGAAATCAAGTTGGGTTTTATTTTTCTGACAGGGAGCAAAATGTTCACCCCCTTTCTTTGCTTCTTAGTTGTTTTAACAATGCTTTGAATCATTATTAATTCCTTATGTAGCCTTGGTAGACTAGGCATTGTTTAAATGTATTTTATTGTTACAATGTTCTTAATTTCAATGTCTCTGGTTATATTTTGTTTGCTTTTTTCTTTTGTTGATTATGTTCCAGTTAAAGATGAGATCATATGGTATTTGTCCCTCACCATCTGGCTTCTTTCACTTAGCATAATGCTCTCCAGTTCCATCCAAGTGGGGAGGGGATAGTGGGGAGAGGGGTCTATAGGAGCTACTATAAAGGACACAAGGACAAAATCAAGGGGGAGGGTAAAGGTGGGGGAGGGAGGTGGGACTGGTTGGAGTGGGGTGGAGGGATGGGGAGAAAATGCAGACAATTGTAACTGAATAAAAATAAATAAATAAATTAGAAAGTTAAAAAATAAATAAAATAAAAGGCAAAAAAATGTTTTAAAAATGTATTTTATTGATTATGCTATGACAGTTGTCCCAATTTCTTTCTCTCCTTTATTCCTCTCCACCCTGTACCCCCATCCCACCAGCATTCCCCCCTTAGTTCATGTTCATGGGTTGTTCATATAAGTTATTTGTCTTCTCCATTTCCTGTACTATTCTTAACCTCAACCTGTCTATTTTGTACCTACCAATTATGCTTCTTATTCCCTCCATCTTTTCCCCCATTCTCACCCCTCCCTTTCCCCACTGGTAACCCTCCATCTGATGTCCACTTCTATGATTTTCTTCCTGTTATAGTAGTTTGCTTAGTATTTTTTGGGGGGGGGGGCGTTCAATTGTTGATACTTGTGAGTTCATTGTCATTTTACTGTTCATAGTGTTTGATCTTCTTTTTCTTAGATAAGTCCCTTTAACATTTCATATAATAAGGGCTTGGTGATGGTGAACTCCTTTAACTTGAATTTACCTGGAAGCACTTTATCTGCCCTCCCATTCTAAATAATAGCTTTGCTGGGTAGAGTAATCTTGGATGTAGGTCCTTGCCTTTCATTACTTTCATGAATACTTCTTTCCAGCCTCTTCTTGCTTGTAAAGTATCTTTTGAGAAATCAGGTGATAGTCTTATGGCCACTCCTTTGTAGGTAATTATCTCCTTTATTTCTTGCTGCTTTTAAGATTCTCTCCTTATCTTTCATCTTGGGTAACTTAATTATGATGTGCCCTTGTGTGTTTCTCCTTCAATCCAACTTCTTTGGGACTTTCTGAGCTTCCTGGACTTCCTGGAAGTCTATTTCCTTTGTTGGATTGAGGAAGTTTTCCTTCATTATTTGTTCAAATAGCTTTTCAATTATTGCTTTTCCTCTTCTCCTTCTTACACCCCTATGATTTTGATGTTGGAGCATTTCAAGTTGTCCCAGAGGTTCCTAAGCCTCTTCTCATTTTTTTTTTTTTTTTTTTGAAGAAACAAGGGTTTCTTCATTCTGCTCTGGTTGAATATTTCTTTCTTCCTTCTGCTCTAAATCATTGATTTGAGTTCCAGTTTCCTTCCCTTCACATTTGGTTCCCGGTATATTTTTTCTTTATTTCACTTTAAATAGCCTTCATTTTTTCCTCTATTTTGTGACCATACTCAACCATTTCTCTGAGCATCCTGATTATCATTTTGTACTCTGCATCTGATAGGTTGTCTATCTATTCATTGCTTAATTCTATTTTTGAAGTTTTGATCTGTTCTTTCATTTGGGCCATATTTTTTATATCTCATTGCACCTGCTACATTGTAAGGGGCAGAGCCTTAGGTATTTGGCAGGGCGGGGCAACCCACATCACTGTTTAGTGGCACTGTATATTGGGGAGGCATCAGAGAGGGAACAATGCTGCTTCCTTGGCCCATGGACAGCTTTCAGTTGCTTCCTCTGCTACCCACAAGCAAATTGGGCCCTTTTCATGCTGATTCCCAGATTGGTGGGTTTGTGTATGTTCTAGGACCCTGTGGGTCTCTCCAATGAACTCTCCTGTGAGGTTGAGAGTTTCTCCCACTGCTGCAACTCCCACAGGTTTTTACAGCCAGAAGTTTTGAGGGTTTCTTTTTTCCATGCTTTTACACTGGGTTGTGTGGTCTGCCATACTCCCTAGTTATTTTTCCCTATTTATGTGCACACAAATTTCGGACCACCGGGTCTTCTAGCCACCACCTTTCTGCATATCCTCTCTGCCCTGGCTGCCTGTATCCACCCCTCCTACCAGTCAGAATGAATGTTTCCTCTTTAAGTCCTTGGTTATTTGACTTCCATACAGTTTTATTTTCTAACAGTTCTGGTTATTTTTGTTATTAAATTTGTTGTTCTGCTTTTGGTTGTGCTAGGAGGCAAAGTGTATATACCTATGCTTCCATATTTGCCAGAAGTCACTAAAGTAGGCATTATTAATGACAAGTTCATTTTAATTATACAAAAAGAGCATCCTCCTCAAAGAAAAGGAAAAGAGGCTAAAAGGAGGTGGGCAACAAAAGGAAAGGAAAGGAAAGTAGGAAGGATTGGTAAAGAGGGGACACAATTCTACCCAAATCATTAGAATCATAGGCTAGAAAATAATATCCCCAATATGTAAAACACCTACACACTTGTACAAACTCTACAGTGGAAGTAACAAGGTCCCTGAAAGAGTGACTTTGTTTGGCATGAAAGTCACCCTTTCAAGTTTCTTGCTACTTTTCCAAGAATTTTGATTCTGGGGAATATAATATGCACTAAACCCTTTTGTTTTTCCCAAATATCTCAAATGGGCCACATCAGAGAATAAATTAAGAGGTACAGTAGGCAAGATGTGGGTAGGCCTCCATTATGTCAAATTTTCTCTGGACTGGGGTGGGATCATTCTAAGGATTGATTGGATAATTTTCTGGAGCTTAGAATATGCTCTTGAATTAGTTGGGGAACCTAAATTTCATAGAAGTTGCCTGCTTGCTTTGGCCATGTGGTTCCATTCTGCCTGGCATCTCTGGGTCTTTTTTTCTCTGCAGGAGCATTTTGGCCTGCTTATTGTGCACAGTTGGAGGACCAAGCAGGAACAGAATAATACCATATTGGTAGGACATTTATTTCAGACCATTTAAATTTACCTCATGTAGGACAATGAGAATAATCTTTCCTCCCTTAAATCCTGGATATAATTCCCTAAACCATTTAACACTAGCTGGGAAGGTGCCTATGAAATGAGAACTGGATCTAAATGTTGATGTTATCACAGTAGCTTTCTGAATACACACAGATTTCATTTACTGATATGCAGAGTGCTCATTCATGAATACACAGAGAGGAATTGAAATGATAATTTAAATATAATTCTAAACACTTGTGCAGAAAATCTTCCCCAGCTGCTTGGATAAGGAAGCTAGCTCACAGAGTTTAATCTTCAAATTGAGAGTCCAGATATTGAGGCCTAACAGACAGTCTTCTTTATGTGTAAAATTCATGTTACAGATGAACCTAATCTTCTGTTTTTAGATATATCTCCTCTAGTCCAGGTAGGTTTGTCTGAACTTTCCTCATTTTGGCATACTGCTGGCATCTGTGGATGAAAGGGTGAAAGGGCCAATTGTTTCTTAAAAATAGGGCCATTCAGGTTAGTTTTCTTTGTGCTACGTGGTCTTTTTATATATGTGTTCTATTCTACTTTTTACAGATTAACATTCTTTGTTTATTTATGGTTTCTATGCTTTACCATAACTATGACTTGTAAGTGAATTCATCTTGCCATGGCATAACCCTGGTCCAACTCAAGATGACCTAATAACTAATCCTTTCAATCACTGTGTTTAAATGATTGTCTCAGCACTTTATGGATTGATAACTCTTGGGTTAGTTGTTTACCCCAATCCAAAATATGTCTGCTATCTTTAAATCGGGGTCTAAGACTATGTGGACAATTTCAAAGAAGTGGGCATTGGCTAGGTGACAGCATATATTTACTATATGTGCTACCTGTGGATGTGAGAGAAATAAAAGTCTGTGTTAGTCAGTATTCTTGTGGTGACAGAAATCACAGCTGAAACTAGTCTAATCAAGAATGGGGAATACATTATGTATGTGTCTAAAAGTTTCAGTAGTAAGGCTGACTTGAGCAGGAAATTGAAATATCTTCAGAAATCCCTATCACTTCTGAGCTCCACTGTCCTTTGTGCTTAAACCTATTCCCAACAAAGTGATAAGTCATAGAACATGTATAAAAAAATACTCAACCTAAGAAATGAATTTGGCAAAACAGCTGGATACAAAGTCAATACTCAGAAAACAAAGGCATTCCTGTATACCAACAATGAAACTGCAGAAACGGAAATCAGGAAAAAAATCCCATTTGATATAGCAACAAGAAAAATAAAGTACCTAGGAATAAGCCTAAACAAGGGGGTAAAAGACATGTACTCAGAAAATTACACAACACTGAAGAAAGAAGTGAAGGAAGATACAAACAAATGGAAGCATGTACCATGCTCATGGATTGCAAGAATTAACATCATCAAAATGGCCATACTACCCAAAGCAATTTATAGATTCAATGCAATCCCTATCAGAGTACCCATGACATATTTCAGAGATATAGAACAAACATTTCAGAAATTTATATGGAACCATAAACAACCCTGAATAGCTGCAGCAATTTCGAGAAAGAAGAACAAAGCAGGAGGGATCACAATACCTGATATCAAACTGTATTACAAGGCCACTGTAATCAAAACAGCCTGGTACTGGCATAAAAGCAGGCACATAGACCAATGGAACAGAACAGGGAGCCCAGAAATAAACTCAAGTCTTTACGGTCAATTAATATTTGACAAAGGAGGCAGGAGCATAAAATGGAGCTAAAACAGCCTCTTCAACAGATGGTGTTGGGAGATTTGGACAGTTATGTGCAAAAAAATGAAACTCGATCACCAACTTACACCATACACAAAAATAAACTCAAGATGGATAAAAGACTTAAATATAAGTCGTAACACCATAAAAGTCCTTGAGGAAAACATTGGCAGGAAAATCTCAGACCTTCCACACAGCAACATCCTCACAGACATGTCCCCTAAAGCAAGGGACATAAAGGAAAGAATAAACAAATGGGACCTCATCAAAATAAAAAGCTTCTGCATGGCTAAAGAAAACAGCATTAAAATACAAAGAGAACCAACAGTATGGGAAAACATATTTGCCAATGATACCTCAGACAAGGGCCTGATCTCCAAAATATATAAAGAACTCACATGACTCCACTCCAGGAAGAAAAACAACCCAATTAACTAATGGGCAAAGGACTTGAACAGACACTTCTCCAAGGAAGACATACAGAGGGCCCAGAGACATATGAAAAGATGCTCAGCATCGCTAGCCATCAGAGAGATGCAAATGAAAACCACAATGAGGTACCATCTCACACCAGTCAGAGTGGCCAACATAAACAAATCAACAAACAAATGTTGGAGAGGATGCGGAGAAAAGGGAACCCTAGTGCACTGTTGGTGGGAATTCAGACTGGTGAGGCCACTGTGGAAACACTATGGAATTTCCTCAGAAAAGTAAAAATGGAACTGCCCTTTGACCCAGCAATTCTGCTGCTGGGATTATACCCTAAGGACCCTGAAGCACCAATTCAAAAGAACCTATGCACCCCAATGTTCATAGAAGGACAATTTACAATAGCCAAGTACTGGAAGCAACCTAAGTCCCTATCAGCAAAGGAGTGGATCCAAAAACTATGGTATATTTACACCATGGAATTCTACGCAGCAGAGAGAAAGAAGGAGCTTATACCCTTTGCAACAGCATGGATGGAAGTGGAGAGCATTATGCTAAGTTAAGTGAGCCAGACGGTGAGGGACAAATACCATGTGATCTCACCTTTAACTGGAACATAATCAGCAGAAGAAAAAAGCAAACAAAATACAACCAGAGACATTGAAGTTAAGAACAATGTAACAATATCCAGTGGGGAGTGGGGAGGGGACAGTGAGGAGAGGGGATCACAGGAACTACTATGAAGGACACATGGACAAAATCAAGGGGGAGGGTGGATGTGGGGAAGGGAGGTGGTTTCAGCTGGGTTTGGGTGGAGGGAGGGGGAGAAAAGGCATACAACTCTAATTGAATAACAATAAAAATTTTAAAAATAAAATAAAATATAATTTAAATATGAAAATCAATATGTTAATTTTAAAAGTAAATAGAAATACATATATCTACCTAAATATCCAATTGGTAAAATTATTATAGAGAAAAAAACTACTGCAAAGGATCATAAAACACAATGTTTTTCCCTAAGGACAAAATGAACTGTGAGAGCAATAAATCATATATTGTTTTGGGATAATCATAAAAATATAAAAAAGAATGTGTATAAAGGACACATGGACAAAGCCAAAGTGGGGCAGGATCAGGGGAAGGAGCAGGGATGGCTGTGGTGGGGTAGTTGTGGGGGAGAAATGGAGACAACTGTACTTGAACAATAAAATAAAGAAATAAAAAAATCTTTAAAAAATCAAAACTATATTATGTTTAATGAGTGGATTTTATCATTAAAAAAGAAGACATTTAGTGGCATGGTAGGGAGGCCACAGTGTCATGCAGGGCAGGCTGTGCACACCAGCTGTGGGTGGTGCAAGTCATGCAGGTCCTGTGAGTCCTGTGGGTGTGCTGTTCCTGTTTATTTCTCCACAGGGCTGGATCTTGTGCCCTGCCTAGCCCAGCCAGACCATGCCTTCAGCTGTGGAGAAGTTACAGAAAGATCTAGAAGAGGTCAAGGTGTTGCTGGAAAAAGGCCACTAGAAAGTTAGTATGTGGTGCACTTACAGCTAAAAAAATCCAATATTGAGACAGAAATCAAGAACAAGATGCAGAAGAAATCACAGAGGAAATCAGAACCTCTTTACAATGAAAAGCCAGCTGCCATGGTTGCTACCATTACTATGGGCTACACAGTGAAAATCAGTAATTATGGATGGGACCAGTCACAGAAGTTTGTGAAAATCTATATTGCCTTAACTAGAGTTCATCAAGTCCCCACTGAGAATGTACAGGTTTATTTCACAAAAAGGTCATTTGATCTTTTGGTAAAGAATCTGAATGTGAAGAATTATTGCATGATTGTGAACAATATCTTGAAAGCCATCTCTGTGGAAAGCAGGTCAAAAAAGTCAAGACAGATATAGTAATTATCTTATGTAGACAGTGGAAAACATAATTTGGGGCTACCTGACTGAGGTTGAAAAAGAATGCAAAGACAACGAAAAGCTTTCCTATGACACTGAAACAGATCCTAGTGAGGGATTAATGAATGTTCTACAGAAAATTTATGAAGATGGAGATGATGATAAGAAGTGAACCACTAATAAAATCTGGGTACAATCAAGAGAGAAGCAAGCCAAAGGAGACACAGAATTTTAAGAATTTAAAGCCCCTTTGGGAACTGTGATATGCAAATATTGATATTTTCAACAAGGACATGTTGGTGAGCTGCACAGATAAATTTAACAGGTAACTTTACAGAGCCTTCTAAATAAAGACCATGAATTATCCCACTGAAGGATTTATTTAAATAAAATACACTTATTAAACACTTCCTCTAAAAATACTTTCTGTAGTAAACTGGTCATTTTGTTCAAGAAAGGGTAATTCTGTATTCTCACGTGAAATAAAAAGAAGCAAGACTTGCCTAGTGAAAATGTCATATTGTATTTTTATACAGCTGAGGATAGAAAAAGTTATTGCTTCTTAAGTTCTTAACATCAGTTCTCACCAATGTAAAAATAAGTAAAAAATAAAATAAAATAAAACCTGAGAAGGTTCCAAGATGTCCAAGGAATAAGTGGAGGCTACACTAACCTCCACCTAGAACCAATCTGGAATTACAACTAAATTGTAGAGAAATCATCCAGAAAAAAAAAAAAAATGAACACTAGCAAGAGAGGAGGCTTATAATTATGGACAGACAGGAGAAAACATTTCACCACAACGTGACTCGTACAGAGTTTGGAGGAGATGTGAGAGGGCTGGCTTACTTCCCATGGGTGGCAGCTGAAGTGCCAGAGGGAAATTTCAGTGGCCAGAGAGGTCCCCCTGAGAAATGTGGGGTATAAACCTCAAGCTGGTCTCCCCAGCCTACAGCACCAGAACCAGAAAGGACCCAGATTAACACCCATCTGTAAAAAGTAGCAGGGTTTCTATCTGCCAGGGAGAGACAGTTGGACAAACAGAGAGCCTCTTGGAGGACCAAAGCACACAATTTCATTTGCAGCCATTTATCCTGGGCACTGGCAAGGGGGATGCAGAGTGGGCTACGGACACTTCAGGAGACTCTGGGGATGGTGGCTTTCAGGAGAGAATTGAGGGAGTACCAACAAGGATCCTTATGTTAAATCATTCACCATACTGCAAGAGTCATCTTGCTCAGGCAGAGGATTCTTCTCCATTACCTTAACTGGATTTCATCAGGAACTCCAAATCCCAGTGGCAGGAATTACTCTGCCCCACCCTGTGGTGTATAAGCCTGACTTCTGATTACAGATTGACAAGATTAAAAACTGATGGAGACTGCCACAGACTGTGGATCATTGGTAGTCTTGAACAGGCTGCTTAGGGCCAGACTGTGACACCATCTGACATCACAAGGGGAAGATCCAGAAAGACAAGAGAGTGCACCTATATAACAGCATACAAGATGTGGTGGGCAGAGTGACAGTCAGCTAGCTGCAGGGAAGGACCCAGCAAAGAATGACCCAACAATGATCAAAATCCAATTAAAACCAGAGATCCCTCATAAACAGCATAAAAGGCATCCCAAGAGCATCAAGATCAGGAGATCAGAGACTGAAGCACTGAATCTCACAGTTTTCCTACCACAGTTGTTCAGACCATAAAGACAGAGAGTCAAAGCAGATCAATTTAAGAAGCAGAAGAAAACAAGATGAGTCAACAACTAAAAGGGAAGACAAAGAAATAACCACCAATTGCAAGAAAAAGAGGAATCCCCAGAAAGAGTGCTAAATAAAATGGAGGCAACCAAAGAATCAAATATTAAGTTCAAAATAATGGTTATAAGGATACTCAATGAACTCAATGAAAACTCACAAGAACTCCAGAGAAGCTACAAGGAACTTACTGCAAACTACACCAGCATGAAAATGGACATATAAACTATCAATGAGTCAGGGGGAAATGAAGGATAAAATATCTCAAATGAAGAACAGAATAGAAGGAATTAAGAACAGGCTAGATGAAGCAGAGGAGCGAATTAGCGAGCTGGAGGACAAGGTAAGAAAAAAACTGCCAGATACAGCAAGAAATGGGAAAAAGACTCAAAAAGAACAAAAAGTGCATAAGGGAACACCAGGACAACATGAAAGGTAATAATGTCTGTATAATAGGGATACCAGAAGGAGAAGAAGAGTAGCAAGGGATAGAAAACTTATTTGAAAAAGTAATGATGGGAAACTTTCTTATTTGATGAGAGAAAGTCACACAAGTCCAAGAAGCATAGAGGGTCCCTACCAAGAGGAATGCAAAGAGGCCTGCTCCAAAATATATCATAATTAAAACATCAAAAGACAAAGATAAAATCTTAGACAACAAAGGAGAAAAAGGAAATAAAATACAAGTGATATCTTATAAATCTAACAGCTGACTTCTCAACAGTAAGACTACAAGCCAGAAGGGAATGAAAAAGAATATTCCAAGTAATGAAATGCAAAGGCCTGCAACCAAGGCTACTCTAACCAGCAAGGCTCTCAATTAAAGTGGAACGTGAAATAAGGAGTTTCCCAGACAAAAGAAGGCTTAAAGAATATATCTTCACTAAATCATCACTGCAAAATATGCCAAAGAGACTGCTATAAGAAGAGGAAGGAAAAGAGTGAGAGAGAGAGAGAGAGGAACACTGGTACAAAGGGGAAAAATGAGAAAAAAAAAACCTATACATAATAACCTTAAATGTTAATGGATTAAATGCTCCAATCAAAAGACATAGGGTACCTGAATGGATCAGAAAACATGACCCACACATATGCTGCCTACAAGACACCCACATCAAAACAAAAGACGTTCATAGACTGAAATTGAAGGGCTGGAAAAAATATTCCAAGCAAATGGAAAGGGGAAAAAAAGCTGGGGTAACAATAATTATATCTGACAAAATAGACTTCAAGGCTAAGCCATAGAAAGAGACATAGGAGGACACTTCATAATACTCAAGGGACAAACCCATCAAGAAGACATTAATATTGTAAACATATATATACGTAATAAAGTAACACCAAAATATATTAGAAAAATCTTGGAGGACTTCAAGAAAGATATACATGACACAATTATACTAGGGGAATTTAACACCCCACTGTCAGAAATGGATAGATCTTCCAAATGAAATATCAACAAGGATATTGTGGCATTGAACAATGCACTAGATCAAATGGACTTAACTGGTATATATAGAAAATTCCATCCGAAAGAAGTAAAATACACATTCTTTTCAAATGTACATGGAACATTTTCAAAGATACACAACATGACAGAACACAAAACAAGCCTCAACAAATTCAAGAAAATTGAAATAATATCAAGGATTTTCTCAGACCATGAAGGACTGAAACTAGAAACCAACCTCAAGAGCAAAACTCAACAACATTCAACCTCATGGACACTGACTGCTATTAAACAATGAATGGGTTAAGAGTGAGATGAAGGAAGAAATCAAAAAGTTTCTGGAAACAAATGAAAATGAACATACAACAGTCCAAAACCTATGGGACACAAGAAAGGCATTCCAGAGAGGGATGTTCTTAGCAATACAGACCTATCTAAAAAAGATAGAAACATTTGAAATAAATAACCTAACCATACATCTACAAAAATTGGAGGAATAGCAACAAACAAACACCAGATAGAGTAGTATGAAACAATTAAGATCAGAGCAGAATTAAATGACATAGAGACTAAAAGAACATTTCAAAGGATCAATAAATCCAGGAGCTGTTTCTTTGAAAGGATAAACAACATCAACAAGCCTTTAAGTAGGCTCATCAATAAGAAAAGAGAGAGGATCCAAATAAACACAATTAAAAATGAAAAAGGAGAGATTCCAACTGATACCACAGAAATACAAAGGATTGTAAGAAATTACTATAAGAACTGTATGCCAAGAAATTTGAAAACCTGCGTGAAATGGACAAATTTCTAGAAAAATATAATCCTCTAAAACTGAATAAAAAAGAAGCAGACAGCCTGAACAGACCAATAACAGCTGATGAAATTGAAGCAGTAATCAAAACTCCTAGCACACAAAAGCCCTGGTCCATACAGCCTCACAGTTGAACTATACCAAATGTGTAGGGAAGAGCTAACTCCTATCATTCTCAAACTATTACAATAAACTCCAGGAGAAGGACGACTCCCAAAATCTTTTTATGAGGCCAGCATCAACCTAATGCTGAAACCAGATAAAGAACAACAAAGAAAGAAAACAACAGGCCAATATGGCTGATGAACATAGATGCTAAAATCCCCATCAAAATATTGGCAAACCACATTCAGCAATACATTAAAAGGAGCATACACCATGATCGAGTGGGAACCAACCCAAGAATGCAAGGATGGTACAATATTCACAAATCAATAAACATAATACATCACCATAAAAAAAATCAACCAAACAAAAAAAGACAAAATCACATGATCATATCAACAGATGCAGAAAAAGCATTTCATAAAGTACAGCACCCATTTATGATAAAATTACTCAGCAAACTGGTATTAGAGGGAACATACCTAAACATAATAAAGGCCATATATGAAAAACCTGCAGCCAACATTATATACAACAAGCAGAACGTAAAATTTTCCCACTAAGATCAGTAACAAGACAAGGATGCCCTCTCTCACCACTCCTATTCAACATATTATTGGAAGTCCTAGCCACAGTGAAAAGACAAGAAAAAGAAATAAAACCCATCAAAATTGGAAGGAAGGAACTGAAACTGTCACTGTTCGCAGATGACAAGATAGTGTACATAGAATACCCTATAGACTGCACCTAAAAAGTACTTGACCTAATGAGTGAATTTGGTAAAATAGCAGGATGCAAAGTCAATATTCAGAAATCAAAGGCAGGCTTGCAGAAGATGGTGGCGAGATAGGTGGGAGTGGAGTCCATTTCCCCTCAACACCAGTGAAATACCTAGCTGATCTGAGGAGCAGAGCAAACAGCCAATGGCATTCCAGCATATATAAAAATCGGAGACCAAAGATAGAGGACATTGAAAGATCAGACGGTAAGAAGAGTGCTTAAGGACAATAAGGTCCCTGGGACCTGCACGGGGACCAGGGCGGCTGAAGCCCCGGCCCGGTACAGGGTCTGCTTCAGGATTCTTGGGAGAGAGCCAGGCTGAGCTGTGTGAGCAGCCAGGTGCTTGTTTGGACCAGGGGGGCTCGAAGAGAAAGAATTTCTCAAAAAGAAAAAGAAAATAAGAGGCACCCAGCAGCTACTTAGAGAACTCTCCACAGCAGCCATTGCCTCTGGCACCCCTCCTCCCTCAGCCCCTGGACGGTGAACACCGGACAAGCAGCCCCAGCGCTCACCAGAGCACCCAGGTTAGCGGACTGGGGGCCCACACCTGAAACCTCGGGTAGGTGCGCACCAGGAGCACAGGCTAGCTTCCCCACCCACAGTCCCAAAGCAGGGGACCTCAGGGCTGTGAGACTGGGACCCAAAGAGGCTAGACCAGCTGGCTGCGTGCCACTCAGCCCCAAAGTGCACCCTCCCAGGCCCAAAGTGGATCCGCCAGCCACAAGCGACTCAGTCCCAAAGCAGCACCACTGGCCTGCTGGACTCAGGACCAAAGCAGCTGGATCGGCCAGCCAGGGGACTCAGGTCCAGAGCTGGGGAACAGCCAGCCTCTAGCAATCCAGGCCCAAATCAGCAGATTGGCTAATAAATGGCCTGGCTGCCTGCAGGCGACCACACCTACAATTCCTACCTAAACCCAGTGCACAGAGCCCTGCAGGGCCTACAGGCTCTCTAGGACAAAGGCAGAACACCCAGCAGAGGGGAGCTACAGGGCTAGGGGAGACTGCATTCCCAGGAAAGACTCGACCCTTTAGGGAGCTGAACTACCCCATAGCAGCACGGAGAGACCCTAGCATCTAAGAAAGCAAAGAGCAAGAAGGAGGAGTGTGAGTTGCCCCTAATTGGTGCAACTCAAGGACAGCACAACTGGTGATCTAAAGGCCTAGTGGGGAGCAGAAGGACCCTGAGGAACGGGACTAGAGGCTGAACAGCAGCGAAGAGTGTGGCTCAGGAAGGGAAAAAAGTGAAACCAATCCTTCCAACCACCCCCTCCCATCCACAGACAGGAAGACCAGCAGAACTAACCTGACCAATTTAAAGGCACCAGAAGACTATTTTTTTGCTTTCCTCCTTTCCCCCTGAATTCCTTCTTCCTTTCTGTCCTTCCTTTTTCATTCCTTCTTCCTTCCTTCCTTTCCTTTTCTATTCTCTTTTACTGTCCTTGCCTCCTTTTTTTTTTCTCCCCCCCTTATTCTCTTTTTCCCACAGCTCAGACAACAAAACCCGGATGGCTGAAAAGATCAGAGTTAGACCGTGTTACACCCATAAACGTAACCTCAGGACCAGTGAGCACAGGAGACTTAGAAGAAAGCACCACTGAATCCCATTGGCATTCCACCATAGAAGTTCATACCATAAACCCAGGGAGTCAGAAGATCAATTTAAGAAGCAGAGGCTAACAAGAAGAATCTCACAAACAATGGGAAGACAAAGAAACAATCCCCAAATGAAAGGAAAGGAGGAAGCCTCAGAAAGAATGCTAACTGAAAAAGAGGCAAGTCAACCATCAGATACTGAGTTCAAAGTAATGGTTATCAGGAAGCTCACTGAGCTCTATGAGCTCAAAGAGAACTACCAGAAACTACGGGGAAACTACAATGAACTCACTGCAAACTATATCAACATGAAAAAGGAAATAGAAAATATCAACAAGGGCCAAGAGGAAATGAAGAATACAATTTCTGAACTGCAGAACACAGTAGAAGGAATGAAAAGCAGACTTGATGAAGCAGAGGATCAGAACAGCGAGCTGGAGGACAAAGTAAAAAAAAAAAAAAAAAAAAAACCAGAAAGAGCAAGTAAAGGAAAAGAGGCTCAGAAAAAATGAAGAGGTAATAAGGGAAATGCAGGACAACATGAAACGTAACAATATCCGTATAATAGGAATACCAGAAGGAGAAGAAGAAGACCAAGGGATAGAAAAACTGTTTGAAAAAGTCATGATGCAAAATTTCCCTAATCTGAGGAGAGAAAAAGTCACAAAAATCCAGGAAACACCAAGAATCCCAAGCAAGAGGAACCCAAAGAGGCCACGGCAAGACACATCATAATTAAAATGGCAAATTTCCAAGACAAAGAAAGGATCTTAAAGGCAGAAAGGGAGAAACACAAGTAAAATAAAAGGGAGCCCCGATAAGGTCCGCAACTGACTTCTCAATGGAAACGCTCCAAGCCGGAAGAGAATGGCAAAAAATATTCCAAGTAATGAGAACCAGAGGTCTGCAACCAAGACTACTTTACCCAGCAAGGCTCTCAATCAAGATAGAAAGTCAAATAAAGAGTTTCCCAGACAAAAGAAGTCTAAAAGAATACACTTCCACCAAACCAGCTCTGCAAGAGATGCTAAAGGGACTGCTTTAACGAAAGGAAGGAACAGAGAAAGACAGAGGAACACAGGCAGGAAAAAAGGCAATGAATAACTATGTATTGATAATAACCTTAAACGTAAATGGATTAAATGCTCCAATCAAAAGACATAGAATAGCTGAATGCATAAGAAAACATGACCCACACATATGCTGCCTACAAGAAACCCATCTATGGACAAAAGCCCTACACAGACTGAAAGTGAAGGGCTGGAAACAAATTTTCCTGGCAAATGAACAGGCAAAAAAAGCAGGGGTAGCAATACTCATATCAGACAAAATAGACTTCCAAAGAAGGGCCATAAAGAGAGACCCAGAAGGTCACTTCATAATATTCAAAGGAAGAATCTACCAAGAAGACATAAACATTATAAATATATACACACCCAACATAAGAGCACCCAAATACATAAAGAAAACCTCGGAGGACTTCAAGAAAGATATTGACAGCAACACAATTATAGTAGGGGACTTTAACACGCCACTGTCAAAAAAGGACAGATCTTCCAAACAAAATATCAAGAAGGACATTGTGTCACTTAACAATACCCTAGATGAAATTGACTTAACTGATATATATACAGAGTTTTTCATCCCAAAGAAGCAAAATACACATTCTATCAATTGTACATGGAAATTTTTTAAAGATAGACCACATGATAGGACATAAATCAAGCCTCAACAAATTCAAGAAAATTGAAATCATATCAAGCATTTTCTCTGACCACAAGGGACTGAAAGTAGAAACCAAGACCAAAGGAAAAAACCCCAAACACTCAAAATCATGGATACTGAATGGCATGCTAGTAGACAATGAATGGATCAAGTACGAGCTTAGGGAAGAAATCAAAACTTTCTGGAAACAAATGAAAATGAACTTACCACAACCCAAAACCTATGGGACACAGCAAAGGCAGTCCGATGAGTGAAGTTCATAGCAATACAGGCCTACCTTAAAAAGATATAATCTTTCAAACAAACCACCTAACCCTACACCTACAAGAACTGGAGGAACAACAACAAAGACAGCCCAGAGCAAGGAGAAGGAAGGAAATAACCAGATCAGAGCAGACTTAAATGACTTAGAGACTAAAAGCACAATTCTAAGGATCAATGAATCCGGGAGCTGGTTCTTTGAAAAGATAAACAAAATCGACAAGCCTTTAAGTAGGCTCATCAAGAAAAACAGAGTGAGGCCCCAAATAAAAACAATCAGAAATGAAAGAGGAGAGATTACAGCTGATACCACAGCAATACAAGGGATTGTAAGAAATTACTACGAAGAACGGTATGCCAAGAAATTTGAAAACCTAGGTGAAATGGACACATTTCTAGAAAAATACAATCTTCTAAAACTGAATGAAGAAGAAGCAGAAAACCTGAACAGACCAATAACAGCAAACGAAATGGAAGCAGTCTTCAAAAAACTCCCAAAAACCAAAGCCCTGGACCAGAGGGTTTCACAAGAGAATTCTGCAAAGCATTTAAGGAAGAGCTAACCCCTATCCTTCACAGACTATTCAAAAAAATCCAAACTGATGGAAGATTCCCAAAGTCTTTTTATGAAGCCAGCATCATCGTAATCCCAAAACCAGATAAAGACACAACGAACAAAGAAAACTTCAGGCCAATATCGCTGATGAACATAGCCGCTAAAATTCTCAACAAAATATTGGCAAACCGCATCTAGCAATACATTAAAAAGATCATACACCATGACCAAGTGGGATTCTTCCCACAGATGCAAGGATGGTACAATATTTGCAAATCAATAAACATAATACATCACATCAACAACAGAAAAGACAAAAATCACATGATCATATCAATAGATGCGGAAAAACCTGTCAGGTTAGTTCTGCTGGTTGTCCTGTCTGTGGAACGGGAGCGGGTGTTTGGAAGGATTGGTTTCACTTTTCTCCTTCCTGAGCCACACTCTTCGCTGTTCTTCAGCCTTCAGTCTAGTTCCTCCGGGTCCTTCTGCTCCCCACTAGGCTTTTAGTTCACCAGCTGTGCTGTCCTTGAGTTGCACCAATTAGGGGCAACTCACATTCCACCTTTTTGCTCTTTGCTGTCTTAGATGCTAGGGGCTCTCGGTGCTGCTATGGGGTAGTTCAGCTCCCTACTGGGTCAAGTCTTTCCTGGGAATGCAGTCTCTCCTTGCCTTGCTGCTCCCTTCTGCTGGGCGTTCTGCCTTCCTCCTAGAGAGCCAGTAAGCCCTGCAGGGTTCTGTTGGAAGGAGTTTTTCAGAACAGGTGCTTTTGGTTTTGGTCGCCTGCAGGCAGACAGGCCGTTGATCAGGTTGTGTGGCCCATCTCTGCTTGTGGCTTGGGTTGGCTGCCGATCCCCTGCCTTGGGTCTGTGAGTGGGGACAGCCAGCCACTGATCCGATTGTGTGCCCACCTAGGCACTTTTTGTCAGTGAGCTCAGGCAGCGGGGGCCGCTTATCAGGGTGCATGCCCACCCAGGGTTTCAGGTGTGGGCCCCAGGCCATTGATTGGGGTACACACTCACTGGGGCACTTTGGGTCTGGTGCCCAGGCAGCCTGGCCGCTTATCGGGGTGCGCGCTCACCCGGAGTTTCAGTTGTGGGCCCCTAGTCTGCTAATTTGGGTCCGCGCCAGCGGGGCTTCAGGTGAGCCCGGGGGCTGCTTTTCTGCATTCACAGAACATGGTGTGAGGGGGGAGGGGTGCCAGAGGCCAGGGCTGCTGGGGAGAGTCTCTAACTAGCTGCTTCGTGCCTCTATTTTCTTTTCCTTTTTGAGAAATTCTTCCTATTCAAGCCCCCCTGGTCCAAACAAGCACCTGGCTGCTCACACAGCCCAACCTGGCTCTCTCCCAAGAATCCTGCAGCAGACCCTGCGCCAGCGCCAGGGCTTCAGCCACCCTGGTCCCCGCTCTCTCCCAGGGACCTTATTGTCCTTAAGCACTGTTCTTACAGTCTGATCTTTCAATGTCCTCTATCTTTGGTCTCCGATCTTCATATATGCTGGAATACTGTTAGCTATTCCCTCTGCTCCTCAGATCAGCTAGGTATGTCACTGGCGTTGAGGGGAAGTGGACTCAGCTCCCACCTCTCTCGCCGCCATCTTCCCCCCCCCACCACCGGATTTTCTAAATAGTCTGGAGGTTGAGGGTTATCTCTCCCTTAATGCTCTGTAGAATTCTCCAGTGAAACGTTTTGGTCCAGGGATTTTGTGTGTCATGAGTTTTTTTTATTACTGCTTCAATTTTGTCTGCTGTTATTGGTCTGTTCTTGCTTTCTTCTTCATTGAGTTTTGGAAGATTATATTTTTCTAGAAATCTGTCCATTTCACCTAAGTTTTCAAATTTCTTGGCATACAGTTCTTCGTAGTGATTTCTTACAATCCTTTGTATTTGTGGTATCAGTTGCAATCTCTCCTCTTTCATTTCTGATTGTGTTTATTTCGGTCCTCTGGCTTTTTTTTCTTGATGAGCCTGCTTAGGGGCTTTTTGATTTTGTTTATCTTTTGAAAGAATCAGCTCCTGGAGTCATTGATCCTTAGAATTATGCTTTTAGTCTGTATGTCATTTATTTCTGCTCTGATCTTGGTTATTTCCTTCTTTCTACTTTCTGTGGGCTGACTTTATTGTTGTTCTTCGAGTTCTTGTAGGCATAGGGTTAGGTTGTTTATTTGAAATGTTTCTATCTTTTTTAGGTAAGCATGTATTGCTATGAATTTCCCTCCAGGACTGTCTTCGCTGTGTCCCACAAATTTTGGGTCGTTTTGAGTTCATTTTCATTTATTTCCATAAACTTTTTGATTTCTTCCCTATTCTCATTTTTCACCTATTCTTTGTTTAATGATGTTCTACTCAATCTCTATGATTTTGTGAGTTTTGGTGTTTTTTCCTTTGGGTTTTTTTCTAGTTTCATTCCCCTGTGGTTGGAGAAAAAGCTTGATATTATTTCCATTTTCTTGTATTTGTTGAGGCTTGTTTTTTGTCATATCATGTGCTCTATCTTTGAAAATGTTCCATGTGCATTTGAAAACAATGTGTATTTTGCTTGTTTGGGATTAAAGGCTCTATATATGGCAGTTAAGTCCATTTCATCTAGGGTATTTTTTAATGCCATAATATATTTTTTGATATTTAGTTTGGAAGATCTGTCCATTTTTGACAGTGGGGTATTAAAATCCCCTAGTATAATTGTTTTGCCATCAATATCTTTCTTGACATCCTCCAAGATTTTCTTTATGTATTTGGGTACTCCTATGTTTGGTGCACATATATTTACAATGTTTATGCCTTCGTGCTGGATTCCTCCCTTGAGTATTATGAAGTGACCTTCTGGGTTTCCTTTTATGGCCCTTCTTTTAAAGTCTATTTTGTCTGATATGAGTATTGCTACCCCTGCTTTTTTTTCCTGCCCATTTGCATGGAAAATTTGTTTCTAGACCTTCACTTTCAGTCTGTGTAGTTCTTCTGTCCTGAGATGGGTTTCTTGCAGGCAGCATATGTGTGGGTCATGCATTCTTATCCATTCAGCTATTCTATGTCTTTTGATTAGAGCATTAAATCCTTTTACATTTAAGGTTATTATTGATAGGTACATTGCCATTTTTTTGTAACTGTGTTCCTCTCTCTGTCACTCTTTTCCTTCCTTTTCTTAAAGCAGTGCCTTTAGCATCTCTTTCAGAGCTACTTTGGTGCACATGTATTCTTTCAGACTTCTTTTGTCTGGGAAGCTCCTTATTTGGCTTTCTATCTTGATGGAGAGCTTTGCTGCGTAAAGTATCCTTGGGTGCAGGCCTGTGGTTCTCATTACTTGGAATATTTCTTGCCATTTTCTTCTGCCTTGGAGTATTTCTATTGAAAAGTCAGTTGCTAACCTTATTGGGGCTCCCTTGTATGTTATTGCCTGTTTTCTCCCTTGCTGCCATTAAGATTCTCTCTTTGTCTCAGAATTTTGCCATTTTAATGATGATGTGTCTTGAAGTGGTACTCCTTGGGTTCCTCTTGACTGGGACTCTGTGTTTCTTGGATTTGTGTGACATTTTCTCTCATCTAACTAGAGAAGTTTTCCATCATTACTTTTTAAAACACATTTTCTATCCCTTGTTCTTCTTCTTCTCTTTCTGGTATTCCTATTATACAGATATTGTTTTTTTTCATGTTGTCCTGCATTTCCCTTATTCTCTCTTCATTCTTTCTAAGACTCTTTTCCTTTTCTTTCTCTTTGAGGGTGTTCTTTTCTATCTTGACCACCAGCTCACTGATCCAATCCTTTGCTTCATTGAGCCTGCTTTTGATTCCTTCTACTGTGTTTTTCAATTCAGAAATTGTATTCTTCATTTCCTGTTGGCCCTTGTTGATAGTTTCTATTTCCTTTTTCATGTTGATATAGTTTGTAGTGAGTTTATTGTAGTTTCCCTGTAGTTTCTAGTAATTCTCTGTGAGCTCATTGAGCTTTCTGATAACCATTGCTTTGATCTCAATATCTGATTGTTTACTTTCATTTGTTTCATTTAACATTTTTTCTGAAGCTTCCTCCTTTCCTTTCACTTGGGGATTGTTTCTTTGTCTTCCCATTGTTTGTGAAACTCTTCTTGTTATCCTATTGTTCTTAAATTGATATTTTCTGACCCCCTGGGTTTCTGGAGTGAACTTCTATGGTAGAATATCTGTGAGATTCAGTGTTTCAGTCTCATTAATCTCATGTGTTTTCTGGTCTTGGGCTGACATTTATGTTGACTCTCTGTGTGTCTTTGGGTTTTGATTGTTGCTGGGTCTTTCTTTTTAGTTCCCTTCCCTCCAGCTGGTTAACTGAGGGTCACTCTCTCCACCCCATCATATATTCCATTGTGCAGGTGTGGACAGGTTGTGTTAAGGCTAATTCTTCCATGTTTACAAGGTTTTGAGTCTTCTCTCTCAATCTTGTTCAGTTTTGTGTTGTGGGTAATTTCTCCACCATTTAGTTTGTACTTCCAGATTGGTCCTGGATTGATGTTAGTGTGACTTGCACTCCCTCCTTCACCGTTTTCCATTGTTATGTGTTGGTGGTTCCTTTGTTGGTGAGTTTCCTCTTCCAGCAGGTGTAGTGGTGTTCATGACTCCTACCTTGCAAATTCTCTGGAGTAGCAAAGTGAAATTTGTCTCACTCCCTCAGTTGTTGTGATGACCCCTGTTTTGGTCTAGCTCTGGTCTTTTCACAGCTCCAGGTATTATTGTCTCACTGTCTTATTTTTCAATGTCCTCTACAATTTTTGGTCTCCAGTCTTCATATATGCTCAGATATCACTGGCTGTTTGCTCTGTTCCTCAGAAGATGGGCTAGGTGTTTCATTCATGCACAGGGGAAAGTGGACTCCAGTCCCACCTAATTCACCGCCATCTTCCTTCTTCTTTTTTTCTAAGATAGAAGCTTAGATTATTGATTTTAGATTTTTCTATTCTAATATATGCATTCAATAGTTTATTTTTTTCTCTAAGCATTTCTTTTGTTGCATCCTGCAAATTTTGAAAAGTTGTATTTTCATTTTCATTCAGCTAAAATATTTTAAAATTTCTCTCAAAATGTCCTTTTTGATCTATATATTATTTAGAAGTGTATTGTTTAGTATCCTAGTCCTTTGGAGATTTCCAGCTGTCTTTTGTTATTGACTTTTACTTTAGTTTCATTGTGGTTTGCAAGTAGATATTGTTTGAGTATTTTCATTTTAAACTTGTTAAAATGTGTCTTATGCTCCCCAAATCTGGTGTATCTTGGTGAATGTTTCATGTACACTTGAAGATAATGTGTTTTCTAATGTTGTTGGATGAAGTAATCTGTAGATGCCATTTTATATACTTAGTTAATGGTTTGGTTGAGTTCACCTATGATCTTTTGACTTTCTGCCTGCTGCATCAACCTATTTATTATAGATGGGTATTGAACTCACCAACCGTTATAGTGGATTCACCTATTTCTCCTCACAGCTCTATTTGCTTTTGCACCACATATTTTGATACTGTGTTTTGTCTATACACATTAAGAATTACATATCTTCTTAGAGAACTTACCCCTTCTTCATTATATACTCGTCCTCTTTATCCCTAGTAATTTTCCTTGCTTTGAATTCTGCTCTGTATGAAGTTAATATTGCTACTCCTGCTTTATTTTCATTAGGGTTAGTGTTTATATATTTCTTTAGCCATTTGCTTTTATTCTGCATGAGTATATTTAAATTGGGTTTCTTGTAGACAACATTTGTAATTGGGTCTCGTTTTTTTAAAAAAGATTTTATTTATGTATTATCTTTAGAGAGAAGGGAAGGGAGGGAGAGAAACATCAATGTATGGTTGCCTCCTGCATACTTCCAAATGAGGACCTCACCCACAATACAGGCATGTGCCCTAACTGGGAATCAAACCAGAGACCCTTTGATTTGCAGGCCAGCACTCAATCCACTGAGCCACACCAGCGAGGTCTGGGTCTTGTTTTTTTGATCCAGTGTAACTGTCTCTATCTTTGGTGCATTTAGTCCACTAATATTTAAGGTGATTATTGATATAGTTGGAGAATAATTGCTACCACATTTATTACTGTTTTCTATTTCTTCTTTGTTCTTTGTTCCTTCTTTTATCTTCCACAATTTCTTTGCCTTTTGGGGTTTCAATTCAGTATTTTATATGACACCATTCTCTCTTCTTCCTTAATATATAAATTATATATTTTAACTTTATTTAGTGGTTGCCCTAGAGTTTATAATAAATATTTATAACTAATCCAAGCCCACTTTCAACTAAGACTATTCTGCTTCATGCTCACCAGTAAATGAGTGGATAAAAAGAATATGGTACATTTACACTACAGAATACTATGCAGCAGAAAGAAAGAAGGAGTTCCTACCCTTCACGACAGCATGGATGGAGCTGAAGAACACTGTGCTAAGTGAAATAAGCCAGGCTGTGAAAGACAAATACCATATGATCTGACCTATAAATGGAACCTAATCAATAAAACAAGAAAGCAAGCAAAATATAACCAGAAATATTGAAATAAAGAACAAACTGACAGTAACCAGAGGGGAAGGGCAAGATGGATAATAGAGGATAATAAGGGAAAGGCCATTAAGGTACATACATAAAGGACACATGGACAAAGCCAAAGGAGTAGGTTGGAGGGTGGGAGACAGGGATGGGAGGCTGTGGTGGGGTGGAAATAGAGACAACATCATTGAACAACAACAACAACAATAATAATAAAGACTACACCTCTTCATGTAGTACAAGTACCTTATAATAACAAAATGTTCCAAATACCTGTTTTTTGTATCATTGTTGTCATTCATTTCACTTATACATATGTTTACATTAGCAAATAAATGTACATAAGCATGAATAATTGAATACATTGTTGCTATTATTTTGAACAAACTATGATTTGTTAGAACAAATAACAATATGCAAAATTAGTTTTTTGCTTTTACTTATTCCTTCTCTGCTTTTTTTTTTCTAGATAGATCTGATTTTCTGACTATGGCATGGTATTTCTCTCTAAAGAAGAATTTGTCAGTTTTCTTGCAAGTCAGGTCTACTGGCAATAAATTCCCTCAGTTTTTGTTTGTCTGAGAAAGTATATATTTATTTTTCACTTTTTTAAATTACTTTATTGTTGTTCATTTACAGTTGTCTGCATTTTCTCCCCCCTTCACACCACACTACAACCAAACCCACCACCCTCCCTTGCTTCCACCCTCCCCCTTCATTTTGTCCATGTGTTCTTTACAGCAGTTCCTGAAAACTCTTCTCCCCACTGTCCCCTCCCTCCACCCCTCTGGCTATTGTTAGATTGTTCTTAATTTCAATGTCTCTGGTTGTATTTTGTTTGCTTTTTTCTTTTGTTGTATACTTTCAGGGATAATTTCTATAGTTCATTATTTTTCACTTTTGAAGGATAACTTCACAGGGCATAGGATTCTAGGTTAGTGGGTTTTTTTTTTCCTTAACACTTTAAATTTTTCATTCTACTCTTTCTGTTTGCATTATTTCTGAAGGGATGTAATTCTCACTATTGTTCTTCTATGGGTAAGGCTTATCTTTTCCTCTGGCTCCTTTGAACATTTTTTCCCCTTTATTTTCTGAACATTGGGAATAATATGTCTAAGTGTTCGTTTTTGTTTTATTTTTTCTTTCATTTATCCTGCATAGTATTCTCGGAGATTCCTGGACGTTTGGTTTAGTGTCTGACATTAATTTGGGGGAAATTTTGTCAGTATTCCTGGATTTTTTTTTCTTTTTCTTCCTTGGTTATCCCAATTATATATATATGTATGTTATGCTTTCTGTAGTTTTTCTACAGTTTTTGGAATTCTGGGGTTTTTTAATCTTCAGGTTTTTTCTTTGCTTTTCATTTTTGGGAGCTTGGAAGTTTCTGTCATCAATTATCAGCCTCAAAGAGTCTTTTCTCAGTTATGTTCAGTCTACTAATGAGTCCATCAAAGGCATTATTTATTTCTTTTCGAGTGCTTTTGATGTTTAACATTTCTATTTGGTTCTTTCTTAAAATTTCCATCTCTGTGCTCATATTACCTATCTCTTCTTGCTTGTTATATACTTTTTCCATTAAAGTTTTTAACATATTAATCATAGTTTTTAAAATTCCTCATCTGACAATTCTAACATTCCTACCATATTTGACTTCGTTCTTATGATTGTTCATTGTCTTCAAACTATGTGGATTTTTTTTTTGTTTTGTTTTTGCATTTTAGTATGCTTTGTAATTTTTTGTTGAAAGGTGGACATTATGTACTAGGTAAAATGAACTGCAGTTAATAAATAGGCTTTTAGTAATATAGTGGTAAACTGTGTGAAGAGGAGAAACATTCTATAATTCCATGATTAGGTTTCAGCTTTTTGAAGATAAATTGTGTTTCTGGACTGTGAAATTCACCAGTGCTTTTCATTTTTGCTTTTCTCCCCTTAATGCACACAAAATGACTGGGGGGAGGTAGAATTGTGTATTTCCCATCTCCCATATGAGGAATAGACTCGGATGACATTAGTTATTTTATTTTTCCCAGGTAGTTTAGGCTCTGATGAAACCCCAGCAAGACAGGTAGATTCTGATAAACTACTTTCTCCTGAGAGCAGACCTTGTTAAGAATAATAGAATGTTCTGGCATATTTTCTAGAATATGGTTTCTTTCTCCCCTCTGCTAGAAACAAGAGGTAATTTTTAATTTATAAATTTATTCAAAAATAAAAATAATAAACCATTACATGTTAATATAAAGAATATTTTTATTTTTTAATTGTTGTTCAAGTACAGTTGTTTCCATTTTCAGCTCACCACAGCCCCCTGCCCCACACATCCCCACCTCCCACCCTCGAACCTACACCCTTTGACTTTGGAGGACAATAGGGGAAGGTCCATCAAAGAACATGTATAAAGGGCGCATGGACAAAGAGGTGATTTTCTTTAATATTCACTGTGAGGACCAAGTTGAGCTCCTGGAGGTAAAACACAAAGATGTAGGGCTCCTATGATTGGTCCCCCTTGGAACTGTTAACTCTGAGTTGTTCACATTTAGTAGCCAGCAATTTGTCAATTATGGTCCAAGGTTTTCTATAAGTACTGGTTTTCATGGAGGTTTTTGCTCTGGTACAATATGATTTTAGGCATCTCCCATGTATCACTTCAACTTGAGGGCCAATGATTTTCCCTCTTAACTTCACTTCATTTCCAGACCTAAGAATAATTATTGACTTTTTCAGTTTTTTCAGCTTTTTTACTTGTTGTTAGTATGGAACTGCAACTTCTAAGCTCCTCATGTGCTCGACTAGAAAGTGAAAGTGAAATTGGAAATTTTAGGTACAAAATTATTGTTGTCTTGTGGGCCTTCCAGGTTCACCATGGATCTTCTGCACCAGCTTAGTGAGTCCACAAGGAAAGCCACACCAATACTCACCCACAACCAACACTACTGAGAATTGTGCAATATTCACAATCCCTTGCTCATGTTTGAATTCTTCCTCTAACATACTCAGATTGAATCAGCTATGTATCCATTCAATTTTTCTCAATGAGACAGTTCCAGGTATTTGGAGCTTATGTGCGATTGTTTATAATTTATGGTACAACTTGTGTGCAGCTATTATTCTTATTTCCTTGAAAGTGTTATGAAATAACATTACAGTATTCTGGGAGAATTTTTTTCCATTTTAGGAAAATGCATTTTGTAAATGAAACAATTTTCAAAAGAAGCGACTGCTAACAAACCCCCATGTCCTCATGACAAATCTTTAGTAATTGGTTTCCGTTATATTTGAGCTCATTTTTAATAAGAGAGATAGAGATGAAAAGGAAGCAGAAGGTTAAAAAGGTGCCAGAGAGGAAGCTAAAGGAAAACTCAGTATGAGAAGGAGACTAGAAAAAATCCAAAATGAGCCAAGAAATATTATCTTAAGAACTATTGACAAAGCATAAACAAAGACTTTTAAAATTCCTTTAAGCTCTATTTCTTAAGGATATGATAATTCACTGGGTTTTTTAAATTCAAACATGCATGCCTTATTCTTTGTTTTTTATCCCTTTAAGGGGATATTTGTCAGAGAGTCATGTTCAAACTTTTCATGTTATTTTATTACAAATATCATAGCAGAGGTTTTCTTTTTCTAAAATAACATTGCTTCTTTTTCTCTTTATGAAAGCAGATTTGCTAGGGATGTTTAATGAGAAAATGTAAAGGTGTGGTAGAATGGGAGAAGCCATATATATTTGGGAAAAAAAAACTTTAACCTTTACCTTACAATTTTTCTTGATAGTTGAATGTTCCAGGCCCTCATCTCTTCAACTGTAAGCATGGGAGTTCAAGACTAAATCATGTTATTTAGGAAAAATCAATAGGTCTCAAAAATTACCAATCCTCACATGAACACATAACAGTGTCTTGAAAGCAAATCTGATTTTTTGTTCTGTTCTATATGTATATTTATAGAAATCAATGAAAAATATTGAATAACCAGAGGGAATTCCTTGGCAGCCCCTAATAAATCACTTTTCCTGTAATTGTGAGAAGACAAAGAATTTTTTTAAATTATGAGGCTTCTAGAATAAGTTTCCACTGACTTTTATAGTGTTTTAGATGTGAGAAATATAACTCAAGCTCTATTGTTCAGCGTAACACTCAATCTGTCCCTTTGGGCTGCTAAATACAACACAGGCCTCAATCATTAATTCTGGTGCATGACCCAACTCCATACCACTACGACAAAGGCAGCAGTCAACTGGGAACCCCAGTCGAAGTCACAAGATATTCTATTAAATAAGAAATATCGGACTGGTGTTGAGGACATTTGATACCCATAATCGGTACTCTATCATTTGATTTGAAATCTGTAACAAGAACAATCAATGTCTTTTACATACATGGAAATGATGAACGAGTTCCACAAAAAATCCTCCAAATTTATATTGTCCATTTTCTTCTGTTCACTTTCCTATTTCAGCTATCTCAGATTTCTATATCTTTGCCCTGGGGAAATAACCAGAAAGTAATGGAATGGCAGACAATGAATAAAGGGATTCAGAGGGAACAAGTTTGGAAATTCAAGGGTTTCCACCAGTTTAAAAACCAATACTTCTCTTAACTTCAATATTATCCATGCTTTATGAGGGCTTGATACTGTTTCCTAGTTCCCAATATAGTGCCTGGTCTATAGTGGACATTCAATCAAGATTTATTACATGAATAATTGAACCGTCCTCCGTAGTGAATAGTATTGGCCCAATTTTATGATAAATAAAATTAAACTCAAAAAGATTAACTTGCCTGAGGTTATACAGCTCTCAATTGGCAGAGCCCATAGCTTTAACCACTCAGCATCAGGCAGTTGAGGAAGATAAGCCAAAGAAAATAGAGCACTCTAATAGAAAAAACTCAGAACTAAGATTGCTGCTGCTACGTCAGATGCTAGAGAATCCTACCCCTTCCTACTTTGTCTTTTCACATCCTCCAGAATCTGCCTTACCACCCAAGCTTATGGCCTGATTATGCCTGGAGCACAACACGTAAGTAATTCTCTTGTTTTCAATTAAGGGTAGTTGGAAAACTGTATCTTTAAATAACTCTTGTCTGAATTACTTGTGTTTGTTTTAGTTAAAAGTCTGCTAGATAATTGTCTTGACCTAGAACCTGGACTAATTTGAAACTCTTCTAAGAAAATAGTAGCCACAAACTAAACCATCCATTTATCCAAGCAAAATACATTTTTAAGTGTTTCCAAGGCTTCTCACTGTTATGGCTAAAGTGATCAAAATCCAAGGTTTGGATATCTGCCTCCTGACCATTGGTCCCACTGCCACAAGTCTTTGTCTGTATTTCCATCTGATTAACTTAAGTATCTGTAATGCAAAAACATGCTGAGATTCACTAAAGCAGGAGTGGGTTTTTCACTCACATCAGGGAAGAATAATAGACGAGATATATAGGGAGTGGGTAACAATAAGACCACTTTTGCTAATATCTTGTTCTAAGTGTGGCTGCCATACTCCAACAATGAATTACTGAGCACCTCTACGTGTAAGGAAGTGTGCTAGGTAGGTCCTGGGGATACAGATATGAAATTGTATGATTCCTACTTTGATTAGTTCAATGTCTAGTAAGGAAAACAGGCATATAATAATAAATTACAAGTGCTATGATTGTTACAAAAGAGAAACAGTGAGGCAGGTTACATACTAAGTCATTTAGTTTAAAGCCACCTGCTCCACATCAAGAAACTTGGGTAGAATCATCTTCCCCAGGATGGAACTTGGAACAAGGTTGTTTAATGGTAACCTTCCAATGTCTCCAGAAAATAAGATACTATTTGTGGCTTCTGCTATTAATATCTATTGGATACCAGGAACATTACATATAGTATCTCAATTCATACCTACTTTACAATACATATTTTACAAATATGGAATCTAAGGCTCAGAGACGTAATTTGCACAAGGTCTCACAGCTTTGACTTTTAATTCAGACTGAGATTTCAATCTAAATTCCTGCTAACTCCAAAGCCATGGTTTTCCCACAGTTTCAAACCATTTTGAAGACATAGTGTTGTTAGAAGAAAAATTGAGGATTCTAGTCCTTGATCTAATACTAAATAGTTGTATGTCCTTACACAACTCTTACTACATCTTTTGGAGGGAGTGTTGAATAAAAGCCTTGCCTACTTCATAGTTTAGCTAAATGATAAATGAGACAGTAGGAGAATACTTAGATCACATAAAATGTTCTGCATATCTGTGGGATGTTACCAATGATTGAATGACATTAAAAGTTTGCTTCTATAACATACTCTATATTCCCTGTATTGCTCATTCACTAATAGTCAAGGCTGGGAGGGGAAAGAAAGGTTAATGAAATGGCTTCAGACTGGCACTTAGCAAAGGGAGACATAAACATGACCCAAGTAATTTTCCATTGCCTGAGCTTCAAACTTTCCATCTCTGAAGTTGGAATTTTTCTCTAATATGTGGCCATTAGGAAGCTTACTGTAGTTGAAAAACATGGTATATACTAAGTTTCTTTTCTTTTTCCTTTTTGAATATTTTATTTATTTATTTTTAGAGAGAGGGGAAGAGAGGAAGAAAGAGATGGAGACAAACACCATTAAGAGAAGCATTGATCAGTTTCCTCTCATATGTACTCTGACCAGGGACCAAAGGGACCGAACCTGCAACCCAGGCATCTGCCCTGATCAGGAATTGAACCTATGACCTTTTGATTTATGGGATGTTGCCCAACCCACTGTGCCTCACCAGCCAGGACCTAAGTTTTTTATATTATGTTTTCTCCACCTTTAAGCTTAGGGCTGTAGGTTGCCTGCTCACCACAGGGACCTGGCAATGCAAAAAAAAAAAAAAAAACAAAAAAACCCCAAAAACGGTTAAGTGGGCTAGGATCTGTCAGCTCATGAGTTTCAAGTTCAAGTGGTATTCAGCAATAAACAAATCGCACTTAATGAATTAAAGATGAAAGAGACAGCAGGGAGCATAAATGCAGAAGACCTTTCATTTCAAATTTAAAGGGCTAATTTTAAGATTATTTGAGATTTGCTTTCTTACTTGGCTTCCATCTTTTAAGCTGCTCTTTTAATATCTTCAAATATTGATTAAATGGTGATTATATGGATATAATGATAGATCAGATTTATTGGGTTGGTCCCAATTTTAAAAATATCATCTCACTATTCTTGTAAAACATGGCAAAGTGCATATTTAGTTATAGAAAACACTCTCCCAGACATCTTTCTTGAACCTAGAAGTAGTACAAAAATCTTGATCACACCTCATTATTTTTCATTTGTTTTGGATTGCTATATGAGGTGGGGGACCCCCAAAACAAAATTATCTTCTGGAGGGCAGGCTCCTTATACTACAGGCTTCCCCACTAGGTGAATGTTCTAAGAACAACAAAACCATCTGCATCAGTGTACCAGCTGGTGTTGTGAACGGCTGCGTTTGGCTTCAGTTAATTTTTTTGAAGACTCTTTCAGTGCATTTACCCATTTCATGATGGGTGATTTTCAAGTGCACCTGCCCACACTGCACTGAGTATTCAGCAGTTTTTGACCAAAAACGTCATGACTCCCATACCCCGTCATCCTTATTCACCCAATCTTGCCCCAAGTGACTTTTTTTTTTGTCTTCCTGAATGAAAAATGTCCTCGAAGAGAAATGTTTTGCCAATGTGGAGGTGGTGAAACAAAACAACAACAACAACAAACAGAAACACTAAAAGTCATCAAAACTGATGAGTTCAAAAACTGTTTTGAGCAGTAGAAAAAGATGTCTTGATAGATGTATTGTATCAAATGGAGAGTATGTTGAAGATGACTGAAGTTAAACATGTAAGAATAAATACACAAATTTTTAGAAATGAATTTATTTTTGGAGTTCTTCTCATATATACTGAATTTATGGAACTTAAGGAAGAAGGGAACATAGAGGAATAAAAAGCCAATAACTGGTAATACCAATGCCTACTGGCCCTTCCCTCAAGCGTAGGCAACTTCTACTGAGACTCCATCCCCCTGCTTGCTTATTCAGCTTCCTCACATTTTGACAAGATTTTCATGGCTGGGTTACAAATCTTATTTTTCTGATCACATGTTTAACATTAGACTACTAATAGTTTTTTATTTTTTCTTATTTTCCCCTTAGTCCTTGTCATTTTAGTGTATCCATCAAAAAAGATTTTTATGAAAAAAGCAAACAAAATACAACCAGAGACATTGAGGGGGGGAACAGTCTAGCAGTGGCCAGGGGGGAGTGGGGTGGGGACAGTGGGAAGAGGGGATTGCAGGAACTATTATAAAGGACACATGGACAAAATGGGGGGGGGTGGGGGGAGGGAGGTGGGTTCAGCTGGGGTGGGGGGGGGAGGGAAGGGGAGAAAAGGCATACAACTGTAATTGAATAACAATAAAAAATAAATTAAAAAAAGAAATTTAAGTGTTAAAAAAAAAGATTTTTATAAGGCCCATAGAACCTACACTGTGCAAGGTATTATGAGGGTTTGAGGAAAGAGGCTTCCTCCTGGAAGGAACATACAGTCATGTGTCCTTTCACAGCTCAGGGAATGGAGAGGTCAGTAAGGGTCTGAGGAGTCAGAGGAAGCTACATTGACATGACTGATTTTGAGCTGGACATAGGAAGAGAGAGAAATGGCTTTTAGTTCAGGAGAAAGAGAGATTGAAAGCAGGAGTGGGAATAATTACATGTTTGGAAGTGAAAGCAGGAGCTTCGTTTCTTCACCTGTAAAATGCAAATCATTATATCTACTTCAAAAGACTTCTGTGTAGATTACATAGTATGGTAAAGAACTGGTAAGTAAATGCTCATGTTGCATTTATTTCTCCAGAGCCCATGTCAGACATTGACAATCCTTCACAACATTATACCAATGAGGCCAGCCATAGGCCCAGAATCCTTTTAAATATAGCTAGGCAGCTTGTACCAGAGTATTTAAACTGGCATAAATTAGGTACTGAAGAAATCTTAAGTATTATTGTCCCAAAGACCCACAAAATGTCTGATATAACTGAATAAAAACAGAAGTTGTCTTTCCCATTTTCAAATGTTTTATTTTTTATTACAGTTGACATTCAATATTATATTAGTTTCATGGGGGGGGCTCCACCCGCAGAGACCCCTCAGCTGCCATGGAGGAGAATAAGTCTACCAAGACATGATCTGCTTGGGGAGGAAAGGTGGCTGCTCTCTCAAAGGAGAAGGGCCTGGAGCCAGTTCCTCAATGGGTTTTTATTGGGTTTAATTTGCATAGGAATACAGGGTGTACACATAAAGCTCTTCAATCATTGTCAGGCAGAAATGATCAAATAATAGATAACACTCAAAGAACTCTGTGGGTTTATTCTGAGTCAGAGTCAGATAGTTAGAGAGCTATAAAACTTTGGGGAACAAACTCATTCCATGCACGGACCCTTATCAGAAAATTGAGGGTATTAGCAAAGTAGGTTTCACAAGATTTTATGTAATCTTTCTTATGCCTGATTGCCCTAGGGAATCTGCCCTTTCCAGCACAGGGCTGCACCCACCTCCGGCATTGTTTTGTGCTTAAGGCATTCTTTCAGGCTTAAGTCAGAGAAGGAAATTAAAGCAGCCAAGAGATTAGGAGACTTCTTGCAGACAGAATGAGGAGTCAGGCTATGTCAAAGCCGAGGGTCCATCACCCCTTTTTTTCTATAGCCCCTCAATTCCTTCCTTGAGGGCCTTTTTGTAACCGTGCCTGTCTTAACTTGTCCCTCCCTTGAAGAATCTTACCCATCATTGGCTAACTGGTCATGCACTGGGGCCAAGAGGGTGAAGTAAAGTAGGCAGAGGCAGCACCCGTACCAGGAAGATAAGCTTTGTCTCCTAACTGGCTTATGGTTCCAAGGTCTTTTTACTCAGCCTTAGTCATGGGGGTTTACATCTTCTGAAACCAGGCAGGGCGGTTCCGAACATTCATGTATACAGCATAGTAGTTAGACATTTGTGTAATTTATGAAATAATCCCCCTGATAAGTCTAGTAACCCCCGACACCATACATAATTATTACAATAATATTGACTAAATTCCCTATGCGGTGCCTTATATCTTTGTGACTATTTTGTAACTGCCAATTTATACATCTTAACCTCTGCACTTTGGGGGGCACCTGGGCCCTCAATACCCCTCACATTTGGAAGTCATCAGTTTTTTCTCCCTATCTGTGAGTTTGTTTCTGTTTTGTTTGTTTTATTTTCTTCTATAGATTCCACATGTACATGATATCATATGGCATTTATCTTTCTCTGCTTGACTTATTTCACTTAACATAGTGTCCTCTAGGTCCATCCATGAAATAGAACTATCATATAACCTAGCAATCCCACTTCTAAGTAGTTATCTGAGGAAGTCCAAAGCAAAATTTCTATGTTTATTGCAGCCTTTTGTACGATAGCTAAGATATAGAAGAAAACTAAGTGTCCATTGATAGACTATTGGATAAAAAGTATGTGCTGCCTATGAAGCTAATCTAGAAAATGTCCAGCCATTATTAATATAATGAGAGCAGTTTGTGTCACATCAGAGAAGAAGAGTGGACTGGAATGCACATGTGTGGACAATGATGACTTCAATGTACTAGTCAGTGGAGGCAGTAGATGCCGTTGAGTGAGCATGTGTACTGTGTAGCTGTTGCATTCCAAATGAATGAGTAGATCAACGAAACTGCATCAAGTTTGTTGGTTTTGTTTCATTTCTATTTTTTTTTTCTTTATTGTTTTTCAATTACAGTTGTATGCCTTTTGTCCCCATCCCTCCAACCCACCCCAGCTGAATCCAAATCCCTCCCACGCCTACACCCTCCCCCTTGATTTTGCCCATGTATCCTTTATAGTAGTTCCTGTAATCCCCTCTCCATATGGTCCCTTCCGAAATCCCCCCTCATCAGCTGATTATTGTTAGATTGTTCTTAACTTCAATGTCTCTGGTTATATATTGTTTCCTTTTTTCTTCTGTTGATTATGTTCCAGGAAAAGGTGAGATCAGATGGTATTTGTCCCTCATCGTCTGGCTTATTTCACTTAACATAATGCTCTCCAGTACCATCTATGCTGTTGCAAAGGGTATAAGCTCCTTCTTTCTCTCTGCTGCGCAGAATTCCATTGTGAAAATATACCATAGTTTTTGGATCCACTCATTTGCTGATGGGCACTTAAGTTGCTTCCAGTATTTGGCTATTGTAAATTGGGCTGCTATGAACATTGGGGTGCACAGGTTCTTTTGGACTGGTGTTTCAGGGTTCTTAGGGTATAATCCTAGCGATGGAATTGCTGGGTCAAAGGGCAGTTCCATTTTTAGTTTTCTCAGGAAATTCGATACAGGAAATTTTTCCACAGTGGTCTCACCAGTCTGCATTCCCACCAACAGTGAACTAGGCTTCCCTTTTCTCCACATGCCCTCCAACATTTGTTTATGGATTTGTTTATGTTGGCCACTCTGACTGGTGTGAGATGGTACCTCATTGTGGTTATAATTTGCATCTCTCTGATGGCTAGTGATGCTGAGCATCTTTTGATATGTCTCTGGGCCCTCTGTATGTCTTCCTTGGAGAAGTGTCTGTTCAAGTCCTTTGCCCATTTTTTAATTGGGTTGTTTGTCTTCCTGGAGTGGAGTCGTGTGAGTTCTTTATATATTTTGGAGATCAGGCCCTAGTCTGAGGTATCATTAGCAAATATGTTTTCCCGTACTGTTGATTCTCTTTGTAATTTGGTGCTGTTTTCTTCAGCCATGCAGAATCTTTTTATTTTGATGAGGTCCCATTTGTTTATTCTTTCCTTTATGTCCCTTGCTTTAGGGGACATGTCTGTGAGGATGTTGCTGTGTGGAATGTCTGAGATTTTACTGCCAATGTTTACCTCTAGGACATTTATGGTGTTACGACATATATTTAAGTCTTTTATCCATCTTGAGTTCATTTTTGTGTATGGCGTAAGTTGGTGATCGAGTTTCAGTTTTTTGCACGTAGCTATCCAGATCTCCCAACACTATCTGTTGTAGAGGCTGTTTTAGCTGCATTTTATGCTCCTGCCTCCTTTGTCAAATATTAATGGACCGTAAAGCCTTGGGTTTATTTCTGGGCTCTCTGTTCTGTTCCATTGGTCTATGTGCCTGTTTTTATGCCAGTACCAGGCTGTTCTGAATACACTGGCCTTGTAATACAGTTTGATATCAGGTATTATGATTCCTCCCGCATTGTTCTTCTTTCTCAAAATTGCTACAGCTATTCGGGGTCGTTTATGGTTCCATATAAATTTCTGAAATGTTTGTTCTATATCTGTGAAATATATCATAGGTACTTTAATAGGGATTGCATTGAATCTATAAATTTATTTCTGTATATGGCCATTTTGATGATGTTAATTCTTCTAATCCATGAGCATGGTACATGTTTCCTTTTGTTTGTGTCTTCCTTAATTTCTTTCTTCAGTTTTGTTTAGTTTTCTGAGTACAGGTTTTTACCTCCTTGGTTAGGTTTATTCCTAGATACGTTATTTTTCTTTTGCTATATCAAATGGGATTTTTTACCTGATTTTTGTTTCTGCAGTTTTGTTGTTGGTATACAGGAATGCCTTTGATTTCTGAGTATTGACTTTGTATCCAGATGTTTTGCCAAATTCATTTATTAGGTCGAGTAGTTTTTTGGTGGAGTCCATAGGATTTTCCAGGTACATTATTATGTCATCTGCAAACAGTGACAGTTTTATTTACTCCTTTCCAATTTGGATGCCTTTTATTTCTTTTTCTTGTCTGATTGCTGTGGCTAGGACTTCCAATACTATGTTGAATAGGAGGGGTGAGAGAGGGCATCCTTGTCTTGCTCCTGATCTTAGAGGGAAAGCTCTAAGTTTTTGTCCATTGAGTATGATGTTGGATGTAGGTCTTTCATATATGGCCTTTATTATGTTGAGGAAGGCTCCATCTATTCCCACTTTGCTGAGTGTTTTTATCAGAAATGGGTGCTGTATCTTATCAAATGCTTTTTCCACATCTATTGATATGATCATGTGATTTTTTTCTTTTTTGATGTTTATGTGATGTATTATGTTTATTGATTTGCAAATATTGTACCATCCTTGCATCTGTGGGAAGAATCCCACTTGGTCATGGTGTATGACCTTTTTAATGTATTGCTGGATGCGGTTTGCCAATATTTTGTTGAGAATTTTAGCGGCTATGTTCATCAGTGATATTGGCCTGAAGTTTTCTTTGTTCGTTGTGTCTTTATCTGGTTTTGGGATTACGATGATGCTGGCTTCATAAAAAGACTTTGGGAATCTTCCATCAGTTTGGATTTTTTTGAATAGTCTGTGAAGGATAGGGGTTAGCTCTTCCTTAAATGCTTTGCAGAATTCTCTTGTGAAACGATGTGGTCCAGGGCTTTTGTGTGTTGGGCATTTTTTGATGACTGCTTCAATTTCGTCTGCTGTTATTGGTCTGTTTAGGCTTTCTGCTTCTTCTTCATTCAGTTTTGGAAGATTATATTTTTCTAGAAATGTGTCCATTTCCCCTAGGTTATCAAATTTCTGGGCATACAGTTGTTCGTAGTAATTTCTTACAATCCTTTGTATTTCTGTGGCATCAGTTGTAATCTATCCTGTTTCATTTCTAATTGTGTTTATTTGGATTCTTTCTTTTTCTTGATGCGCCTACTTAAAGGCTTGTCGATTTTGTTTATCTTTCCAAAGAACCAGCGGCTGGAGTCATTGGTCCTTAGAATTGTGCTTTTAGTCTCTATATCATTTAAGTCTGCTCTGATCCTGGTTATTTCCTTCCTTCTACTTGTTCTGGGCTGTCTTTGTTGTTGTTCCTTTAGTTCTTGTAGGCTCAGGGTTAGGTTGTTTGTTTGAATTGTTTCTATCTTTTTAAGGTAGGCCTGTATTGCTATGAACTTCCCTCCCAGGACTGCCTTTGCTGTGTCCCATAGGTTTTGGGTTGTTGTGAGTTCATTTTCATTTGTTTCCAGAAAGTTTTTGATTTCTTCCCTAATATTGTTCTTGACTCATTCATTATTTAATAGCATGTTATTCAGTCTGCATGATTTTGAGTGTTTTGGGTTTTTTCCTTTGGGGTTGGTTTCTAGTGTCAGCCCCTTGTGGTCAGAGAAAATGCTTGATATGATTTCAATTTTCTTGAATTTTTTGCGGCTTGCCTTGTGTCCTGTCATGTGGTCTATCTTTGAAAATATTTCATGTACACTTGAAAAGAATGTTTATTTTGCTTCATTGGGATGGAAAGCTCTCTATATATCAGTTAAGTACATTTCATCTAAGGTTTTATTAAGTGACACAATATCCTTCTTTATATATTGTTTGGAAGATCTGTCCATTTTTGACAGTGGTGTGTTGAAGTCCACTAGTATAATTGTATTGCTGTCAATATCTTTCTTGAAGTCCTCCAAGATTTTCTTTATGGATTTGGGTGCTCCTATGATGGGTGCATATATATTTACAATGTTTATGTCTTCTTGGTAGATTCTTCCTTTGAGTATTATGAAGTGACATTCTGGATCTCTCTTTATAACCCTTCTTTGGAAGACTATTTTGTCTGATATGAGTATTGCTATCCCTGCTTCTTTTTTCTGTCCGCCTGCTTGGAAAATTTTTTTTCCAGCCCTTCATTTTCACTTTGTGTAAGTCTTTTGTCCTGAGATGGGTCTCTTGTAGGCAGCATATGTGTGGGTCATGTTTTCTTATCCATTCAGCTATTCTATGTCTTTTGATTGGAGCATTTAATCCATTTACATTTAAGGTTATTATCGATAGGTCTTTATTCATTGCCTTTTTTTCCTACCTGTGTTCCTCTCTCTTTCTCTTTTCCTTCCTTTCCTTAAAGCAGTCCCTTTAGCTTCTCTTGCAGAGCTGGTTTGGCGGAAATGTATTCTTTCAGACTTCTTTTATCTTGGAAATTCTTTATTTGGCCTTCTATCATGATGGAGAAGCTTGCTGGGTTATGTAGTCTTGATGTAGGCCTCTGGTTCTCATTACTTTGAATATTTTTTGCCATTCTCTTCTGGCTTGGAGCGTTTCCATTGAGAAGTCAGTTGCTAACCTTATTGGGGCACCCTTGTATGTTCCATCCTGATTCTCCCTTGTTGCCTTTAAGATACTGTCTTTGTTTTGGAATTTTGCCATTTTAATTATGATGTGTCTTGCAGTGGGCCTCTATGGGTTCCTCTTGTTTGGTACTCTCTGTGTTTCCTGGATTTGTGTGACTTTTTCTCTCATCACATTAGGGAAATTTTCCATCATTACTTTTTCAAACAGGTTTTCCATTCCTTGGTCTTCTTCTTTTTCTTCTGGTATTCCTATTATATGGATATTACTACATTTGATATTGTCTTGCATTTCCCTTAATCCCTCTGCATTCTTTCTGAGTTTCTTTTCCTTTTCTTGCTCTGTCTGGGTGTTTTTTTCTACTTTGTCCTCCAGCTTGCTGATCCAGTCCTCTGCTTCATCAAGTCTGCTTTTGATTCCTTCTACTGTGTTCTTCAGTTCAGAAATTGTATTCTTCATTTCCTCTTGGCCCTTGTTGGTATTTTCTATTTCCTTTTTCTTGTTGATATAGTTTGCAGTGAGTTCATTGTAGTTTCCCTGTAGTTTCTAGTAGTTTCACTCTGAGCTCAGTGAGCTTCCTGATAACCATTGCTTTGAACTCAGTATCTGATAGTTGAATTGCCTATTTTTCAGTTAGAATTGTTACTGAAGCTTGCTCCTTTCCTTTCATTTTGGAATTGTTTCTTTGTCTTCACCTTGTTTGTGAGTCTCTTCTTGTTAACCTCTGCTTCTTAAATTGATTTGTTCTGACTCCCTGGGTTTATGGTATGAACTTCTATGTTTGAATGCCAATGGGATTCAGTGGTGCTGTCTCCTTAATCTCCTGTGCTCACTGGTCTTGAGCTGACTTTTATGGGTCTAACACGGTCAAATGCTGATGTTTTCAGCGCTCCAGGTTTTATTGTCTTACTTATTGGAAAAAGAGAAAGAGCGGAAAAAAAGGACAAGGGAAGGAGGCAAAAAGGGAATAGAAAAAGAAAGGAAGGGAGGAAGAAGGAATACAAAATGATCGGAGGCAAGATAAGAAGGAATTTTAACAAAAATTAAAACAAAACAGTAAATAAAAGAAGGCAGGAAGAAGGAATAAAAAAGGTAAAGGATGGAAGGAAGAAGGAATAAAAAAAGAAAGAAGGACAGAAAGGAAGAAGGAATTCAGGGGGAAAGTAGGAAAAGAAAAATGAGAAAAAATCTGCTGCTGGCTTTAAACCAGTCACTTTAGTTTTGCTGGTCTTTATGTCTGTGGAACGAGAGAGGGTGGGTGGAGGGATTGGTTTCACTTTTCTCTGGCCCTGAGTCACACTCTTCACTTTCGTTCAGCCTCAAGTCCAGTTCCTCAGGGTCCTTTTGGTCCCCACTAGGCCTTTAGTTCACTAGTTGTGCTCTCCTTGAGTTACTCCAATTTGTGGCAACTCACACTTTCCCTTCTTGCTCTTTGCTGTCTTAGATGCTAGGGGCTCTTGGTGCTGCTATGGGGCAGTTCAGCCCCCTACTGGGTCGAATTTTTCTGGGGAATGCAGTTCCCTAGCCCTGCAGCTCCCCTCTGCCTGGCGTTCTACCTTCCTCCTAGAGAGCCAGTAGGCCCTGCAGGGCTCTGTGTGCAGGGGCTAGGTAGGAGTTGTTCAGAACCAGTGCTTCTAGGTGTGGTTGCTCGCAGGCATTTAGGCTGTTAATCATCTGATCCACCGCTTTGAGTCTGAGTTTTGTGGCTGGCTGGTCCGCCACTTTGGGCCTGTGTGTGGGGGCAGGCAGCTACTGATCCTGGTGCACACCTACCCGAGGTTTCAGGTGTGGGCGTCCAGACTGGGTTTCAGTTGTGGGTGCCCAGTCTGCTAGTCTGGGTGCTCGCAACCGGGCTTCAGGTGAGTGCTGGGGCTGCTTATCCCGGGTTCACAGTCCAGGAGCTGCTGGGGGAGGTGTACCAGAATCCACAGCTGCTGCAGAGAGTTCTCTAACTAGCAGCTGAGTGACTCTATTTTCTCTTTTTCTTTTTGAGAAATTCTTCCTATTCAAGCCTCCCTAGTCGAAACAAGCACCTGGCTGCTCACACAGCCCAGCCTGGCTCTCTCCCAAGAATTCTGCAGCAAACCCTGCTCCCGGGCCAGAGCTTCAGCCGCCCTGGTCCCCGCGCAGGTCCCAGGGACCTTATTGTCCTTAAGCACTCTTTTTACCGTCAGACCTTTCAATGTCCTCTATCTTTGGTCTCAGATCTTCATATATGCTGGAATACCGTTGGCTGTTTGCTCTGTTCCTCAGATCAGCTAGGTGTTCCACTGGTGCTGAGGGGAAGTGGACTCTGCTCCTACCTATCTCACTGCCATCTTTCCCCTTTCCATCTGAATAATTTTTTTTAATTAAAAATAAATAAATAAAACAAGATCTTGGAAAAAAATAAAAATAAATATAAATGCTATGTTACCTAAGAGAAGGCAATGAGAGGAATTACACAGCAGAATAGTTCATCTGATATATGTTCGGAGTTTGGAATTTTTCAACTTAATTTGTTTTCATATTATAGTTGTCCCCATCACCCCCCCCATTATTCTGCCTGGCCCTACCTACCCCCCATCTTCCACATTCAATCTTCTCCACTTGTCTTTATTTTTGTTGTTGACACTATTACAGATGTCCCCATTCCCTCCCACTTTGCCTACCTCTACCCAGCTCTTGCCACCCTCTTCCCTCAGGATATCACCACAGTGTTTTCTGTGTCTATGGGCCATGCTCTTTCTTTTGCTAATCTCTTCACCTTCTTTCACCCAATAATCCTTCCCCCCACCCCTCTGATAGCTGACAGTCCGTTCCTTGAGCTTTGTGTTTAACTTTTATTGGTTGCTTTATTTTTGTTATCAATGCAGGGAAGACTGCAGGGCATTTTGATTTTTATGGTTTTAAGAAATGCTGTCTGTTTTCCCTAGGTTCTCAAACTCACCTCTTCATTTTACCTGTGATATCTTAATCATTTCCATAGCAGCTAAATGTGACCTCAAGCAGGAACTAGAAAGCCAGCAAAAAAATGAATTTACTACCACCACAGCAATCAGATCTCCACAGCAATGAAGGCTAATTTTGGGCACTGAGGGTAAAATGCAACCAGTGTTTATTACAGCTAGAGGTAAGTGTTCTCTTCAATGCATATTTGAATCAACATGGCAATCTTGTTAAAGTGGAATACTGATTAAATTAAATCTGGAATAGGACCTGAGAGTCTACATATCTATCGACCTCCCTGGTGATGCCAATTCTGCTGGTTTCCATATCACAGTTTCAGTAGAAAGGGGCATGAACCATCCCCACGCCCAAGGATTGCATGCAAGTGAGTATATCTGTGCTCCTGGAGGAAGTGTTGTTTTGGATAGCAGTCCTGATGAACATCCTAGCTCAAATATTAACTAGTTGCATTACCTTCGGCAAATATTTTTACCCCCCTGGGTCTCTGTTTTCCTATCTGTGAAATCTAAAATATGGCACAGATAATATCTATAATCACTATGGATTATAAAATTCTTTGCTAAAGATAATGCTTTAGAACCAAATGCTTAGTCTGGGTACAAATTGCCCCTATATTACAAGGAATGGGAGTGGGGAGAGAAATCTACTGTGGCTTTTATATTTATCTTCTTAATTCAAAATCCTATCTGTGTCCTAGGTAATTTATTTCTTCTGAATGTGCAGAACATTGGCATTCTCCATAAAAAAGTGGCAACATTCAGTAGTGGACAACAATTTTTGGCCTCTCTGTAACTCAGCTCTCACCATCCCCTTGTGACTCTGTACCTAACACCTTTGATTACTTGCTCATCACACTGTCTCTTTGATCACAGAGCAAACTCACTGTCTTACCATTGGTCTCCAAGACTGCTACTCAATTATACTTAGTTCCAGAAGATATAATGGAGGAGCACACAGAATCATGACCTACCTTACAGGTAGAACATTCCTACCTTTGGGCAGACAATCTGATTCTGCAGCCACAAGTGCAGCATCTGACCAAGGAGACCATTACTTTGAGGGAACAAGTCATGACTGCTTTGGCCACCTCAATGATGCTGTGCTAGCACCTTTCAAGGCCAGGAATGTTCATGGTATTAGTGCAAATGGAAAAATATTCACAGAGCTGTTTGGATGTCTGGCATGTCTTTATTCACGATGAGCCACACATGTTGCAAGTTGCATGTCTATCTGCATGCTTCATTTCATGGCCCCTGCTCCTCAGCGTGGCACCTGTCATCTTGTGTGTCTTTCATCATCACCCCCCACAGGGAGTCCTTACTTGTTTAAGTACCAGAGGGGAAAAAAAAACAGACAAGATGCCAGAAATTATAGAACATAACATAATTCTGCATATGCAAGCCCACCTCATGTTATGGAAAGAGTTTATCAGACCCAAACTCAAGGCTATGAGAACACTAGTTATCAGGTGCCTCCAAGGCTATGGGAACACTGCTTCCCTTAGATACCCAGACACCTGGGTGAGGAAGCTAGACTGCCTCCACTTACCCTTCAGATGCCTTTACCCTGCTCACTTAACAACTTATCCTAATTTCATGGTGACTCTGCCAGTGTCTCAGGGTTTCTTTCTCAGGTGACTAACTACTTGATAACTCTCAAGATTCTCAGTCCTGTACATGATCCCCAAGTGAATATTTTTTGTCCTGACTCCTATTTCAGCAGATGGGAACTTAGAGGCTGATATCTAGATCTGACCAGGGTGCTCTGTTGAAGCAATATGAGAACTTCATTCTTGAATTCAATGGTCATTTGGTGAGTCCATAAAACAGAAAATAAACCCTCTGCTGAATTCTAAGGTTGACAAAAGGGGCAACTCCTCTCAGCAGATCACTGCTACTTTCTAGCTTCGTGCTCAAAATCTAAGCTGTAATAAAACCAATCAGAATGATCACTTCCAAGAGGGAGTAGCTGACCCTATTCAGGATGAAGTGAGTGCACTGGTCACAATGGTATGTTGATCATAAACAAATAAACAAACAAGTGTTGGACAGGATGTGGAGAAAAAGGAACCCTCCTGCACTGTTGGTGGGAATGCAGACTGTGCAGCCACTGTGGAAGACAGTATGGAATTTCCTCAGAAAACTAAAAATGGAACTGCCTTTTGGTCTGGCAATTCCACTGCTGGAATTATATCCTAAGAACTCTGAAACACCAATCCAAAAGAACCTATGCACCCCAATGCTCATAGCAGCACAATTTACAATAGCCAAGTGCTGGAAGCAACCTAAGTGTCCATCAGTAAATGAGTGGATCAAAAAACTATGGTACATTTACATGATGGAATACTATGCAGCAGAAAGAAAGAAGGAGCTCCTACCTTTTGCAACAGCATGGATGGAACTGGAGAGCATTATGCTAAGTGAAATTCGCCAAGTAGTGGAAGACAAATACCATATGATGCCACCTTTTAGTGGAACCAGATCAACAAAACAAACAAGCAAGCAAAATATAACCAGAGACTTTGAAATTAAGGTTGTTATCTGATAGTAGCCAGAGGAGAGGTGTGAGGGGATAATGTGGGGAAAGGGGGGAAGTGTTTTCAGGAACAACTCTAAAGGACACATGGACAAAACCAATGGTGGGTGGAATCAGGGGAGGGAGGTGGGGATGGTTTTGTTGGGGGGGGTGGATTGATGAGGGGTAAATGCAGACAACTGTAATTGAACAACAATAAAATATTAAAAAAAAAAAAAAACAATGAAGTGAGTGTCACAGACATGATGAACAACCTTCCATACCTGGTCACTCAGTGTATTCATTTGGACAAGAAACACAGTGACACGTCAGAACCCTTGCAGTAAGAGGCCTAGTTCCCAGAGTTGCCTTCCCTGATCCACCACCAAACCTTCTCCAGCACCACATGTCTATCATACAAGGAAGAGTTTATACAGTGGCAAGAAAACTAGCCACTTCTCATCCCAGCCAAAAAAGCTCACCAGCAAGAAACTCAGCTGTGCTTCTACTGCAGCCAGGCTGGTCACTTCACAAGGATTGCCTTGCCAAAAAATCTCGAGCTCCAGCAAGGATAAATAATCTAGCTCACCAGTAAGCGGAGCCCAGGCTGGTCACTTTATGAACTTATATCTCTCTCACCTCCAGCCTTACTGATTTATATGCTGCACTAACATTAAAAATATAGATGGATAACTGTGATACTACTTTACATAGTCAGGAACTCATGTGCTTCTGGAAATTTGAATAACCAGGTCTCATTTATTTTGTGACCCATCAACAAACCTAACCCAACAATGATGCAAATAATTCACAGGTACTTCCTAAAGTCAGGACTAATTACCCAGGAGTACTGAAACCATGCAGGCAAAACTGCCCAGTCTTTGCCAATGAAAACAATCCTGCCAGTGCATTGGGAACCCCATTCCCACCAATGGGTGAGATTTGGGTTGAGTTTATTGCCCCAAGCCTTTAGTGCCTAATACTGGACCCAAGACTTTTATACTCACTTTCATTGTTTCATGTTGGTTTAGGACTCTTGATTGATGTCCTAATTGCATTTTTATATCCTACCAATACTTTCCCACTAGAAGCTGGCTCTCACTCCACCTACTGACTAGAGGTCAGCTTCAACACAAACCAACCTTCATGGAGACATAGCTCTGCCACCATTTCATCCAGCTATGTGTTTTGTTGCTATTTAAAGACTTCTTGGCTTTTGACAAACCAGACAATATGGCCTTTTGACCACTGCCTAGAACTGTCAGTCCACCTCTCTGAGGGAGAGTCCTTCAGGTGGGTACATATTTTTATCTGAACCCTACCAATCCCAGCTGACCTTTCTCTTTGCCAACAACCTACTTTAGGTTTCTGCATGACTTATACTAGGATAATGACTTCTGACAAGTGTTTAGGAAGACCTAGGGAAGGCGTCTTATTGTGATTCTGTGTCTTCGGCATGTCTTTGCTGCTTTAAACAGGCACCTCCACTAAAGGCTGAGGGTCAGGCCCAGCAGTACTTTTTGACTCTAAAGGCTTCAGTGTGGTCACCATCTAGGATCACTGCCCATTGAGGTTAAGCTCTACTGTTATGGACCGCCTCTGGGAACATTTGACTGGTTGAGGATCTTGAAGAGCAATTGATGGCAAGCAACTTTGTGAACCATCTCATCTGAAGAATCCTGGGGCATATACATCAACACCATCTGTAGATAAATCTCAAGAAGTGAGAATTGGATTGAATGTGTTGTGCATGTGTCTGTATATGGATTCCTAATGCTTCTGAACAAAAGTAGTGCTATGGCCAAAAGACAGAAATTCCTAAAATGTTAGGAATATCCAGTGATGATCACTGTTTCTTAGTAATTAGCAATCCTCTGTTCCCTGCTCTTTGGTACTCATATATGTCCCCATAATGGCCTCTCAGAACATTAAGTGCAATTGCACTTTGGTCTGTTCCTGGAGAATAATGCTAACGTTAGCAATACTAAAACCCAGCTAGGATATTACTACTCTCATTTTGTAACATTAACACAGAGATCTTTTCATCCATCAGTGCCTTGCTAACCACTGTACCAATCTTTACTTGCATTCACAAGGGGTTTCACAACAAGGAAACCTGAATGCATGTATCCAGTGTATCAAGAAATTCAAACCAGGATACTAGGATTCTGTGAGATCCTTTAAAGGTAGATATATCTATTTGAACTTTAAAGTGACTCTTGGAATTACCTGAAGGTATCCTAATCTAGCACCACTAATTCTGTAATAAAGGACTAATCCTATGGCATTCAATCGCTTTCTTTACCAACCCCATTATGGTCCTGGAATGCCAATGTATCATTCAGTTTGCTTCATCACCAATTTTCCTAGACTTTGGGGACACAATTTATCATTGCATGCCCTCTTACAAAGATATGTCTCTCTGTTTCCTGTTTGGACCTATCTGCTGCAGCAAATTACCTTCTTCCCTAAGATATCTTCATACTTCATAGCCTCTCAGAATAAATAGTTAATCCTAAGGTATTAACTTCAGTTCACCTTCTACTTCTAGAAGCTACTTGTTGAGGAATTTCCAACCAAGGACCCCTTGTATTTTGTGTGATGGAATCCAACAGTGAAACTGAGAATATGAATAAGATGCTGGAATAAGGCCTTTCTGCTTGCTAACAACCATTTTATTTATCACTTCAAAAATTTTTATAGAAGGGAGAAGATGGTGGCCAAGTAGGTAGAAGCTAAGCCCACTTGCTTGTGCCCCCAGCTTATATTTTCAGGGGATCTTCTGACAAGCATCCTGAACATTCAATGAAATCTTAGCTGATATGAATTTTTAAAGTGAAAGAGTACAGAGGAGGCTTTGCACAGGTAAGAGATTTTATAAGTTTAAGGGAAAATACTCTATGCAAGGTTCCTACAGTGAGGGTGAGAACAAAGGAGAGAAAATGCAGTTTAGTGGTTCCTGCCCCACATGGAGTGGGTGGCCCTGGTCCCACACAGGGTGCCCCCAAACCTAATTGGGAGAGACTTGGGACAATGTACTGAGTCTGGGAGACTCAGGCTGCACACACACACAGCCAGCAGGACACCCATAACTGCAGCGCCAACTGGGAGACTCCAAGAGAGAAATTCTAGCCCCTAGAACTGTTGGATGCACTAGCAGGTTGTGGCCATCTGTGACCAAGGAAGGCTTTTTGCCTTTTGGAGAAGTGGAGTTTGCAGAGAGCTGAGCAGGGGTTCAGAGCTGCAGTGTGGCTGTCACATAGGGATATTTTTAAAGAGGGGAGCAGAAACATGGCTGAGCAGGGACCCCACACATGCATACACAGCTGTCCCACCAAAAAAGAGCTCATATTCAAAGAATGGTTTGTATCAACTGAACCCAGCTGGCCAGGAAGAGTAGAAGGCTGAATGTTAAAGGAATTGCAGGGCTCCACCCAGCACAACTGGCAAGTGGGGTGGGGGTTCTGCATCCAGATCAGAGGACTTGAGTCTGAGCCTCTGGTGAGAGCAGTGAGCTAGGAACTGGACAGGCTAGAACTGAGTGCCAGAGATTCTTTGCAGCGAGGAAGGGTCACTCAAACTGTGGAGTAAAAACCTCTGGGAAGGGGAAAGTATACTTATTCCCCACCTGCAGGACTACAATCTCCACAGAATAGTAAGGCCAGGCTCAAGAACCCCCTGCCGAACACATATCCACAGCAGAAACAATAAGACTCTCCAAAGGAGACTTTTATGAACTTTTACCAGATGTTATGCTGGCTCTTCCTTGGGCTCTATTCCACTGAAAACAGCAGAGCAGAGAGATTAGAAATTGGTGCAGCAAAAGGTATTCAGGGTCCCACCCAGCCTCAGCTCTTAACACAGATCTGCTATCAGTGCCAGGCAGGAAAGAGCTGACCCTTTTACACAGATTGGCCCCCTCACATGAAACAGACAGTTAATTCATCAGAAACTACACATTATTGGAAAAATCTGGGGCAGATCAAGACAGGTCAGCACAGGGTCAGGGAAACATACCCACAATCTTCCGTGAAGGCTGAATAGCGTCTCCTGGGGCGTGATCAGGGATCCCTCCCGATTGCAGCAGAAGCCCCCTCTAGAGGCAGATGGAGGTGGTACATGCAGTGCAGTCGGACATTAGAGGAACCAACCGCCCCAGACATTGTGCTGAAAAAAGCCAGCAGGGCAGAACAACGAGGAACAACCAAGCCTGAAGCAGATATCCACAGACTGTGGATCACTTGTAGCCTCCTCGAACAGGCTGCCGAAAACTAGACTAGAACACCAGCTGATATCAGGGATGGATCTTGAAGGAGCCAACAAATATTAGACTGCTGAGGTTCATTCCACCTCATTTTTTTTCATTATTTGTGTTATTTTTTCTCCTGCATAAATTTTTAACATTCTTTCTTTGTCTTCAGTTTTGTTCCTATTATTTCACTATTTTTTATTTCATTTATAATATTTTAATTTGTATTATTTAATTTACTTATTTTATTTTTTAAAATTAATTAATTTATTTTTATTCAGTTACAATTGTCTGCATTTTCTCCCCATCCCTCCACCCCACCCCAACCAGTCCCACCTCCCTCTCCCACCTCTACCCTCCCCCTTGATTCTGTCCTTGTGTCCTTTATAGCAGCTCCTATAGACCCTTCTCCCCACTATCCCCTCCCCATTCCCCTCTGGCTATTGTTACATTGTTCTTAATTTCAATTATTTTTTATTTTAGTTTTATTTTAGTTTTAATTTCAATTTATATTTTACTCTTTCTCTCACTCCATTTTGCCTTCATCCTTCTCTTTATTTTTGTCTTAAATTTTACTTTTTCCCTTCCTAAACCTTGTTTCTATTCCTCATTCTTACTATTTCTCCTCCCTCCATCCTCTCAAAACCATCTTTCTTTCCATTAGTCAGCTCACATTCTTTCTTTTCCTATAATATGCTTATTGTCATTCCACCTTTATAATTATTTGCTCAGTTGTCATTGATATTGGGGTTGTTTTGCATTTCTTCAATTTTATCCTTAGTTGTTCACTATTTTTTAAATTTTCAATCTCATATTTTACCATTCCCTTGTCCTACTCCATTTTCCTTCCTCCCACCTTGTCATATTTTCATTTTATATTTTATTGCTTCAATTTCTTAGTCTGGTTTATAACCCTTACACTTATTATTTATCCTCCCTCTATCTTCTCCAAATTAGTTTTATTTCCTTTAAGATATCTAACAATCTCTTTTCTTATCTTTCTTTTTCTTATAATATTATTATTCTCTCTCTACCTTTATTAATCTTTGGTCCTTTGTCATGGATATTGCAGTGGTGGTTGTTTTTCTTCAGTTTAGTTCCTATCTTTTCACTATGTTTTTGTCCAAACCTCATATTGCACTCTTCCCCTATCTTACACCAGTTTGCCCTATCCCCTCCCTATGTTATGTACATTGTAAATTTTATTTTCTACTTTTCTTCACCATATTTCTATTACCTATTCTTATTTCTTCTTCAACTACCATCTCAAAACCCTTTTTTCTTTCTGTTAACCACCACATATATTATATAATATATATAATATATACAATATAATATATATTATATAAATATAATAAATATATAATAAATACACATAATGCAATATATTATCGATCATATAATATAATATATAATGTATTTTATATGATATATTATATTAAATATATAATATATGTTTAAATATTTATATATTATATATTAATTAAATATATACATTTCCTTTTTCATAATATTCTCATGCTCTTTCCTACTTTATTAATCTTATCTCATTTGCCACTGATATCATGGTAGTTGTTGGGGTGTATTTTTGCTGGTGTGGGTGTTGTTTTCTAGGTTATTTTGTTTTGTTCTGACAACTTGTATACAACAGCATGCAAGACATGTTCAGGGTTGTGACTCTCAGTCATCCAGCCAGATGGCAGAATGCACCAATAAATGACCCGCAAACAGCCAAAACCCAATGACAACCAAAGAGCCCACATAAAGTGCATAAAGGGCACCCCTAGAGTATCCAGCTCAGGAGTTCAAAGAAACTGCCACCACTAGGTTCCACAGGATTTGTACCACGATAGCCACCCCAGGAAGACAGGGAGCCTAAATAGGTCATTTAAATGTGCAGAAACAAATGGAAAGAGCCACCTAAAATTGGAAGACAAAGAAATAATCCCCAATCAAAAGGAAAGGAAGAATCCCCAGAAAGAGCCCTGGCTGGTGTGGTTCAGTGGATTGAGTGCCAGCCTGTGAATCATAGGGTCTCCGGTTCAATTCCCAGTCTAGGGCACATGCTTTGGTTGCAGGCCAGGTCCCCAGTAGGGGGCATGAGAAGAAACCACACACTGATGTTTCTCTCCCACTATTCTCTCTCTACTATTCTCTCTCTAAATAAATAAAATCATTAAAAAAAAAAAAGAATCCCCAGAAAGAATGCTAAATGAAATTGAGGCAAGCAATTTATCAGACACAGAATTCAAAGTAATGGTTATAAGGTTGTTCAAGGAACTTTGTGGGAAATACATCAGCATGAAAAAAAAGACATAGAAACTATGAATAAGAACAGGAAGAAATAAAGAATACAATATCTGAAATGAAGAATACACTAGAAAGAATTAAAAGCAGACTAGATGAAGCAGGCGATTGAATTAGTGAGTTAGAAGACAAGGTAAGGGGGAAAAACACTCAGAAAGAGAAACAAAAAGAAAAAGACTAAAAAAGAATGAAGATAGTTTAAGGGAACTTTCAGACAACATGAAAAATAACATCTGAATCACAGAGACACAAGAAGGAGAAGAAAGGGAGAAAGGGATAAAAAAACCTGTTTCAAAAAAATAACAACAGAAAATATCCTTAATTTGTTGAGGGAAAAAGTCACTCAAGTTCAGGAAGCACAGAGGGATCCAGTCAAGATGAACCTGAAGTGGCCCACTCCAAGACACACTATAATTAAAAATGACAAAATTTAAAGACAAAGAGAGAATCGTGAAGGCAGTAGGGGAGAAACATACAAAGGAGCTCCAATAATGCTATCAGCTGTATTCTCAACAGAAACACTGCAGGAATGGCATGAAATACTCCAAATAAAGAAAAGTAAAACCCAGTAATGAAGACTACTCTATCAGCAAGGCTCTCATGTAAAAAGGAAGATGAAATAAGGAACTTCCCAGAAAGAAAAAAAAAAAAACACTAAAAGAGTACACCTCCACCAAACAAACATTGCAAGAAATTTTAAAAGGACTGTTTTAAGAAGAAGAAGAAGGGGGGAGGAGAAGAAGAGAAGAGGAGAGAGAGGGGGGGACACAGACACAAAGGAAACATCTGGCAAAGAATAAATACCAATCAAAATAACATTAAAAGTAAATGGATTAAATGCTCCAAAAAATAAAATAGGGTAGATGAATAGATAAGAAAACTTGACTCGAATATATGCTGTCTACAAGAGAGTCAACTCAGAACAAAGATCTACATAGGCTGAAAGTGAAGGGATAGAAAAAAAGATAGTCCATCCAAATGCACATATTAAAAGCTGTGGTAGCAATACTTATACCAGACAAAACAGACTTCAAAACAAAGGCATTAGAAGAGATAAAGGTCACTACATAATACTTAAGGGAGTTGTCCAACAAGAGGACATAATCCTTGTAAACATACATGTACCCAACATAGGAGCACCTAAATACATAAGGTAAATCTTGGGGGATGATAAGGAGATTGACAGCAATCCAGTCATCAAAAAGGATTGTAACACCCCACAGTCAACAATGGAGAGATCTTCCAAACAAAGAATCAACAAGGATAGTGTGGCACTGAATGACATCTTAGATCAAATGGACTGAATTGATATTTACAGAGCGTTTCACCTGAAAGAAGCAAAATACACATTCTTTTCCATGCACATGGAACATTTTCAAAGATAGACCCCATGGTAGGACACAAAACAAGCCTCAACAAATTCAAGGAAATTGAAATAATACCAAGCATCTTCCCAGATCACAATGGCTTGAAATTAGAAACCAACCTCAAGAAAAAAAACCCAAAAAACCTCAAAACATTCAAATACAAGGACACTGAATAACATGGTATTAAATAATGAATGGGTTAATAATGAGATCAAAAAAATAAATCAAAAATACCTGAAAACAAATGAAAATGAACACACAACAACCCAAAACCTATGGGACACAACAAAAGCAGTCCTAAGAGGGAAATTCATAACAATACAGGCCTACCTAAAAAATATTTTAAAAATCTCAAATAAACCTAACCCAACATCTAAAAGAACTAGAGGAACAACAAACAATGCCCGGAGTGTGTAGAAGGAAAGAAATAACCAAGATCAGAGCAGAATTAAATGACATAGAGAACAAAAGAAAAGCAATTCAAAGGGTCAATGAATCCAGGAGCTGGTTGTGTGAAAAGATAAACAAAATTGACTAGACTCATCAAGAAAAAAAAGAGAGGACTCAAATAAATAAAATCAGAAATGAAAAGAGAAAAAGTAACCACCAATACCACAGAAACACAAAGCATTGTAAGAAAGTACTATGAACAACTATATGCCAAGAAATTGGACAACCTGGGCAAAATAGATAAATTTCTAGAATCATACAATCCTCATAAACTGAAACAAGAATAAGCAGAAAGCCTGAATAGACTGATAACAACTAGCAAAAATGAAGCAGTAATCAAAAAACTCCCTGTACACAAAAGCCCTGAAACTGATGGCTTCACAGGTGAATGTTACCAAACATTCAAAGAAAAACAAATGCCTGTTCTCAAACTATTACAAAAAATTCAAGAAGAGTGAAGACTCCCAAACCCTTTATGAGGCCAGTATTATCCTAATGCCAAAACCAGATAAACACACACAAAGAAAACTAAAGGCCAATATCACTGATGAACATAGATGCTAAATTCCTGAACAATGTATTGGCAATCCAGAGTCAGCAATACATTAAAAAGATAATAATCCATGATCAAGTAGGATTTATTCCAGCAATGCAAAGATGGTACAATATTCATAAATCAATAAATACAATACATCACATAAACAAAATGAAGGACAGAAACCACAAGACATTGATATGTCAATAGATGTGGAAAAAACATTTGATAAAAACAAGCACCCATTTATGACAAAAACACTCAGCAAAGTAGGAGTAGAGGGAGCATTCCTCAACTTAATAAAGGCCATATAGGAGAAACCTATTGCCAACATCATACCGAATGGGCAGAAACAAAAAATGTTTCCCTTAAGATCAGGATCAAGACAAGTGTGTCTGCTTTCACCACTCTCATGTAACATAGTACTGGATGTTCTAGCCATAGCAATCAGACAAGAAAAAGTAATAAAAGGCATCCAAATTGGGAAGGAGGGAGTAAAACTGTCATTTTTTGCAGATGCCATGGTAGTGTACATAGAAAACACTATACTCTCCACCAAAAAACTGTACGACATAATAGGTGAATTGGCAAAGTAAGAGAATACAAACTCAATATTCAGAAATTGACTGCATTTTTGTACATCAACAAAGAACTGTTTTAAAGAGAAACTAGGGGGAAAATTCATTTACTATAGCAACAAGCAAAATAATGTACCTAGGAATACATTTAACCAAGGAAGTAAAAGACCTATACTTGTAAAATTATAGAACACTGAAGAAAGAAATTGAGGCAGGTAGAAATGAATGGAAGCATATACCATATTCAAGGATTGGAAGAATTAACATCATTACAATCTTCATACTACCCACAGCAATCTAGAGACTCAACACAATTCCTGTTAAAGTACGAATGGCATATTTCACTGATCTAGAACAAACACTCCAAAAGTTTATATGAAACCAAAAAAGACCCACATAGCCTCAGCAATACTGAGAAAGAAGAATAACGTAGGAGGGATGACAATATGTGATATAAAACTATACTAAAAGGACACAGTATTCAAAATAGTCTGGTACTGGCATAAGCACAAACATATAGATAAATGGAACAGAATACAAAGCCCCAAAATAAACCCATGTCTCTATGGTCCATTAATATTTGACAAAGGGGGCACAAGCATACAATGGAGTAAAAATAGTCTCTTCAATGAATGGTGTTGGGAGAACTGGATGGGTACATGCAAAAAAAAAAAAATGAAACTAGACTACCAACTTACACCATACACCAGAATAAACTCAAAATTGCTAGAAGACTTACATATAAGTCATGATAACCTAAATGTCCTAGTGGAAGACATATGCAGTACAATTTCAGATATTCTATGTAGCAATATTTTTTTCTGATATGTCTCCTAACACAAGGGAAATAAATGAAAAAAACCAAACAAATGGGACTACATCAAATTAAAAAGCTACTGCATGGCTAAAGAAATCATCAACAGCATGCCATGACTGCTTTGGCTCAGTACAATGAGTGCTGGCCTGTGAACCAAAGGGTCATGGGTTTGATTCCCAGTCAGGGCACATGCCTGAGGTGCAGGCCAGGTCCTCAGTAAGAGGTGCACGGGTAGCAACCACACATTGATGTTTCTCTCCCTTCCTTCCTCTCTCTCTTAAAATAAATAAATGAAATATTTTTTTTTAAAAGAAGGCATAAGATAAATGAAAAGGGAACCAACTGTATGTTAACATATATTTGCAAATGATACCTCAGTCAAGGGTTTGATATCCAAAATATACAAAGAACTCACATGACTCCCCACCCAGGAAACAAAAACAAACAAATGAAAAAACAATTAAACCATGGGCATAGGATCTGAATAGACACTTCCCCAAGGAAGACATACAAATGGCCCAGAGGCATATGAAAGGGTGCTCAGCATCACTAGCCATCAGAGAGATGCAAATTAAAACCACAATGAGATACCACTTCACACCAGTGACAATGGCCATTATAAGCAAGTCAACAAATAAGTGCTGGTGAGGTTGTGGGAAAAAGGGAACCCTAGTACACTGTTAGGGGGAATGCAGACTGGTGCAGCAACTGTGGAAAACAGTATGGAATTTCCTCAAAAAAGTAAAAATGGAATTGCCGTTTGACCCAGAAATTCCAGTGTTGGGAATATACTCTAAGAATTCTGAAACCCCAATTCTAAAGAGCTTATGCACCTCTGTGTTCATAGCAGTGCTATTTACAATAGCCAAGTGCAGGAAACAGGCCAAGTGCCCATCAGTAGATGAGTGGATCATAAACTTTCGTTCATATACACAATGGAATACTACACAGCAGAAAGAAATAAGGAACTCCTACATTTTGTAACAGCATGGGTGGAACTGGAGAATATCATGCTAAGTGAAATAAGCCAGTTGGTGAAAGATAAATACCATGTGATCTCACTTACAAGAGGAACCAAATGAACAAAATAAACTAACAAGCGAAATGGAACCAGAGACATAGAAACCTGGAACACACTGACAGTGTCCAGAGAATGGAAGGGAGAGGGGAATAATGGTAGAAGGAAAGGGAAGGGACTAGTCAAAGAACATGTATGAATGACCCATGGACAGGGACAAGAGTGTGGGTATTGATTGTGGAAGTAGGGGATGGGGTGGGTGGAAGATTGCAAAGGAGGAAAAATTGGGACAACTGTAATAGAATAAGAATAAAAATATATGGTGACCACATCCACTTCAACTACAATTAATTCACTACTTAGCATCATGGAACATATACATGAGTGAATTTTTCTGAGTGAACCAAATTAAAATCTACAGAAAACAGGTGAGCTATAACCTACTGAAAGAAGTGTGTTGTAACTGCGAAGGCCTGGGGAACCCCCAGGTACAATCAAGATTGTAGTGTTAGGGAGGCAGATCTGTTATATGATTGATGCCACCCAGCAACATAGAATATAATCATTTTATGATGTCTTAAGAAGGAATTATTAATAAAAAAATGTTCTTCATGGAATCTAGAAAAGGGGGCAATTAAAGAGCAAAAGGGCATTGGCAATCTCTCTAGGCTCTGAGAGGGGATATTCGCAAGCAGATGATTCGGTAGGTCCACCTACAGCGGGGTGGAGGCACCAAGCCATCCCAATTTGTGTCAGTAACCATTAAGATTATCACCTGACTCCCCTTTCTCTGACTCAATGCTCTAAAAGGTATTTCCCAAGTAAAAACGTTGCTATGGGAGAAAATTTGCTAACCAGCTGACATGAGTGTTCTAGCCTACTTGGCAGTTAATTCTTATTGTAAATGAATAAATCAGTGTTTAGCTTATACATCAGTTTTAATAGCATCAGTCCTCATTTATTCTAATCACCTCTGAGCACATTGTAAAAAAATAGTATATTCACTATGCCAAGTCAGTAGCACAGTGTGAGCCACAGTGAATCCACTGCAGGTTGGCCTCTCTGAAAACCTTGGCTCAATAGTCAGACAACCTCCTTCTTTATCTGTCTCATTTGTCATAAACTAATGAAATCACTAAATATCTAAGGGTTTCACTTCTTGCACTTACCTCCACTCACACCCACCATGCATGGTACCTGCCATAAGTAATTTCTTCTTACAATACTGCCTAGCTTAGTCTAACCATCAGTATACTGCCATGGATGAAGACATATAGACATAAGCCCATGAGAAACACCTTGAGAGAGAGAGGAGTGTATATGATTGCCCTAACAATCACCACCTCCATACTGTCCAGATGGCAACACATAGGATTCATGCTGTCAGTGGACTTGCCTCTATCAATGAAAGTAAGACAAATATCACCTTTTTCTAGACTCTGGAAGATCTTCTCCACTCAGCACCATCTTGACTATGGCAAAAATTGTAACCTCTGAAAAAAAAAAAAAACACAGAATATATTTTAAAGTTTTTATTGTTATTCAATTAGAGTTGTGTGCCTTTTCTCCCCATCCCTCCAAGCCACCCCAAATGAACACCCCTCCCAACTCCACTTCCACCCTCCTGCTTGATTTTGTCCATGTGTCCTTTATAGTAGTTCCTGTAATCCCCTCTCCTCACTGTCCCCTCCCCACTCCCCACTGCCCATTGTTAGATTGTTCTTAGCTTCAATGTCTCTGGTTATATTTTGTTTCCTTTTTTTTTTTCTATTTATTATGTTACACTTAAAGGTGAGATCGTGTGGTATTTCTCCCTCACCGCCTGGCTTATTTCATTTAGCATAATGCTCTCCAGTTCCATCCATGCTGTTGCAAAGGGTATAAGCTCCTTCTTTCTCTCTGCTGCATAGAATTCCATTGTGTAAATATACCATAGTTTCTGGATCCACTCGTTTGCTGATGGGCACTTAGGTTGCTTCCAGGACTTGGCTATTCTAAATTGTGCTCCAATGAACATCGGGGTGCACAGGTTCTTTTGGATTGGTGTTTCAGGGTTCTTAGGGTATAATCCCAGCAGTGGAATTGCTGGGTCAAAGGGCAGTTCCATTTTTAGTTTTCTGAGGAAATTCCATAGTGTTTTCCACAGTGGCCTCACCATTCTGCATTCCCAACAACAGTGCACTAGGCTTCCCTTTTCTCCGCATCCTCTCCAACATTTGTTTGTGGATTTGTTTATGTTGGCCACTCTGACTGGTGTGAGATGGTACCTCATTGTGGTTTTCATTTGCATCTCTCTGATGGCTAGTGATGCTGAGCATATTTTGATATGTCTCTGGGCCCTCTGTAGGTCTTCCTTGGAGAAGTGTCTGTTCAAGTCCTTTGCCCATTTTTTAATTGGGTTGTTTGTCTTCCTGGAGTGGAGTCGTGTGAGTTCTTTATATATTTTGGAGATCAGGCCCTTGTCTGAGGTATCATTGGCAAATATGTTTTCCCATACTGTTGGTTCTTTGTATTTTGGTGCTGTTTCCTTTAGCCATGCAGAATCTTTTTATTTTGATGAGGTCCCATTTGTTTATTCTTTCCTTTATGTCCCTTGCTTTAGGGGACGTGTCTGTGAGGATGTTGCTGCGTGGAATGTCTGAGATTTTCCTGCCAATGTTTTCCTCTAGGACTTTTATGGTGTTACAACTTATATTTAAGTCTTTTATCCATCTTGAGTTTATTTTTGTGTATGGCATAAATTGGTGATCGAGTTTCATTTTTTTGCACGTAGCTGTCCAGATCTCCCAACATTGTCTGTTGAAGAGGCTGTTTTTGCTCCATTTCATGATCCTGCCTTCTTTGTCAAATATTAATTGACCGTAAAGACTTGAGTTTATTTCTGGGCTCTGTGTTCTGTTCCATTGGTCTATGTGCCTGTTTTTATGCCAGTACCAGGCTGTTCTGAATACAGTGGCCTTGTAATACAGTTTGATATCAGGTATTGTGATTCCTCCTGCTTTGTTATTCTTTCTCAAAATTGCTGCAGCTATTCAGGGTCGTTTATGGTTCCATATGTATTTCTGAAATGTTTGTTCTATATCTGTGAAATATGTCATGGGTACTCTAATAGGGATTGCATTGAATCTATAAATTGCTTTGGGTAGTATGGCCATTTTGATGATGTTAATTCTTGCAATCCATGAGCATGGTAAATGCTTCCATTTGTTTGTCTTCCTTAATTTCTTTCTTCAGTGTTGTGTAGTTTTCTGAGTACAGGTCTTTTACCTCCTTGGTTAGGTTGATTCCTAGGTACTTTATTTTTCTTGTTGCTATATCAAATGTGATTTTTTTCCTGATTTCTGTTTCTGCTGTTTCATTGTCGATATACAGGAATATCTTTGATTTCTGAGTATTGACTTTCTATGCAGCTGTTTTGCCAAATTCATTTATTAGGTCAAGTAGTTTTTTGGTGGAGTCTATAGGGTTTTCCATGTACACTATCATTTCATCTGGAAACAGTGAAAGTTTCATTTCCTCCTTTCCAATTTGGATGCCTTTTATTGCTTTTTCCTGTCTGATTGCTGTGGCTAAGGACTTCCAATACTATGTTGAATAGGAGTGGTGAGAGAGGGCATCCTTGTCTTGTTCCTCATCTTAGTGGGAAAGCTCTAAGTTTTTGTCCATTCAGTATGATGTTGGCTGTAGGTCTTTCACATATGGCATTTATTATGTTGAGGAATGCTTCGTCTATTCCCACTTTGCTGAGTGTTTTTATCAGAAATGGGTGCTGTATCTTATCAAATGCTTTTTCTGCATCTATTGATATGATCATGTGATTTTTGCTTTGCTGGTGTTGTTGTGATGTATTATGTTTATTGACTTGCGAATATTGTACCATAATTGCATCCCTGGGACGAATCCCTCTTGGTCATGGTATATTATCTTTTTAATGTATTGATGGATGCGGTTTGCCAATATTTTGTTGAGAATTTTCGCATCTATGTTCGTCAGCGATATTGGCCTGAAGTTTTCTTTCTTCGTTGTGTCTTTATCTGGTTTTGGGGTTAGGATGATACTGGCTTCATAAAAAGAGTTTTGGAGTCTTTCATCATGTTGAATTTTTTGAAATAATCTGGGGAAGATGGGGGCTACCTCTCCCTTATATGCTCTGTAGAATATTCCTGTAAAACCATCTGGTCAAGGGCTTTTTTGTGTTGGGAGTTTTTTGATGACTGGTTCAATTTCGTCTGATGTTATTGGTCTGTTCAGGTTTTCTGCTTCTTCATTCAGTTTTGGACGATTATATTTTTCTAGAAATGTGTCCATTTCACCTAGGTTTTGAAATTTCTTGCCATACAGTCTTCGTAGTAATTTCTTACAATCCTTTGTATTTCTGTGGTATTAGTTGGAATCTCTCCTCTTTCATTTCTAATTGTGTTTATTTGGAGCCTCCCTCTTTTTTTCTTGATGACCCTACTTAAAAGCTTGGTGATTTTGTTTCTCTTTTCAAAGAACCAGCTCCTGGATTCATTGATCCTTAGAATTGTGCTCTTAGTCTCTATGCCATTTAACTCTGCTCTGATCTTGGTTATTTCCTTCTTTCTGCTTGCTCTGGGCTGTCTTTGTTGTTGTTCCTCCAGTTCTTGTAGGCGTAGGGTTAGGTTGTTTGTGTGAACTGTTTCTAACTTCTTAAGGTAGGCCTGTATTGCTATGAACTTCCGTCTCAGGACTGCCTTTGCTGTGTCCCATAGGTTTTGGGTTGTTGTGAGTTCATTTTCATTTGTTTACAGAAACTTTTTGATTTCTTCCCTAAGCTCGTTCCTGACCCATTCATTGTGTAATAGCATGTTGTTCAGTCTCCATGATTTTGAGTGTTTTGAGTTTTTTCCTTTGGGGTTGGTTTCTAGTTTCAGCCCTTGTGGTCAGAGAAAATGCTTGATATGATTTCAATTTTCTTGAATTTCTTGAGACTTGCTTTGTGTCCTATCATGTGGTCTATCTTTGAAAAAGTTCCAAGTACATTTGAAAAGAATGTGTATTTTGCTTATTTGGGATGAAAATCTCTCTATATATCAGTGAAGTCCATTTCCTCTAGGGTATTCTTAAGTGACACAATATCCTTGTTGATATTTTGTTTGGAAGACCTGTCCATTTTTGACAGTGGGGTGTTAAAGTCCCCTACGGTAATTGTGTTGCTGTTAGTATCTTTCTTGAAGTCCTCCAAGATTTTCTTTATATATTTGGGTTCCGCTATTTTGGGAGCATATATATTTAAAATGTTTATGTCTTCTTGGTGGATTCTTCCTTTGAGTATTATGAAGTGACCTTCTGGGTCTCTCTTTATGGCCTTTCTTTGGAAGTCTATTTGTCTGATATGAGTATTGCTACCCCGGCTTTTTTTTTCCTGTCCATTTGCTTGGAAAATTTGTTGTCAGCCCTTCACTTTCAGTCCGTGTAAGTCTTTTGTCCTAAGATGGGTCTCTTGTGGGCAGCATATGTGTGCGTCATGTTTTCTTATCCATTCAGCTATTCTATGTCTTTTGATTGGAGCATTTAATCCATTGACATTTAAGGGTATTATCGATAGGTAGTTATTCATTGCCACTTTTTCCTACCTGTGTTCCTCTCTCTTTCGCTTTCCCTTCCTTTCCTTAAAGCAGTCCCTCTAGCAACTCTTGCAGAGCTGGTTTGGTGGAAGTGTATTCTCTTAGACTTCTTTTGTCTGGGAAACTCTTTATTTAGCTTTGTATCTTGATTGAGAGCCTTGCTGGGTAAAGCGGTCTTGGTTGCAGGCCTCTGGTTCTCATTACTTGAAATGTTTTTTGCCATTTTCTTCTGGCTTGGAGCGTTTCCATTGAGAAGTCAGTTGCTAACCTTTTGGGGCTCCCTTGTATGTTACTTCCTGTTTCTCCCTTGCTGCCTTTAAGATCCTCTCTTTGTCTTGGAAATTTGCCATTTTAATTATGATGTGTGTTGCAGTGGGTCTCTTAGGGTTCCTCTTGCTTGGGACTCTCTGTGTTTCCTGGATTTGGGTGACTTTTTCTCTCCTCACATTAGTGAAATTTTCCATCATTACTTTTTCAAACTGGTTTTCTATCCCTTGCTCTTCATCTTCTCCTTCTTCTATTCCTATTATACGGATATTGTTACATTTCATGTTTCCTGCATTTCCCTTATTGCCTCTTCATTCTTTCTGAGCCTCTTTCCCTTTTCTTGCTCTTTCTGGGTGTTTGTTTCTACTTTGTCGTACAGCTCGCTGATCCGATCCTCTGCTTCATCAAGTCTGCTTTTCTTTCCTTCTATTGTGTTCTTCAGTCCAGAAATTGTATCCTTTATTTCCTCTTGGCCCTTGTTTGATAGTTTCTATTTCCTTTTTCATGTTGATATAGTTTGCAGTGAGTTCATTGTAGTTTCCCTGTAGTTTCTGGTATATCTCTGTGAAATCAGAAAGCTCAGTGAGCTTCCTGAAAACCATTAGTTTGAACTCATTATCTGATAGTTGACTTGCGTCTTTTTCAGTTAGGATTCTTTCTGAGGCTTCCTCCTTTCCTTTTATTTGGGAATTGTTTCTTTGTTTTCCCATTGTTTGTGACACTCTTCTTCTTAGCCTGTGCTTCTTAAATTGATCTATTCTGACTGCCTGGGTTTATGGTATGAACTTCTATCGTTGAATGCCAATGGGATTCCGTGGTGCTGTCTCCTTAATCTCCTGTGCTCACTGGTTTTGAGCTGACATTTGTGGGTTTAACACGGTCTAACTCTGGTCTTTTCAGAACTCCAGGTTTTCTTGTCTCACCTGTGGGAAAGGAGGAAGGGGGGCAAAAAAAAAAAAAAAAGGGAAGGAGGGGAAAAGGGAATAGAAAAGGAAAATAAGGAAGGAAGAAGGAAATAAGAAAGATCGGAGGCAAGATAAGAAGGAATTTTTACAAAAATTAAAACCACAGATAAACAAATGAAGGCAGGAAGAAGGAATAAAAAAGGTAAAGGATGGAAGGAAGAAGGAATAAAAAAAAGAAAGAAGGACAGAAAGGAAGAAGGAATTCAGGGGGAAAGGAGGAAAGAAAAAAAAGTCTTCTGCTGGCTTTAAACCGCTCAGGTTAGTTCTGCTAGTCGTCCTGTCTGTGAAATGGGACAGGTTGGTCAGAGGGTTTGGTTTCACTTGTCTCCCTTCCTGAGGCACACTCTTCCCAGTTGTTCAGCCTTCTATCCAGTTCTTCCGGGTCCTTCTGCTCCCCACTAGGCCTTTAGTTCACTAGCTGTGCTGTCCTTGAGTTGCACCAATTAGGGGCAACTCACATTCCACCTTCTTGCTCTTTGTGTCTTAGATGCTAGGGTCTCTTGGTGCTGCTAAGGGGTAGTTCAGCCCCCTATTGGGTCGAGTCTTTCCGGGCAATGCAGTCTCCCCTAGCCCTGCAGCTCCTCTCTGCTGGGTGTTCTGCCTTCCTCCTAGAGAGCCAGTAGGCCCTGCAGGGTTCTGTGCGAAGGGGCTAGGTAGGAGTTTTTCAGAACCAGTGCTTTTGGGTGTGGTCTCCTGCAGGCAGCCAGGCCCTTGATTGGGTTGTGTGCCCATCTCGGCTTTGGGACTGGGTTTGCTGCGGATCCCCCTCTTTGGGTCTCTGCGTGGGGGCAGCCAGCCTGTGATCAGGTTGCGCTCCCACCCTAGGTTTCAGGTGTGGGCTTCCAGCCAGGGTTTTAGGTGTGCTCGCCCACCCAGGCGCTTTTTGTCTGTGCTCCCAGGCAGCGGGCCGCTTATTAGGGTGTGTGCCCACCCGGGGTTTCAGGTGTGGACCCAGTCCACTGATTAGGGTACGCGCCCACTGGGCCACTTTGGGTCTGGTGCCCAGGCATCCGGGCTGCTTATCAGGGCGCGCGCTCACTTGGAGTTTCAGTTGTGGGCCCCCAGTCTGCTAATCTTTGTGAGAGCCATCCGGGCCTCAGGTGAGCACTGGGGCTGCTTTTCTGCGTTCCCAGTCCAGGGCTGACGGGGGAGGGGCGCCAGAGGCCATGGCTGCTGTGGAGAGTTCTCTAAGTAGCTGCTGGGTGCCTCTATTTTCTTTTCCTTTTTGAGAAATTCTTCCTATTCAAGCCCGCCCTGGTCCAAACAAGCACCTGGCTGCTCACACAGCCCAGCCTGGATCCCTCCCAAGAATCCTGCAGCAGACCTATGTGACCAGGCCATGGCTTCAGCCACCCTGGTCCCCGTGCAGGTCCCAGGGACCTTATTGTCCTTAAGCACTCTTCTTACCGTCTGATCTTTCAATGTCCTCTGTCTTTGGTCTCCGATCTTCATATATGCTGGAATACTGTTGGCTGTTCGCTGTGCTCCTCAGATCAGCTAGGTATTTCACTGGCGTTCAGGGGAAGTGGACTCCACTCCCACCTATCTCACCGCCATCAAGTTAAATCCATTTGATCTAGGGCATTTTTCAATGCAGCAATAGCCTTGTTGATATTTCTTTTGGAAGATCCATCCATTTTTGACAGTGGGGTGTTAAAATCACGTAGTATAAGTGTGGCACTGTCTATATCATTCTTGAAAACCCACAAAATTTTCCTTATTTATTTTATTACTCCTATATTGGATGCATATATGTTTATAATGTTTATGTATTCTTGATGGATTCTTCCCTTGAGTATTATGAAGTGAACTTCTGAGTGTCTTTTTATGGCTCTTGTTTTAAAGTCTATTTTGTCATATAAAAGTATTGCTCCCTGGCTTTTCTTCTTTCTTGTCCATTTGCATGAATTAATTTTTTTCCAGCCCTTCACTTTCAGGCTGTTTAGGTATTTTCTTCTGAGGTGGGTCTTTTGTAGGCAGCATATGTTTACATCATGTTTTGTTATCCATTCAGCTACCCTATGTCTTTTGGTTGGAGAATTTAATCAATTTATATTTAAGGTATTTATTGATAGGTACTTATTCATTGCCATTTTACTCCCTTTGTACCTTTTTCCCTTTCTCTTTCAGAGTTTTGCTTCCTCTTCTTAAAGCAGTCCCTTTAGCATCTCTTGCAGTGCTGCTCTTGTGGAATTGTATTTGTTTAGCCTTTTTTTGTCTGGGAAGCTGCGTATGTGGCCTTCCATTTTTATTGAGAGCCTTGCTTGATAGAATAGTCTTGATTGCAGTGTTTTGTTTTACATTATGTACAATATTCCTTGCTTTTTGTCTTCTGGCTTGTAATGTTTCTGTTGAGAAGTCAACTGCTATTCTTATCAGGTTTCCCTTATATGTTACTTGCTGTTTCCTCCTTGATGCTTTTAAGATTCTCTCTTTCTCTTAGAATTTGGCCATTTTAATTATGATGTGTCTTGCATGGGCCTGTTTGGGTTCTTGATGGGGACCTTCTCTGGTTCCTGGACTTGTGTGGCTTCTTGTCTCATCAAATTAGGGAAATTTTCCATCATTACTTTTTCAAACAGGTTTTTCTATCCCTTGTTGCTCTTCTTCTCTTTCTGGTGTCCCTATTATATGTATATTATTCCTTTTCATGTTGTTCTGTGTTTCCTTTATCCCCACTTCATTCTTTTGCAGTGTTTTTTCTTTTTCTTGCTCTTTTTGGGATTTTTTTTCTACTTTGTCCTTTAGCTCATTGGTTCAATCCTCTGCTTCATTGAGCCTTCATTTGATTCATTCTATTGTGTTCTTTAATTCAGAAATTGTATTCTTCATTTGTTCTTGGCCCTTGTTGACTGTTTCTATGTCCTTTTTTATGCTAATATAGTTTGCAGTAAGTTCCTCGTAATTTTCCTGTAGTTTTTGGTAGTTTGCACTGAGTTAATTGAGCTTCCTTATAACCATTGTTTTGAACTCAGTATCTGATAGTTGACTTGCCTCTACTTCATTTAGCATTCTTTCTGAGGATTCCTCCCTATATTTAGATTGGGGTTGTTTCTTTGTTTTCCCATTGTTTGTGGGACTCTTCTCATGTGCTTTTGTTTCTTAAATTAATCTGTTTTGACTTTCTGACTTTTTAATATGAATTTCTATGGTAGGAGGCCTGTGAGATTCAGTGGTACATTCTGCTTGATCACCTGAACTTGATGTTCTTGGGATATCCTTTATGCCTTTTATGATTGTTTTCTTGGTGTAATTGGGTTTTGTTGTTGTTTGGTCTTTCTTTCATGGGTCCTTCTTTGCCCCTGATTGACTGAGGGTTAGTTCACCTAACACATATTGTGTGCTATTGTGCTGGCACTACTTGAACAAAACCACAGAGCCCCAAAACAAACCCACATTTGCAAATATAACAATCCCCCACAATCCCACTATCATTAGCTAATGAAGCAGTATTGATAAGTGTGTAATGAGATTTAGACTAGTATAAGAAAAGAGTGTGGACATGAGATGACCTACTGAGAAGGAAATGATTTTGAGAAGGTAGAGGGAGGAGCACTGATAAGAGTTGGGAGTTGGAGCAATGGAAGGAGAGAAGGTAAAGTTTACCTCATGAATAAAGAAAGGGAATGAAGAGTGTGGATTGGAGTATGAAAATGGAAGCATATAATATTAAGTTTAAGCAGAAATTATAATAGTACAAAATAAAATAAAGTGAGAGAGAAAAAAAAGAAAAGGAAGGAAAATATTAAATAATTAATTAAAATATAGGGGCCAAATTGGAGAGAAAGATCCACTGGAGTACTATCAACAACAAATGACGTAAAATTAATATAAGTGGAATGGGAATAAGAGGGAAAAAAGAAACAAAGAAAAGTCTAAGAGATGTTTAGAGGACTGGGAAGTGATTTTGTAATGATACAGTTAGAGGGAATACTAAGAGTGAGGAACAAAAACTAGACTAAGTGAAGGAAAAATTAAAATTTGGGATATAAAGGAAAAGAAAAAAGGAGAATAAATAAAAATAAAAGGGCAAGATGAAACAGAAATAGAAGAAAGACAAAAAAGAAAAAGAAAAATAACAGGCTAAGAAGGCATAATTAAAATTTGACTCAAAAAAAAAAAAAGAGTAGGAGAGGGGTCCACTAAAATTCATTATGTGAAATGCAGAATTAGTGAAGCTCTAGAGATAACCTTGAAAAAAGAATACAACAACAACTACCCTAAGCACAACCACCTAAGAAAGTTTGTTACAGGTGTAGAGAGAACATGGGTATTTTAATAGCTGGGCCAAAGGATGTGAAATGACCCTTGACAAGGTAATTCGTTTTGAGTGTCTGGACAGGGGAGAAATAGTAAGAATGTGGGATGGAAACAAGTTGTAGCAAGAGAGAAAACCAATTTTGAAATGAGAATATTACAAGGAAAGAGGAAGGTAACATGGGCTAAGAGAAGGGAGGGGCAAAATAGGTAGATTAAAATACACTATAGTATAAAATATAGTGACATATACAAATTCGCTGGACAAGAAATGAATTTTATAAAGCTATAGAGGAAAGAAAATATTGCAAATCATGAAGACCACAGTGGGTTTCATCTAGGTAACCTCTTTTATTTACCACTATTTTTTTTTTTTGGATCTGCCCCTGGGGGTGTCAGATGTTGACCCTGTCTGACCTGAGGCAGCCTGTTCGATACTTCCAGTAATCTACTCTCCCTGGCTGTCTTCTTCAACTGTTCATATGGTCCCTCTGCACTTAGCAGCCAAGTTTAAGCACTGCAGTGTGGAGTCGAATCCCTCCTGTGGTGGGGCTATTGTTTCCCCTCAGGTAGCTGATGCTCAGAGGGGAGTGGTCTGACTGAGCAGGATTGTTGCTGCATATGGGGGTTGGCTCAGCACTGGGTCCCAGAGGCTACTTTCTCAGTTCTCTCCCCAAATCCTCCATCTCTAGTCTCTCTTCAAGTCTCTCTAGTCCACTCTGTGTCTCCTTTGCCAGTGATCTACTGTCTCTGGCTGTCTCCTTCAGTTGTTTATCTGGTCACTAGGACTCAGCAGTCAGGCTTAAGCACCAAAGGGCCAGGGCAGAGACCCTCCTGGGGTCGGAGCTACTGTTTCCCCTCAGGCTACTGCCACTCAGAAGGGAGTGGTCTGCCTGAGCACAAAGGCTGTTGCTGTCTGGGGGATGACTCAGCACGAGGATTCCAGCAGCTACTCTCAGTTCTCTCCCCAAGGCTTCCGTCCCCAGTCTTTCCTCAGGTGTCTCCAGCCCACTCTGTCCTTGCCTTTGCCTGAGCCCCAGGTAAGTGGTTACAAATGAAAATTTGTGTGTTGGCCCTTTAAATGGCCCTTGCATCTCCAACCATCTGTCTCTAGCAGAGAGCAACCCTGCTGCTTTTTCCACTGGTTGTTATCTGCATACTTTTTGGTCTCTGGTATTCTAGGCTGGGCATCCTAGCTTAGGGTTTAGACCCCAATCTTCAGGGGATCCAACAGGCTGCTTAATTATCCTGCTGGCAGTACCACCTGCAGCAGCCCAGCCAGCCCTCGAGTCTCCACCACACTCCTTACCAGACTGGTTGTGCTGAAGCTGGTTCTGTATGTCTGAAGTTATATGCTTCTCTCTGGCTATTGCTCAGATGTTTCTTCCGGGTGGTTTCTCCACAAATGAATTGTAATTTCAGATGGGTCCTGGGAGGAGGTCATGGTGACTTCCATTAACTCTTCCACCATCTTCCTTCCTCCTCGAGTTTTTTATTACAAGTTAAAAACTTGTTGCCCTGTTTTTCTGTCTTTGCCTATCTGTCTTCATCTGGGTTTGCTAGTCTTTCTAAAATTATTTTTATTGTACTTTTTTTTCCATTACCATATATCTCCCTTATACCTTCTTTCACCTCAACCCAACCCTGTCTCCCCAAATATCCACACTGTTGCATGTCCATGACTTCTTTCTCTCTCTCTTTTTGTTTCTTTTTTGCTCAATCCCTCTCCCTTCCCCCCACACTCCCAGAGCTATGTCACCCTGCCCTCTAGCTATGAGTCTATCTCTATTCTGCTTGTTAGTTCAGTTTGTTCATTAGATTCCACATATGATTGAAATCATATGTTATTTGTCTTTCTCTGACTGGCTTATTTCACTCAGCTTAATGTCCTCCAGGTTCATCCATGCTGTCACAAAGGGTAAAAATTTCTTTTTTTTTCTTTTATGGCTGAGTAGTCTTTCATTGTATAAATGTACCATAGCTGTTTTATTCACTCATCTACTAATGAATATTTGGGGTGCTTCCAAACCTTGGCTATTATAAATAAAGCTGCCATGAACATAACGTGCATATATTCTTTTGAATAAGTGTTTAGGGTTTCTTCAAATAAATTCCCAGAAGTAGAATAGCTGGTTTGTAAGGCAGTTCGATTTTTAATTTTTTGAGGTATCTCCATACTGCTTTCCACAGCAGTTGTACCAGTCTGCATTCCCACCAACAATGCAAAAGGGTTCTCTTTTCTCCAAAACCTCACTTGCTCTTTGTTGATTAATTGATGATAGCCAGGTGTGAGGTGATATCTCATTATGGTTTTAATTTCCATTTCTCTGAGAAGTGGCATTTAACATTTTTTCATATGTCTTCTGACCATCAGTATGACCTCTTTGGAGAAGTGTCCATTCAGTTCTTTTACCCATCTTCATTTGGATTGTTTGGGGGGTTTTTTGGTATTGAGTTGTATAAGTTCTTTGTACATTTTAGATATTAACCCCTATCACATGTATCAGTACATACATTCTCCCATTCAGGGGGTTATCTTTTCATTTAGTTAATGGCTTCCCTTGCTATGCACAAACTTTTTAGTTTGATGTAGCACCATTTTTTAACTTGCCTTTAGAGATATATTAGAAAAAAATGCTGCTATGAGAAATGTCTGAGATTTTACTGCCCATGTTTACTTCTAGGATTTTTATGGGTTTGAGTCTCACATTTGTCTTTAATCCATTTTGAGTTTATTCTTTTTTTAATTTACCATCTATTTTTAAAAATATTTTATTTATTTATATTTAAGAGAAGGGAAGGGAGGGAGAAAGAGAGGGACAAAAACATAAATGTGTAGTTGTCTTTCATGCAACCCCAATTGGGGACCTGGTCCAAAAACCAGGCATTTGCTATGACCGGTAATCAAACCGGCAACCCTTTGGTTTGCAGGCTGACATTCAGTCCACTGAGACACACCAGCCAGTGATGAGTGTATTCTTGTGCGTGTGTAAGATGGTGGTCTAGTTTCATATTTTTTGTACTTATCACTTCAATTTTTGAAACACTATTGAATGCACTGTCTTTACCTCATTGTAGGTTGTTCCTCATTCGTCAAACATAAATTGACCATAAAAGCACGGTTTTACTTCTGGGTTCTCTTTTCTGTTACATTGATCTATACGTCTGTTTTATGTTTGTCTCATGCTATTTTGTTTACTAAGGCCTTGTAATATATTTTGATATTAGGTAGTGCGATTCCTTCAACTTCATTTGTCTTTCTCAATTTTGCTGTTACTATTTATGGTCTTTTGTAGCTACATGTAAAATTTTTGAATATTTGTTCTAGCTCTCTGAAATACACCATTTATTATTGAAATGAACACAATTGAATTTGTAGATTGCTTTGGGTAGTATGGACATTTCAATGATCTTAATTTTTCATATCCATGAACACAGAAAATGGTTCCACTTTGTTGTATCTTCTTCAAATTCTATCTTCAGTGTCTTATAATTTTCAAAATACAAATCTTTTACATTTTTGTTTAAATTTATTTCTCGGTGTTTATTCTTTCTGAAGAAATATTCAGTGGAATTGACTTCTTAACTTCCCTTTTTGATAGTTTATAATTGGTGTATAAAAATGCAAGTGATTTCTGGATATTAATTTCTATTCCGCTAATTTACTGAATTTATTTATCAGTTCTAGTAGGTTTTTTGTTTTAATGAAATCTTTATTTTTATTTTTATTATTATTCAATTACACTTGTATGCATTATCTTCCCATCCCTCCACCACACCACAGCTGAACCTACCTCCGTCCCCCACCTCTAGCCTCCCCATTGATTTTGTCCATGTGTCCTTTATACTAGTTCCTGTAATCCCCTCTCCTCACTGTCCCCTCCCCACTCCCGCTTGGTTATTGTTAGATTGTTCTTACATTCAATGTCTCTGGTTATATTTTCTTTGCTTTTTTCTTCTGTTGGTTATGTTCCAGTTAAAGGTGAGATCATATGGTATTTGTCCCTCACCGTCTGGCTTATTTCACTTAGCATAATGCTCTCCAGGTCCATCCATGCTGTTGCAAAGGGTATAAGCTCCTTCTTTCTCTCTGCTGCATAGAATTCCATTGTGTAAATACACCACATTTTTGGATCCACTCATTTGCTGATGGGCATTTAGGTTGCTTCCAGTACTTGTCTATTGTAAATTGTGTTGCTATGAACTAAGGGAGCATAGGTTCTTTTGGATTGGTGTTTCAGGATTCTTAGGGTATAATCCCAGCAGCAGAATTGCTGGGTCAAAGGGCAGTTCCATTTTTAGTTTTCTGAGGAAATTCCATACTGTTTTGCACAGTGGCCTCACCATCTGCATTCCCATCAACAGTGTACTAGGGTTCCCTTTTCTCCGCATGCTCTCCAACATTTGTTTGTTGATTTGTTTATGTTGGCCACTCTGACTGGTGAGAGATGGTACCTCACTGAGGTTTTAATTTGTATCTCTCTGATGGCTAGTGGTGCTGAGCATCGTTTCCTGTGTCTCTGGGCCCTCTGTATGTCTTCCTTGGAGAAGTGTCTGTTCAAGTCCTTTGCCCATTTTTTAATTGGGTTGTTTGTCTTCCTGGAGTGGAGTTGTGTGAGTTCTTCATATATTTTGGAGATCAGGCCCTTGTCTGAGGTATCAGTAGCAATTATAATTTCCCATACTGTAGGTTCTCTTTGTAATTTGTTGCTGTTTTCTTTAGCCATGAAGAAGCTTTTTATTTTGATGAGGTCCCATTTGTTTATTCTTTCCATTATGTCCCTTGCTTTAGGGGATGTGTGTGTGAGGATGTTTCTGCATGGAATGTCTGAAATTTACCTGCCAATGTTTTCCTCTAGGATTTTTATGGTGTTATGACATATATTTAAGTCTTTTATCCATCTTGAGTTCATTTTTGTGTATGGCGTAAGTTGGTGATCGAGTTTCAGTTTTTTTGCACATAGCTGTCCAGATCTCCCAACACCATCTGTTGAAGAGGCTGTTTTTGCTCCATTTTATGCTCCTGCCTCCTTTGTCAAATATTAATTGACCGTAAGGGCTTGGGTTTATTTCTGGGTTCTCTGTTCTGTTCCATTGGCCTATGTGCCTATTTTTATGCCAGTACCAGGCTGTATTGATTACAGTGGCATTTTAATACAGTTTGATATCAGGTATTGTGATTCCTCCAGCTTTGTTCTTCTTTCTCAGAATTGCTGCAGCTATTCGGGGTTGTTTATAGTTCCGTATAAATTTCTGAAATGTTTGTTGTATATCTGTGAAATATGTCATGGGTATTCTAATAGGGATTGCATTGAATCTATAAATTGCTTTTGGTAGTATGGCCATTTTGATGATGTTAATTCTTCCAATCCATGAGCATGGTACATGCTTCCATTTGTTTGTGTCTTCCTTAATTTCTTTCTTCAGTGCTGTGTAGTTTTCTGAGGACATGTCTTTTACCTCCTTGGTTAGGTTTATTCCTAGGTACTTGATTTTTCTTCTTGCTTTACCAAATGGGATTTTTTCCTGATTTTTGTTTCTGCAGTTTCGTTGTTGGTGTACAGGAATGCCTTTGATTTCTGAGTATTGACTTTGTATCCAGCTGTTTTGCCAAATTCACTTATTAGGTCGAGTAGTTTTTTGGTGGAGTCTATAGGATTTTCCATGTACAGTATCATGTCGTCTGCAAACAGTGACAGTTTCATTCCATCCTTTCCAATTTGGACGCCTTTTATTTCTTTTTCTTGTCTGATTGCTGTGGCTAGGACTTCCAATACTATGTTGAATAGGAGTGGTGAGAGAGGGCATCCTTGTCTTGTTCCTCATCTTAGTGGGAAAGCTCTAAGTTTTGTCCATTGAGTATGATGTTAGCTGTAGGTCTCTCATATATGGCCTTTATGATGTTGAGCAATGCTCCCTTTATTCCCACTTTGCTGAGTGTTTTTATCAGAAATGGGTGCTTTATCTTATCAAATGCTTTTTCCGCATCTATTGATATGATCATGTGTTTTTTGTCTTTGCTGTTGTTGATGTGATGTATTATGTTTATTGATTTGCGAATATTGTACCATCCTTGCATCCTTGGGATGAATCCCACATGGTCATGGTGGATGATCTTTTTAATGTATTGCTGGATGCGGTTGGCTAATATTTTGTTGAGAATTTTCGCATCTATGTTCATCAGCGATATTGGCCTGAAGTTTTCTTTCTTCGTTGTGTCTTTATCTGGTTTTGGGATTAGGATGATGCTGGCTTCATAAAAAGAGTTTGGGAGTCTTCCATCAGTTCGGATTTTTTCAAACAGTCTGTGAAGGATAGGGGTGAGCTCTTCCTTAAATGCTTTGTAGAATTCTCCTGTGTGTTGGGATTTTTTTGATGACTGCTTCAATTTCGTTTTTGTTATTGGTCTGTTCAGGTTTTCTGCTTCTTCATTCAGTTTTGGACGATTATATTTTTCTAGAAATGTGTCCATTTCATCTAGGTTTTCAAATTTCTTAGCATACTGTTCTTCGTAGTAATTTGTTACAATCCTTTTTATTTCTGTCGTATCAGTTGTAATCTTTCCTCTTTCATTTTTAATTGTGTTTACTTGGATCCTCTCTCTTTTCTTCTTGATGAGCCTACTTAAAAGCTTGTCGATTTTTTTTATCATTTCAAAGAACCAGCTCCTGGACTCATTGATCCTTACAATTGTGATTTTAGTCTCCATGTCATTGAACTGTGCTCTGATCTTGGTTATTTCCTTCCTTCTGCGTGCTCTGGGCTGTCTTTGTTGTTGTTCCTCGAGTTCTTATAGGTGTAGGGTTAGGCTGTTTGTTTAAAATGTTTGTATCTATTTAAGGTTGGCCTGTATTGCTATGAACTTCCCTCTCTGGACTGCCTTTCCTGTGTCCCATAGGTTTTGAGTTGTTGTGAGTACATTTTCACTTCTTTCCAGAAAGTTTTTGATTTCTTCCCTAATCTGATTCTTGACCCCTTCATTGTCTAACAGCATGCTATTCAGTCTCCATGATTTTGAGTGTTTTGGGATTTTTCCTTTGTGGTTGGTTTGTAGTTTCAGTCCCTAGTGGTCAGAAAAAATGCTTGATATGATTTCAATTTTCTTGAATTTTTGAGGCTTGCTTTTTGTCCTATCATGTGGTCTATATTTCAAAATGTTCAATGTACACCTGAAAAGAATGTGTATTTTGCTTCTTTGGGATGAAAAGCTCTCTATATATCAGTTAAGTCCATTTCATCTAGTGTATTGTTAACTGACACAGTATTCTTGTTCATATATTGTTTGGAAGAACCTTCTATTGTTTACCCTGGGGTGTCAAAGTCCCTTACTATAATTGTGTTGCTGTTAATATCTTTCTTGAAGTCCTTCAAGGTTTTCTTTATTTATTTGGGTGCTCTTATGTTGTGTTCATATATATTTACAATGTTTATGTCTTCTTGGTGGATTCTTCCTTGAGGATTATGAAGTGACCTTCTGGGTCTCTCTTTATGGCCCTTCTTTGGAAGTCTATTTTGTCTGATATGAGTATTGCTACCCCAGCTTTGTTTTTTTGTCCGTTTGCTTGGAAAATTTGTTTCCAGCCCTTCACTGTCAGTCTGTGTAGATCTTTTGTCCTGAGAAGGGTATCTTGTAGGAAGCATATGCGTGTGACATGTTTTCTTATCCATTCAGCTATTCTATGTCTTTTGGTTGGAGCATTTAATCCATTTACATTTAAGGTTATTATCGATAGGTAGTTATTCATTGCCATTATTTCCTACCTGTGTTCCTCTGTCTTTCTCTTTTCCTTCCTTTCCTTGTAACAGTCCCTTTAGCGTCCCTTCCAGAGCTGGTTTGGTGGAGATGTATTCTTTTAGACTTCTTTTGTCTGGGAAACTCTTTATTTGGCCTTCTATCTTGATTGAGAGCCTTGCTGGGTAAAGTAGTCTTGTTTGCAGGCCTCTGGTTCTCATTACTTGGAATATTTTTTGCCATTCTCTTCTGGCTTGGAGCGTTTCCATTGAGAAGTCAGTTCCTAACCTTATTGGGGTTCCCTTGTATCTTACTTCCTGTTTCTCCCTTGCTGCCTTTAAGATCCTCTGTTTATCTTGGAATTTTGCCATTTTAACTCTGATGTGTCTTGCAGTTGGCCTGCTTGGGTTACTCTTGCTTAGGACTCTGTATGTCCTGGATTTGTGTGACTTTTTCTATCATCAGATTAGGGAAAATTTCCATCATTACTTTTTCGAACATATTTTCTCTTCCTTGCTCTTCCTCTTCTGCTTCTGGTATTCCTATTATACCGATATTATTCCGTTTCATGTTGTCCTGCATTTCCCTTAATCCCTCTTCATTCTTTGTGAGCCTCTTTTCCTTTTCTTGCTCTTTCTTGGTGTTTTTTGCTACTTTGTCCTCCAGCTCGCTGATCTGATCCTCTGCTTCATCAAGTCTGCTTTTGATTCCTTCTACTGTGTTCTTCAGTTCAGAAATTGTATTCTTCACTTCCTCTTGGTCCTTGTTGATAGTTTCTATTTCCTTTTTCATATTGATATAGTTTGCAGTTAGTTCATTGTTGTTTGCCTGTTATTTCTGTTAGTTCTTTGTGAGTTCAGTGAGCTTCCTGATAACCGTTACTTTGAAGTCAATATCTGATAGTTGACTTGCCTCTTTTTCAGTTAGCATTCTTTCTGAAGCTTCCTCCTTTCCCTTCATTTGGGGATTTTTCCTTTGTCTTCCCTTTTTTTTTTTTTTTTGAGTCTATTCTTGTAGCCTCTGCTTCTTAAATTGATCTATTCGGTCTCCCTGGTTTTATGGTATGAACTTCTATGTTAGAATGCCAATGGGATTCAGTGGTGCTGCCTCCTTAATCTCCTGTGCTCATTGTTCTTCAGCTGACTTTTATGGGTCTAACATGGTCTAACTCTGATGTTTTCAGTGCTCCAAGTTTTATTGTCTCACCTGTGGGATAAAGAGAAAGATGGAAAAAAAGAAAGGAGAAGGGAAGGACGGAAAAAGGGATTAGAAAAGGAATGGAAGGAAGGAAGGAAGGAAGGGATTATGGAAGAAGGAATAAAAAAAGATCAAAGGAAAGATAAGAAGAAGGAATTTTAGCAAAAAATTGGAAGAAAAATATAAATAAAAGAAAGCAGGAAGAAGGATTAAAAAAGGTAAAGGATGGAAGAAAGAAGGAATAAATGAATTAAGAAGGACAGAAAGAAAGAAGGTATTTAGGGACAAAGGATGAAAAGAAAAAAAGTCTTCTGCTGGCTTTAAATCGGTCAGGTTAGTTCCGGTGGTCTTCCTGTCTGTGAAACAGAAGGGGGTGGTTGGAAGGATTGGTTTCACTTTTCTCCCTTCCTGAGCCACACTCTTCGCTGTTGTTCAGCCTGCAGTCCATTTCCTCAGGGTCCTTCTGCTCCCCCCTTGGCCTTTAGTTCACAAGTATTGCTCTCCTTGAGTTGCACTAGTTAGGGGCAACTCACAGTCTACCTTCTTGCTCTTTGCTGTCTTATATTCTAGGGGCTCTCGGTGCTGCTATGGGGTAGTTCAGCCCCTTCTGGGTCGAGTCTTTCCAGGGAATCCAGTCTCCCCTAGTCCTGCAGCTCCCCTCTGCTGGGCATTCTGCCTTCCTCATAGAGAGCCAGTAGGCCCTGGAGGGCTCTATGCACAGGGGCTAGTTGGGAGTTGTTCTGAACCGGTGCTTTTAGGTGTGGTCGCCCACAGGCAGCCAGGCCATTAATTGGGTTTGTGTGGCCCATCTCCGGCTTTGGGCCTGGGTTTTACAGCCTATCCGTGGCTTTGGGCCTGTGCGCGGTGCAGCCAGCCACTGAACCGGATGCGCACCCACCTGAAATTTCAGGTGTGGGCGCCCAGTGTACTAATCTGGGTTCACGCCAGCCCTGCTTCAGGTGAGAGCTGGGGCTGCTTATCCCGGGTTCACAGTCCAGGGGCTGAGGGGGGAGGGACACCAGAGGCCTCGGCTGCTGCAGAGAGTTCTCTATCTAGCAGCTGAGTGCCTCTATTTTCTCTTTTTCGTTTCCAGAAATTGTCCTATTCAAACCCCCCTGGTCCAAACAAGCTCCAGGCCTCTAACACAACCCAGCCTGGCTCTCTCCCAAGAATCCTGCAGCAGACCCTGCACCTGGGCAGGGGCTTCAGCCGCCCTGGTCCCAGGGACCTTATTGTCCTTAAGCACTCTTCTTACCATCTGATCTTTCAATGTCCTCTATCTTTCGTCCCTGATCTTCATATATGCTGGAATACCATTGGCTGTTCGATCTGTTCCTCAGATCAGCTAGGTGTTTCACTGGTGCCGAAGGGACGTGGACTCCACTCCCACCTATCTCGCCACCATCTTCTCTCTCCTAATGAAAATTTTAGGGCTCTCCATATACAGTATTATGTCATCTGCAAATAATGAGTGTTTTACTTCTTACTTTCCAATTTCGGTGCCTTTTATTTCTTCATGTCTAATTGCTGTGGCTAGAACTTCCAGTGCTATGTTGAGTAACAGTGATGAAACCAGATATCCTTCTCCTGTTCCTGATATTAAGGAGAACACTTGTGGCTTTTTTCCACTGAGTATAATGTTGGTTTGTATTTGTCATATATGGCCTTTATTAGGTTGAAGTATGTTCCTTCTATTCTCATTTTGCTGTGAGTTTTTATCAAAAATTAATTTGAATTTTATCAAATGCTTTTTCTGCATCTATTGATATAATCATGTATATTTTGTCCTTCATTTTGTTTATGTGGTCTATTATTTTTATTGATTTGCAAATATTGTACCAACTTTGCATCCCAGGAATAAATCTCATTTGACCATGGTGTATGATCTTTTTAATATATTGTTGTATCTAGTTTGCTAATATTTTCTTGAGGATTTTAACTCCTAAGTTCATCAAGGATATTGACCTATAGTTTTCTTTCTTTATAGTATCTTAATCTGGTTGTGGAATTAGGGTAATAATGGCCTCACGGAATGAGCTGAGAATTCTTCCTTTTGAATATTTTGAGAGGAGAGGTGTTAGATCTATTCTGAATGTTTGGTATAACTCACCTTTGAAGCCATCCAGTCCAGAGCTTTGGTTTCTTGAGAGGTTTCATTACTTTTTTAATTACTGCTTCAATTTCACTATCTGTAAGGTGTCTACTCAGATTCTCTGATTCTTCCTGATTTTGTTTTGGAAGCCTGTATGTTCTAGGAATTTATCCCTTTCACCGATTGTCCAATTTTTAGCATATACTTGTTTGTAATATTTTCTTACAATCATTTGTATTTGTTTGGTATCAGTTCTTACTTCTCCTCTTTCATTTCTGGTTGTATTTATTTGAGTCTTCTTTCTTTTTTTCTTGAGTCTGGTTAAGATTTTGTCAACCTTGTTTACCTTTTGAAAAAACACCTCTTGAATTCATTGATCTTTTGTATTTTTTACTCTATTTTATTTATTTGTTCTCTGATATTTATTATTTCATTTCTTCTACTCACTTTGAGTTTTGTTGTTTTTTTCAAATTTCTTTAAGTTTAAAGTTAGGTTGTTTATTTGAGCATTTTCTTGTTTGTTAAGATAGACCTGCAGTGCTGTGAATTTCCCTGTTAGGATTGTTTTCTTCATGTCCCACAGATTTTGTGTCGTTGTGTTCCCATTTTCATTTGTTTCAAAGTATCCTTTGATTTCTTCCTTGATATCACTGTTAACCATTTTATTGTTTAGTAACATGTTATTTAGCTTCCATGTGTTCATATGTTTTCAATTTTCTTATGATTTATTTCTAGTTTTATAGCATTATGATCAGAACAAGATGCTTGATATGTTTTCAATATAAAATTTATTGAGACTTGTTTTGTGTCCTAATGTATGGTATATTCTAGAAAATGTTCCATGTGCACTTGAAAAGAAATATATTCTGCTGTTTTGGTGTGAACTGTTCTGAAGCTATTAATTAAATCCATTTGATCTAGTGTGTCATTTAATGCCACTGTCTCCTTCTTGATTTTCTGTCTGAAAGATCTCTCCATTGATGCCAATTGGTGTTAAAATCCCCTACTAAGACTGTATTTCTGTCAATGTCTTCTTTTATGTCCATCAAGACTTGCTTTACCTAGATAGGTGCTCCTATGTTGGGTGCATAAATGTTTACCAGGGTTATATCCTATTGTTGGTTTGTTCCCTTTATCATTATGTACTGTCCTTCCTTACCCCTTCCTATAGTCTTGATTTTAAAATCTATTTTGCCACCCTGGCTGGTGTGGCTCAGTGGATTGAGTGCCAGCCTGAGAACCAAAAGGGTTGCAGATTCAATTCCCAGTCTAGGGAACATGCCTGGGTTGCAGGCCAGGTCACCAGGAGGAGGCACATGTGACATGGTCAAGCAGTGTCCATGGCGTTGCGGTTGAGACGAGACAAATTCACACAGACTACCAAATCCTGTGGAGGAAAAAGAACAGCAAGGCCACTCTCTCAAGAGGAGAGTGCCCTGACCCTTGCCTTGACAGGCTTTTATTGGCTTAATTTGCATAGGAATACAGGGCATATATGGAAAGCTCATCAATCATTGTCAAACAGTAATAATCAAATATATAACATTCAAAGAACTCCGAGGGCTTATTTTGAGTCAGGGGAAGGGAAAAAGAGAGGGGTAGAAACATCACTGTATGGTTGCCTCTCATGCACGTTGGGAACCACCCTGCTTGGTTTCAGAAATTGTAACCCTCCATGGCTAAGGCTGAGTAAAAAGACTTTGGGACCATAAGCCACTTAGGAGACAAAGCTTATCTTCCTTGTAGGGATACCACCTCTGCCCCTTAAAGGCTAAAGGACCATAAAACTTTGGGGAAACAAACTCATTTCATGTTTGGACCCTTATCATTTAAATTGAGGGAATTAGCAAAGCAGGTTTCATAGGATTTTATGCATTCTTTCTCAGGCCTGATCACCCCAGGGAACCTGCCCTTTCCAGCACAGGGCCGCACCCACCTCTGGCATTGTTTCAGGCTTAAGGTGTTGTTTCAGGCTTAAGTCAGAGAGGGAAAGTAAGGCAGCCAAGAGATTAGACTTCTTGCAGACAGAATGAGGACTCAGGCTATGTCAAAGCTGAGGGGTTAGAGTCCATCAACCCCTTTTTCTATAGCCCCCCAAGCCCTTCCCTGAGTGCCCCTTCATGACTCTGCCTGTCTTAGGTTGTCCCTCCTTTGAGGAATCTTACCTGTCATTTGCTAACTGGTCATCTGCCCAGGGCCAAGCAGGGTGAGGTGAAAAGGGGCAGAGGTAGTACCCCTACAAGGAAGATAAGCTTTGTCTCCTAAGTGGCTTATGGTCCCAAGGCCTTTTTACTCAGCCTTAGCCATAGGGGGTTACAGCTTCTGAAACCAAGCAGGGTGATTCCCAACATGCATGAGAGGCAACCACACAGTGATGTTTCTCTCCCTCTCTTTTTTCCTTCCCCTCTCTAAAAAGAAATAAAATCTTTTGAAAAATAAATAAAATCTATCTTTACAGATATAAGCATTGCTACCCCAGCTTTTCTCCTTTCCATTTGCATGAAATGTATCTTTCCATCCCTGTACTTTTAGTTTGTGTGTATCTTTCATTCTGAGGTGTGTCTCTCGGAGACAGCTTATATATGGGTCCTGTTTTCTTATCCATTCAGCTACTTTGTATTTGTCCTCTTTTAATTTGTGTAAAATTGCAGTAAAATGGTAAATTATTTGGTGTCAGCTAAGAATATTTTTCAATGTTGTGCTAAATTACACTGAGTCTTAACTCTGGAAAACTGGTTGAGTAAAAATATCAGGATATCACGGGATCATAACAACAACTCAAGACTGGAATCCTTATTTTACTACTGACTAACAATTTGACCTAGGACAATTTCCTCATCTGTAAAATCAGGATAGTAATTCATAGCTTGTGGGATTCCCATAAGTTTTAAATTAGGTAATGCTGATAAAATACTTATGACACCTACAAAGTATGGAGTAAAAGAGAGCTGGTTAAAATCAAAGTGATTTTGTTTTAATTCAGAAAGGTTAAATACTACTCCAAGGTCACACAGATAATGACAGACTTGGGACCCAAACCCAGATTTGTTTGACTCCAAAAGCCATGTTTTTATTATTATATCACAGTGTCTCAGTACGACTCTGAGTAGGCAGACAATCCACTGCATTGCCATAGAAAACTTTCTGGTATGGAGTCAACTTAAAGACCGTAGTTATAAGCAATATGATTGTGTTATTTTCAAATTGCAATATTGTCCCTGATCTTCCAAACTTACACCATCCTTCAAAGCTTATTATAGTGTAGACTTTAGAGATGGAAGGCAGTCCCACACCATTTATGAAGGCTATTCCAACTATTTAACTGGACTAGAAACAGAATAGAGCACTAGGTAACAGTGGTTCTACACCACGTGGGTTGTATTGCAAATGCTTCTACTTGCCAGCTATGTGTGACCATGGGCTGCTCTATGCTTGTTTCCTCATCTTTGATACAGGGATAAAACTGGCACCATACTCAATAGAGTTGTTGGAAGGATTAAAAGAGTTAATAATTTTGGAAGGGGCCAAGATGGAGGCGTAGGCAGAAATGCTTCACTTCTTCGCACAAACAAAAGAAGGAAAACAATGAATTTAAAAACAAAGAACAACCAGAACTGCGAGATAAACATTTTCATAAAAGTCCAACAACCAAGGAATTAAAGAAACATTCAACCACAAGAAGGGTGGAGATTGTCAGTGGGGCAGAGAGGACACCACAAGGTGGCAGCTAGAGGACCAAGCAAGGCAGTGGCTTGGAGAACACACAGGCAATCCCACATTCATGCACAGAAAAGCTTGGGGAAAAGTGGGGAAGTGAGATGGACTGTGAAACCCAGGGTTTCCGTGTGGGCAACTAAGGACTCAAAACCACAGTTTGAGATAAAGAACTGTGGAGATTGTGGTGGTGGGAGAAACTTCCAGTCTCACAGGAGAGGACATTGCAGAGACCCACAGGGTCCTAAAATGAGCAGAAACCCACTCGCCTGCAAATCCACACCTAAAGGGAATGAACTGCTTGTGGGAAGTGAGGGAAGTGATGGAAAATGGGACGAGAACAGAGCAAATGGCATTGTTCCTTCTCTGACCCCTCCCTCACAGACAGTGCCACAAACAGCAAAGAGGAATGCCCATCTTGGTGAAGCTCTACCCCTTAGATGTAACAGGTGTGCTGAAAGAAATAAATGTGGCCCAAATGAAAGAATAGATCAAAGCTCTAAAAAAAGAAGTAAGCAACAAGGAGATAGCCAAACTATCTGTTGCAGAGTTCAAAGCACTGGTAATCAAGACACTCACAGAAATGGTTGAGCTCGGTCGCAAAATGAAGGAAGAAATGAAGGCACACTAGGTGAAATAAAGGAAAATATACAGGGAACCAACAGTGAAGGGAAGGAAACTGGGACTCAGATCAGTGATTTGGAACAAAAGGAAAAAATAAGCATCAACTGGAACAGAATGAAAAAACAAGAATGCAAAAAAATGAAGAGGCACCTACAAGTCTCTGGTACAACTTTAAATGTTCCAATAACCGAATCATGGGGGTACCAGAGGAGAAGAAGAGCAAGATATCGAAAACTTCTTGAACAAATAATGAAGGAAAAATTCCCCAATCTGACAAAGGAAACAGCTTTCCAGGAAATCCAGTAAGCCTGAGTGTCCCAAAGAAACTGGACTTACGGATGAGCACAGCAAAGCACATCATAATTAAGTTATGCAAGATTAAGATGAGAGAATCTTAAAAGCAGCAAGAGGACAGGAGAGAGTTACCTATAAAGTAATTCACATAAGGCTATCAGCTGATTTCTCAAGAGAAACCTTACAGGCAAGAAGGGGTTGAACAGAAATATTCAAAATCATGAAAGGTAAGGAACCTCATGAAAGGTAACCTGCATCTGAGATTACTCTATCCAGAAAAGCTATCATTAAGAATCGAAAGGCAGATAAAGTGCTTCTTGGATAAGGTCAAGTTAAAGGAGTTCACCGCCACCAAGCCCTTATTATATGAAATGTTAAAAGGACTTATCTAACAAAAAGAAGATCAAAACTATGAACAGTAAAATGACAATACACCCACAACTATCAACAACTGAACCTAAAAAACACAAACTAAGCAAACAACTAGAACAGCAACAGAATTACTGAAATGGAGATCACATGGAGGGTTATCAGTGGGGAGGGGAAGGGGGACAATGGGGGAAAGAGTACAGGGAATAAGAAGCACAATATGTAGGCACAAAATAGTCAGAGGGAGGTTAAAAACAGTATAAGAAATGGAGAAGCCAGAAAACATTACGTGTATGACCCATGGACATGAACTGTGGGGGTGGAGAACTTGAGAGTGAGGGGGGTGGTGCAGGAAGGAGTGGGATAAATGGGAGAAAAAATTGGGAAAACTGTAATAGCATAATCAATAAAATATACTTTAGAAATCAGTGCGCAAGATGGTGACGAGGTAGGTGGGAGCTGGAGGCTGGGAAACTGTTAATATTGTGACCCAGCCCTGGTCCACATTCTCTCAAAAGCATAGGAAGAGAGAAAAGCAAAGCTAAGACCCCTTCTTCCTGTGGCATCTACAAAGACCAGTAGAACTCAATGAACAGGTTTAAATTCAGCAGGAGGCTTATTATTTTTTTCTTAAAATAGACACTATAAACAAAAACCAGGAAGAAATAAACAATAAAAACTCAGAATTAAAAAAATAAAAAAACAACCCACACTAGAAGGAATTACAAGCAGGCTGGATGAAGCAGAGGATTTAATCAGCGAGATGGAGGACAAGGTAGAAAAAAACACCCAGAAAAAAAAGAGAAAAGGAAAAGAGACTCAGAAAGAATGAAGAGGTGGTAAGGGAACTGCAAGAAAACATGAAGCATAATAATATCCATATAATAGGGATGCCACAATGAGAAGAAGAAGAGCAAAGGATAGAAAAACTGTTTCAAAAAGTAATGATGGAAAACTTCCCTAATTTAATAAGAGAAAAAGTCACACAAATCCAAGAAACAGAGAGTCCCAATCAAGAGGAAACCACGTGTCCTTTATAGTAGTTCCTGAAAAAACCTCACCCCATTGTCCCTCCCCCCTCCCCTCTGGCTATTGTTAGATAATTCTTAATTTCAACCTCTCTGGTTGTATTTTATTTGTTGTTTTCTTTTGCTGAATATGTTCCAGTTAAAGATGAGATCACATGGAAAAACCAAGGGAGAGGGTGGAAGCAAGGGAGGGAGGTGGGTTTGGCTGGGGTGGGGGAGTGGTGGGGGCAAAATGCAGAAAACTGTAATTGAACAATAGTAAAGTAATAAAAACTAAAAAATAAAAAAATGGCAACACAAAAATTCAAAAAAAAACCAAACAAACAAACAAAAAAACAAAGTGGGAAACCAAAGAGGTCCACGTCAAGACACATTGTAATTAAAATGGCAAAATTCCAAGACACAGAGAGACTCTTAAAGGCAGCAAGTGAGAAACAAGAAGTAACATACAATTAGGCTAAGATGGCTGCAAGATAGGTGGGAGCAGAGTCCACTTCCCCTCCGCACCAGTGAAACACCTAGCTGATCTGAGGAACAGAGCGAACAGCCAATGGTATTCCAGCATATATGAATCTCTGAGACCAAAGATAGAGGACATTGAAAGATCTGACAATAAGAAGAGTGCTAAAGGACAATAAGGAACCTGGAACCAGCGTGGGGCCCAGGGTGACTGAAGCCCCTGGCCCAGGTGCAGGGTCTGCTGCAGGATTCTTGGGAGAGAGCCAGGCTGGGCTGTGTGAGCAGCCACATGCTTGTTTGGACCAGGGGGGCTTGAATAGGAAGAGTTTCTAAAAAGGAAAAAAAAAAAAAGAGAAAATAGAGGCACTCAGTGGCTAATTAGAGAACTCTCCGCAGCAGCCACAGCCTCTGGCGCCACTCCTCCCTCAGCCCATCAACTGTGAACGTCAGAAAAGCATCCCAGTGCTCACCTGAAGCCCAGCAGGCGCACACCCAGATCAGCGGACTGGGCGCCCACAACTGAAACTCCAGGTGAGCGTGCGCCCTGATAAGCGGCCCGGCTGCCGGGGCGCCAGACCCAAAATGCCCCAGTGGGCACGTATCCCAACCAGTGGCCTGGGACCCACACCTAAAAACACCGGTGGGCACACGCCCTGATAAGCGGCCCACCTGCCTGGGCACACAGACACAAAGCGCCTGGGTGGGTGCACACACCTGAAACCCAGGGTGGGAGAGGAACCAGATCAGTGACTGGCTGCCCCCATGCACAGACCCAAAGCAGCAGATCAACAGCAAAACCCTGCCAAAAACCACCATCAACCTCAAAACCCGATCAACGCCCTGGCTGCCCATGGAAAACCACACTTAAAAGCACTGGTTCTGAACAAGTCCTACCTAGACCCTGCGCACAGAGCCCTGCAGGACCTACTGGCTCTCTAGGACAAAGGCAGAACACCCAGCAGAGGGGAGCTACAGGGCTAGGGGAGACTGCATTCCCCAGAAAGACTTGACCCAGTAGGGGGCTGAACTACCCCATAGCAGCACCGAGAGCCCCTAGCATCTAAGACAGCAAAGAGCAAGAAGGGGGAGTGTAAGTTGCCCCTAATTGGTGCAACTCAAGGACAGCACGACTGGTGAACTAAAGGCCAAGTGGGGAACAGAAGGAACCGGAGGAACTGGACTGGAGGCTGAACAACAACGAAGAGTGTGGCTCAGGAAGGGAGAAAAGTGAAACCAATCCCTCCAACCACCACCACCAGTTTCACAGACAGGAAGACCAGCAGAACTAACCTGACCAGTTTAAAGCCAGCAGAAGTCTTTTTTTTTTTTTTTTCCCCTCCATTCCCCCTGAATTCCTTCATCCTTTCTGTCCTTCTTTCTTTTTGTATTCCTTCTTCCTTCCACACTTTACCTTTTTTATTCTTTCTTCCAGCATTCTTTTATTTATTTTTTTGTTTAAATTTTTGTTAAAATCCCTTCTTTTTATCTTTCCTCCAATCTTTTATACTCCTTCTTCCTTCCTTCCTTTCCTTTTCTATTCCCATTTTCCCTCCTTCCCTTCTCCTTTTTTTACTCCCTTCTTTCTCTTTTTCCCACAGGTGAGAAAATCAAAACTGGAGCTCTGAGAAGACCACAGTTAGACCGTGTTAGACCCATAAATGTCAGCTCAAGAACAGTGAGCACAGGAGATTAAGGAGACAGCACCACTGAATCCCATTGACATTCTACCATAGAAGTTCATACCATAAACCCAGGGAGTCAGAATAGATCAATTTAAGAAGCAGAGGCTAACAAGAAGAGTCTCACAAACAATGGGAAGACAAAGAAACAATCCCCACATGAAAGGAAAGGAGAAAGGCTCAGAAAGAATGCTAACTGAAAAAGAGGCAAGTCAACTATCAGATACTGAGTTCAAAGCAATGGTAATCAGGAAGCTCACTGACCTCACAGAGAACTACCAGAAACTACAGGGAAACTACAATGAACTCACTGCAAACTATATCAACAAGAAAAAGGAAATAGAAACTATTAACAAGGGCCAAGAGGAAATGAAGAATTCAATTTGTGAACTGAAGAACACAGTAGAAAGAATGAAAAGCAGACTTGATGAAGCAAGCTGGAAGAAAAAGTAGAAAAAACATCCAGAAAGTGCAAGAAAAGGAAAAGAGGCTCAGAAAGAATGAAGAGGTAATAAGGGAAATGCAGGACAGCATGAAATGTAACAAAATCCGTATAATAGGAAGACCACAAGGAGAAGGAGAAGAAGAAGAGCAAGGGATAGAAAACCTGTTTGAAAAAGTAATGATGGAAAATTTCCCAAATTTGATGATAGAAAAAGTCACCCAAATCCAGGAAACACAGAGAGTCCCAAGCAAGAGGAACCCAAAGAGTCCCACTGCAAGACAGATCAGAGTTAAAATGGCAAAATTCCAAGACAAACAGAGGATCTTAAAGGCAGCAAGGAAGAAACAGGAAGCAACATACAAGGAAGCCCCAATAAGTTTAGTAACTGACTTCTCAATGGAAAACCTCCAAGCCAGAAGAGATTGGCAAAAAAATATTCCAAGTAAAGAGAACCAGAGGCCTGCAACCAAGACTAAGGTACCCAGCAAGGCTCTCAAGCAAGATAGAAGGTAAAATAAAGAGTTTCCAAGACAAAAGAAGTCTAAAAGAATACACCTCCACCAAACCAACTCTGGAAGAGATACTAAAGGGACTGCTTTAAGGAAAGGAAGGGAAAGAGAAAGACAGAGGAACACAGGTAGGACAAAATGGCAATGAATAACTGCCTATCGATAATAACCTTAAATGTAAATGGATTAAATGCTCCAATCAAAAGACATAGAATAGCAGAAAGGATAAGAAAACATGACACACATATATGCTGCCTACAAGAGACCCATCTCAGGACAAAAGACCTGCACAGACTACAAGTGAAGGGCTGGAAAAAAATTTTCCAAGGAAAAGGACAGGAAAAAAAAGAAGGGGTAGCAATACTCATATCAGACAAAATAGACTTCAAAAGAAGGGCCATGAAGAGAGACCCAGAAGGTCACTTCATAATAATCGAAGGAAGAATCTACCAAGAAGACATAAACATTGTAAATATATATGCACCCAACATAGGAGCACACAAATACATTAACAAAATCTTGGAGGACTTCAAGAAAGCTATTGACCGCAACACAATTATATTAGGGGACTTTAACACCCCACTATCAAAAATGCACAGGTCTTCCAAACAAAATATCAACAAGGATATTGTGTCACTTAAGAATACCCTAGAGGAAATGGACTTCACTGATATATAGAGAGCTTTTCATCCCAAAGAAACAAAATACAAATTCTTTTCAAGTGTACATGGAACTTTTTCAAAGATAGACTACATGATATGACAAAAAGCAAGTATCAACAAATTCAAGAAAATTGAAATCATACCAAGCATTTTCTCTGACCACAGGGGACTGAAACTAGAAAGCAACCCCAAAGGAAAAAAACCCCAAACACTCAAAATCATGGAGAGTGTATAGCATGCTATTAAACAATGAATGGGTCCAGAATGAGATTAGGGAAAATCAAAAACTTTCTGGAAACAAATGAAAATGAACTCAAAACAAACCAAAACTTATGGGACACAGGAAAGGCAGTCCTGACAGGGAAGTTCATAGCAATACAGGCCTACCTTAAGAAGATAGAAACATTTCAAACAAACAACCTAACACTACACCTACAAGCACTCGAGGAACAACAACAAAGACAGCCTAGAGCAAGCAGAAGGAAGAAATAACCAATATCAGAGCAGAGTTAAATGACATAGAGAATAAAAGCACAATTCTAAGGATCAATGAATCCAGGAACTGGTTCTTTGAAAAGATAAATAAAATCGACAAGCCTTTAAGTAGGCTCATCAAGAAAAAAAGAGACAGGATTCAAATAAACACAATTAGAAATGAAAGAGGAGAGATTACAACTGATACCACAGAAATACAAAGGATTGTAAGAAATTACTATGAAGAACTGTATGCCAAGAAATTTGAAAACCTAGGTGAAATGGACACATTTCTAGAAAAATATAATCTTCCAATACTGAATGAAGAAGAAGAAGAAAACCTGAACAGACCAATAACAGCAGATGAAATTGAAGCAGTCATCAAAAAACTCCCAACAAACAAAAGCCCTGGACCAGATGGTTTCACAGGAGAATTCTACAAAGCCTTTAAGGAAGAGCTAACGCCTATCCTTCACAGACTATTCAAAAAAATCCAACCTGATGGAAGACTCCCAAACTCTTTCTATAAAGCCAGCATCATCCTAATCCCAAAATCAGATAAAGACACAAAAAGAAAGAAAACTTCAGGCCAATATCACTGATGAACATAGATTCTAAAATCCTCAACAAAATGTTGGCAAACTACACCCAGCAATAGATTAAAAAGATCATACTCCCTGACCAAGTGGGATTCATCCCAGGGAAGCAAGACTGGTACAATATTTGCAAATCAGTAAACATAATACATCACATAAAAAGCAAAGACAACAATCATATGACCATATCAATGGATGCAGAAAAAGCAATTAGGGTACAACACGCATTCATGATTAAAAGTCTCAGCAAAGTGGGATAGAGGGAGCCTTCCTCAACATAATAAAGGCCATATATGAGAGACCTACAGCCAACATCATACTCAATGGGCAAAAACTTAGAGCTTTCCCACTAACATCAGAAACAAGACAAGGATGCCCGCTTTCACCACTCCAATTCAAGATAGTATTGTAAGTCCTAGCCACAGCAATAACATAGGAGAAGGAAATGAAAGGCATCCAAGTTGGAAAAGTGGAAACAAGACTGTCATTTTTGGAGATAACATGATAGTGTCCATAGGAAATCCTATAGACTCTACAAAAAATCTGCTTTACCTAATAATTGAATTTGGAAAAACAGTGGAATACAAAGTCAATATTCAGAAATAAAAGGCATTTTTTTTATGTAACAGGGGCATTGAAAATCTAATTTTTATTGTTATTCTCAAAGGCATTTTTGTATACCAACAATGAAATATCAAAAACAGAAATAAAGAAGAAAATCTAATTTGATATACCAACAGAAAAATAAAATGCCTAGGAATACACCTAACCAAGGAGGTAAAAGACTTGTACTCAGAAAACTACACCACACTGAAGAAAGAAATTAGGGAAAACACAAACAAATGGAAACATATACCATGTTCATGGATTGGAAGAATTAACATCATCAAAATGTCATACTTCCCACAGCAATTGATACAAGGCAATCCTTATTAAAGTACAAATGACATATTTAACAGATATAGAACAAATATTTCAGAAATTTATATGGAACCATAAATGACCACAAATAGCAGCAGCAATTTTGAGAAAGCAGAACAGAATAAGGGAGGTCACAATATCTGATATCAAACCGTATTACAAAGCCACTCTAATTAAAACAGCCTGGTACTGGCATAAGAACAGATACATAGAGAACCAAGATGGCGGCATAGGTAGACACACTGCGCCTCCTGGCACAACCAGAACTGACCGAAAATTGAACGGCAAGGAAGTCCGACACAAAGTAGATGAAAAAGAAACATATATCCAGACTGGTAGGAGGGGCAGAGACGGGCACCGGGGCGGAGAGGACTCGTGTGGCGGGGGTGGGACAGAGACTGGTGACGAAAGGGGCAGGCAGTCTGACCACTAACAGACCCTGTGACCACACATTCTGGCAAAGAAAAACAGATAGGGCCAGACTCAGAGTGTTGGAGAACGGGGCAGGCAGACCGACGGGTAGCACCCCGCGGCCCCACACTCGTGCACACATAAACCAGGACCAAAGGCGGGGAACGAAGCAGACTGCGCAACTCAGGGCTCCAGCTCGGGGAAATAAAGCCTCAAGCCTCTGATTGAAAACGCCCATGGGGGTTGGGGCGGCAGCAGGAGAGACTCCCAGCCTCACAGGAGAGGTCATTGGAGAGACCCACAGGGGCCTAGAATGTGCTCAAGCCCACCCACTCGGGAGCCAGCAGCAGAGGGGACCAATTTGATTGTGGGTAGTGGAGGGAGTGACTGAGGTCCGGTGGAGAGTGGAGCTGACACCATTGCTCCCTCTCGGCCCCCCCCCCACATACAGTGTCACAGCACAGGGACCAGCATTACTCTGCCCCTGGTGAACACCTAAGGCTCCGCCACTTTAAGTAACAGATGCACCAAGACAAAAAAAAAAAAAAAAATGGCCCAAATGAAAGAACAGATCAAAGCTCCAGAAAAAATACAACTAAGCGAGGAAGAGATAGCCAACCTATTGGATGCACAGTTCAAAACACTGCTAATCAAGACGCTCACAGAATTGTTTGAATTTGTTCGAAAACTAGATGAAAAAATGAAGGCTATGCCAAGAGAAACAAAGGAAAATGTACAGGGAACCAACAGTGACGGGAAGGAAACTGGGACTCAAATCAACGGTGTGGACCAGAAGGAAGAAAGAAACATCCAACCAGAAAAGAATGAAGAAACAAGAATTCGGGAAAATGAGGAGAGGCTTAGGAACCTCCAGGACATCTTGAAACATTCCAACATCCGAATTATAGGGGTGCCAGAAGGAGAAGAGGAAGAACAAAAAATTGAAAACTTATTTGAACAAATAATGAAGGAGAACTTCCCAACTCTGGCAAAGGAAATAGACTTCCAGGAAGTCCAGGAAGCTCAGAGTCCCAAAGAAGCTGGACCCAAGGAGGAACACACCAAGGCACATCATAATTACATTCCCCAAGATTAAGCAGAAGGAGAGAATCTTTGAAGCAGCAAGAGAAAAGGACACAGTTACCTACAAAGGAGTTCCCATAAGACTGTCAGCTGATTTCTCAAAAGAGACCATACAGGCAAGAAGGGACTGGCAAGAAGTATTCCAAGTCATGAAAGGCAAGGACCTACATCCAAGATTACTGTATCCAGCAAAGCTATCATTTAGAATGGAAGGGAAGAGAAAGTGCTTCTCAGATAAGGTCAAGTTAAAGGAGTTCATCATCACCAAGCCCTTATTCTATGAAATGTTAAAGGGACTTATCTAAGAAAAAGAAGATAAAAAATATGAACAGTAAAAATGACAGCAAACTCACAGTTATTAACAACCACACCTAAAACCAAAACAAAAGAAAACTAAGCAAACAACTAGAAGAAAAACAGAATCACAGAAATGGAGATCACATGGAGGGTTATCAATAGGGGATTGGGAGGGGGAGAGAGGGGAGAAAGGTACAGGGAATAAATAGCATAAATGATAGGTGGAAAATAGACAGGGGGAGGGTAAGAATAGTGTAGGAAATGTAGAAGCCAAAGAACTTATAAGTATGACCCATGGACATGAACTATAGGGGGGGGAATGTGGGAGGGAGGGGGTGGGCAGGATGGAGTTGAGTGAAGGGGTGGAAATGGGACAACTGTAATAGCATAATCAATAAATATATCAAAAAAAAGAACATGAAAGAAAGCAGAGGCTAAGAATCATAAAATATATGAACACCAAAAAAAAAAAAAAGAACAAATACATAGACCAATGGGACATAATAGAGAGACCAGAAATTAACCCAAGTCTCTATGGTCAATTACTATTTGACAAAAGGGGCAGCATGATTAAATGAAGCAAAAATAGCCTCTTCAACAAATGGTGTTCGGAGAGCTGGACAGCTACATGCAAAAACATGAAACTTCATCACCAACTTAACCATATATAAAAATAAATTCAAGGTGGATAACACTTAAATATATGTCATGACACCATCAAAGTCCTAGAGGAGAACATGAGCAGGAAAATGCCAGATATTCCATGCAGCAATATTTTCACTGATATGTCCCCTAGAGCAGGGGACATAAAGGAAAAAATAAACAAATGGGATCTCATCAAAGTAAAAAGCTTCTGCACTACTAAAGAAAACAGCATTAAATGAAAAGAGAACCAACTGTATGGGAAAACATATTTTCCAATGATACCTCAGACAAGGGTTTGATCTCCAAAATATATAAAGAACTCACATGGCTCCACTCTAAGAAGACAAGCAATCCATTTAAAAAATGGACAAAGGATTTGAACAGACACTTCTCCAAGGACATACAGAGGGCCTGGAGACTTATGAAAAGATGCTCAGTATCGCTAGTCATCAGAGATATGCCAATTAAAACCACAATTAGACACTACTCCACACCAGTCAGAATGGCCATCATAAACAAAGCAACAAACAACAAATGTTGGAGAGGTTGTGGAGAAAATTGAACCCTAGTGCACTGTTGGTGAGAATGCAGACTGCTGCAACCACTATGGAAAACAGTATGGAATTTCCTCAGAAAACTAAAAATGGAACTGCCTTTTGACGCGGCAATACCACTGGTAGAATTCTATCCTAAGAACCCTGAAACACCAATCCAAAAGAACCTATGCACCGCAATATTCATAGCAGCACAATTTACAATAGCCAAGTACTGGAAGCAACCTATGTGCCCATCAGTAAATGAATGGATACAAAAACTATGGTATATTAACACAATGGAATTCTACACAACAGAAAGAATGAAGGAGCTTCTACCCTTTGCAACAGCATGGATGGAACTGGTTAGCATTATGCTAAGTGAAATAAGTCAGGCAGTGAGGGACTAATACCATATGATGTCACCTTTAACTGGAACGTAATCAACAACATATACAAGCAAGCAAAATCTAATCAAAGACATTGAAATTAAGAACAAGCTGACAGTAAGCAGAGGGGAAGGGGGATGGGATAATGGAGGGAAAAGCATGAAGGGTTTACAGGTACGACTATAAAGGACACATGGACAAAAACAAGGAGGGGGTGGAAATAGATGAGGGAGATGGGGATGTCTGGGGTGGGGGAGGGGTGGGAAGAAAAGGCAGAAAACTGTACTTGAACTACAATAAAATTCAAAAGTATTTAATAATAAAACTAAAAATGTATATACTTCAAAAAAAGAGTTAGCAATTTTATGCATTTAGAATATATCTACCACAAATTGAGTATTCAATAAACATTAGGTACTATAATAATAATAATGATAATAATAATAATTAATGTTAATATTAATAATTATTATTTATTCATCTTTCATTGTTTTAACTTTCCATAGTACCTTTTATACTACTACTAGATTACATGTTATTATTAACATAATTACAAAGTGTTTTTTACTAGTCTATCAGGTCTTCTCATCTAGATTGAAAGCTCTGAGGGCCAGGAGCAATTTTTCCTTCATAACATCTATCACATCTCTGGGAACAGGGTACTTGCCGAGCACATCCTTGTTTATTGAAATTGCACACTAGCAACAGTACAAATGACAGTGGAAAACAACCCAGTGTTTTTTAAAATAACTTAATTTCCTTATCACCTCCTACTGGTCTATAGGCAGCCAAATTAAAGCTTTGAGCCTCAACTACTAATGACAACACCCCCCACGAGTTCTGTGGCTTGCTTCATGGGCTATTCCTCATGATTCTCTAGGATGTGGGGCATAGAAGTAGAGAGAATGTAACTGTGAATTCAATCTTCCACCAACAAAACCTGCAGGGCTGGAATCCATTGGCTCTTATTTGGATGTGCCTGATACAGGAATAGGTGATAGGGATGAATGGTGCTTCTGGGGAGTGGGTAATAGGGCATGGTCTATTTTGGGAAAAAACCTGAAGACTTTTTACTAAGCAGAGATTGTGTCATCACCTAAATTCAGGCTCTGGAACTAGAGAGCCTGTAAGTGAATGCTGCTTCTGCCAGTTGATAATTATGTGACCTTCCTTTTGGAAAAAAGGAGCAAAGAATAAGAAAGCAGATGCTGAAGTGAGGAACATAGAGGACTTTGGCTCAATAGCTCTCACTGTTTTGGCCTGTGGTTATCTTAGATGTTTGACAATGTTACCTGCTGCTTTCACTGTAAGCTTCTGTGAGGCCAACACCTTGAGAAAGGCATGCCGTAGACACTTAATAAAGTACCAAAACAAGTGTCTGTCCCACATACTTTGCAGTTGTGTAAAATGCAGCATTATATAAAGAATGATTATCTTTAGCTACCACTTATATATACGTAATCATTAGAAAGGAATACTACTTATAGCTACCATCATAAGAGCAAACTCTGCAGCCTTAGCCAAAGGTAATTTTGTCCCTTACCCCATTCATAATCTAGACACCTCTAATTAAGCCTCTCTTCTTCTCCAGGATCATTTATTTCCATTGTTCTCTGGCACCCTCTGCTTTCTAATCCACTTATAAACATAGCACTGTGGGTTTTTAATGTTTTGTGGAGGTACATGCAGGATTTGAATTACTTACACACACACACACACAGCCCCAAAGTGAACTATTTTGTGGGTTATTTAAACGTATTATTCACATTAGTCCAAGGAAGCAGACTCATAACTCATCTCATGGTTTACTCAAGAGACATATGCATATTCTAAAATTTGTAGTAGAGAAAAGAGAAGAGTTGTTTCAAAACATCACCTTTTCAAAAAAAATAATTCCTTTCACTCCAGTGTCAATAAACACCTTCTGTGGCTTCCTCATTATCTGCTTACATATGTATTTTTCTCCGTTTAGTGAGATAGATTCAAAAGTCACAGCCATAAATGGACTTCAAGCCTTCTCTCAAATGAACTCTTCCAGATTATGGTTCTTCTGACATCTCCATGGGCTTTTTGTTCTAAAGCCGAGGGCTGAAGAAATTAGAAATCATGGACCTGAACCAGCCTGGTCCATGTCCCAAGGGAGACACTGCATCTGTCCTGGTATTTTTTCCTTTCCTCTCCAAATTAAACAGAGTTCATGGAAGTCCTTCTTATAAATTAAGAATTCATTTTATATTTGAATGGTACATCATAGTTTATTAAGCACTTACAAGTGCATTATCTTATTTAAATGCCTTAAAAATTCCACAAGGACAGCAAAGAAACTATTATTAGCCCTATTTTTAAGGAAAGTAAAATCAAGAGAGGCAAAGCATGTTCTCCATAGTCACACAGATCATAAATGGCAGAGCTGAAAGTCAAATTAAAGGCTTTTAGATTCTAAGTTCTAGGCTCTTTCTACCTCTTTATCAATGAACCTTCTCTCAGGGCTTTCCTCTCTTCAGAAGCCTAACTTCATCAGTGAGGTCCCAAACCTTAATCACCACTGAAATACTTCCTGACTTTGCTATTCCTAAGAGGCTTAGTATAGATATCCGAACCATATTTTAAAATTTATTTGGAGGGTTTTTTATTATTTATTTTTGTACTACCTGACTCCCAATATCATTTCAGCTTTACAGGACTAGTATTTGTACCATTTCATGAGAATATTTATGTCCTATGTGGGTCACCAAAAGGTCACCACTCTAAAGAAATCTCTAAAATTAAGTGAAAAAATTGTCCCAGTTATGGAGGTCAGGCAGCCTTCTATCCTAGTCCCCCCAGTGCTAACTCAATGAGCTCATCCATAAGGTGCCCATGAAGTTAGCATGGCATGAAACACATGGACTTCCCCTCACCAACACTGATTTGACTACTATCTCTGCTGAGTGTCCAAACTGCCAACAGCAGACGCCCATGCTAAGCATCCAGATGGGCTCCAATTTCAAAAGAAAAATGGTAGCACGTTAATTAGTTTGGATGCCCTCCATTGTGGAAGAGGGAGCCATATGTCCTCATGGGAAATGACAGTTACTCTGATATATTTGTTTTTCTGGCCTGCAATGTTTCTGCCAGCAACACAACCCACTGAAATAATGAATGTCCTTTTCACTGCTGTTGTATCCCTCACAAGAAACTCATTTTATAGAGAAAGAAGGAAATCAATGGGAAAATACTCACAAAACTCACGGATATCACCAGAAACATCATAAACCCAAAGCAGTAATTCTGGCAGTATAGTGCAATGGTCTATTAAAAACTCAGCTACAGAATCTCCAGGAGTCAACATCTAAAAGTTGGAGGTGTCATCCTATAGAGTGTGACATATGCTCTGAACAAGTGGCCAAGAGATAATGCTATTTCTGTTATAACCAATATTTTAGAAACCAAGGGATTGAAAGTTGGAGTGGTTCTTCCCTATATTACCTCTAATAGCCCACTCTCAAAATTTTATGGTTTTACCTGTCTAGACATTTCAGTACCAGAGGGAGAGATGCCTCTTCTCCCCAGATACAACAATATGTCTGTTACCGAGAATAGGAGATATGTACCGGACTATTTTGGGCTGCTCATTCCACTGGAAAAACAGTCAAGATGGGAATTTCAGAGCTGGATAGTGTGACATGGGTTGCCATTGTAGAGTGAAGTGGTGGAGAAGGAATATGGCTGGGACACAGAGAATCCTTCAAGGCATCTCCTTCTGCTGCTATTCTAGCGGTAAAGTTAAAACGAAAGATTTGGTCCACCACATACAGACAGGCCACCTAGGACTGTGATACATCAGGAATGAAGGCTTAGGTCATGCATGAGATGAAGGACCCTAATCAGTTTATATGCTGATAAAAAGCAAAGGAACTATGGACTGAGTAGTAGAGGAGAAATTGCAGAAAGAACACTAATATTTTCTTATAGATTCTTTTTAAGTATATTTTATTAATTATGCTATTATAGTTGTCCCATTTTTTTTCTCCCCTTTACCCCCTCCACCCAGCACTACTTCTCCAACCAGAATCCTCACCCCTTAGTTCATGTCCATGGATCATACATATAAGTTCTTTGGCTTCTCCATTTCCTATACTATTCTTAACCTCCCCCTGTCTATTTTGTATCTACCATTCTGCTTATTCCCTGTACCTTTCCCCCCATTCTCCTCCCTCTCTCTCCCTCTTTAAAATCCTCCATGTGATCTCCATTTCTGTGGTTCTATTCCTGTTCTAGTTGTTGGCTTAGTTTTTGTTTTTGTTTTTTAGGTTCAGATGTTGATAGTTACGAGTCTGTTGTTATTTTACTGTTCATATTTTTGATATTGTTGTTTTTTAGATAAGTCCCTTTAACAATTCATATCATAAAGGCTTGGTGTTGATGAACTCCTTTAACTTGACTTTATCTGGGGAGCACTTTATCTGTCCTTCCATTCTAAATGATAGCTTTACTGGATAGAGTAATCTTGGATGCAGGTCCTTGCCTTTCATGACTTTGAATACTTCTGTCCAGCCCCTTCTTGCCTGCAAGGTTTCTTTTGAGAAGTCAGCTGATAGTCTTCTGGGAAATCCTTAGTGGGTAACTATCTCTTTTCCTCTTGCTGCTTTTAAGATTCTCTCCTTATCTTTAATCTTTGGTAATTTAATTATGATGTATCTTGTTGTATTCTTCCTTGGGTCCAATTTCTTTGGAACTCTCTGATCTTCTTGGACTCCCTGGAAGTCTATTTCCTTCACCAGAATGGAGACGTTTTCCTTAATTATTTTTGTAAATAAGCTTTCAATTTCTTGCTGTTCTCCTTCTGGCACCCCTATGACTCAGATGTTGGTAAGTTTAAAGTTGTCCCAGAGATTCCTAAGCCTCTCCTCATTTTTTTTTTTTGCATTCTTGTTTCTTCATTCTATCCTAGTTGCATATTTGTTTCTTCCTTCTGTTCCAAATCTTTTATTTGAGTTTTCCTTCCCTTCACTTTTGATTTCCTGTATATTTTGCTTTATTTAACTTTGCATTTCCTTCACTTCTTCCTCTATTATGTGTCCATACTCAATCATTTCTGTGAGCATCCTGATTACCAATGTTTTGAATTGTGCATCTGATAGGTTGTCTATCTCCTCATCACTTAGTTCTTTTTCTGGAGTTTTGATCTGTTCTTTCATTTGGGCCATATTTTTTTTTCTTGACACACTTGTTATATTGTAAGGGGCACAGCCCTAGGTATTCACCAGGCTGGGCCAATTCCACTGTGCTGTGGCACTGATTTGGAGGGGGGGTGTCAGAGAGGGAACAATGCTGCTTGCTCAGCTCTTGACTGGCCTTCAGTCACTTCCCCTGCTACCCACAAGCAAATTGGGCCCTTCTGGTGATGATTCTATGGTGGGTGGGTTTGTGTACATTCTAGGACCCTGTGGATCTCTCCAATGAGCTCTCCTGTGAGACTGGAAGTTTCTCCTGCCACTGCAACCTCCACAGGTTCTTACAGCCAGAGATTTTGAAGCTTTAGTTTCCCACACTGGAACCCTGGGTTGTGCGGTCTATCTCACTCTCCAGTTACTCCTCCCGGCTTATATGCTCATGAAAGTGGGACCTCCTCGTCTACCAGCTGCCACCTCAGCTGCCTGGTTTATCACCTTGCTGTGTTTCCTCTCCATCCCAGCTGCCCATCTCTGCCCCTCCTACCATTCTGGATGAATGTTTATTCTTTAACTCCTTGGTTGTCTTATTTCCATACAGTTTGATTTTCTGGCAGTGCTGGTTGTTTTTTGTGTTTAAATTTGTTGTTGTCGTCCTTTTGCTTGTGTGAGGAAGCAAAGAATATCTATGTATGCCTCCATCTTGGCTGGATGTCCCTATAGATTCTTTCTTGCTGTGACCTATGCCATTTCTCCCTCCCATTCTACTTATATGTGGTGGTTACCTTTACAACATAGTCTCCAGTTTACAAAATACCAAGATGGGATTTTGATGGAACTAGAGGATGAATGCATGTCAACCAAAGATCCTGGCCTAAGAGCTGGATGTAATAATTGATCAGATTTTGACATGCCACCCTTTGAATCTTTTCATTTATTTCAGGAAATGTTGCATTATGTTATATGGAGGCTTTCTTTATTGTGACATTTAAGTGCAAAGAAGAATATATGTTGAAATTGGCCAGCCAAAGGTGTGGACATTAGACATTGTTTTAGGATTGGTTCCCCAGAGTGGATTCTTGCATATGTTGAAGAATGTTCTCAGGAGAAATCTGTGAGGGAATGAGAGAAACAGGATATGCAAGGGAAAATATGTGATTTAAGATGAAATCTAGACTTAGCACACAAGTGGTTCCTGCTGTGTATAAGTGGATCTGAAGGGCACATCCTACCTTGAGACAAAGGGATAGAGATTTCATACCACTGCTCCAATCAGTCATTGGCTATGGACAGCCTAGAGGGACAGACATAACTCCCAGACACCTCTAGATGAGATGATGAATAAATAAATGAATCACTTCCAACAGTCTCCTGCTGAACACCCCCCTTCAAAATCAAACCTGCCTAGCTTCATCAATTTATTTTTTCTGTTGTGTCTCTGTCTTTCTCAAAAACATTCTACTGCTCTCCCACCCTTCATGTTTCATTAATAGATGCATTTTTATCCTCTCAGCTTGTTGCTGACAAGTTCCTCTGCAACTTTGGTTGAACTCTTATTGTGCAACCAGCCCAAGAGACAGTGAACACAGCTCTATATTCTAGGTCAATTACACTCAGCTGATCTGAGGTGTTAATTAGTTCACAGACAGGAAGTGTTCTATTTAGCTAAAGGGGCGTCTAAAGAGTCCCTGTAAGTCAAGGACTCTGTTCAGGTACCAAAGAGGAGATGCATATTTTAGCTCAATAACAAGCAATTTTACCTTCAATTTTTTTAGTCAAGCCTCTGGTTTACTCCACTTATAAGAATTGTTGGTCATGATAACTGACCATAAGTAGTTTTCCTCGGAAGTACTTACATTTATTTATCAAGAAAGTACTGCCCCTCATCCTGCCCTGGACATGAACAGAGACTGACTCTCTCTCTCTCTCTCTCTCTCTCTCTCTCTCTCCCCCCCCCCCACCCCGCGAGGTAGCTATTGTTGCAGTAGTTTTGAAAGTAAGAAGGGCCTTATTAACAACTATGTCCTGGGGGTTTTAGTGATGCTTGGGAAACCAATAGAGCTGAGTTAGGTTGCTGCACATGAGGAGATGGAGGAGGAAATTAGAGAATATAGAAAAATGCTTAGGGGTTAGAAATAAGGTGGTCAGAAGGGAGGGAGGAAACAAGAAAAACTAACTTCCCATTTCACAACTTTTTAGAGCCATACTGAACACTGACTTCCAAGGATTTGATTTAATGACTGAAAATAAATCAGATTGCTTGGCTCCTCAACGTACTTGCTGTGTGGCCTTGAGCATGTCACTTCAAGTCTCTGTACTTCAGTTTTTTTTAATGATAATAATAAGTGCACCTTCCTTATTGGGTTGTTGTGAGATTATAGGAGTTAATGTATATATATAAATACTTAGTATGTGTTTAACATATATTGTTACATAAGTAATAGATATATTTTATTGTTTTTATAATTATTATTATCAATTGAGAATATTTTAAATTATTCACACCATTCCACCCTACTCAGTGGAGCTTTGGACCTTGAGAAATGTTTCAGTATTGATTTGCTTCCTTACCTAGGCATACATGTGCTGAGCACTTGGGCTATCTGGAATTAGAGCAGAGCCCAGGTACAGGACTACCACTCTAGGAAAAGACTCCAGGCTCCAGAAGTAATAGGGAATAGGAGCTGCAAAGAGGTCTGTAGTATGAAGTGAAGGTTTCATAAAATGTGTGTTCTTTAGATACTCATCTTAATGTACTTGTTAAAAATTTGCTACCACACAAGGTGTTACAGGTTAGATTCCCAGTCAGGGCACATGCCTGGGTTGCAGGTCAGGTCCCCAGTAGGAGGTGTGAAAGAGGCATCCACACATTGATGTTTCTCACCCTCTCTCTTTCACTTCCCCTCTGTCTAAAAATAAAATAAATAAAATATTTAAAAGTAAATTTTCTACCACAGTCTTGTCAAATTAGAATTCTGGCAGTGAGACCCAGAAATCTATACTTTAAACAAATACCCCAGGTTGGAGTGCTAGATTTAGAAATAAACATATTGGAAGTCTAATTCAATTTGAGATTAAGATGAAAAACAAATCATTTTTATTGCAGTATGTTCCAAATATCGCATGCAACATACTTATACTAGTATTATTTGTGGTTTACCTGAAGTATCAATACAACTGGGCATCCTCTATTTTGTCTGGCAGAGTACCCCTAATTGTACTCTGAATTTGGAGGACCATTCCTTTAGAGGAATGAGGGTTCTGGGGGACCTATCTTTCCAAGAATGTATGTCAAGAAACTGGATAAAGACCTAGTTGTTGAAATAAAGTAGTGAAGTGGGAGATCAGTTAAAGAGAAATAACAAAGTGCCTGGTTCACTAGCACTGTGGCAGAATCAAGGTAAATCATGAGGCAGAAACCACTGACTTTGGACACTCAAAAAAAAAAAAAAGAAAGAAAAAGAAAAAACCTCTAAATTGACCCAAGGTCTGGGTTTTTCCTAGAGCAATGGTTCTCAATAGGTGGAAAGTAAGGAGTGTGTGGCTTTTTCAAAAAACATCTTAAGTACAATTGTTACTCAGTATCTGCAAGGGTTTGGGTCCAGAAACCCAGTGGATGCTCAAGTCCCCAATATAAAATGGCATAGATGAGTACAAACAGTTAGCCCTCTGCATCTGAGGAATCCCAACTGCAGGTTAAAAACAGTACAGATATTTATTGAAAAAAAATCTTCATATAAGTGGAGCCATGCAGTTCAAATTCAAGTTGTTCAAGGGTCTATTGTATTTCCAATACCAGTTCCCAGCACAGTTAGGAAAGGAAAAAAACTTTTTCTGTACTCTTTTAGATTCTGTACCTGAGGCCTACAAATTGTGAAGAAGTAACAGTACAAAGGAAGAGATTGGGCTTCTAGGCATAATAAATTGTGGGAAGGTAAATATATGGAAGAAACTAATGGAAGATAAGTGTTGTTTTAGTAATGTTTTTTGGGCAGACCTATTTCAGTGAGAACTTTCTAGTGATAAGGATTGTCCTAGTATGGACAAGGGGAGAAGGAATACCTTCGCAAAGGGAAATTACATATTTCATTTAGGCAGATAGTGGTGGGTGAAGAACTCTTCTTTAATCTGCTGCTTCTTAATTGCCTTTGGCTCAAAATATACTTTATGCAAAGTGACATAATTGGGGTGGCCTATTATGATTCCCTTTACTCTCTTATTGAGAGCCATTGTCACAGAGATTCCATCTGCAAATAGAACAGATAAAATAGGTCATTATAAAATGTGCCTACTGTCTCTTGTCTCTACTCTGAGTTGACAGATAGTAGATTTTTTCACTACAACACAGCCAGCCATTCACCACTGCCCCACAGGCTCTTCTCTTCATTTGTACAAATAGTAAGCAACTCTATAAACCCTGCACTCCTGTGGCCATTTCTTTCATTATGGGTATTGCAAATATCTTTTCAGGCACTAGTTAGTGCACAGTAATGCTTACTAGTTTCAAGAGACTGGTAGAGAACTGGATCACTTTTCCTGACATTGATATATTCTGAAAGTTCCTTCATTGCCATTATGTCAAGACTGTGGTGTATTTACAGGTCTTGTTTTCTGAAGCCAAACACTATCCATTTCATGGGGCTGTTAGCAACACAACACAGCCAGACTATCTCCTGCTTAATGTTTTATCACATTTTTATTATGACCTAAATGTCAGCGCAGAAAAGTCTACTTTTGGTAGATTAATAAACTACTTATTATTATGAGACTAATCCTTCTCAGTTCTGCAAGGATAAAAGGAATGCTTTTTCATGGGAAGGCCTGGTTGAACACTGGTGCTAATGATTCAGTTTATTTGTTTTTCTTCCTACCAATACCAGATGTAGTGTCAAAGCTATTGACCCTGGCCAAGAAGAAGAGCTTTGTTTTAGCTTCCTCCCTCCTGCCCACCATGTATCATCAAAGTTCTTTGAAGGATAATGTACCAGAGATCATAGTTTTAGCTCATTATGAAATGACATTCCAATCCTTCCATAGATTAATTGGCTGCTGATGGGAGAAACTAGAGACCATGAAATAGACAACCAGAATACACACACACACACTTTTTTTTATCTCAAAACATACAGCATAATTGAGGTTTACAAAATGCATAGGTGATAAACCTCTGGCTTATTCAGTTGGATATATGGCAACAAATACCATATATCCAACTGAATAAGCCAGAACTCATATTACTTATAGTAATATGTTTTAACATTCTCAATGACATTGACCAGTAGTCTTGATTAAGAGTTATTGGTGTCATCTTCTCTGTCCCCATAACACAGAGGATCACGATGGGCTATGTCTTATTATCTCTGATATTTACTTACAGCACTTAGCACAAGGCCTGCTTTAGAGTAAGTACTTTATAAATTTTTATAAAAATAAATGTACTAGCAAAATACAGAAAGATGAGGAACATAAGAGAATGTGCAGGACAACTTTAAAATCTGGACCAAGTATAAGCAATTGACCCAAAAACAGACAAAAGCAGTTATAGACTAGAAGAAATGAAAACAATAGAGCATAAAATAGTCAGACTCCAGGTTTGTCCCACACATAAGCTGCAAATGATCTTGCCCTATCAGTAATAATCACAAGAAAACTCAATTCACTCATGTGACCTACTTTTAAGAGACTTTTTAAAATAGGAAAACATTCATAAAGTTTAATCATAATGAAAAGGAAAATATCACTTCACCCCTTGTTTGGTTACATATCTACATTCATGTTCTTCTTCCCTCCTTCTTCTCTCTGTCTACAAATGTCTATCCATAGGTTATCCATAGGTCTCCGTAAATATGTTGACATTCTTATCATATGTCTGATCTCAATCCAAATGATACCTACCTTGGAGGAATTGCAGACTATCAGGTATTTTATGGCAATCACGAAGCCACCAAGTCTATGTTTCTCTTCTGGATAATCCAAGCACCTAAAATAATGTTGGGCCCATTATAAGGACTTAATAAATATTCATTGATTGCCTGATTGGTGGTGAATAAAAAACAATCAAGCAGAATGCTGAAGATGGCCCTTCTCTTGTGGAAACAGATTTAATTTTGCTTCATTAAATACAAAGCTCAGCCCTGGCTGGTGTGGCTCAGTGGATTGAGTGTGGGCTACAAACCAAAGGGTCTCCAGTTCAATTCCCAGTCAGGGCACATGCCTGGGTTGCAGGCCAGGTCCCCAGTACGGGGTGCACGAGTGGCAACCACACATTGATATTTCTCTCCCTCTCTTTCTCCTTCTCTTCCTCTCTCACTAAAAGTGAATAAATAAAATCTTTAAAAAAACAAATAAAAATAAATAAATAAATACAAAGCTCAGCCCATCTCATGCCAAATAGACATCACCCTTTGGAGATTTTTTTTTTTCACTGACTGATGGAACAGCAAGGTTTTTTATTCTTTTTCTTTTCTTACTACTCTTCAAGTACAGTTGTCTCCATTTTACCCTCACCACTCTCCCCTGTCCCACTGACCCCCACCTCCCAGCCTCAATCCTACCCCCTTTTGGCTTTATCCATGGGTCCTTTATACATGTTCCTTGATGACCCCTCCCTTTCTTTCCCCATTATCCCCCATCTCTCTCCTCTGTTCTTACTGTCAGTTTTTCTTTATTCCCATGTATCTGGTTATATTTTGTTCCCTGTTTGTTTTTTTTTTAATAGGTTCCACTTATAGGTGAGATCATATGCCATTTGTCTTTTGCTGTCTGGCTTATTTCACTTAGCATAATACTTTCCAGTTCCATCCTTGCTGTCACAAAGGTTAGAAGCTCCTTATTTCTTTCTGCTGTATAGTATTCCATTGGTAAATGTACCACACCAACCATATGGGAAAATGTACTTGCCAATGATACCTCAGACAAGGGTCTGATTTCCAAAATATATAAAGAACTCACATGACTCCACTAAAGGAAGACAAAAATCCAATTAAAAAATGGGCAAAGAACCTGAAGAGACAATTCATCAAGGAGGACGTACAGTGGGCCCATAGGCATATGAAAGGATGCTCACATCACTAGCCATTAGAGAGATGCAAATTAAAACCACAATGAGATACTATTTCTCACTTCTCAGAATGACCATCATAAACAAATCAACAAACAAGTGCTGGCCAGGTTGTAGAGAAAAGGGAACCCTAGTACACTGTTGGCTGCAGTGCAGACTGGTGCAGCCACTGTGGAAAAAACTATGGAATTTCCTCAAAAAAGTAAAAATTGAACTGCCTTTTGATCCAGAAATTCCACTGCTGGGATTATAACCTAAGAACCCTGAAACACTAATTCAAAAGAACCTATGCACCCCAAATTACAATAACCAAGTACTGGAAGCAATCTAAGTGCCCATCAGCAAATGAGTGGATCAAAATCTGTGGTACATTTACACAATGGAATTCTATGCAGCAGAGAGAAAGAAGGAGCTTATACCCTTTGCAACAGCATAGATGGGACTGGAGAGCATTATGCTAAGTGAAATAAGCCAGGTGGTGAGGGACAAATACCATATGATCTCACCTTTAAGTGGAACATAATCAACAGAAGAAAAAAGCAAACAAAGTATAACCAGAGACATTGAAGTTAAGAACAATCTAACAATAGCCAGAGGGGAGTGGGGAGGGGTTAATGTTGAGGACTCATGGACAAAACCAAGGGGGAGGGTGGAGGCGGGGGAGGAAGGTGGGTTTGGCTGGGGTGGGTTGGAAGTATGGGGAGAAAATGCAGACAACTGTAATTGAACAACAATAAAAAAGAACCTATGCACCCCAATATTCATTGCAGCACAATTTACAATAGTCATGCAGTAGCAAGTCTCTTATGATTAAAGAATAGGAAGCATGTTTATCTACCTGTAGTGCAGGAAACTGAAATAAATAAAATAAAACTCCTGAGTGAGATGACTAATACTTTGTGTTTTCTCTTTAACCAAGAAAAGGGGGCTAGAAGTTATGAAGGAAACTTTAGAAGCCATGTTCTTGTTTGTTAAATAACAATAACAGGAATCTGTCTTGTTTCAAAGAATAGTCAGAAGCAATGCAGGGATGAAGTACTCAAGTGTGGCAATAAAAGTAAAGGAGGAAGGACATTCTCAGAACAACTGATCAAAAGTAACAATTCAGAATCCTGTGAAGAAAGTGGAGCCCAGAAAATAGAAGTTTTGGATAAAAGGATATAAATTGTGCTACATTTAAAAATCTGGAACATCTGTGGAAAGGAAGGATTGACCTGTTACATCATTGAACTCAAGAGGAAATTGCTGTTGAAAGAAATAAGAAGCTTAAGACACAATAAAGAGAAAGTACCCTGTGATTGGGATGTTCTAGGAAGAGGACCCCAAATCCCAGAATTTTCTATATACCCAATAAAAGGCAGCTGTGGTAGGCATCCTTTGAAGATTCTCCAATCCCTCTAATGATCTCTGACTTCCAGTATCCATACTCTTGTGTAATTCCCTTCTCTTATATTGTCTACTGCCATAGTTTGTGGACTAGGCCTAGTGATCTGGTTCTAATAGAAAACAATAGGACACAGAAGATGGCAGTGACGTAGGGGGGAGCTGAGCCCAGTTCTCCTTGTGCCCAGCTGGAACACCTAGATGATCTTCTGAGGAACAGAGTGAACATCCAAGGAATCCCAGCTTATATGAAGTTTAGAGGCAAAAAAATTGCAGAAGACATTGAAAAACAGACAGTGAGGAGATCGTGCAGGGAGGTAAGGTCCCTGGGGTCCGCATGGGGACCAAGGCTGCTGCACCCCAGCCTGGCGACTCCTACAGGATATGGGGAGGAGAGTATCAGCTCCCTCCCCTACCAGAACAGGGAGGGCCACCCAGCACCAGGAGGGACCTGGGTGCTGGAAGTTGCTGGGGGGAATAGAGACAAAGTGGGAGACACACAGAGATGGTACACATCCACTGGGACTGTGGACACAGGCACCAGAGAAATTGAGGTGGCAGGATACACCTGGAGAAGGGAGGAGTTGGGCTATGTCAGACCTTGACTCAGTCTCTGGACTGGTTGGAAAGTTAGGTTGTGTGAAAAGCTGGGTGCTTATTAAGAAAGGCAGGCAGCTGCTTTGTAAGGAACTCTCCAGGAGAGGCTCGCTCGCCTTTAGACTGATTTCAGCTGTGCATGCCCAGAGACTGAGTAGCGTGCCCAGCTTCTCTTGGGCTCTGCACCCAAGATTGATTCACGCTGTGCACCCAGAGACTGAATGGTTGAGCAGAACCGCGCACACCAAGACTGTCTCAGGCTCTAAGCCCGAGATTGACTTATGCTGTGTGCCCCAAGACTGAGCGGCTGATTTGACCCTGGTGGCTCACGGAGGACCTGGGCCAGCGGAGGCCAGGAAACTGTGAATATTGTGACCCAGGCCTGGTCCCCATCCTCTCAAAACCAAAGGAAGGGAGAAAAGTGAAGCCCAGCACTCCTTTTCCTGTAGAATTTAGGAAGACCAGCAGAACTCACTAAAAAGGTTTAAAGTCAGAAGGAGGCTTATTTTATTATTATTTTTTTCTTTTTGAATCCTCTTTCTTTTTTCCTCCCTTTTTTTCTTCCCCCAAGTGAGACAATAAGACATGGAGTTAGGAACGGACCAGAGACAGATTGAAAGGGGTAGCACAAGGCTAACACCCAAAACTGAGAAACTGAGACAAATGTCACTTTGCTATCCCATAGAGCTGGCATTTCATTGTTTATATGTATCATTATTATCTTTTCATTGTTTTTATCACTTTTATTTTATTAGTATTTTTATCTCTTTTCCTTATGTTTAGTTTTCCTCGTTTTATTTCTCTGTTTAATTGCATTGTTTGACTGGTTTTCCTTATTCTCTATCGTATTTTAATTTTCCTTCTTTCAATTCACACCTGTGTTCCAATAACACACAACTCTTGATTGGGTACTTTCTATTCTGGTTATCATAATTGTATATTTCTTGTCATATTATTGTTGTTCCAGTACTATTGTAAATAATTGTTATTCCATACAATTGTCCATACTATAGAGGAACCCTCCCTGATCTTAGCCACTTCACTTCAATCCTGAGCATTATTATTGTTGTTGTTAACTCTATTCTCTCTCACACTAGGCCTACTTTCTATCCTTTACTCTCACTATATATCATCATCTAACCTTGCACAAGTGCTCTGCTTTCTGGATTCAGCTCATAACCCTCCTCCCCTCTAACAAGAGTCTTATCTCTCACCTTTTATAAAAAGTGGCTAGTTGGGTGAAATATCACAGTTAACGCTACACTTATCCCAAGAATCTCTTATCTCTCCTCTACTTGCTGGCATTTTAAATCCCATAAAATACTCCCCTGCTGTCTTAATCCATTTTGCCTAACCACCACCACTGATCAAATACAAGAATAGGGGGGAGCTGCAAACATCAGTATACTAGTTGGAGGAGAGAAACCACCAAGAAAGGAACCACCAAAAGGAGAAACACAAGTACAACAAGAGCCCACAAAAACAGAAGAAAGAGCAAGCCTAGAGTGTCCAGAAAAGGAGATCAAAGAGACCAGACAACTGAACTTCATAGAATTCCTAACATAGAAGTTCACCCGACAAACACAGTTAGCAAAGTGAAACATCAGGAAGCTCAGAAACAAACAAAAAGAGTCAACTAAAATGGGGAAACAAAAAAAGAACATGCAATCAAAAGGAATGAAAGACCTCCTACTAAAAGAATAAACAAAATGTAGGTAATGAAACTATCAGATATAGAATTCAAAATAATGGTTATAAAATGCTCACGGAACCCACAGACAACTACAAGGAACTGTGTGAGAACTATATCATCATGAAAAAGAAAAGAGAAACTATAAACAAAAACCAAGAAGAAATGAACAATAAAATATCTCTCTCTCTCTCTCACACATACACACACACACACAAAACATAAGGAATTATAAGCAGGGTACATGAAGCAAAGGATTGAATCAGCAAGCTGGAGGACAAGGTAGAAAAAAAACACCCAGAAAAAGCAAGAAAAGGAAAAGAGAGTGAGAAAGAATGAATAGGTGGTAAGGGAGCTGTAAGATAACATGAAACATAATAATACCCTTATACTAGGGATACCAGAAGGAGAAGAAGAGCAAGGAATAGAAAATTTGTTTGAAAAACTAATGATGGAAAACTTCCTTAATTTGACATGAGAAAAAGTCACACAAATCCAGGAAACACAAAGAGTCCCAATCAAGAGGAACCCAAAGAGGCCCACTTCAAGACACATCATAATTAAAATGTCAAAATTCCAAGACAAAGACAGAATCTTAAAGGCAGTAAGGGAAAAACAGGAAGTAATATACAAGGGGGCCCAGATAAGACTAGTAGCTGACTTCTCAATGGAAATACACCAAACCAGAAGAGAATGGCAAGAAATATTACAAGTAATGAAAACCAGAGGCCTGCATCCAAGGCTATATTACCGAGCAAGGCTCCCAATTAAAGGCGAGGGTCAAATAGGGAGCATCCCAGACAAAAGAAGCCTCAAAGAATATAATTCCACCAAACCAGCTGTGCAAGAGATGCTAGAGGGACTGCTTTAAGAAAAGGAAGGAAAAGAGTGAGAGAGAGGGAGGAATACAGGTGTGAAAAAATGGCAATGAATAAGTACCTATCACTAATAACCTTAAATGCAAATGAATTAAATGCTCCAACAAAATGACATAGAATAACTGAATGGATAAGAATTCATGATCCACATATATGCTGCCTACAAGAGACCCATCTCAGAACCAAAGATCTACACAGACTGAAAGTGAAGGGCTGGAAACAAATTTTCCAAGCAAAAGGACATGAAAATAAGCTGGGGTAGCAATACTCATATCAGACAAAATAGACTTCAAAAAAGGGCCATAAAAAGGGACCCAGAAGGTCACTTCATAATACTCAAGGGAAGAATCCATCAAGAAGACATGAATATTGTAAATATATATGCACCCAACATAGGAGAACCCAAAGACAGAAAGAAAATCTTGAAGGACGTCAAGAAAGTTATTGACAGCAACACAATTATAGTAGGGGATTTCAACACCCCATTGTCAAAAATGGATAGATCTTCAAAACAAATCATTAACAAAGACATTGCAGCATTGAACAATGTCCCAGGTTAAATGAACTTAACTGATACATATAGAGAGCCTCTCATTCCAAAGAAGCAGAATACACATTCTTTTCAAATGCACGTGGAACATTTTCAAAGATAGACCGCATGATAGGACACAAAACAAGCCTCAACAAATTCAAGAATATTGAAATCATATCAAGCATTTTTTTCTAACCACAAGAGACTGAATATAGAAAACAACTTTAAGGAAAAAACTCAAAAACACAAAAACTCATGGAGATAGAAGAGCATGCTAACAAATAATGAATGGGTCAAGAATGTGATCAAGGAAGAAATCATGAAGTTTCTAGAAACAAATGAAAATGAGCTGACAAAAGCCCCAAATTTATGGGACACAGTGAAGGCAGTCCTGAGAGGGAAGTTTATATTGATACAAAGCTACCTAAAAAAAAAAAGAAAAGAAAAGAAAGAAACATTTCAAATAAACAACCTAACCCTACACCTACAAGAATTCGAAGAACAACAACAAAGACAGCCCAGAGCAAGTAGAAGGATGGGAATCACCAAGATCAGAGCAGAATTAAGTGACATAGAGACTAAAAGCACAAATCTAAGGACCAATAAATCCAGGAGCTGGTTCTTTGAAAAGATAAACAAAATCGACAGGCCTTTAAGAAGGCTCATCAAGAAAAAAAGAGACAGGATCCAAATAAACATAATCAGAAATGAAAGAAGAGAGATTACAGATGATACCACAGAAATACAAAGTATTGTAAGAAATTACTACAAATAACTGTATGCTAAGAAATTTGAAAACCTAGGTGAAATGGACAAATTTCTAGAAAAATATAATGTTCCACAATACAATGAAGAAGAAACAGAAGGCCTGAACAGACCAATAACAGCAGATGAATTCAAAGCAGTAATAAAAAACCCACCAACACACAAAAGCTCTGGACCAGATGGTTTCACAGGAGAATTCTACAAAAACATTTAAGGAAGAGCTATCCCCTATCCTTCACAGACTATTCCAAAAATTTGAAGAAATTGAAAAATCCCAAATTCTTTTTGTGAAGCCAGCATCATCCTAATTCCAAAACCACATAAACACATAACAAACAAAGAAAACTTCAGGCCAATATCACTGAAGAACATAGATGCTATAATCCTCAACAAAATATTGGCAAAGCGGATCTAGCAATACATTAAAAAGATCATATACCATGACTAAGTTGCATTCATCCCAGGGATGCAAGGATGGTACAATATTTGCAAATCATTAAACATAATACATATCGGGAAGATGGCGGAGAGATAGGTGGGAGCTGAGTCCACTTCCCTTCAGCTTCAGTGAAACACCTAGCTGATCTGAGGAACAGAGCGAACAGCCAACAGTATTTCAGCATGTATGAAGATCAGAGAACAAAGATAGAGGACATTGAAAGATCTGACAGTAAGAAGAGTGTTTAAAGACAATAAGGTCCCTAGGACCTGCTTGGGAACCAGGGCGGCTGAAGCCCCGGCCCAGGTGCAGGGTCTGCTGCATGATTCTTGGGAGAGAGCCAGGCTGGGCTGTGTGAGCAGCCAGGTGCTTGTTTGGACCAGGGGGGCTTGAATAGGAAGAATTTCTCAAAAAGAAAAAGAGAAAAGAGAGGCACTCACCAGCTAGTTAGAGAACTCTCCACAGTAGCTGCCAACTCTGGCGCCCATCCCCCCTCAGCCCATGGACTGTGAACACAGGATAAGAAGCCCCAGTGCTCACCTGAAGCCCAGTTGCGCACACCCAGATTAGCGCACTGGGGCCCACAACTGAAACCCCAGCTGGCCTCGCACACCTGAACCACTGCGGGGCGCCCACACCTGAAACCTCGGGTGGGTGCACACGGGGAGCAGAGACTAGTTGCCCCACGCACAGGCCCAAAGTGGCGGAACCACCAGCCATGCGATCCAGGCCCAAAGCCGCAGACCAACCTGCCCAGTGACCCAGGCGCAACGTGCTGATCAGCTGATCAACGGCCTGTCTGCCTGCAGGCTACCACACCTAAAAAAAACAGTTCAGAACAACTCCACCTATCCCCTGCGCAAAGAGCCCTGCAGGGCCTACTGGCTCTCTAGGGCCAAGGTAGAACATCCAGCAGAGGGGAGCTACAGGGCTAGGGGAGACTGCATTCCCCAGAAAGACTCAACCAGGTAGGGGGCTGAACTACCCCATCGGAGCACTGAGAGCCCCTAGCATCTAAGACACCAAAGAGCAAGAAGGTGGAATGTGAGTTGCCCCTAATTAGTGCAAATCAAGGACAGCACAACTAGTACACTAAAGGCCTAGTGGGGAGCAGAAGGACCCTGAGGAACTGGACTGGAGGCTGAACAACAGTGAAGAGTGTGGCTCAGGAAGGGAGACAAGTGAAACCAATCCCTCTGACCAACCTGTCCCATTTCACAGACAGGACGACCAGCAGAACTAACCTGAGCGGTTTAAAGCCAGCAGAAGACTTTTTTTTCTTTCCTCCTTTCCCCCTGAATTCCTTCTTCCTTTCTGTCCTTCTTTCTTTTTTTATTCCTCCTTCCTTCCATCCCTTACCTTTTTTATTCCTTCTTCCTGCCTTCTTTGATTTATTGTTTTGCTTTAATTATGGTTAAATTCCTTCTTATCTTGCCTCCGATACCTCCGATATTTCTTTTTTCCTTCTTCCTTCCTTCCTTTCCTTTTCTATTCCCTTTTTGCCTCCTTCCCTTCTCCTTCTTTTCCCCCGTTTCTCTTTTTCCCACAAGTGAGACAATAAAACCTGGAGTATTGAAAAGACATGAGTTAGACCCTGTTAGACCCATAAAAGTCAGCTCAAGACCAGTGAGCACAGGAGATTAAGGAGACACCACCACGGAATCCCATTGGCATTCTACCATAGAAGTTCATACCATAAACCAAGGGAGAATGAATAGATCAATTTAAGAAGCAGAGGCTACAAGAAGAGTATCACAAACAATGGGAAGACAAAGAAACAATCCCCAAATGAAAGGAAAGGAGGAAGCCTCAGAAAGAATGCTAACTGAAAAAGAGGCAAGTCAACTATCATCCTGAGTTCAAAGCAATGGTTATCAGGAAGCTCACTGAGCTCACACAGAACTACCAGAAACTACAGGGAAACTACAATGACTCACTGAAAACTATATCAACATGAAAAAGGAAATAGAAACTATCAACAAGGGCCAAGAGGAAATGAAGAATACAATTTCTGAATTGAAGAACACAGTAGAAGGAATCAAGGCAGACTAGATGAAGCAGATGATTGGATCAGAGAGCTGGAGGACAAAGTAGACAAAAAAACACCCAGAAAGGGCAAGAAAAGGAAAAGATGCTCAGAAAGAATGAAGAGGGATTAAGGGAAATGCAGAACAACATGAAAAATAATAATATCCGTATAATAGGGATACCAGAAAGAGAAGAAGAACAGCTAGGAATAGAAAACCTGTTTGAAAAAGTAATGATGGAAAATTACCCTAATCTGATGATAGAAAAAGTCACACAAATCCAGGAAACACTGAGAGTCCCAAGCAAGAGGAACCCAAAGAGGCCCACTGCAAGACAAATAATAATTAAAATGGCAAAATACCATGACAAAGAAAGAATCTTAAAGGCAGCAAGGATGAAACAGGAAGTAACATACAAGGGAGCCCCAATAAGTTTAGCAACTGACTTCTCAATGGAAACACCCCAAGCCAGAAGAGAATAGCAAAAAATATTCCAAGTAATGAGAACCAGAGGCCTGCAACCAAGGCTACTTTACCCAGCAAGGCTCTCAATCAAGATACAAGGCCAAATAAAGAGTTTCCCAAACAAAAGAAGTTAAAAGAAAACATTTCCGCCAATCCAGCTCTGCAGGAGATGCTAAAGGGACTGCTTTAAAAAAGGAAGGAAAAGAGAAATAGAGAGGTACACAGGTAGGAAAAAAAGGCAATGAATAACTACCAATCGATAATAACCTTAAATGTCAATGGATTAAATGCTCCAATCAAAAGACATAGAATAGCTGAATGGATAAGAAAACATAACACACATATATGCTGCTTACAACAGACCCATCTCAGAACAAAAGACCTACACAGACTGAAAGTGAGGGGTTAAAAAAAATTTTCCAAGCAAACGGACATGAAGAAAAAGCAGGGGTAGCAATACTCATATCAGACAAAATAGACTTCCAAAGAAGGGCCATAAAGAGAGACCCAGAAGGTCACTTCACAATACTCAAAGGAAGAATCTACCAAGAAGACATAAACATTGTAAATATATATGCACCCAACATAGGAGTACCCAAATATATAAAGAAAATCTTGGAGGACTTCAAGAAAGATATTGACAGCAACATAATTATAGTAGGGGACTTTAACACCCCACTGTCAAAAATGGGCAGGACTTCCAAACAAAATATCAAGAAGGATATTGTGTCACTTAACAATACCCTAGAGGAAATAGACTTAACTGATATATAGAGAGAGCTTTTCATCCCAAAGAAGCAAAATACACATTCTTTTCAAGTGTAGATGGAACTTTTTCAAAGATAGACCACATGATAGGTCACAAAGCAAGCCTCAAGAAATTCAAGAAAATTGAAATCACATCAAGCATTTTCTCAGACCACATGGGACTTAAACTACAAACCAACACCAAAGGAAAAAATTCAAAACCCTCAAAATGATGGAGACGGAATAGCATGCTATTAAACAATGAATGGGTCAAGAATTATATAATGGAGGCAATCAAAAACTTTCTGGAAACAAATGAAAATGAACTCACAACAACCCAAAACCTATGGGACACAGCAAAGGCAGTCCTGAGAGGGAAGTTCATAGCAATACAAGCCTACCTTAAAAACATGGAAACATTTCAAAGAAACAACCTAAACCTATGCCTACAAGAGCAGGAGGAACAACAACAAAGACAACTCAGAGCAAGCAGAAGGAAGGAAATAACCAAGATCAGAGAGAGTTAAATGACATAGAGAATAAAAGCACAATATTAAGGATCAATGAATCCGGGAGCTGATTCCTTGAAAAGGTAACCAAAATTGACAAGCCTTTAAGTAGGCTCATCAAGAAAAAAAGAGACAGGATACAAACAAACACGATCAGAATTGAAAGAGGAGAGATTCCAACTGATACCACAGAAATACAAAGGATTGTAAGAAATTACTATGAAGAACTGTATGCCAGGAAATTTGAAAACCTAGGTGAAATGGACACATTTCTAGAAAAATATAATCTTCCAAAACTGAATGAAGAAGAAGCAGAAAACCTGAACAGACCAATAACAGCAGACAGAATTGAAGCAGGCATCAAAAATCTTCCAACACACAAAAGCCCTGGACCAGATGGTTTCACAGGAGAATTCTACAAAGCATTTAAGGAAGAGATAACCCCTATCCTTCACAGACTATTTGAAAAACTCCAAATGATGGAATACCCCTAAACTCTTTTTCTGAAGCAAGCATCATCCTAATCCCAGAACCAGATAAAGACACAACGAAGAAAGAAAACTTCAGGCCAATATCGCTGATAAACATAGACACTAAAATTCTCAACAAAACATTGGCAAACCTCATACAGCAATACATTAAAAAGACCATACACCATGACCAACTGGGATTTTTCCCACAGATGCAAGGATGGTACAATATTCGCAAATCAATAAACATAATACATCACATAAACAACAGCAAAGACTAAAATTACATGATCATATCAATAGATACAGAAAAAGCATTTGATAAGATACAGCACCCATTTCTGATAAAAACAATCAGCAAAGTGGGAATAGAGGGAGCATTCCTCAACACAATAAAGGCCATATATGAGAGACCTACAGCCAACATCATACTGAATGGACAAAAACTTAGAGCTTTCCCACTAAGATGAGGAACAAGACAAGGATGCCCTCTCTCACCACTCCTATTCAACATAGTATTGGAAGTCCTAGCCACAGCAATCAGACAAGAAAAAGAAATAAAAGGCATCCAAATTGGAAAGGAGGAAATGAATCTGTCACTGTTTGAAGGTAACAAGATAGTGTGCATGCAAAATCCTGTAGACTCCACCAAAAAACTACTCGACCTAATAAATGAATTTGGCAAAACAGCTGGATACAAAGTCAATACTCAGAAATCAAAGGCATTCCTGTATACCAACAACAAAACTGCAGAAACAGAAATCAGGATAAAAATCCCATTTGATATAGCAACAAGAAAATTAAAGTGCCTGTGAATAATCCTAACCAAGAAGATAAAAGACCTGCACTCAGAACACTAAACAACACTGAAGAAAGAAATTAAGGAAGACAAAGCCAATGGAAGCATATACCATGTTCATGGATCAGAAGAATTAACATCATCAAAATGTCTATACTACCCACAGCAATGTATAGATTCAACATAATATCTATTAAAGTACCACTGGCATATTCCACAGATATAGAACAAACATTTCAAAAATTTATATGGAACCATAAATTACCTTGTATATCTGCAGCAATTTTGCAAAGGTAGAACAAAGTAGGAGAGATGACATACCTGGTATCAAACTCTATTACAAGGCCACTGTAATCAAAACAGCCTGGTACTGGCATAAGAACAGACACACAGACCAATGGAACAGAATAGAGAGCCCAGAAATTAACACAAGTGTCTATGTTCAATTAATATTTGACAAAGTGGGCAGCAGCATATAATGGAGTAAAAACAGCCTCTTCAACAAATGGTGTTGGAAGATCTGGACAGCTACATGCAAAAAAAATGAAATGTCACCACCAACTTACACTATATATAAAAATAAATCAAGGTGCATAAGAGATTTAAATATATGCCGTCATACCATTAAAGTCCTAGAGGAGAACATAGGCAGGAAAATCTCAAATATTCCATGCAGTAATATTTTCACTGATATGTCCCCTAAAGCAAGGGACACAAAGGAAAGAATAAACCAATGGGATCTCATCAAAATAAAAAGCTTCTGCATGGCTAAAGAAAACAACATTAAAATGAAAAGAGAACCAACTGTATGGGAAAACATATTTGCCAATGATACCTCAGACAAGGGCCTGATCCCCAAAATACATAAAGAACTCACACAACTCCACTCCAGAAAGTCACACAACCCAATTAAAAAATGGGCAAAGGTCTCGAACAGACACTTCTCCAAGGAGGACATACAGAGGGCCCAGAGACATATGAAAAGATGCTCAGTATTGTTAGCCATCAGAGATATGCCAATTAAAACCAATATGAGATACCATTTCACACTGGTCAGAATGGCCTTCATAAATAAAGAACAAACAACAAATGTTGGACAGGTTGTGTAAAAAATGGAACCCTAGTACATTGTTGGTGGGAATGTCAATTGGTGCAACCACTGTGGAAAAGAGTATGGAATTTCCTCAGAAAACTAAAAATGGAACCGCCTTTTGACCCGGCAATTACACTGCTAGGATTACATCCTAAGGACCCTGAAACACCAATCCAAAAGAACCTATGCACCCCAATGTTCATAGCAGCACAATTTACAATAGCCAAGTGCTGGAAGCAACCTATGTGCCCATCAGTAAATGAATGAATCAAAAAACTATGGTACATATACACAATGGAATTCTACACAGGTGAAAGAAAGAAGAAGCTCCTACCCTTTGTGACACCATGGATGGAACTGGTTAGCATTATGCTAAATGAAATAAGCCAGGTGTTGAAAGACAAATAACATATGATCTCATCTTTAAGAGGAACCTAATCAACAAAATGAACAAGCAAGCAAAATATAAGCAGACAATGAAATTCAAAACAAGCTGACAGTGACCAGAGGGGAGAGGAGAGGTGTGGAGATAATGGGGGAAAAGGGTGAAGGGTTCACAAAAGCAATTTGAAAGGACCCATGGATAATAACAAGGAGGGGTTGAAACAGGGGAAGTAGGTGGGGAGGGTTGGGTGGGGTGAGGCTTGGGGAAAAACACAGAAAACTGTACTTGAACAACAATAAAAATGTTAAAAACTAAATTAAAACAGAACATCCAAAAATAATAAAAACCAAGGATGTCACTTTTGAGATTTGTCATAACAGATGTAATAAATGCCTTCCATTGTGTTTGTGCACTCCCTCTATCTTGCTCTTTTTCACTTACTCACATTGATAAGTCAGATTCTATGTTGTGAGCTGCTCTATGGAGAGGGTATCCACTGGCCAACAACCTGTGAGACACTGAGGCTCTGATTTCAATGAACTTTAAGGCACTGAATCCTGCCAACAATAACTGAATAAGCTTAGAAGTACATCCTGTCACAGTAGAACCTGGAGGGGACTCTGACTCTTGTCATTACCTCATTTACAGACTTGTAAGAGACTATGAGCCAGAGAACCAAGCTAAAGCCTTCCACATATTCCTGACCCACAGACACCATGTGGTAATAACTTCATAATGTTGTAAGCCACTAACATTTGGGATAATTTGTTAGGCAGCAATATGTAACTAAGACAACAGGGAGAGTAGTATCTGAGCTCATGTGTGGAAAGGGGAAAGATGAATTGGGCTCTATAACATTTTGGGAATAAGTAGCAACAAACATTAGATCACAGTGTTGATTGTTACAAGGCAGCAGGGAAGAGGACTATTTGAGAAATAATATTATAGAAAAACCCCTTGCCCTATTGTTACCAAGAACACATAATAGAAACAGAATCAAGGAAACAGGAAAGAATTTTCAACTAAGGACCAGAGGTCAGAAGCCAAAAAGAATTGGCAGTTTGGTGAGTCTCTTGGTCTAGTCAGCTCTGACATCTACCTTTACTAGAGGTCTGATGGAACAGAAATCTCCTCTGTGACCACCTTTTCAAGTCTTCCCTTGAACAATAAGGACTTCGATGGGAAGGGGGAAATAGAAGTTTTCTGTTATATTTGTAGCTCCTGAGATTGCTATGTGAATTGAGGAGGAAATCAATTGGAAAGTGAATAGGGGTTATTAACCTGGGCAGGGTTGTGAGAGGAAAAATGTTAACTGTAAATAGCCACTGAGCCTGCTTTGTTGTTTTCTGGGACAGGGGTTGTGGGGTGATGTGAAGCAAGAAAAAGGACATTGATAAGATGTCATGCATGTGCTTTCATTGCCCATGCTCTAGCTGTTCTCAACCCTGATGCTTCTAATTTATCAAATCTAGGAGAGGGTAGAAGGAATTTGTAAAATTTGAGCTCTAAATGATGCATTTTGTCCACATTGTTTTTGACTTCCACTGTTTCTGGGGCAATGATGGCAATGTGTGTTATGCACATAATCACAGACTCATACAATCCTGCCCCTCACCTTAGTAACCCTGCACTAAGTATCACTTGTGCCCTTTCACAACGCCAAAAATAACTATCTGTCTTTGGTTGTTTGATCCTCACAACAAACCTTTGAGATGGATATGCCCTGCTGTTCTCACTTGATGGATGAAGAAACTGATAACAAAGGAAGTTAACCAATTGATATAGAGGCACACAACTAGTTAGTGGCAGAGCTGGTAGAGAAGGTAGGTCTTTAGACTCCTAATCCAATACCTGTTAAAAAAATATTTCATGTTGCTCCTGAAAGAAGTTGAAAAGAAAGTGTTGCAGAAATGTCAATGTTCCTTAGTACATAATTACACTAGCCCTTTCAGTTAGTTTTTCCTTTCTGACCTAGGGTATGACAGAAATGGTGACAAGTATACACTACAAATAAGCCCTTACAGAAAGCTTAGTGTTGCATTGGAAGACTTCAAGAAGTCCCCTTTTTTATCTCTGTCTTTGAAAGCATTTTCCAACTGGTGGTCTGCAGCATATCATAAAGTGTTGCTTTATTTTATCTGTTAAAGATTATTTATTTATTTATTTATTGAGAGGGGGACGGGAGAGAGAAAGAGAGGGAGAGAAACATCAATGTGTGGTTGCCTTTTGTTTGCCCCCCACTGGGGACCTGGTCTGCAACCCAGGCATGTGCCTTGACTGGGAATCAAACTGGCGACCCTTTGGTTCACAGGCCAGTGCTTATAAGGGATTACTTTAATAAAAGTTGCCATGCTTTTATGCCTGGGATATTATGGATCTAAGAAAAATAAACAGGTTTCATAACTCTGGAACTTCTCACATATTTATAATATGATTACATGCAACGTAAATATGCAAAATGATATTTAAAGTATGCAGCCTTACCAAATTTATTTTATGATGAAGTCCATTTTTTCTCACAGCATCTTGAGGAACTAGTATACATCAGAATATAGTTTGGGAAGTCTGGTTCTATGAACTATATAATACTTGGTTTAGCTTTGGCTGGTGTGGCTTAGTGGATTGAGCACTGGCCTGTGAACTAAAGGTTTGCTGGTTCAATTCCCAGTCAGGGCACATGCCTGGGTTGTGGGCCAAGTCCCCAGTAGGGGATGCGTGAGAGACAAGGACACATTGATGTTTTTCTCCATCTCTTTCTCCCTCCCTTCCCCTCTCTCTAAAAATAAAAATAAATTTTAAAACTTGCATTCTAAATATATTATATTAATACATATGTGTTCAATCCTGGAAATCATGAAGGAAAAAGATTACATCACACACATTTAGAACTTTCCTAAGCTGTGGTTTTGTGGAAGGAATTGCATATTGGAACTGTATTAGAAACATGTTTTATTTCCAATAACAAGGAAAAGTCCTCTCCCAACTGTTGGTGAAATGGAGTGAAGTTTGAGAAGGTGAGCCATATGCTTAAACTCTCCACTGAGCTGGCACCTATTTACCCCAGCATGCTTTCTAAGCCCTGTGTGCAGCTCCTAAAGAATTACACAATAGGTTATGTTTCATCATTCAGCCAAAAAGTCCAGGAAGTTTCAGAGCACAACTAAGGTTGTGGATTTGATGTGTTTTGAAAGACATGACCATAAACAAAACACTAGTGTTAGACCAAGTAATGTAGCCTTAAAATCCTAGAATTTCACAGATGATTTTGTGAGGTTAAAGAGACCAGTACAGGCATAAGCTGTTTTGGTAGACTTCTGACGTTCTTTTCTGTGATTTTTTAATGATAATTTTAAATTTTATTGTATTTTTTCATTATCATTTAGTCTTCTTATAATCCCTCTCCCCCAGTAATCACCACACTGTTGTTCATGTCCATGAGTCTTATTTCCTTTTTGCTCAGTCCTTCCATTCCCTAATCCCCACCTTAGCTGCCATCCTACTCTCTATCTATGAGTCTGTCTCTATTTTGCTTCTTAGTTCAGTAGGTTGTTAAATAGATTCCATATATGAGTGAAACCCTATGGTATTTGTCTTTCTCTGACTGGTTTATTTCACTTAGCATAATGTTCTCTAGGTCCACCCATACAGTTGCAAAGGGTAACATTTTCTTCTTTTTATGATCGAGTAGTATTCCATTGTGTAAATGTCCCATAATTGTTTTATCCATTCATCTACTGATGGACACTTGGACTGCTTCCATATCTTGGTAATTGTAAATAATGCTGCAATGAACATAGGGGTGCTTATGTTCTTTTGAATTATTGTTTTGAGTTTCTTTGGATATATTCTCAGAAGTGGGATCACTGGTCAAAAGGCAGATCCATTGCACAGCAAGGGAAATCATCAACAAAATAAAAAGAAAACCCACAGAATAGGAGAACATATTTGCCAGTACATCTGATAAGAAGTTAATATCCAAAATTGTTGTGAATGGATACCTATGCATATATATACACATTCATATATGGAACACACTATAAAGTTACTATTAAATATAGTATTAATTATGCTGTAAATTTTATTTCACTTAAACCAATGAATTTTATTCATGTATATTCACCCAGCCTTCTGGATTCAGTGTCCAATGTGACGATAAAGGCACTGTGGAGAAACTCAGTCAGCCCTTTGGCCTTTAGCTTTATCATTTCTCAACCATTTCCATTTGAGGGTAGCATTTTCAATACCCTAAAGAGAGGTAAACTCCTCCCTTTGTCATGGATGTAAATTTTGGAGTTAAAGCCCATCAGGAAATTATGAGGCCAGCCCCTAAGCTAAGAGTGTAAGCAAAGCTGGCCACTTGCTTATTCTGTTGCAAGAACCAAAGTGGGCTACTTCTCAGCTTCTTCACTGGATACCCACCCACGATGTGCCACAAGCCATTGTCCCTGGTTGCTCAGTTGAGGAGACTGTCCACACCAGCTTGGTGGTTTTGCCTTGCTCTATACTTAGCAGCATGTCAGAGGTAAAAAAAAAAAAAAATAGTACTGGAGGAGAGGAAACAAAAAGAACCCAGAGGAGAACTGGACCGCATTTGAGTAATCAATCATCAGCCAAATCTGAGCATTGCAGCTACTTATTTGGTAATCTTTAGGTTGTAATAGCAACATGTTTATTCATGGCTCAACTCTTTTCTGGGTCAGATATTTCAAAGAACACACACACACTATTATATGTATACATTTTCCTGCTCTCCTTGAATGGGTTTCCTGGGCTAGAAGATAAAGCAGAGCATTTTAGAGTGAATGAGGGGGAGATTAGCTGAGTGAAGCAGTGAGAAGGATGGAGAGAATAAAATAAAAATAAATGTAATTGTTACCGTAGTCTGGATTTGCCTAGGACAGTCCCATTTTATGCCTATTATAAATCAGTAACCACTATTAATTATTTTATTTCCAAATTTATCTGGATTTGGAGGGTAAATTATATGGTCATCTTAACAAGTCCATTACTTTAAAGAGAAATACTTGCATTTTTATAGCACATTATAATTTTCAGTAGACTTATCATCCATTGTCTCTAGTAATACTTAAAGCAATCTTATAAGGTGGGTAGAGCAGGTGCTACTATGACTTTTTAACAGAGTAGTAAACTGATGCCAAAAGAGGTTCTTTATCCTCAGGCTAATAAATGGCATAACTGAGACCCCTGTTTTCTAGCTATGTGCAACATTTTACACCTACTTTGTACTCATTCATTTGTTCAAGAAATATAATGTGCTTACTGTGCATCAGGTCATGTGGAAAGTGCCAGTTAACACAGCAATGAACAAGAAATGGTTTCTGCTGTCAGTGATCTCACAGTCTAATGGGGAAAGTAACCAGGTAAACAAATATTTATAGTACAGTATAATCAGTGCTATTTATTCATTTGTTCACACATTTGTTAAACAATATTTATTGAGTACATATTATATGCCAAACGTTCTGCGTATTGAGATACATGGCATGCAAAAAAGGCAAGAGGCATCTCTCATATCTGTGTGCCCTCAGTACCTTATATCCAATGAAGGACCTGGCACAAAGAGGGCTTTTAGCAAACAAATGCATGGTTTACTCTGTCATTATGTACAGAACACTTTTACTGCAGGCATGTTCTCTGGCAGATCAATTTTAGGAATTATACATATAGAAGTTGAGATGATGCTGGAAATTGATTCTCTTAATTCTCTTTTGCTGGAAATACCCCCTGGGAAATCTTTGTGATCATCCAGAGAGAAAAGAATTCTACTAACTTATGGTGTCTCCAAGGTTTCAGAAGACCTGACAATTTTTACACCAATGCTTCAATAATGTCAACGTAAGCATTATGATGGCTATAATTGGTACAAATACTATTAACATCATATAAGTCATAGTAGTAGCTTATATTACATAACACTTACTAGTTTTCAAGTTCTAACATATAGGTTATTTTATGTCACTCTGTCTTGGTCATAGTTATCCTAAAAGCAGAGCCTGAGGGAAAGGCTTGGGTGCAGGTAGTATAGTTGAGAAGCAATTCCAGGGAGATATATGGAGAAATGAAACAGGAAAAGAAAATACAAGGAGGCATTTTTGAGTTGGTATGTCTGTGATGGTTGGGAAGCTTAAAAAACTAAGAGTGTGTCTCACTACTACTATCCCAAGGAGAAAATGTGAAAAGCATTTATACATCAACTCAGGTTCCCATTGTTCAAGTGTGGTCCCAAGGACATCCAACTCCAACTCATCCTCAGAACCACAGGGTAAGAAGCCAGAAATAGAAGCAGTAGGTCCAAGGTGTCTTCCAGGAAATAAACAATGCAGTAAAGTCTAGAGTAGGAGATAAGGTCCCACAAGAGGTGTCCTATACCTGCCTGTATAGCAACACTATGAGATAAGACAGGTATTATTATTAATCTTGTTTTAAAAGACAAATGTGTCATCAACCTATTGTGTTATTTTTAGTAAATTACTTGGCTTTTCTGTGCCTCAGTTTCCATAACTGGAAAAAATCAGGTATTAAAACCTCTCACCCCTTCCATTATGAAAATAACCAAAAGAACAGCTGCAAAACACTATGAGCTCCCTGAAGAACATGGCTATCTAAATAAATTAGTGTTATTGTGTTTTATAGTCTATTTGAAAACAAGATGAGTCTTTTATCATTTCAAAATATTAAATTCTACACCCAGCAAAATTAAAAAATACATAGGGACCAATTTTTATCTCTCATTTTTATGCATATTTTTATTGACTTTAAAGGAAGCTTGGCTCTTTCTGTCTACACATAATTATAAAAGTATTCATTAGCTTAACAATAACCCACAACGAGAAAGAAGGAGCTTATACCCTTTGCAACAGCATGGATGAAACTGGAGAGCATTATGCTAAGTGAAATAAGCCAGGCGGTGAGGGACAAATACCATATGATCTCACCTTTAACTGGAACATAATCAACAAAAGAAAAAAGCAAACAAAATACAACCAGAGACATTGAGGGGGGGAACAGTCTAGCAGTGGCCAGGGGGGAGTGGGGTGGGGACAGTGGGAAGAGGGGATTGCAGGAACTATTATAAAGGACACATGGACAATATCGGGGGGGATGGTGGGGGTGGGGGAGGGAGGTGGGTTCAGCTGGGGTGGGGGGAGGGAAGGGGAGAAAAGGCATACAACTGTAATTGAATAACAATAAAAAATAAATTTAAAAAAGTTCCATATTTTGGTACTAGTTTAATGAGCCTCAAAAGTCGATAATTAACAAAAAATATTCATAGGAAATTTCCTTTCTAATTTTAGGATTAATAATTCACTGCTGCTTGTATTTTGTGATCAGGGACAGTTATTAGTATAATTATTTCTCAGAATTTATGCCCTCCTTCAGGAGCTAAGTGACTTCTTTAGATTGTACTGCATTTATGGCATTCTTTGAAGGAAGCCATACTAAAATCTTTCCTGGCTCCCTAGCCATGTGTGACTCCATGCTATACCAATAAATTTGGTTGTAGGAATAGCCTGAGGCCAGATATTGATGAAACCTTGTGGGTAGCCTTGAAAAAGTGTTTACATTTAATTCTTAGAGTCGTGGGAATTCATTAGTTTTTAAGTGGAGGAGTGATGCAATCTAATTCATAGAACATAAGATTATTTGACTGCTATGTGGAAAATGAATACAGTTGAGGAAAAAGTGAAGTCAGGGAGACTAATTAGGAGTTGTTTACAGTTACTTAGGTGACAGGTGATAACAGCTTGATTGGGGTAATAGTCATGGAGGTGGTGAGGAATGATGTGATCCATTATGTATTTTCGTGGTGGAACCGAAAATATTGGCTGACAGATTAGAAGCTGGAGAGTGAAGAAAAGAGAGGAAAAAGTCCTCCTATTCCTCTCTTTTCCTCACTCTCCAGCTTCTAATCTGTCAGCCAGGGGATAATGGGGTAAAGAAAGGGAAGGGTCAAGTCAAGGAACATATATAAAGGACCCTTAGACAAAAACAATGGGGGGAAGGATTGAATTTGGGAGGTGGGGGTGGGTAGGGAAGCGGAGAGTAATAGGAGGTAAATGGGGACAACTCTAATTGAACAATAAAGCATAAGGGTATAGATAAAGAAGAATAAAAAGAAAAGAGAGGAATAAAGGATGACTCACATCTTGACCTGAGTAATTAGAAGAATGGTGAGGTCATTCATCAAGATGGGGTATTCTGTGGGAGAGAGATTTGGGAAAAAATATCAAGAGGTTTTTTTTTAGTCATGTTCAAATAGAGGGACCCATAGACCTAAGTGGAGACATTGAATTAGCAATTGGATAAATGAGTCTAAAGTCCCAAAGAGACATCAGGGCTAGATATGTAAATTTAGAAGTCAGAATATACATAGTCAATAAAACCATGAGGCTAGATGAGGTCATTCAGGGAGAGTCTATTTTGCTTCTTGCCTTTTGCCCCACACTAGAATGTAAGCTCTGTGGTGGAAAGTATTTTCACTCATTGGTGATTCTCTATTGCCTATAATAATTCCCTTATTAATAAATTATCAAGAAGATTGAAGATGGCAGATGAGTAGGTGGAAGATGAGTCCACTTGCTCTTGCTACCAATTCAGATTTTCAGCTGATCTTCCAACAATTAATCTGAGCAATCAACAGAATCTTAACTGATATGAAGTTTTGAAGCCAAGGAGTACAGAAATTGCTTTGTACCATCCAGTGAGGACATTTTGTAAGTTTAAGGGAAAATATGCTGTGCATGGTGCCTGCTGCAGCAAAGAGACCATTCAGATATTGCAGCACTGTAGCTCTCTCCCCTACCGGGACAGAGGGCCCTGGTCCCACACAGGGACACCCCCAACCCTAACTGGGAGTGACTTGGGAGGGTATTTGGAATCTGGGATATCCAGACTGCACACACAAAGTGAGCAACATGTCCATAGCAGCAGCACCGACCAGGAGAGTGCCAGAGAGGGACTCTACCTACTAAAACAATCATGGGCCACACCTGGGCCAGTCAGAGGCAACAGCAGGCTGTGGCCTACTGTGACAGGGAGAGACTTCTTGCTTTTGGGGAAGGTGATGCACATAAAAAAACACAGTGACTCAGTACTGCAGTGTGGGTGTCACACAGAGACTTTTTAAAAGGACACCTGCAGTGACTGGACAGGGACCCTGCATACAGCTGCTGTGCCAGCAAAGAGACCAGATTGAAAACTCAGTTCATTTCCCAATGAATCTAGCTGGGTAAGGAGTTCAGAGAGTTGCACAATGAAGGGATTTCTAGGCCCCTTCCCAGTGAGGCTAGCAAGCCAGGGGCTGCACAGAATAGAGAGTTTGAGACAGTGTCTCCTGTGAGGGCAGAGCAGTGGGAGTTAGGTGGGCAAGAATTGAGCAGCTGAGACTCTATGCAGCCAGACAGACCCTGCCACTCCCTGCAGAGTAAAATACTCAGGGAAGGAAAGGGCAAGCTCAACTGCCCCTCTGCAGGATTACAAGCACTGCATCCAGTGGATAAACTCTGTAGAACACTAAGACCAGGTTCAAGAATGCTTTGTTGGGTGCATATCCCCAGAAGAAACAAAGAGAAACTCCAAAAGGACCCTTTCTGAACTTTCTCAGGGTGACAACACATGCTGATTTCTCAGACCATATCCAACTGCACCACCAAGGCAGAAAGGTCAGAAATTGGTGTACCAAGGTGTATCCAGGGCCCTGACCAACCTCAGCTCTTACACAGAGATGCCATCAGCACAAAGCAGGAAAGAGCTGACCCTCTTACACAGATTGGCCCCTCACATGAAGTGGAGAGCTAATTTATCAGAAACTATACATTATTGGAAATAATCTGGGACAGATGAAGACGGTGGCACAGGGGTGGGGAAACACACCTAAAATCTTCCCTGAAGACTGAACAGCACCTCCTAGGGCAGTTCCAGGGGTCCCACACTCCTAATCACTCCAGAAGCCCCCTCTAGAGGCAAGTGGAGGTGGTACCTGTGGTACTGCTGGACATTGGAAGACCCACTCCTGGGACTTGAGCTGATAAAAAGCCAGCAAGGCAGAGTAGTAAGGACCAGCCCAGATGCAGCCAAGCCTGAAGGAGACAGCCACAGACTGTGGATCACTTATAACCTCAAACAGGCTGCCTAGAGCTAGATGGGGACACAGTCTGACATTACCAGAGTTATATCCAGAAGGAGAAGACAGCAGGCAAATACCAAACTCTGCTGAGATGAATTCCACCTTATTCTTTTTCAGTGTTTGCATTATTTTTCTCTCACATAGCTTTTAAACGTTTTTCTTCAATTTTATTCATATTACTTCACTATTTTATTTTATTTTTATTTCAAACCTTATATTTTAATCTTCACTTGTCTTACTCAATTTTGCCTTCTTCCTTCCATTTCTTATTCTTGTTTTAAATTTTATTTTCTCCCTTTCTATGCCTTATTTCTATTCCTTACTTTTACTATTTCTCCTCCCTTTGTCCTCTCATAATCATTTTTCTTTCCTTTAGTCATCTTACATTCCTTTTCCTTTTCTTATAATATTCCTATTCTCTTTCCACCTTTATTAATCTTTGATCATTTGTCATTGATATGTGGATGTTATTGTTTTTCTTCAATTTCATTCCCATTTGTTCACTATTATTTTCATTGTCAAAACTCATAGTTCAGTCTTCCCCTCTCTAACTCCATTTGTGTTCCTGCTGCCCTTTCTTATTTTTGTTTGAAATTTTATTTTTCCCTTTTCTTAGCCTGGTATCTATACCTTATTCTTATTATTTCTCCTCACACTACCCTCTCAAAATCATTTTCTTTCCTGTAGACATCTCATATTCTTTTTTTCTCTTTCTTTTAATATCCTTATTTTGTTTCCAACTTTATCAATCTCTGCTTATTTGTTGTTGTTTTGCTGCTGTTGTTTTTTTAAATTCTGTCCCTATTGTTTCACTATTTTTCTATTTCAAACCTCATATTATACTCTTCCATTTTATTATTCCATCTTGCTTCCTTCCTTCCATTTTTAATGACATTTTAAATTTCATTTTCTCCCTTTCTTTGCCTTGTTTCTATTCCATACTCATTACTTCTCCTCCCTCTACTCTCTCAAAATCATGTTTTCTTTCCTTTATTTATGTAATTCTTTTTCCTTTCTTATAATATTTTTATTCTCTTTCCACCTTTATTAATCTTTCCTCATTTGTTGTTGATACTGCTGTTGTGGTTGGGGGATATTTCTGTTGCTGTGGGTTTTTGTTATTTAGGTTGTTTTGTCTTGTTCTGCCAACACATGTATAACAGCATACAAGATATGGTGGTGGTGTGACTCTCAGTCAGCCAGCAAGAGGGGAGAACCCACCAATGAAAAAGCCAACAACAATCAAAACCCAAACACAAAAAGAGAGCCCACATAAACTGAAAAAAAGGAATCACTAGAGCACCCTTAGGAGATCAAAGAGGCTGCACCACAGAGTTCAACAGGACTCCTACCACAGAAAGTCATCCCATGAAGATAGGGAGACAAAGCAGATCATTCTAATATGAAGAAACAAACAAAAAGAGCGACCTAAAATGGGGAGACAAAGAAACAACCCCCAAACAAAAGGAAAGGAGTAATTCCCGGTAAAAGAGCTAATGAAATTGAGACAAGCAATTTATCAGACATAAAGTTCAAAGCAATGGTTATAAGGCTGCTCAAGGAACTCTGTAATAACTACAAGGAACTGAGTGGTAACTACATTAGCATGAGAAAGGAAATAGAAACTATGAAGAAGAACCAGGTGGAAATGAAGAACACAATATCTGAAATGAATACACAAGAAGGTATTAAAAGCAGTCTAGATGAATTGGAGGACTGAATCAGTGAGTTAGAACACAAGGTAGAAAAAAACATTTAGTCAGAGGAACAAAATGAAAAAATATTAAAAAAGAAAGAGGATAGTTTAAGGGAGCTTCAGGACAACATGAAATGTGGCATTTCCATCTTAGGTATAACAAAAGGAACAGAAAAGGAACAAAGAATGGAAAACCAGTTTGAAAAATATAATGAGAGAAAACTTCTCTAACTTGGTAATGGAAAAAGTCACAAAAGTCCAGGAAGCACAGAAGGTCTCAATCAAGATGAACATAAAGAGGCTCACTCCAAGACACATTATAATTAAAATAGCAAAATTTAAAGGCAGAGAGTCTGAAGGCAGCAAGGTAGAAAAAGCTAGTAACATACAAGGGAGCTCTGATAAGGCTATCATTTGGTTTCTCAATAGAAACACTACAAGCCAGAAGAGACTGTCATGAAATATTCCAAGTGATGAAAATCAAATACCAGCAATCAAGACTACTCACTTCGGCAAGTCTCTCACTTAAAATGGAAGATGAAATAAAGAGCTTCCCAGACCAAAAAAAAAAAAAAAAAAAAAAAAAGGCGCCTCAAAGAGTACGTCTCCAACAAATTATCATTTCAAGAAATGTTAAAGGGACACATCTCAGAAAAAAAGGGAAAGAGAGACACACACACACAGAGGCTGAGAGAGAGAGAGAGAGAGAGAGAGATTGACAGCAATACAGTCATTCTTGGGGATTTTAACACCCCACTGTCAACAATGGAGAGCTCTTCCAAAGAATCAACAAGGACATTGTGGCATTTAATGATACTCTAGATCAAATGGACTTAATTGATGTTTGCAGAATATTTCACCCCAAAGAAGCAAAATATATGTTATTTTCAAATGCACACGGATCATTTTAAAAGATAGACCCCATGGTAGGACATAAAATAAGCCTCAACAAATTCAAGAAAATTGGATTCATGTCAAGCACTTTCTCATATCACAATGGTTTGAAATAAAACCAAACTCAAGAAAAACATTCAAAAACAGTCAAATACATGGAGACTGAATTACATGTCATTAAATAATAAATGGGTTAACAATGAGACAAAAAAAATATCAAAAACTATTGGTAAACAAATGAAAATGAACACACAACAACCCAAAAACAATGGGAAACAACAAAAACAGTCCTGAGGGGGAAGTTCCTAGCAATACAGGCTTACCTAAATAAGATAGAAACATTTCAAATAAACAACCTAAACCTCCATCTACAAGAACTAGAGGAACAACAACAAAAAATCCAGAGGGAGTAGAAGAAATAAAGTAATCAAGATCAGAGCAAAATTACACAACATAGAGACTAAAAAATAAAATAAAATAATAAAATAAAGTAAAATAAACAAAAAAAAATCCAAAGGATTCATGAATCTAAGAGCTTGTTCTTTGAAAAGTTTAAAAAAAATTGATAAACCTTTAACCAGACTTATCAGGAAAAAAAAAAGAGAGAGAGAGAGACGGGACATAAAAAAAAAAAATACAGAAATGAAAGAGGAGAAATTACAACAGATAGAACAGAAATACAAAGAATTGTAAAAAATTACTATGAACAACTGTATGCCAAGGCACTTGACAACCTGCAAGAAATGGACAAATTTATGGAAATTTACCATCTTCCAAAATTGAATCAAGAAGAAGCAGAAAGCCTGAACAGACTGATAACAAGGTGAAATTGAAGGAGTAATCAAAAAACTCCCTGCTCACAAAAGCCCTGGATCAGAAGGCTTCACAGACGAATGTTACCAAACATTTACAGAAGAATGAACACCTGTCCTTCTCAAACTATTCCAAAAAATTCGAGAAGAGGGAAGACTCCCAAACTCTTCTTATGAGGACAGTAGTATCACAATTACAAAACCAGGTAAAGACACAACAAAGAAAGAAAATTACATGCCAATACCACTGATGAGCATAGATTCTAAAATCCTTAACAAAATATTGGCAAACCACATCCAGCAATGCATTAAAAAGATCATACACCATAATCAAGTGGGATTCATCCCAGAAATGAAAGGATAGTAAGATTTTCACAAATCAATAATTATAATGCATGACATAAAAAAATGAAAGAAAAAAAGGAATGATCCTAGCAATAGTTGCTGAAAATGCATTTGATAAGTACAGCATCCATTTAGGATAAAACCTTCAGCAAAGTAGGAATAGAGGGAGCATACCTCAACATAATAAAGGCCATACATAACAGATGATACCACAAAAGTCTTAGCAGAAAACATAAGCAGTAAAACTTCAGGTATGCCATGCAGTAGTATTTTTGCTAATATATCTACTAGGTCAAGGCAATTAAGAGAACAAATGGGACTATCTCAAATTAAAAAGCTTCTGTACAGCTAAAGAATCCATCATCAAAATGAAAGGGGAATGACTATATGTGAGGATATATTTGCCAATGATATATGAGACAAAGATTTCATATCAAAAATATAAAAAAACACATACAACTCAATACGAAGATAACAAAAATATCCAATTAAAAATGGACTAACGATTTAGAAGTAGGCGGCGAGATAGGTGGGAGTAGAGTCCACTTCCTTGCGGCACCATTTAAACGCCTAGCTGATGTGAGAAACAGAGCGAACATCCAATGTTATTCCAACATATATGAATATCGGAGACCAAAGATAGAGGACATTAAAAGATCAGATGAGAGAAAGACCAGCAGAAATAACCTGACTGGTTTAAAGCCAACAGAAGACTTTTTTTTTATTTTCTTTTTTTATTTTTTCCTCCTTTCCCCCTAAATTCCTTCTTCATTTCACTCCGTCTTTCTTTTCCTTTATTCCTTCTTTCTTCCATCCTTTACTTTTTTATTCCTTATTCCCTCCTTACTTACTTACTTCCATTCCTTTTCTATTCTTTTTTCCAATCTTCCCTTCTACTTTTTTTCTCTTATTTCTCCTTTTCTACAGGTGAGACAATAAAACCCGGAGCTCTGAAAAGACCAGAGTTAGACCCTGTTAGACCATTAATGTCAGCCCAAGACCAGGGAGTGCAGGAGAATAAGGAGACGGCAAGTCTGAATCCCACTGAAATTCTACGATAGAAGTTCATACCATAAACCCAGGGAGTCAGAACAGACCAATTTAAGAAGCAGAAGCTAACAAGAAGAGTCCCAAAAACAATGGGAAGACAAAGAAACAATCCCCAAATGAAAGGAAAGGAGGAAGCCTCAGAAAGAATGCTAACTGAAAAAGAGGCAACTCAACTATCAGATACTGAGTTCAAAGCAAAGGTTATAAGGAAGCTCACTGAGCTCACAGAGAACTAGAAAAACTACAAGGACACTACAATGAACTCAATGAAAACTATATAAACATGAAAAAGGAAATAGAAACTATCCACAATGGCCAAGAGGAAATGAAGAATACAATTTCTGAGCTGAAGAACACTGTAGAAGGAATGAAAAGAAGACTTGAAGAAGCAGAGGATCGGACCAGCAAGCTGGAGGACAAAGCAGGAAAAAACACCCAGGAAGAGCAAGAAAAGGAAAAGAGTCCCAGAAAGGAGGAAGAGGGGATAAGGGAAATGAAGGACAGCATGAAAAGTAACAATATCCGTATAATAGGGATATCAGAAGGAGTAGAAGAAGAGAAAGGGATAGAAAACCTGTTTGAAAAAGTAATGATGGAAAATGTCCCTAATCTGCTGAAAGAAAAAGTCAAACAAATGTAGGAAAAAAAGAGAGTCCCAAACAAAAGGAAACCTAAGAAGCCCACCTCAAGACACATCATAATTAAAATGGCAAAATTCCAAGACAAAGAGAGGATCTGAAAGACAAAAAGGGAGAAACAAGAAGTAACATACAAGGGAGCCCCAACAAGGTTAGCAACTGACTTCTCTATGGAAACACTCCAAGCCAGAAGAGAATAGCAAAAAATTCCAAGTAATGAGAACCAGAGGCCTGCAACCAAGGCTACGTTACCCAGCAAGGCTCCCAAGCAAGATAGAAGGTCAAATAAAGAGTTTCCCAGAAAAAGGAAATCTAAAAGAATACATTTCCACTAAACCAGCTCAGCAAGAGATGCTAAAGGGACTGCTTTAGGAAAGTAAGGAAAAGAGAAAGACTGAGGAACACAGGTATGAAAAAAATGGGAATGAATACCTACCTATCGATAATAACCATAAATGTAAATAGATTAAATGCTCCAATCAAAAGACATAGACTAGGTGAATGGATAAGAAAACATGACCCACACATATGCTGCCTACAAGAGACCAATCTCAGGACAAAAAACTTACACAGACTGAAAGTGAAGGGCTGGAAAAAAATTTTCCAAGAAAACGGAAAGAAAAAAAAAACAGGGGTAGCAATACTCATATCAGACAAACTAGACTTCCAAAGAAGGGCCATAAAGAGAGGCCCAGAAGGTCACTTCATAATACTCAAAGGAAGTATCCACCAAGAAGACATAAACATTGTAAACATATATGCACCCAACATAGCAGCACCCAAATACATAAAGAAAATCTTGGAGGATTTCAGGAAAGATATTGACAGCAACACAATTATAGTAGGGGACTTTAAAACCCCACTGTCAAAAATGGGCAGGTCTTCCAAACAAAATATCAGGAAATATATTGTGCCACTTAACAATACCCTAGATGAAATGGACTTAACTGATATATATATAGAGCTTTTCATCTCAAAGAAGCAAAATACACATTCTTTTCAAGTGTAGATGGAACTTTTTCAAAGATAGAACACATGATACGACAAAAAACAAGCCTCAACAAATTCAAGAAAATTGAAATCATACCAAACATTTTCTCAGACCACAAGGGACTGCAACTAGAAACCAACCCCAAAGGAAAAAACCCCAAACACTCAAAACCATGGAGACTGAATAGCATGCTATTAAATAATGAATGGGTCAATAACGAGATTAAGGAAGAAATCAAAAAGTTTCTGGAAACAAATGAAAATGAACTCACAACAACCCAAAACCTAAGGGAAACAGCAAAGGCATTACTGAGAAGGAAGTTCATAGCAATACAGACCTACCTTAAAAAGATAGAAACATTTCAAACACACAACCTAACAATACGGCCATAAGAACAGGAGGAAAAACAACAAAGACAGCCCAGAGCAAGCAGAAGGAAGAAAATAACCCAGATCAGAGTAGAGTTAAATCACATAGAGACTAAAATGAAAATTCTAAGGATCAATGAATCCAGGAGCTGGTTCTTTGAAAAGATAAACAAAATCGACAAGCCCTTAAGCAGGCTCATCAAGAAAAATGGAGAGAGGATCCAAATAAACACAATTAGAAATGAAAGAAGAGATATTCCAAATGATACCACAGAAATACAAAGTATTTTAAGAAATTACTATGAAGAACTGTATGCCAAGAAATTTGGAAACCTAGGTGTTATGGACACATTTCTAGAAAAATATTATGTTTCAAAAATAAATGAAGAAGAAGGAGAAAACCTGAACAGACCAATAAAAGGGCACGAAATTGAAGCAGTCATCAAAAAACTTCCAACACACAAAAGTCCTGGACCAGATGGTTTCACATGAGAATTCTACAAAGCATTTAAGGAAGCGCTAACTCCTATTTTTCACAGACTATTAGAAAAAATGTAAACTGATGGAAGACTCCCAAACTCTGTTTATGAAGCCAGCATCATCCTAAACCCAAAACCAGATAAAGATAAAAAAAAAGAATGAAAACCTCAGGCCAATAGCGCTGATGAACATAGATGCTAAAATTCTCAACAAAACATTGGCAAACCGCATACAGAAATACATTGAAAAGATCACACACTTTGACCAAGTGGGATACATCCAGGGATGCAATGATGGTACAATATTCACAAATCAATAAACGTAATACATCACATCAACAACAGCAAAAACAAAAATCACATGATCATATCAATAATGTGGAAAAACCATTTGATAAGATACAGCACCCATTTCTGATAAAAACACTCAGCAAAGAGGGAATAGAGAGAGCATTCCTCAACATAATAAAAGCCATATATGAGAGACCTACAGCCAAAATCATACTCAATGGACAAAAACTTAGAGCTTTCCCACTAAGATCAGGAACAAAACAAGAATGCCCTCTCTCACCACTCCTATTCAACATAGTACTGGAAGACCTAGCCACAGCAATCAGAAAAGAAAAAGCAATAAAAGGCATCCAAATTGGAAAGGAGGAAAGGAAACTGTCACTGTTTGCAGATGACATGATAGTGTACATGGAAAAACGTATAGACTCCACCAAAAAACTTCTCGACCTAATAAATGAATTTGGCAAAAAGCTGGATATAAAGTCAGTACTCAGAAATCAAAGCCATTCCTATATACCAACAACGAAACTGCAGGACCAGAAATCAGGAAAAAAAAAATCCCATTTGATATAGCAACAATTATAATAAAGTACCTAGGAATAAACCTAACCAAGGAGGTAAAAGACCCGTTCTCAGAAAACTACACAAAACTGAAGAAAGAAATTAAGGAAGATGCAAACAAATGGACGCATGTATCATGCTCATGGATTGGAAGAATTAACATCATCAAAATGGCCACACTATTTAAGCAATTTATAGATTCAATGCAATCCCTATTAGAATACCCATGACATATTTCACAGATATAGAAGAAACATTTCAGAAATATATACGGAACCATAAATGACCCCGAATAGCTGCAGCAATTTTGAGAAAGAAGTACAAAGCAGCAGGGATCACAATACCTCATATCAAACTGTATTACAAGGCCACTGTAACCAAAACAGCCTGGTACTGGCATAAAAACAGGCACATAGAACAATGGAGCAGAACAGAGAGCACAGAAATAAACTCAAGTCTTTACGGTCAATTAATATTTGAGAAAGGAGACAAGAGCATAAAATGGAGCAAAAACAGCCTCTTCAACAAATGGTGTTGGGAAATCTAGACAGCTACATGCAAAAAAATGAAAATCGATCACCAACATACAACAAACAGAAAAGTAAATTCAAGATGGATAAAGGACTTAAATATACTTGTTAACACCATAAAAGTCCTAGAGGAAAACATTGGCAGGACGATCTCGACATTCCACGCAGCAACATCCTCACAGACACATCCCTAAATCAAGGGACATAAAGGAAAGAATAAACAAATAGGACCTCATAAAAATAAAAAGCTTCTGCATGGCTAAAGCAACAGCACCACAATACAAAGAGAACGAACAATATGGGAAAACATATTTGCCAATGATACCACAGACAAGGGCCTGATCTCCAAAATATATAAAGATGTCACATGACTCCACTCCAGGAAGACAAACAACCCAATTAACTAATGGGCAAAGGACTTGAACAGACACTCATTCAAGGAAGACATACAGAGGGCCCAGAGACATATGAACAGATTTCCAGCATCACTAGCCATCAGAGAGACCAAATTAAAACCACAGTGAGGTGCGATCTCACACCACTCAGAGTCGCCAACATAAACAAATCCACAAACAAATGTTGGAGAGGGTGCGGAGAAAAGGGAACCCTAGTTCACTGGTGGTGGGAATGCAGACTGGTGAGGCCACTGTGGAAAACAGTATGGAATTTCCTCAGAAAACTAAAAATGGTACTGCCCTTTGATTCAGCAATTCTGCTGCTGGGATTATACCCTAAGATCCCTAAAACACAAATCCAAAAGAACCTGTGCACCCCAATGTTCATAGCAGCACAATTTACAATAGTCAAGTACTGGAAGCAAGCTAAGTGCCCATCAGCAAACGAGTGGATTCAAAAACTATGGTATATTTACACAATGGAAATCTACGTAGCAGAGAGAAAGAAGGAGCTTATACCCTTTGCAACAGCATGGATGAAACTGGAGAGCACTGTGCGAAGTGAAATAAGCCAGAGGGTGAGGGACAATTACCATATTATCTCACCTTTAACTAGAACATAAACAACAGATGAAAAAAGGAAACAAAATATAATCAGAGACATTGAAGTTAAGAACAATCTAAAAATATTCAGGGGGGTGTGAGGAGGGGACAGCGAGGAGAGGGGATTACAGGAACTACTATAAATGTCACATGGACACAGTCAAGGAGGAGGGCAGAGGCGGGAAAGGGAGGTGGGTTCAGCTGGGGTGGGGTGGAGGGATGAGGAGAAAAGGCAGACCTCTGTAATTGATAACAGTAAAATTTTTTTAAACGGCCCTAAAAAGAGACGCAGAAGGTCAGTTCATAATACTCAAAGAAAGAATCTACCTGGAAGACATAAACATTGTAAATATATATGCACCAACATAGGAGAACCCACAGCCATGAAGAAAATCCTGGAGAACTTCAAGAAACACATTGAACACAAAAGTATTATAGTACACCATTTAACACTCCATTGGCAAAAATGGACAGATCTTCCAAAAAAAATATTCCAAAAGATATGGTATCAGTTAACAATACCCTCGATGAAATTGACTTAACCGATATATACACAGCTTTTCATCCCAAAGAAGAAAAATACACATTTTTTCAAGTGTACTTAGAACATTTTCAAACATAGATCAGATAATAGGACAAAAAGCAAGCCTCAACAAAATCAAGAAAATTGAAATCATATCAAGCATTTTCTCTGTCCACAAGGGACTGGAACTAGAAACCAAACCCAAAGGAAAAAACCCCAAACACTCAAAATCACGGAGACTGAATAGCATGCTATTAAACAATGAATGATCAAGATCTAGATTAGGGAAAAAATGAAAAACTTTCTGGAAAATAATGAAAACAAATTCACAACAACCCAAAACTTATGGGACAGAGTGAAGGCAGTCTTCAGAGGGAACTTCATAGCAATACAGGCCTATCTTAAAAGGACAGAAACATTTCAAACAACCTAACCCCACACCTACAAGAACTTGAGGAACAACAACAAAGACAGCCCAGAGCAAGTAGAAGGAAGGAAATAACCAAGACGAGAGCAAGTTAAAAAACACAGAGACTAAAAGGACAATTCTAAGGATCAATGAATCCAGGAGCTGGTTCTTTGAAAAACTAAACAAAATTGCCTAGTCTTTAGGCAGACTCATCAAGAAAAAAGAGATGACCCAAATAATCACAATTAGAAATGAAAGAGGAGAGATTACAACTGACAGCATAGAAATACAAATGATTGTAAGAAAGTACTACGAAGAACTGTATGCCAAGAAATGTGAAAACCTAGGTGAAATGGACACATTTGTAGAAAAATATACTCTTCCAAAACTGAATGAAGAAGAAGCAAAAAACCTTAACACACCAATAACAGCATAGGAAATTGAAGCAGTCATCAAAAAACTCCCAACACACAAAAGCCCTGGACCAGATGGTTTCACAGGAGAATTCTACAAAGCATTTAAAGAAGAGCTAACCCCTGTCCTTCACAGACTATTCAAAAAAATCCAAACTGATGGAAGACTCCCAAACTCTTTTTATGAAGCCAGCATCATCGTAATCCCAAAACTAGATAAATACACAACAAAGAAAGAAAAATTCAGGCCAATATCGCTGATGAACATAGATGCTAAAATTCTCAACAAAATATTGGCAAACCGCATCCAGCAATACATTAAAAAGATCATCCACCATGACCAAGTGGGATTCATCCCAGGGATGCAAGGATGGTACAATATTCGCAAATCAATAAACATAATACATCACATCAATAACAGCAAAGACAAAAATCACATGATCATATCAATAGATGCGGAAAAAGCATTTGATAAGATACAGCACCCATTTCTCATAAAAACACTCAGTAAAGTGGGACGAAAGGGAACATTCCTCAACATAATAAAGGCCATACATGAGAGACCTAGAGCAAACATCACTTAATGGACAAAAACTTAGAGCTTTCCCACTAAGATCAGTGAGAAGACAAGGATGCTCTCTCTTACCACTCCTATCATTTATGTCCCTTGCTTTAGGGGACAAGTCTGTGAGGATGTTGTTGCATGGAATGTCTGAGATTTTCCTGCCAATGTTTTCCTCAAGGACTTTTATGGTGCTACAACTTCTATTTAAGTCTTTTATCTATCTTGAGTTTATTTTTGTGTATGGCGTAAGTTGGTGATCGAGTTTCATTTTTTTGCACGTAGATGTCCAGATCTCCCAACACCATCTGTTAAAGAGGCTGTTTTTCCTCCATTTTATGCTCCTGCCACCTTTGTCAAATATTAATTGAGTGTAAGGGCTTGAGTTTATTTCTGGACTCCCTGTTCTGTGCCATTGGTCTATGTGCCTGTTTTTATGCCAGTACCAGGCTGTTTGGATTACATTGGCTTGTAATACAGTTTGATATCAAGTATTGCGATTTCTCCTGCTTTGTTCTTCCTTCTCAAAATTGCTGCAGCTATTCAGCGTCATTTATGGTACCATATAAATTTCTGAAACGTTCGTTCTGTATCTGTGATATATGTCTTTGGTTCTCTAATAGGGATTGCATTGAATCTATAAATTGGTTTGGGTAGTAAGGCCATTTTGACGATATTAATTCTTCCAATCCATGAGCATGGTATATGCTTCCATTTGTTTGTGTGTTCCTTAATGTCTTTCACCAGTGTTTTATAGTTTTCTGAGTACAGGTCTTTTACCTCCTTGGTTAGGTTTATTCCTAGGTACTTGATTTTTCCTGTTGCTATATCAAATGGGATTTTTTTCCTGATTTCTGTTTCTGCAGTTTCATTGTTGATATACAGGAATGCCTTTGATTTCTGAGTATAGACTTTGTATCCAGCTGTTTTGCCAAATTCATTTATTAGGTCAAGTAGTTTTTTGGTGGAGTCTATAGGATTTTCCATGTGCAGTATCATGTCATCTGAAAACAGTGACAGTTTCATTTCCTCCTTTACAGTTGGGATGCCATTTATTTTTTTTCATCTCGAATTGCTGTGGCTAGGATTTCCAGTACTATGTTGAATAGGAGTGGTGAGAGAGCGCATCCTTGTCTTGTTCCTGCTCTTAGTGGGAAAGCTCTAAGTTTTTGTCGATTGAATGTGATGTTGGCGGTAGGTCTCTCATATATGGCGTGTATTATGTTGAGAAATGCTCCCTTTATTCCCACTTTGCTGAGTGTTTTTATCAGAAATGGGTGCTGTATCTTATCAAATGTTTTTTCCACATCTATTGATATGATCACGTGACTTTTGTCTTTGTAGTTATTGATGTGATGTATTATGTTTATTGATTTGCGAATTAGGTAGCATCCTTGCATCCCTGAGATGAATCCCACTTAGTCATGCTGTATGATCTTTTTAATGTATTGCTGGATGCGGTTTGCCAATATTTTGTGGTGAATTTTAGGGTCTATGTTCATCAGCAATATTGGCCTGAAGTTTTCTTTCTTTCTTGTGTATTTATCTGGTTTGGGGATTAGGATGATGCTGGCTTCATAAAAAGAGTTTGGGAGTCTTCCACCAGTTTGGATTTTTTCGAATAGTCTGTGGAGGATAGGGGTTAGCTCTTCCTGAAATGCTTTGTAGAATTCTCCTGTGAAACCATCTGGTCCAGCACTTTTGTGTGTTGGGAGTTTTTTGATGATGGCTTCAATTTTATCTCCTGTTATTGGTCTGTTGAGGTTTTCTCCTTCTTCATTCAGTTTTGGAAGATTATATTTTTCTAGAAATGTGTCCATTTCACCTAGGTTTTCAAATTTCTTGGCATACCGTTCTTTGTAGTAATTTCTTACAATCCTTTGTATTTCTGTGGTATCAGTTGGAATCTCTCCTCTTTCATTTCTAATTGTGTTTATTTGGATCCTCTCTCTTTTTTTCTTGATGAGCCTACTTAAAGGCTTGTCGATTTTGTTTAGTTTTTCAAAGAACCAGCTCCTGGATTCATTGATCCTTAGAATTGTGCTTTTAGTCTCTATGTCATTTAAATCTGCTCTGATCTTGGTTATTTCTTCCTTCTGCTTGCTCTGGGCTTACTTTGTTGTTTTTCCTCCAGATCTTGTAGGAGTATTGTTAGGTTATTTGTTTGAATTTTTCTATCTTTTTAAGGTATGCCTGTATAGCTATGAACTTCCCTCTCAGGACTGCCTTTGCTGTGTCCCTTAGGTTTTGGGTTGTTGTGAGTTCATTTTCATTTGTTTCCAGAAAGTTTTTGATTTCTTCCCTAATCTCGTTCTTGACCCATTCATTGTTTAATAGCATGCTATTCAGTCTCCATGGTCTTGAGTGTTTGGGATTTTTTCCATTGGGGTTGGTTTCTAGTTGTAGTCCCTTGTGGTCAGAGAAAATGCTTGATATGATTTCAGTTTTCTTAAATTTGTTTTGCCTTACTTTGTGTTCTATCATGTGGTCTATCTTTGAAAAAATACCGTCTACACTTGAAAAGAATGTGTATTTTGCTTCTTTGGGATGAAAAGCTCTCTATATATATATCAGTAAAGTCCATTTCCTCTAGGGTATTGTTATGTGACACAGTATCCTTGTTGATATTTTGTTTGGAAGACCTGCCCATTTTTGACAGTGGGGTTTTAAAGTCCCCTACTATAATTGTGTTGCTGTCAATATCTTTCTTGAAGTCCTCCAAGATTTTCTTTATGTATTTGGGTGCTGCTATGTTGGGTACATATATATTTACAATGTTTATGTCTTCTTGGTGGATTCTTCCTTTGAGTATTATGAAGTGACCTTCTGGGTCTCTCTTTGTGGCCCTTCTTTGGAAGTCTATTTTGTCTGATATGAGTATTGCTAACCCTGCTTTTTTTTTTTGCTGTCCATTTGCTTGGAAAATTTGTTTCCACCCCGTCACTTTCAGTCTGTGTAAGTCTTTTGTCCTGAGATGGGTCTCTTGTAGGCAGCATATGTGTGGGTCATGTTTTCTTATCCATTCAGCTATTCTATGTCTTTTGATTGGAGCATTTAATCCATTTACGTTTAAGGTTATTATCAATAGGTAATTATTCATTGCCTTTTTTTCCTACCTGTGTTCCTTCTCTTTCTCTTTTCCTTCCTTTACTTAAAGCAGTCCCTTTAGCATCTACTGCAGAGCTGGTTTGGTGGAAGTGTATTCTTTTATATTTCTTTTGTCTGGGAAACTCTTTATTTGGCCTTCTATCTTGATTGAGAACCTTGCTGGGTAAAGTAGTCTTGGTTGCAGGCCTCTGGTTCTCATTACCTGGAATATTTTTTGCCATTCTCTAATGGTTTGGAGCGTTTCCATTGAGAAGTCAGTTGCTAACCTTATTGGGGCTCCCTTGTATGTTACTTCCTGTTTCTTCCTTGGTGCCTTTAAGATCCTCTCTTTGTCTTGGAATTTTGCCTTTTTAATTATGATGTGTCTTTCAGTGAGCCTCTTTGTGTTCCTCTTGCTTGGGACTCTGTGTTTCCTGGATTTGGGTGACTTTTTCTCTCCTCAGATTAGGGAAATTTTCCATCATGACTTTTTCAAACAGGTTTTCTATCCCTTACTCTTCTTCTTCTCCTTCTGGTATTCCTATTACACGGATATTGTTGTTTCATGTTGTCCTGCATTTCCCTTATTACCTCTTCATTCTTTCTGAGCCTCTTTTCCTTTTCTTTCTCTTTCTGGGTGTTTTTTGCTACTTTGTCCTCCAGCTCGTTGATCTGATCCTCTGCTTCATCAAGTCTGCTTTTCATTCCTTCTACTGTGCTCTGCAGTTCAGAAATTGTATTCTTCATTTCCTCTTGGCCCTTGTTGATAGTTTCTATTTCCTTTTTCATGTTCATATAGTTTGCAATGAGTTCATTGTAGTTTCCTTGTAGTTTCTGGTAGTTCTCCGTGAGCTCAGAGAGCTAAGTGACCTTCCTGACAACCATTGCTTTGAACTCAGTATCTGATAGTTGAGTTGCCTCTTTTTCAGTTAGCATTGTCTCTGAGTCTTCCTCCTTTCCTTTCATTTCGGAAGTGTTTCATTGTCTTCCCATTGTTTGTGAGACTCTTTTTGTTAGCCTCTGCTTCTTAAATTGATCTATTCTGACTCCCTGTGTTTATGGTATGAACTTCTATGGTAGAATGACAATGGGATTCAGTGGTGCTGTCTCCCTAATCTCCTATGCTCCCTGGTCTTGAGCTGACGTTTATGGTTGTAACATGGTCTAACTCTCGTCTTTTCAGCACTCCAGGTTTTCTTGTCTCACCTGTGGGAAAAAGCGGAGGGGGAGCAAAAAAAAAAAAGAAGGGAAGGAGAGAAAAAGGGAATAGAAGAGGAAAGGAAGGAAGAAAGATGGAATAAAGAAAGATCGGAGGCAAGATAAGGACATTTAACAAAAATTAAAACAAAAGAATAAATAAAAGAAGGCAGGAAGAAGTAGTAAAAAAGGTAAAAGATGGAAGGAAGAAGTAATAAAAAAAAGAAAGAACGACAGAAAAGAAGAAGGAATTCAGGGGAAAAAGAAGAAAGAAAATAAAAGTCTTCTGCTGTCTTTAAACTGGTTAGGTTAGTTCTGCTGGTCTTCCTGTCTTTTGAGCAGGAGGGGATGGTTGGAGGGATTGTTTTCTCTTTTCTCCCTTCCTGAGCTACACTCTTTGCCCTTGTTGAGCCTCCAGTCCAGTTCCTCAGGGTCTTTCTGCTCCCCACTAGGCCTTTAGTTCACCAGCTGTGCTGTCCTTGAGTTGCACCAGTTAGGGGCAACTCACATTCCACCTTCTTGCTCTTTGCTGTCTTAGATGCTAGGGCCTCTCTGTGCTGCTATGGGGTAGTTCGGCCCCCTGCTGGATGGAGGCTTTCCGGGGAATGCAGTCTCCCCTAGCCCTGTAGCTCCCCTCTGCTGGGTGTTCTGCCTTCCTCCTAGAGAGCCAGTAGGCCCTGCAGGGTTCTGTGGGCAGGGGCTAGGTAGGAGTTTTTCAGAACCTGTGGTTTTGTGTGTGGTCGCCTTCAGGCAGTCAGGCAGTTGATCGGTTATGTGGCCAATCTCTGCTTTGGTCCAGGGTTGGCTGCAGATCCCCCTTTTTGGGTCTGTGCACGGGGGCAGCCATCCACTGATCTGGTTGCACACGAACCGAGGTTTCAGGTGTGGGCGCCCACCCGGGGTTTTAGGTGTGCGTGCCCACCCAGGCGCTTTTTGTCTGTGCGCCCAGGCAGCCAGGGCGCTTATCAGGGCTCGCGCCCACCTGAGATTTCAGGTGTGGGCTCCCAGTCCGCTAAGTTGGGTTCCGGCCAGCCAGGCTTCAGGTTAGAGCTGGTGCTGCTTATCCCATGTTCACAGTCCATGGGCTGAGGGGGGAGGGGTGCCAGGGGCCATGGCTACTGGGGAGAGTTCTCTAACTAGCTGCCGAGTGCCTCTATTTTCTTTTCCTTTTTGAGAAATTCTTCCTATTCAAGCCCCCTTGGTCCAAACAAGCACCTGGCTGCTCACACAGCCCAGCCAGGCTCTCTCCCAAGAATCCTGCAGCAGACCCTGCGCCTGGGCCAGGGCTTCAGCCGCCCTGGTCCCTGCACTTGTCCCAGGGACCTTATTGTCCTTAAGCACTCTTCTTACCATCAGATCTTTCAATGTCCTCTATCTTTGGTCTCCGATCTTCATATATGCTGGAATACTGTTGGCTTTTCGCTCTGCTCCTCAGATCAGCTAGGTGTTTCACTGGTGTTGAGGGGAAGTGGACTCTGTTCCCACTTATCTCGCCGCCATCTTCAGCCACCTCCCCTTGTTATGTCTTTACCTGGTTTTGGAATTAGGATGATGCTGGCTTCATAGAAAGAGTTTGGAAGTCTTCCAATTCTTGAATTTTTTGAATATTCTGTGAAGGATATGGGTTAGCTTCCCTTAAATCCTTTGTAAAATTCTCCTGTGAAACCATCTGGTCCAGGGCTTTTGTGTGTTGGAAGCTTTTTGATTACTGCTTCAATGTCATCAGCTGTTATAGGTCTGTTCAGGTTTTCTGGTTCTTCTTTATTCAGTTTTGGAAGATTATATTTTTCTAGAAATGTGTCCATTTCACCTAGGTTTTCATATTTCTTGGCATACAGCTCTTTGTAGTAATTTCTTACAATGCTTTGTATTTCTGTGGTATCAGTTGTATATCTCCTCTTTCATTTCTAATTGTTTTTATTTGGATCCTCTCTCTTTTTTACTTGATGAGCCTGCTTGAAGTCTTGTCAATTTTGTTTACCATTTCAAACAACCAGCTCCTGGATTCATTGATCCTTAGAATTGTGCTTTTAGTCTCTATGTCATATAATTCTGCTCTGATCTTGGTTATTTCCTTCCTTCTACTTGCCCTGGGTTTTGTTTTGTTGTTATTACTTGAGTTCTTTTAGGCAGAGAGTTAGGTTGTTCATTTGAAATATTTCTCTTTTTTAGGTAGGCCTATATCACTATGAACTTCCCTCTCAGAACTGCCTTTGCTGTGTCCCATAAGTTTTGTGTTGTTCTGAGTTCATTTTCATTTGTTTCCAGAAACTTTTTGGTCTTCCTTAATCTCATTCTTGACCTGTTTATTGTTTTGTAGCATGGTATTCAATCTCCATAAGTTTGAGTGTTTTTGAGTTTTTTCCTTAAGGTTGGTTTCTAGTTTCAGTCCCTTGTGGTGGGAGAAAGTGCTTGATGTGATTTCAATTTTCTTGAATTTGCTGAGGCTTATTTTGTGTCCTATCATGTGGTCTATCTTTGAAAATGTTCCATGTGCATTTGAAAAGAATGTGTGTTTTGCTTCTTTGGAATGAAAGGTTCTCTGTATGTATCAGTTAAGTTCATTTGATCTAGGACATCATTCAATGCTGCAATATCTTTGTTAGTGATTTGTTTCAAAGATTTATGCATTTTTGGCACTGGGGTGTTGAAATCCCGTACTATAATTGTGTTCCTGTCGATATCTTTCCTGAATTCCTCCAAGTTTTTCTTTATGTATTTGAGTTCTCCTACGTTGGATGCATATATGTTACAATGTTTATGTTTCCTCATGTATTTTTCCCTTGAGTATTATGAAATGACCTTCTGCGTCTCTTTTTATGGCCCTTTTTTTGAAGTCTATTTTTTTGATATGAGTATTGCTGCCCCGGCTTTTTTTACTGTCCTTTTGCTTGTAAAACTTTTTTCCGGCCATTCACTGTCAGTCTGCATCGGTCTTTTGTCCTGAAATGTGTCTCTCCTAGAGAGTCTATGTGTGGGTCATGATTTCTTATCCATTTGGGTATTTTATGTCTTTTTATTGGGTCACTTAATCCATTTATTTAAGGTTATTATTTACAGGTACTTATTCATTGCCATTTTTTCATACCTCTGTTCCTCTCTCTCACTGTTTTTCTTTCTGTTCTTAAAGCAAATCCTTTAGCATCTCTTGCAGAGCTGGTTAGGAGGAGGCATATTCTTTGAGGCTTCTTTTGTCTAGGAAGCTCCTTATTTGGCCTTCCATTTTAATTGAGAGCCTTGGTGGATAAAGTAGTCTTGGTTGCATGCCTTTGTTTTTCATTACTTGTAATGTTTTTGCCATTACCTCTGGCTTACAGCATTTCCACTGAGAAGTCAGCTGCTATTCTTATCAGAGCTCCCTTGCATGTTACTTCCCTTGCTGCCCTTAAGATTATTTGTCTTAGAATTTTGCCATTTTAATTATGATGTGTCTTGAAGTGGGCCTCTTTGGTTTCCTTTTTACTGAGGCTCTGTGTTTCTTGGATTTGTGTGACTTTTTCTCTCATCTAACTAGAGAAGTTTTCCATCGTTAGTTTTTAAAACAAGTTTCTATCCCTTCCTCTTCTTCTTCTCCTTCTGGTATCCCTATTATATGGATATTATTACTTTTAATGTTGTCCCGCATTTCCCTTAACCTGTCTTCATTCTTTCTTAGCCTCTTTTCCCTTTCTTGCTTTTTCTGGGTGTTTTTTTTCTAACTTGTCCTCCAGCTCTCTGATCCGATCCTCTGCTTCATCAAGTCTACTCTTGATTCCTTCTACTGTGTTCTTCAGTTCAGAAATTGTATTCTTCGTTTCCTCTTGGCCCTTGTTGATAGTTTCTATTTCCTTTTCGTGTTGGTACAGTTTGCGGTGAGTTCATTGTAGTTTCCCTGTAGTTACTGGTAATTCTCTGTGGTCTCATTGAGCTTCCTGATAACCATTGCTTTGAACTCAATATCTGATAGTTGGCTTACCTCTTTTTCAGTTAGCATTCTTTCTGAGGCTTCCTCCTTTCCTGTCATTTGGGGATCGTTTCTTTGTCTTCCCATTGTTTGTGAGACTCTTGTTGTTAGCCTCTGCTTCTTAAATTGATCTGTTCTGACTCCCTGGGTTTATGGTGTGAACTTCTGTGGTAGAATACCTGTGAGATTCAGTGGTGAAGTTTCCTTGATCTCCTGACCTCCCTGGTCTTGGGCTGTCATTTATGTTGGCTCTCTGTATGTTTTAGGGTTTCAGTTCTTGTTGAGTCTTTCTTTGGTGGATCTTTCCTTCTAGCTGTTTCACTGAGGGTCACTCCATCCACCATGTCTTGTATTCTGTTGTACAGGTGTGGACAGGTTATGTTGAAGCTGGTTTTTCTGTCTTTACTAGGTTTTGAGGCTTCTCTCTCACTGTTGTTCAGTTGTTTGTTCTGGGTAATTTCTCTCCCATTTACTTGTATTTTCAGATCGGTCCTGGATTGAAGTTAGTGTGGCTTCCACTGTTTCTTTCACCTTCCTCCATTGTTATCTGTTGGTGTTTCCTTTGTTGGTGCGTTTCTTCTTCCAGCAGGTATACTGCTGTTCACATCTCCCACCTACTCTTTTTTGGTATCAGTTGGAGGGGAAGGGAAAATTGTTTAAGACAGCAGGAGGGTATTCTATGGGATTTAAAGTACCAAGCTGTAGAGAAGAGAGAGGATTTTCTTTGGATATGTATAGTGCTAACCATGATATTTCACCCGAATATCCACTTTTTCAAAGGATGGAAAGAAGATAAGACTCTTGTTGGGGGCGCGGGGAACGATTGTGAGTTGGATCTAGAAAGCAGTGAGCTTGTGGGATGTCAGATTATGAGGTAAAGTGGAAGTAAAGGATAGAAAATAGGTGTAGTGTGTTGAGACTGGAGTTAACCACAACAGTAATAAATTTCCAGAAACAGTGAGGTGAGCTAAGATCTGGGAGGGGTGCTGTGTAGTATTTACAATTGTATGGAACAGCAATTATTTACAATAGTAATGGAGCGATAATCATATGACCAAATCTATGTATTCTGAATAACAAGTATAGGAAGTACATGACTTAGAGTAGTGTGCTATTGGAACACAAGTGAAGTGAAAGACGGAAAATTAAAAGTACACTATGTAAGAGAGAACAAGGGAAACTGGTCAAACAATGCAATTTAATAAACCAAGAGAATAAGACTCAACAGAAAGAAGAGAAACAGAAAAAAAAAATACCAATAAGATAAATGGTGTAAAAATAATGTAAAAATAATAATAATACAAATAAACAATAAATTGCAAGCTCTCTGGAGTAGCAAAGTGAAATTTGTCTCACTGTCTCAGTTGTTTGGATAATCCCTCTTGGGGTGTAATTCTGGTCCTTTCACAGCTCCAGGTTTTATTATCTCACTTGTGGGAATAAAAAAAAAAAAGAAAAGGAAGGAAGGAAGGAAGAATGAATAAAAAAGAAGGAAAGAAAGGAAGAAGGAATTTAAAAAGAAGGGGAAGAAGAAGCTTCCTGCTGGCTTTAAATAAGTCATGGCAGTTTTGCTGGTCTTCCTGGCTGCAGCAAGGGAGGGAACACTGGTTTTGCTTTTCTCCCTTCCTGTGGTTTTGGGGGGATGAGCCACACTCTTCACAGTTGCTCAGCCTCCAGCCCAGTTCCTTAGTTTGCTGCTGGGCCCCCAGTGCCCTTCTGTGCCCGGCCTGTACCATCAGTCCACCAGTTATGCTGCCCTTGAGGTGAACCAATTAGTGGCAACTCACAGACCACATTCTCGCTCTTTGCTGTCCTAGATACTAGGGACTCTCTGAGTCTCTTCAAGGTAGTTCAGCCCCCACACTGAGTTAAGTCTTTCTGGGGATTACTGATTCTCTGAGCCCTGGTGCTCTTCTCTGCAGGGTCATCTCCTCCTTCCTCTTAGAGAGCCAGTTGTCCCTGCAAGGTGAGGGTGTCGGTTTTGCTGCCACGGTGGATGCAGGTGCACACCAGGGAGGTGGGGTTGGGCACAAGTGCCTCTGGGTAGCAGGGTCAGGCACACTCCGCTTCTGGGGCTGAGGCTGTGAGCACTGGGCCTCTGTTGCTGGGGAGGAATGGGCAGCCGCTGGGCTGCGGGTTTGAGTGTGTGCCACTCCCGGGGCTTCATGTGTGAGCTCTTGGCCTCTGCTGCAGTGGGAACACAGTTGCAGGGCAGTGGTATCAGGCATTCACCAACCTGCTCTGCTGCAGTGGCAGCCGCAGCAGGGTAGAGGGCACTTGGATTGGTGGCACACCACTGGGGTCACAGGCGCAGTTGGGTGCCCTCTGCCACTGTGGCCAGGGGTATGGGTGCAGTCACAGTCTTGGCAGCAGAGTTGGGCTCATGGCTGCATGGATGCAGCCTGGGGAGGCCGGGGCAGCTGCTGTGGGAGAATTCCCTAAACAGCCTCTGAGTGCCTCTTTTTTTTCTTCCTCCTATTCAAGCCTGCCGCTACAAACTAGTGCCTGGCCTCTCACACAGCCCAACTTTCCAACCAGACTGGGGACTATCCAGGTCAGGATCCATCATGGCCCAACTCTTCCTAGCTGGTGTCCAAAGTCTCAGCAGATGCACACTGCCCCTGTGTGTTTTCCACTTCATCCTTACTCCCTCCCTGCAACTTCAAGAATCCAGGTCCCTCCTGGTGCTGTTCAAACCTTGTTTGGCAGGGGAGGGAGCAGTTGACCTGTCTCTCTCCTGAGAATCCTTTGGCAGACCTGGCAGGCACTGGGCCTGGGATTGCAACTGCCCTGGTCCCTGAGCTGGTCCCGGGGACCTTATTGTCCCAAGGCACTCTCCTTACCATCTGATTTTACAATGTCCTGTACGGTTTTGGCCTCCAATCTTCATACATGTTGGGATACTGTTGGCTGTTCACTCTGTTCCTCAGAACACCATCTAAGTGTTCCATCCATCTGTAGAGGGAAGTGGACTCATCTCCCACCTGTCTCACCACCATTTTCCCAATTGTTGAAGATTTTAGCACATATTTTCATCACAGACTTTGACTTATAATTTTCTTTTTTATAGTGTCTTTATCTCAGTTTAGAATTAGCATAATGGTGAACTAATGAAAAGAGTTTAGGAGTCTTCCTTCCTTCTGAATTTTTTTTGGAATAGTTTAAAAAGGAGAGCAGTTAGTTCTTTAAATATTTCATAAAATTCACCTGTGAACCCATCCCAGTCCAGAACTTCTGTCTATTTGAATTTTTTATTACTGCTTCAATTTCTTTTTTAATAATATATTTTATTGATTATGCTATTAGTTGTCCCATTTTCAGCCCTCTATTCCCCTCCGCCCTGCACAACCCCCCCACCCACATTCCCCCCTCCCTTTAGTTCATGTCCATGGGTCATACAGATAAGTTCTTTGGCTTCTACATTGCCTATACTATTCTTAACCTCCCCCTGTCTATTTTCTGCCTACCATTTATGCTACTTATTCTCTGTACCTTTCCCCTCTCTCTCCCCCTCCTACTCCCTTGCTGATAACCCTCCATGTGATCTCCATTTCTGTGATTCTTTCCTGTTCTAGTTGTTTGCTTAGTTTGCTTTTGTTTTTGTTTTAGGTGTGGTTGTTATTAATTGTGAGTGTGCTGTCATTTTTACTGTTCATATTTTTTATCTTCTTTTTCTTAGATAAATCCCTTCAACATTTCATATAATAAGGGCTTGGTGATGATGAACTCCTTGAACTTGACCTTATCTGGGAAGCACTTTATCTGCCCTTTCATTCTAAATGAAACCTTTGCTGGATAGAGCAATCTTGGACGTAGGTTTTGCCTTTCATGACTTGGAATACTTCTTTCCAGTCCCTTCTTGTCTGCAAAGTTTCTTTTAAGAAAACAGCTGACAGTCCTAAGGGAACTCCTTTGTAGGTAATGGTCCCCTTTTCTCTTGTGGCTTTTAAGTTTCTCTCCTTCTGTTTAATCTTGGGTAATGTAATTATGATGTGCCTTGGTGTGTTCCTCCTCGGGTCCAGCTTCTTTGGGACTCTCTGAGCTTCCTGGACTTCCTTGAAGTCTATTTGCTTTGCCAGATTGGGAAAGTTTTCCTTCATTATTTGTTCAAATAAGTTTTCAGTTTGCTTCTATTCATCTTCTCCTTCTGGTACCCCTATGATTAGGATGTTGGAATGTTTAAAGATGTCCTGGAGATTCCTAAGCGTCTTCTCATTTTTTTTAATTCCTGTTTCTTCATTCTTTTCTGGTTGAATGTTTCTTTCTTCCTTCTGGCCCACACCGTTGATTTGAGTCCCAGTTTCCTTCCCGTCACTGTTGGTTCCCTGTCAATTTTCCTTCATTTCAGTCATCATAGCCTAATTTGCAACCATCTAATTTGCGACCAAATTCAACCAATTCTGTAAGCATCGTGATTACAGTGTTTTGAACTGTGCATCTAATAAGTTGGCTATCTCTTTATTGCTTAGTTGTATTTTTCCTGGAGCTTTGATCTGTTCTTTCATATGGGCCATTTTTTTTTTTGTCTTGGGGTGCCTGAGCCGTGAAAGGTTAAGTGCCTAAGGCAGGTTCTGCTGAAAGGACCAATGCACCCAACTGTCTCAGAAAGTTTAGGTAAAAATGATGGAAGAACTTGTCCCCATATAAGTAGTCTACCCACATCCACACAACTGGATCCTCGGAAAGAAGCATGTTGTGAGTAGCAGGGATCACTGCGCTTTTCTTTCCAAGTTGTCCACCTGCCGCATTCCTTCCCTCCAGAAGGTCGCCATGCGCTGATATCCACTGCTTCAATTTCATTACTTTTCATTTATGTATTAAGATTCTCTGCTTCAGCTTCATACAGTTTTGAGAGTTTTTTATGATTTTAATTTTTTATTGTTATTCAATTACAGTTGTGTGCCTTTTCTCCCCATCCCTCCACCCCACCCCAGCTAAACCCCCTCCCTCCCACACCCCCACCCTCCCCCTTATTTTGTCCTTGTGTCCTTTATAGTAGCTCCTGTAATCCCCTCTCCTCACTGTCCCCTCCCCACTCCCCCCTGACCATTGTTAGATTGTTCTTAACTTCAATGTCTGGTTATATTTTGTTTGCTTTTTTCTTCTATTGATTATGTTCCAGTTAAAGGTGAGATCATATGGTATTTGTCCCTCACCGCCTGGCTTATTTCACTTAGCATAATGCTCTCCAGTTTCATCCATGCTGTTGCAAAGGGTATAAGCTCCTTCATTCTCTCTGCTGCGTAGAATTCCATTGTGTGAATGCACCATATTTTTTGTATCAACTCATTTGCTGATGGGCACTTAGGTTGCTTCCAGGACTTAGCTGTTGTAAATAGGGTTGCTATGAACATTAGGGTGCACAGGTTCTTTTGGATTGGTGTTTCAGGGTTCTTAGGGTATAGTCCCAGGAGTGGAATTGCTGGGTCAAAGGGCAGTTATATTTTTACTTTTCTGAGGAAATTCCATAGTGTTTTCCACAGTGGCCTCACCAGTCTGCATTCCCACCACCAGTGCACTAGGGTGGCTTTTTCTCCACATCCTCTCCAACATTTGTTTGTGGATTTGTTTATGTTGGCCACTCTGACTGGTGTGAGATGGTACCTAGTTGTGGTTTTCATTTGCATCTCTCTGATGGCTAGTGATGCTGGGAATATTTTCATGTGTCTCTGGGCCCTCTGTATGTCTTCCTTGGAGAAGTGTCTGTTCAAGTCCTTTGTCCATTTTTTAATTGGGTTGTTAGTCTTCCTGGAGTGGAGTCGTGTGACTTCTTTATATATTTTGGAGATAAGGCCCTTGTCTGAGGTATCCTTGACAAATATGTTTTCCCATACACTTGCTTCTCTTTGTAATTTGGTGCTGTTTTCTTTAGCCATGCAGAAGCTTTTTTTGTCATGAGGTCCGATTTGTTTATTCTTTCCTTTATGTCCCTTGCTTTAGGGGACATGACTGCGTGGAATGTCTGAGATTTTCCTGCTGATGTTTTCCTCTAGGACTTTTATGGTGTTACAACTTATGTTTTAATGTTTTGTCCATTTTTAGTTTATTTTTGTGTATGGTTGAAGTTGGTGATTGAGTTTCATTTTTTTGCACGTAGCTGTCCAGATCTCCCAACATCATCTGTTGAAGAGGCTGTTTTTGCTCCATTTTATGCTCCTACATACTTTGTCCAATATTAATTGACCGTAAAGAATTGAGCTTATTTCTGGCCTCTCTGTGATATTCCATTGGTCTATGTGCCTGTTTTAATGACAGTACCAGGCTGTTTTGATTACAGTGGCCTTGTAATACAGTTTGATATCAGGTATTGTGATTCCTCCTGCTTTGTTCTTCATTCTTAAAATTGCTGCAGCTATTTGGGGTCAGTTATGGTTCCATATAAATTTCTGAAATGTTTATTCTATATCTGTGAAATAGGTCATGGATACTCTAGTAGGGATTGTACTGAATCTATAAATTGCTTTCAGTAGTATGGCCATTTTGATGATGTTAATTCTTCCAATCCATGAACATGGTACATGCTTCCATTTGTTGGCATCTTCCTTAATTACTTTCTTCCATGTTGTGTAGTTTTCTGAGTACAGGTCTTTTACCTCCTTCGTTAGGTTTATTCCTAGGTACTTTATTGTTCTTGTTGCTATACCAAATGGGATTTTTTTCCTGATTTCTGTTTCTGCAGTATCGTTGTTGGTGTACAGGAATGCCTTTGATTTCTGAGTATTGACTTTGTATCCAGCTGTTTTGCCAAATTCATTTATTAGGTCGAGTAGTTTTTTGGTGGAGTCTACAGGATTTTCGCATGCACACTATCTTGTTATCTTCAAACAGTGACAGATTCATTTCCTCCTTTCCAATTTGGATGCCTTTTATTGCTTTTTCTTGTCTGATTGCTGTGGCTAGGACTTCCAATACCATGTTGAATAGGAATGGTGATAGAGGACATCATTGTGTTGTTCCTGATCTTAGTGGGAAAGCTCTAAGTTTTTGTCCATTGAGTATGATGTTGGCTGTAGGTCTCTCATATATGGCCTTTATTATGTTGAAGAATGCTCCCTTTATTCCCACTTTGCTGAGTGTTTTTATCAGAAATGGGTGCTGTATCTTATCAAATGGTTTCTCGGCATCTATTAATATGATCATGTAATTTTTGTTTTTGCTGTTGTTGATGTGATGTATTATGTTTATTGATTTGCGAATATTGAACCACCTTTGCATCCCTGGGATGAATCCCAGTTGGTCATGGTGGATGATCTTTTTAATGTATTGCTGGATGCGGTTTGCCAATATTTTGTTGAGAATTTTAGCGTCTATGTTCATCAGAGATATTGGCCTGAAGTTTTCTTTCTTTGTTGTGTATTTATCTGGCTTTGGGATTTGGATGATGCTGGCTTCATAAAAAGAGTTTGGGAGTCTTCCACCAGTTTGGATTTTTTCGAATAGTCTGTGGAGGATAGGGGTTAGCTCTTCCTGAAATGCTTTGTAGAATTCTCCTGTGAAACCATCTGGTCCAGGGCTTTTGTGTGTTGGGAGTTTTTTGATGACTGCTTCAATTTTGTCTGCTGTTATTGGACTGTTCAGGTTTTCTGCTTCTTCTTCATTCAGTTTTGGAAGATTGTATTTTTCTAGAAATGTGTCCATTTCATCTAGGTTTCCAAATTTCTTGGCATACAGTTCTTCATAGTAATTTCTTCCAATCCTTTTTATTTCTATGGTATAAGTTGGAATCTCTCCTCTTTCATTTCTAATTGTATTTATTTGGATCCTCTCTCTTTTTTTCTTGATGAGCCTACTGAAAGTCTTGTTGATTTTGTTTATCTTTTAAAAGATCCAGCTTCTGGACTCATTGATCTTTAGAATTTTCCTTTTAGTCTCTATGTCTTTTAATTCTGCTCTGATCTTGGTTATTTCTTTCCTTCTGCTTTCTCTGGGTTGTCTTTGTTGTTGTTCCACAAGTTCTTGTAGGTATAGGTTTAGGTTGTTTCTTTGAAATGTTTCTATCTTTTTAAGATAGTCCTGTATTGCTATGAACTTCACTCTCAGGACTGTCTTTGCTGTGTCCCATAGGTTTTGGGTTGTTGTGAGTTCATTTTCATTTGTTTACAGAAACTTTTTGATTTCTTCCCTAATCTCGTTCTTGACCCATTCATTGTTTAATAGCATGCTATTCAGTCTCCATGATTTTGAGTGTGTTGGATTTTTTCCATTGGGGTTGGTTTCTAGTTTCAGTCCCTTGTTGTCAGAGAAAATGCTTGATATGATTTCACTTTACTTGAATTTCTTGAGGCTTGATTTGTGTCCTATCATGTGGTCTATCTTTGAAAAAGTTCCATGGACACTTGAAAGGAATGTGTATTTTGCTTCTTTGGGATTAAAAGCTCTCTCTATATATATCAGTTAAGTCCATTTCCTCTAGGATATTGTTAAGTGACACAATATCCTTGTTGATATTTTGTTGGGAAGACCTGTCCATTTTTGACAGTGGGGTGTTAAAGTCCCCTACTATAATTGTGTTGCTGTCAATATCTTTCTTGAAGTCCTCCAAGATTTTCTTTGTGTATTTGGGTTCTGCTATGTTGGGTGCATATATATTTACAATGTTTATGTTTTCTTGGTGGATTCTTCCTTTGAGTATTATGAAGTGACCTCTGGGTCTCTCCTTATGGCCCTTCTTTTGAAGTCTAATTTGTCTGATATGATTATTGCTACCCCTGCTTTTTTTTTGCTGTCCATTTGCTTGGAAAATTTGTTTCCAGCCCTTCACTTTCAGTCTGTGTAGGTCTTTTGTCCTGCGATGGTTCTCTTGTAGGCAGCATATGTGTGGGTCATGTTTTCTTATCCCTTTAGCTCTTCTATGTCTTTTGATTGGAGCATTTAATACATTTACGTTTGCAGTTATTATTGATAAGTAGTTATTCATTGCTATTTTTTCCTACCTGTGTTCCTCTCTCTTTCCCTTTTCCTTCCTTTCCTTAAAGCAGTCCGTTTAGCATCTCTTGCAGAGCTGGTTTGGTGGAGGTGTATTCTTTTAGACTTCCTTTTTCTGGGAAAGTCTTTATTTGGCCTTGTATCTTGATTGAGAACCTTGCTGGGTAATGTAGTCTTGGTTGCAGGCCTCTGCTTCTCATTACTTGGAATATTTTTTGTCTTTCTCTTCTGGCTTGGGGCGTTTCCATTGAGAAGTCAGTTGCTAACCTTATTGGGGCTCCCTTGTATGTTACTTCCTGTTTTTCCCTTGCTGCCTTTAAAATCCTCTCTTTGTCTTGGAAATTTGCCATTTTAATTATGATGTGTCTTGCAGTGGGTCTATTTGGGTTCCTCTTGCTTGGGACTCTCTGTGTTTCCTGGATTTGGGTGACTTTTTCTCTCCTCACATTAGGGAAGTTTTCCATCATTACTTTTTCAAACAGGTTTTCTATCCCTTGCTCTTATTCTTCTCTTTCTGGTATTCCTATTGTACGGATATTGTTATGTTTCATGTTGTCCTGCATTTCCCTTATTGCCTCTTCATTCTTTCTGAGCCTCTTTTCCTTTTCTTGGTGTTTCTGGATGTTTTTTCTTCTTTGTCCTCCAGCTCGCTGATCTGATCCTCTGCTTCATCAAGTCTGCTTTTCATCCCTTCTACTGTGTTCTTCTTCAATTCAGAGATTGTATTCTTCCTTTCCTCTTAGCCTTTGTTGATGGTTTCTTTTTCCTTTTTAATGTTGATATAGTTTGCACTGAGTTCATTGTATTTTCCCTGTAGTTTCTGGTAGTTCTCTGTGAGTTCCGTGAGCTTCCTGACAACCATTGCTTCGAATTCAGCGTCTGATATTGAGTTGCCTCTTTTTCTGTTAGCATTCTTTCTGAGGCTTCCTCATTTCTTTTCATTTGGGCATTGTTTCTTTGTCTTCCCGTTGTTTGTGATAGTCTTCTTGTTAGCCTCTGCTCCTTACATTGATCTATTCTGACTCCCTGGGTTTATCATATGAACTTCTATGGTAGAACGCCAATGAAATTCAGTGGTGCCGTCTCCTTCATCTTCTGTGTTCTCTGTTCTTGAGCTGATGTTTATGGGTCTATCACGGTCTATCTCTGGTCTTTTCAGCACTCCAGGTTTTGGTTTCTCATCTGTGGTAAAAATAGAAATGGGGGGGGAGGAGAAGGGAAGGAGGGAAAAAAGAAATAGAAAAGGAAGGGGAGGAAGGGACAAGGAATAAAGAAAGAATGTTGGAAAGATAAGAAGGAATGTTAACAAAAATTAAAACAAAAGAATAATAAAAGAAGGCAGGAAGAAGCAATAAAAAATGTAATGGATGGAAGGAAGAAGGAATAAAAGAAGAAAGAAGGACAGAAAGAAAGAAGGAATTCAGGGGGAAAGGAGGAAACAAAAATCTTCTGCTGGCTTTAACAGTTTAAATGTTAGTTCTGCTGGTCTTCCTGTGGAATGGGAGGCGATGGTTGGAAGGATTGGTTTCACTTTTCTCCCTTCCTGAGCCATACTCTTCGCTGTTGTTCAGCCTGTAGTACAGTTTCTAAGGGTCCTTCTGCTCCCCACTAGGCCTGTAGTTCACCAGCTCTGCTGACCTTTAGTTGCACCAATTAGGGGCAAATCACACTCTCCCTTCTTGCTCTTTGCTGTCTTAGATGCTAGGGGCTCTTGATGCTGCTATGGGGTAGTTCAGCCCCCTACTAAGTTGAATCTTTCTGAGGAATGCAGTCTCCCCTAGCCCTGCAGCTCCCCTCTGCCTGGCGTTTTGCCTTCCTGCTATAGAGCCAGTAGGCCCTGCTGGGCTCTGTCACAGGTGCTAGGTAGGAGTTGTTCAGAACCAGTGCTTTTACATGTGGCTGCTCGCAGGCAGCCAGGCCATTGATCAGCGGATGCGTTGCTTTTGGCCTGTGCGTGGGGCAGCTAGCCTCTGCTCCAGGTGCGCACCCACCCAATGTTTCAGGTGTTGGCATTTAGCCGGGGTTTCCGTTGTGGGCACCCAGTCCGCTAATCTGGGTGTGCGCAACCGGGCTTCAGGTGAGAGCTGGGACTGCTTATCCTGCGTTCACAGTCCAGGGGCTGAGGGGGGAGGGGCGCCAGAAGCAGTGGCTGCTGCACTGAGTTCTCTAACCAGCCACCGAGTACCCGTATTTTCTCTTTTTCTTTTTGAGAATTTCTTCTTATTCAAGCCCCCTTGGTCCAAACAAGCACCTGGCTGCTCACACAGCCCAGCCTGGCTCTCTCCCAAGAATCCTGCAGCAGATCCTGCCCTCGGGTGGGGCTTTTGCTGCCTTGGTCCCTGTGCAAGTGCCAGGGACCTTATTGTCCTTAAGCACTCTTCTTACTGTCAGATCTTTCAATGTCCTCTCTCTTTGGTCTCTGATCTTCATATATGCTGGAATACCGTTGGCTGTTCGCTCTGTTCCTCAGATCAGGTAGGTGTTTTACTGGTGCTCAGGGGAAGTGGACTCAGCTCCCACCTATCTTGCCGCCATCTTCCGAGAGATTATGTTTTTAAAAATATATTCATTTCTTTCAGATTGTCCAATATGGTGGCATGTAGTTTTTTGCAATATTTTCTTGTGGCACTTTGTATTTTTGAGGTGTCAGTTATTACTTCTCCTCTTTCATTTTTATTTATTAGATTCCTCTCTTTTCTTCATGAGTCTTGTGAAAGGATTTTCAATCATGTTTTCCTTTTTAAAGAATTAGCACTTGCTGTCATTGATATTTGGTATTGTTTTTATTTTAGTCTTGATTTTGTTTTTTTTTTTCTGCTGTGATATTTATTACTTCCTTCTTTCTACTCACTCTGGGCTTTTTTATTGTTCTTTTTTAGTGCCTTTTGGTATAAAGTTAGAATGTTTATGTGAGGTTTTTCTTGTTTTTTGAGATAAACCAGTAATGTTATTAATTTTTCTCTTAGGACTGCTCTTGGTGTGTCATAGGTTTTGGGGTTGTAATGTTCTTATTTTTATTTGTTTCAAGTATTTTTTGTTTTCTTCTTTGATGTTATAGTTAACTGATTTATTGTTTAGTAACATGTCATTTAGCTTCCACGTCTTTGTGTGTTTTTCAGTTTTCTTCTTGTGATTGATTTCACATCATTATGGTCAGAGAAGATGCTTGATATGTTTTCAATCTTCTTAAATTTACTGAGACTTGTTTTGTGTTCTAATGTGTGGTCTATTGTAGAAAACATTCCATGTGCACTTAAAAATAATGTATATTCCGCTGCTGTGGGATGAGATGCTCTGAAGATATTAATTAAACCCATCAGATATACTTTGCCAGGCTGCAGTTTAAGGCTTCTGTTTCCTTATTGATTGTTCTGTCTGGAAAATCGATCCATTTATGTCAGTGGGGTGTTAAAATTCCCTACTAAGACTTTATTACTGTCAATCTCTCCCTTTTTATCCATCAAGGTTCGTTTCGTATGTTTAAGTGCTCCTACATTGGTTGCAGAAATGTTTATAAGGGTTATATCCTCTTTGAATTGTTCCCTTTATCATTATAATATCCTTCTTTGTCTCTTACAGTCGGCTTTGTTTTAAAGTCTATTTTGCCAGATATTAAGTATTGCTACCATAGCTTATTTTCTCTTTCTATTTTCATTAATTTTTTTCTATATCTTTACTTTTAGTCTGTATGTATCTTTCTTTCTGAGGTGGGTCTATTGTAGACAGGATATATATGTGTCTTGTTTTTTTTATCTGTTCAGCTTTCCTATGTCTTTTGATTGGAACATTTAAGCCATTTACATTTAAAATAATTATTGATAGGTACATATTTATTGACACTTTATTCTTTTAACTGTGTTCCTCTGTTTTCTTCTCCTTCTCCTCCTGCTCTTCCTCCTCCTCCTCCTTCTTCTTCCTCCTCCTCTTCTTCTTCTTGCCTCTTTACATTTCTTGTAATACTGAGTTGATGGTAAAATGAGTCTTAGTTTTTACTTGTCTGGAAAACTTTATTTCTCCTTCAATTTTAAATAATAGCCTTGTTGTATAATACAGTCTTGATTATAAGTCCTTCTTTTCATCACTTTGAATATTTCATGTCAATCCCTTCTGACCTGAAATATTTCCGTTGAGAAATCACCTGACAGTATTATGGCAGCTCTTTTGTAGATAACTCACTCTTTTTTTTTTTTTCCTTGTTGCTTTTAAGATTTTCTCTTTGTCATTAACTTTTGCTATTTTGACCATGATGTGTCCTGGTATGGACCTCTTTGGGTTCACGCTATTCAGACTCTCTGCACTTCCTGGACTGGTCTGTATTTTTCTTTCATCAGATAGGAGAAGTTTTGAGTAATTAATTTTTTCAAATAATTTCTCAAGCCTAGGCCTGTCTCTTCATTCTGGTACCCCTTTATTGCTAATGTCGTTATGCTTCATGCTTTCCCAAATGTCCCTTAAACTCTTTTTTTAATGTTTTTTCCTGCTCTGAATGGGTATTATTTTTCCACCTTGTCTTCCAAATTGTTAATTCAATTCTCTGTTTAATCCAACCTACTGTTTATTTCTTCTGGTGTATTTTCCATTTCATAGATTGTATTCTTAATTTCTGACAGCTTTTTTATGGTTCATATGTCTTTTTTTCATGCCATTGTAATTCTCACTAACTACCTTGTAGTTCTCACCGAGTTCCTTGAGCATCCTTATAACCATATTTCTGAACTATGTCTTATAAATGGCTTGGCTACTTTTCACTTAGCTCTTTTCTGGAGATTTCTCCTCTTCTTTCATTTGGGCCATGTTTCTTACTCTTGCCATTTTGGGTGCCTCTCTCTGTTTGTTTCAATGTTGTAGTTACATTTTCTATGACTCCCACTCTTGGTAAAATGGCCTTATGTAGTAGGTGTCCTGTGGGATCCAGTGATGCAGTGTCCTTGATCTTCTGGGCTAGGTGCTGCAAGAATGTCCCTTGTGTAAGTTATTTGGGCCCTCCTTTTGTCATTGAGTCTTTTTAAGGCCTTTTTTTTATCTTTTCTAAATCCTCCCTGGAGTATATGTTTATTGATTTTAGAGAAAGAGGTAGGGGGAAGAGAGAAAGAGAGAAGAACATTGATGTGGGAGAGAAACATCAATTGGTTGCCTCCCATATGCTCCCAAAAACTTTTGGTGTATGGAATGATGTTCTTACCAACTGAGCTACCTAGCCAGGGCTGTAATTGAGTCTTGATTGCTATTGTTTTTGTTTTGTTTTGTTTTGGTTTGGTTTGGTTTTGGTTTTTTTGATGCATAAGATTGACCCTCAAGCTGGTTGACTGTGAGGCTCAACTCTGACCACAGCATGGAAGGTGCTGTGCAGGTGCTGACCACATAATGAATTTGCTTCAGCAGGGTCTGGGGCCAGCTGAGATCTCCCTTTGGATATGCCCCTTGTGAAGCTAATTGGATCCTGCTCTGATGATGTCTGACACTGAACACTGAGTGTGTTGTTTTGGGGCTTCTGGGAGGAACTGCTCTTCAGGCCAATGTCAGACACTGTGACTTGCCCTAGGAAACCTGTTGGGAGCTACAAAGCAATCCACAGTTTGTGGCTGCCTCTGCTGGGCTTGGGTGAATGCAGAAAAACCCAAGTTTTGCACCAACGCTGACTATTACCAGCACCAGGCCCAGGGAAGGTCAGCAAAAGTCCCAAGGCACCCCAAGATCCACCTGCATCTGTCTCTGCCTGCCAGCTACCTGTTAGTCTCAGTCACTGAAAGAGCCTCTCACAGTACTTGAGTTGTATGAAGTAGTTTATCAGTGAGTCTCCAGGTAGGCGTGAATAATGTCCACCATATTTATACAGGTTAGAACTCGTTGCCAGTGTTGGGTCTGAGGCCACTCAGAAAATGTCTCAGGGTATGGCTGCCACCTGCTGGGTGCTTGCACACTTTTCTGGTGGGTTGGGTTGTCAGGGTAAGGCCAGTAGAGTTTATCAGGCCCAAAGCAGTCATGATTTGGTGCAGTGCTCAGGTGTGCAAGGGAAAAGTGACCCCTATCCTAGAGCCACACAACTCAGTGTGTCCCAGATTCTGTTGGCAGGATACCAAGGTCATCAGTGTGAAGCCTCTGGGAGTGGTGAGGTTGTGGTTAGTGGGTATCCTGTGAGGGGAGGTGCTGGCCAGGCTTTTGTGAAGGCTGATGTGTGTGGCCCCCAACCCAGAGCCACAAGTCAGTCTGTCCTTGATTGTGTTCAACCCTCAGCAAGGTAGAGCCACCAGGAATCTGGTGGATGGGTCCATGGGGAGCCTGGATCATGGGGTTAGGGAGTCTCCCATAAGTGTGAAGCACCAGCCAGGTTCTTGGGAAAGTGGGGGGAATGGTCCCACCCCAAAGCCATGCACCTCAGTCACTGACATACCCTGAGTCTTCCCAGACCTCTACACCCAAGGGAAAGCAGCTGACTCCTCAGCAGGGTGTAATCTCCACAGGGTGTCGTGAGTGGGAGTCCAGAGGGTGTGGCTATTGCTTTCCCCCAGGCTGATGCCATATTAAGGGGAATGATTTATCCAAGAAAAATGGTGTCTGCAGTATGGGAGAATGACTCAGCACAGATAAACTGCCTTCTTTCTCTGTATCTCTGTCCTCAGAGACACAATTTTTAAATTCTCCTCACACAACTCTAGTCCAGTCCACCCTCCCTCCTCCAGAGCCCAGGATTAGTGGCTGTAAATGAAATTTTATGTGTTGTCCCTTTAAAAGTACACTTGTGTGTCTAGCACACTACTGTCTATCCCTGACAGACAGAATCCCTGCTGATTTTCACAGCCAGATGTTATATGGGTGCCTCTTTCTGGCTCTGGTGCTTTGGGTTAGTGTGCCCAACATGGGGTTGACACCTAGTGCTTCTCAGGGGGAACCTTTGCAGTTTAGCTATCCCTCCAGAATTTCAGCCACTGCCCATGAAAGTGGGCTAGTCCTTTTTGTGTATTCACCCTTCCTACCAATTATTGTTTATAAGACTTTTCTTCAGTTTGTCTTCAGTTAGTTATTCAGGATGATTGTTCTATAATTTAGGTATAATTCCAGTTTGGTCCATGGAGTAGGTGAGTGTAACTTCCACTTAATCTGACACCACCTTGGATCTCTCTCTCTCTGATGTATACATTTTAGGGTCAATCTTAAACTTTGTCTTCCCTAGAATAAGGCTTTCTACTCCTTTTAAAACCCCCAGAGTGCTTATGGGACTAGACAAAACATAGATACTTAATAAACCCTTGCTGAGGGATTTTTAGCATTCCTGACTCTTTCCCATAAGAGAAAGTGAAGGGAAGACTGAGAGGCATAGTTCTGCAATGCCCACTCCCTTACCCTAGCACCAGAATAGTCAGAGTAGTTTTCCTTTTATTCATTATGTATATTGAGTTTCAGAGTAAGATTATATGTACAAAAAAGGTTCTGCTGATTTTTTAAGTGTGAAAAACACTGATTAAGACTATTTATTCATTTTTTCATTCATTCAATTTTTGAATATTTAGTAGGAGGTCAGCACTGTGCTAAGCATTCCTACAGACAGTTAAGGAAAGAGTTGGAGTTATTGAGGAATTATACACACCAATGATTTGGAAATGTAGAGATAATGGGGAAGGGCTTTCTGAGAAACAGTAACTCATAACCTACTATGTAATGCATTCAGAAGGCACAGGTATTGGCTCTCCATCTTTGTTCTCTCATAGGAAGGAGCACAAAGAATAAGACATTCCTTCCCTAATGCACTCTCCCAATGCCCAATGCTTTGCCACTGTTGCCACATCAGAATCATGGCGGCGTTAGTTTCTTTCATCTCTCAATCAGACCAGAAATATTGTGGTGCTGGGTTAGCTGTTTTCTGTTTTAAGTACCAGGCTTCCCTGTGGCTTTTCTGCATCTGCTGCCATAGCAGGCTGCCTACATAAAATCTTACTCCTGACACTTCAGGTCTACTGGGAGGCCAAGTTGGCATCAGGAAACTGCTTTTCTCATAATTCACTTCTGTGATACTAAACACCAAGCACTGGAAGCTGCATGTCTTACTGCTATCACCACCAGGCAAAACTAAATCATGTGTAGACACCAAAGCCCCAATGTCTAAGAATAAGATAATCTTATTCTTACACAGTGCTGGCTAAGAATAAGATAAGCTCAAAATAGCCTGGACTATACCCATGGGACCTTGTTGCCCAATAGCCCTCTCTTTAGCACTACCTATAATTAGCTAAAGAGCCAGGTAGAAAACTAGTTCCTGAGCCCTGGAATAACATTGACAACAGAAATAAATCTCTTGCTTGGGTTAGAGGCTCATTAAAGCCAAAGGAAAAAATGCTCAGTTATTCTGCTACTTACTCTATTACACTCTGGATTTCTAGTATGGCCTTCGGTGGATTTTGGATCTACCCATTTCAGGTGGATGGTATGTGCATTTGAGTAGGGAAGGTTGGGAACAAGTTGGTAGAGATAAGTAGGCTTAGTGGCAGAGAGAACCAGGAGGTCTGTGATCATAAACTCAAAACTCCATTCTTGTTCTCAGGCCCCTAGTGTCTATGAATAAACCTGTATTCAGGCTGTCTGAATGGACAACTATAGATAATATGTGCCTGATTAATGAGAAGCAATGGTTGCTAAGGATGGGGCCTCACTCTGACCATACTTGTATGTCACACTATTCCATACCACTTCCTCCAGAGCTAGGGACACCTTTTCTAAGAGTGAACACAACGCAGGAGGTGAAGGCATTGGTGTTTTGTAAATTGAGTCTCAACTATTGAACAATGTGACAGCTGAAAGATTCAAGAGCCCACATTCACCACTCACATGGTTACTTACAACAGTCATTTCAGAAGAGGCATTTTCCTCTCACCCAGCCCATAATGGTGGTGCCATAAGACAGATTAAGTTTTTGACTCTGACTAGCCCAAAGGCAAAAAATACTTGTTCTTTTAGGATTATAAGACTTATCAATAACAAGAAGTGAGACATATGGGTGTATAAGAATGCATAGCTTTCTGACCTGAAATGACCTGTAATATCAAAACCAGGGATTCTCAATAGGAGTAGGAAGAAAAGCAGTATAGCATGAGTATTTTGTAAAAACAGATCAAGTTTATTATGATCTTCATCTTGAATTTTGTATCTATGCATTAGCAAGTTACTTTTATTAATTTCCTAATTCACTGAAGAGACAAAACTGTCCCAGATAAGTAACATGACCTACAAAAGGTCATCTGTCTGACAGCAATTCCAGAAGCTGCCTGCTTCCTCAAGAGGTAACACACTCATCTCTGTTAGCCTGCTTTAACCTTTGCATATGAGAATAAGTGACAGAGCACATCTCATCCAGCACTGACAACCAAAACTTAAGAACAATCTTTCTTCACATTTGTATTAGTCATCTAGGGCCACCATAACAAAACAGCACAGAGTAGGTGGCTTAAACAATAGATTTTTTTTTCTCATGGTTAGGGAGCCTAGAAGTGCATGATCAAGGTGTTGGCAGTATTGGTTTGTCCTGAGGCACTTCTCCTTGGCTTGTAGATGGCCAGCCACTTTTTAGAGTGTCCTTTATATGTCCTTTTCCTCTGTACATATGCTTTCCTAGTGTCTCTTATTATTATGGGGACAATAGTCCTACGGGTTAAGTGCCACCCTTGTGACCTAATTTATCCTTAATTACCTCTATAAGGTCTCTATCTCCACATACAATCACGTTGGGAGTTAGGACTTCAACATATTAATTTTGGGGGACACAATTCTGTCCAGAGTAGCATGCAAGCTCTGTGACAACTTGGTACAAAGAATGTTTCTCCTCACCTCACCCTGCACTCATGAAACTACATTTAAATCCTGCTTCCTAATTCCATGCCATAAAGAGCCTTTATCCACCCCTCTATAACCATCACTGCTTCTTCCACTAAGTCATATTCCTTGAAATCTTCTCCAGTCCAAAATACCCTGTCCTCTCAGTTCTTCTGCATGTGTCTTCTGCATGTCATTTTCATATATGGGTTCTATGCTCCCAAGCAACTCTGTTAGCTCATTAATCACAGGGACCAAATCATATTTTTTCCTTTGGAGCCAAAGAGACAGAAAATGATGGGGCACTTGCACTGAAACCACATTATCCCCTGTTTAATGACATGACAGGAAATATCATTAAATGTCACAGCACTCCAAAAATGTTGACTGAGTGTCTGCCAAGGGACAAGAACAGGTCGTCTCATCCTCCTTTCTGTTCCCTTTTTAAATCTTTTCCAAACACCTCAGAAAAGGTCTTAGTCTCTGTTTCTGTTACACTGTTCTATTTTCTATCCTTACACTCTAGGCAGTGAGAATAAAGGGCACTTATCTCACTCTGAGAGGCTGAGATTTATTTTTCTGCTGCTGCTCTGGGGCTGTCAATCTTCCAACCAAACAGCTCAATAGGAAAAAAAAGTGGTATCAGGAATAGGAGAGAATGAAAGGAGGGAGGAAGAACAGAAAGAAATGGAGGTGGAAGGGAAAGCTAAGCTAACATTACATTGCCCATTGATGCTCTCCCTGCTAACAGGAAGGGAGCTACATATTGCAAAGTACTTATAAATATAGCCTTTCTCTGGACAAAGGGTCTAATAAGAACTGAAAGAGAAATGAGCCCTTTTCCATTCTCGTGATAATATTAAAAGTTTAACTTTATCATCTGACTCCTCATCAGCCCAAGAACAGGACAGTGAGTGTGTAGTGGTATATTTTTATCTCTGATATCTTCTACCAGATCCCAAAAGGATTCCAGCCACATTTATTTATGGTCACATGTCGTTGCTGTTAAATTCATGTGTGCTTGAGGGACCCTTCCTATCTATTGTAGGAGAGGAGAGAATCTAAGCTGAACCCCCTGGCACTCTGTCCCTTGTCTTCCAGCCAGCAGTTTAATAGTAGCAGTGAGCCAGAGAAGCAACTCAATGACACTCCAAGTCCAATAAGCACATTGAGCAAGTACATCTGGCCCAGTGAGCTTACTTGTCACCAGCTAACAGTTCTGAAGTATTTACTGAACACAAGACATCCATAGAGATGACATTAGGAGTGCCATGATGCTGGGACAAGTTTAATTCAGTAATGCATTAGGTTTTTTTTTTTTTTTTAGTGATGTATTAGTTTCTAGTGATTGCTGACAAATTACTATAAAACTTGTGGCTTAAAATAATACATATTTATTAAATCAGCAATTTTCAACCTTTATCTCATAGCACAACAAACTAATTACTAAAATCCTCTGGCACACCACAAAATATATTTTTGCTGATCTGACAAAAATAGATATGATTTTTATTACAAAAATAAAAATAGTAATTACCTACAGTTTTTGCTCCAAAATGACTTTTAAAAAATCAGGTGCTTATACTTGTATATAAGTGTTTCTGGTACCAAGAATTAGCACAACCTTATTATACAATGTGACCAATAAAATGCAACTCTATTATATGACATTTATATTTATGGTTCAAGACAGGGCATTCATACCAACAGCTATTGTTGTGTTGGTTACTGTCATTTTTTTTTATTTGACAGTCTAAGGGAAAAGAGCTCAGGGACCCTAACTATTTAGTTAGGTATTACATGTTTTAAAAATTCTTGCAGCACACCAGTGTGCAGTGGCACATGGGTTGAAAATTCCTATATTAGATCAGGTCTGAAGTGCAGCATGTTGTGACTGGAATCTCTGCTTAGGATCTTCTAAGGCTGAAATCAAGTTGTCAGCTGAGCTGCATTCTTATCTGGAATACCAGGTCTCTTTTCCAAGCTACTGTGTTTGTAGTAGAATTCAGTTCTTTATATATTTTGGAGATCAGGCCCTTGTCTGAGGTATCATTGGCAAATATATTTTCCCAGACTGTTGGTTCTCTTTGTATTTTAGTGCTGTTTTCTTTAGCCATGCAGAAGCTTTTTATTTTGATGAGGTCCCATTTGTTTATTCTTTCCTTTATGTCCCTTGCTTTATGGGACGTGTCTGTGAGGATGTTGCTGCGTGGAATGTCTGAGATCTTCCTGCCAATGTTTTCCTCTAGGACTTTTATGGTGCTATGACTTATATTTAAGTCTTTTATGCATCTTGAATTTATTTTTGTGTATGGTGTAAGTTGGTGATATGGTACATTTACACAATAGAATTCTGCGCAGCAGAGAGGAAGGAGCTTATACCCTTTGCAATGGCATGGATGGAACTGGAGAGCATTATGCTAAGTGAAATAAGTCAGGCGGTGAGGGATAAATACCATATGATCTCACTTTTAACTGGAACATAATCAACAAAAGAAAAAAGCAAACAAAATATAACCGGAGACATTGAAATTAAGAACACTGTAACAATAGCCAAGGGGAGTGGGGAGGGGATAGTGGGGAGAGGGGTCTATAGGAGCTACTATAAAGGACACAAGGACAAAATCAAGGGGAAGGGTAGAGGTGGGGGAGGGAGGTGGGACTGGCTGGGGTGGGGTGGAGGGAAGGGGAGAAAATGCAGAAAATTGTAACTGAGTAAAATTTAATTAATTAATTAAAAAAAGAATTCAGTTCTTTGCAGCTATAGTACTGAGGTTCCCCTCTTCTTGCTGACTAGCCATGGAGCCATTTTCTGCTCCCAGAGGCCACTTACATTCTTTCTCACGTGGCCCCCTCCATATTTGATCCACAGCAGCACTTCAAATCCTTATCATGCTTTGAATCTCTCTGACTTCCTCTTCTGCCTTTCCTTTCTGCCACCAATCACAAAAAGTTTTCTGCCTATAAGTGTTCATGTGATTACATTAGGCCCACTGGAATAATTTTTGTATCTAAGGGTCAACTGTGCCATATAACATAATACAATCACAGATATCTAATCATATTAGGTAGTGGAACCTGGGTAGGGAGGGAAATGCATTTTTAGATGTCTTCCTACCATGAGTAATAAAAAGTCATTTGTATATGTGTGTGTACTGATACACACTCTTTACCTCTCCCTCTTCACCATACATAGGTTTGCAGACTTATGAGTACATAAATCAGTACAAATTCAGGAGCTAGCAATAGTCAGAATTTCCCCTAACATCTTCTGTGACAAGAAAGTCATGGTTCTGGAAATAGAGCAGATCCTACCATTCCTATCATTTCAGACACTAGTGTAGTCCTTGAGTTTAAACTAGAAAGACTGTTTAAGAAAGACTGAGAACACTACTTCAAGAACAAATTCTCCCTCATGGTTGGCCAGGAGAATGGAAATTGTTTTGGTTTGGTTTGGTTTGATTTGATTTTACCAAAGGGCTCAACACTGTGTAGCAGGAGGTGGTAACCATTTAAATTTCATAAGTTCCTTGGAATCTCAGATCTCTTTGAGTTGCTGATTTTGAAAACACTGAAATTTATCTAAATGCTTTCAATTTTCTATCATTGAGAAATACAATGGTTTCTTACTGCTTTCACATTCAATGGACTAAAATATAAATTCAAATTAGTGTTTTTGTTTTCTTTAGATAAATATCCAGGAGTGGAATTGCTGGATCATATGGTACCTCTATTTTTATTTCTATGACAGAACTCCATACTGTTTTTTGTAATGGCTACACTAATTCACAGTCCCAGCAATAGTACCAGAGGGATCACTTTTCTCCACATCCTTGCCTGCACTTGTCCATTGATTTATAGATGACAGCAATTCTGACATGCGTGAGGTAATATTTCATTGTGCTTTTTTAAAATATATTTTATTGATTATGCTATTAGAGTTGTCCAATTCCCCACCTTCACTCCACTCCATCCTGCACACCCCCTCCCTCCCACATTCCCCCCCTATAGTTCATGTCCATGGGTCATACATATAAGTTCTTTGGCTTCTACATTTCCTATACTATTCTTACTCTCCCCCTGTCTATTTTCTACCTACTATTTATGCTACTTATTCTCTGTACCTTTCCCCCCTCTCTCCCCCTCCCACTCCCCTGTTGATAACCCTCCATGTGGTCTCCATTTCTGTGGTTCTGTTCCTGTTCTAGTTGTTGGCTTAGATTGCTTTTGTTTTTGTTTTAGGTGTGGTTGTTTATAACTGTGAGTTTGCTGTCATTTTTACCGTTCCTATTTTTTATCTCCTTTTTCTTAGATAAGTCCCTTTAACATTTCATAGAATAAGGGCTTGGTGATGATGAACTCCTTGAACTTGACCTTATCTGAGAAGCACTTTATTTGCTCTGCCATTCTAAATGAAAGCTTTGCTGGATACAGTAATCTTGGATGTAGGTCCTTGCCTTTCATGACTTGAAATAATTCTTTCCAGCCCCTCCTTGCCTGTAAGGTCTCTTTTGAGAAATCAGCTGACAGTCTTATGGGAAGACCTTTGTAGGTAACTGTCTCCTTTTCTCTTGCTGCTTCTAAGATTCTCTCCTTCTGCTTCATCTTGGGTAATGTGATTATGATGTGCCTTGGTGTGTTCCTCCTTGGGTCCAGCTTCTTTGGGACTCTCTGAGCTTCCTGGACTTTCTGGAAATCTATTTTCTTTGACAGATTGAGGAAGTTCTCCTTCATTATTTCTTCAAATAAGTTTTCAATTTTTTGTTATTCCTCTTCTCCTTCTGGCACCCCTATAATTCAGATGTTGGAACGTTGAAAGATGTCCTGGAGGTTCCTAAGCCTCTCCTCATTTTTTTGAATTCTTGTTTCTTCATTCTTTTCTGGTTGGATGTTTCTTTCTTCCTTCTGGTCCACACCGTTGATTTGAGTCCCAGTTTCCTTCGCATCACTATTGGTTCCATGTACATTTTCCTTTGTTTCTCTTAGCATAACCTTCATTTTTTCATCTAATTTGTGATCAAATTCAACCAATTCTGTGAGCATCCTGATTACTAGTATTTTGAACTGTGCATCTGATAGGCTGGCTATCTCTTTGTTGCTTAGTTGTATTTTTTCTGGAGCTTTGATCTGTTCTTTCATTTGGGCCTTTTTTTTTTTTTTTGGTCTTGGTGCCCCTGTTACATATGGGGGGGGAGACTTAGGTGTTCACTGGGACGGGGTAGCGCTGGTCGCTGTGCTATGACACTGTACATGGGGGAGGGGCCAAGAGGGAACAATGTCACCTGCTCCACTCTGTGCCGGATTTCAGTCACTCTCTCCGCTACCCACAATCAAATTGGGCCCCTCTAGTGCTGATTCCTGAGTGGGTGAGCTTGTGCATGCTCTAGGCCCCTGTGGGTCTCTCCAAGAAACTCTCCTGTGAGGCTGGGAGTTTCTTGTGCTGCCTTCTCAACCCCCATGGGTGTTTTCAGTCAGTAGTTTGAGGCTTTATTTCCCTGAGCTGGAGCCCTGGGTTGTGGGGTCTGTTACCGGATCTACCAGCTGCTGCCTCACTGGCCAGCTGCAGCTTTGCCCAGCCCACTCCACAATCCACCACTTCACTGGGTCCACCAGCCGCCACCTTGCCACAAGTCCTCTCTGCCCCGGCTGCCCTTCTCTGCCCCTCCTACTGGTCTGGATGAATGCTTCTTCTTTATCTCCTTGGTTGTTGGACTTCCATACAGTTCAATTTTCTGTCAGTTCCGGTTGTATTTTGATTTAAATTGTTGTCCTTCTTTTGGTTGTGTGAGGAGGCACAGTGTGTCTACCTACACCTCCATCTTGGCCAGAAGTCTACCACTGTGGTTTTAATTTTCATTTCCCTAATGATTAATGATATTGAGCATTTCATATGTCTATTGGCCATCTGTATGTCCCCTTTGAAGAAATGTCTTTTAAGAACCTCTGCCCATTTTTCAATTACATTGTTTGGTGGGGTTTTGTTGTTCAATTTTATGAGTTCATTATATATTTTGGATATTAACCTCTTATCAAATATATTATTTGCAAATATATTCTCTCCTTCAGTAGGTTGTCTTTTAGTTTTGTTGATGGTTTCCTTCACTGTGCAAAAGCATTTCAGTTTGATGTAATCCCATCTGTTTATTTTTCCTTTTGTTGCCCTCGTCCAGGGAGACTTTCCCCATTGTATGTACCTGCTTCCTTTGTCCTAAATTAACTGATTATAAAGACATGGATTTATTTCTGGGCTCTCTATTCTCTTCAATTGATCTATGTATCTATATTTAGGTTAGTACCATACTATTTTAATTACTATAACCTTGTAGTATAGTTTGAAATCAGGGACCATGATACTTCCAGTGTTCTTCTTTCTCAGGATTGCTGTGACTATTCAGGGTCTTTTGTGGGTCAATATGAATTTTGGGGTCATTTGTTCTAGTTATGTGAAAAATACCATTGGTGTGCATATATATGAGGAGGGACCCCAAAAAAGGAAATTATTCATTAAAATACTGTGTATTTATTCTTACCTGTTTAAACTTCAGTCACCTTCAAAGTACCTTCTATTTGATGCAACACATCTTTTGAGATGTTTATCCTGCTGCTCAGAACAGTTTTTGAACTAGTCAATTTTGATGGCTTTTAAAGTTTCTGGGTTTGTTGTTGTTGTTGTTGTTGTTTCATCTCTCCCACATTGGCAAAACACTTCCCTTTGAAGACTTTTTTCATCTGAGGAAACAAGAAAAGTCACTCAGGGAGAGATCTGTTGAATACAGGAGGTGGGGCATGAGGCTCATGCAGTTTTTAGTCAAAAACTCCTGAACACTCAGCATGGTGTGGGCAGGTGCACTCATAAATCACCCATCATGAAATGGGTAATCACACTGAAAGAGTCTTCAAAAAATTCACTGAAGCAGAATGCAGCCTCTCATAACAACACCAGCTGGTACACTGATATAGATGGGTTCCTAGAACACTCACCTAGTAGGGGAAGCCTATATTACAAGTGACCCACCATGCAGGAGATAATTCTGAGATTTTTTATCACCCTCCACTTTCTCTCTCATTATCTCTCTCTCCATATATATAATGAAATATTACTCAGCCATAAAAAATAATCATGGTGGGAGAAAATAGAGACAACTATACTTGAACAACAATATAAAATTATAAAAGAAGAATCAACTTGTTCCATTTTTGACAACATGTATGGGCCTAAAGAGTGTTATGCTAAGTGAAATAAGTCAGACACGAAAAGACAAATATCATATGATTTCATTTATATGTGGACATTAAAAAATAAAAAATACAAAAATAAAGAACCAGACACAGAAAATGAATAGATAGTTGCCATGGGGGCAGAAGTGGGAGGACTGATGAAAATATTCAGAGGAATTAACAATTCTGGCCAAGATGAAGGCACAGGAATAGATACACTTTGCTTCCTCACAAACCAAAAGAAGGACAACAACAAATTTAAAAACAAAAAACAACCAGAGCTCCCAGAAAATTGAACTCTATGGAAGTCTGACAACTAAGGAGTTAAAGAAGAAACATTCATCCAGACCAGTAGAAGGAACGGAGACAGGGAGCCAAGATGGAAAGGATGCATGGCAAGGCAGCAGCTGGAGGACCAGGCAGGCGAGACAACAGCTGGCAGTCACACATTTGCATGCAGATAAAATGGGAGGAACATCTGCACAGATACTGTGAAACTGTGACATAGACTGTGCAGGTTTTGATCCCAGGAAAAGAAAGCCTCAAAACCTATGGCTGTAAAAACCTGTGGGGGTTGCAGCAGCAGGAGAAACTCCCAGATTCACAGGAGAGTTCATTGGAGAGACCCACAGCACAGGGTCCTAGAACTTACACAAAACCACCCACCCAGGAATCAGTATCGGAAGGGCCCAATTTGCTTGTGAGTAGTGGAGGAAGTGACTGAATGCCGGTCCAGAGACAAGCAAGTAGAACTGTTCCCTCTCCGACCACTCCCACACATATAGCGCCACAACTTAGTTACACTGGTTGCCCAACCCTGGTGAATAACTAAGGCTCCACCATTTACAAAGTAACAGGTGCGCCAAGAAAAAAAATATGGCCTGAATGAAAAAAGAGATCAAGACTCCAAAAATAGAAGTAAGTGATAAAGAGATAGCTAACCTATCAGATGCAGACTTCAAAACACTAGTAATCAGGATGCTCACAGAAAAGGTTGAGTAGGATTGCAAAATAGAGGAAAAAGTGAAGGCTATGAAAAGTGAAATAAAGAACTATATACGGGGAACCAACAGTGAAGGGAAGGAAACCAGGACTCAAATCAACTGGAGCAGAAGGAAGATAGAAACCTTCAACAAGAACAGAATTTAGAAACAAGGATTAAAAAAAAAAATGAGGAGAGGCTTATGAACCTCTAGGACAACTTTAAATGTTCCAACATCCAAATCATAGGGGTGCCAGAAGGAGAAGTGGAAGAGCAAGAAATTGAAAACTTATTTGAAAAATTAATGCAGGAGAACTTCCCCAATCTGGCAAAGGAAATAGACTTCCAGGAAGTCCAGGAAGCTCCGAGAGTCCCAAAACTTGGACCCAAGGAAGCACACACCAAGACACATCATAATTACACTAGCCACAATTAAAGAGAAGGAGAGAATCTTAAAAGCAGCAAGAGAAAAGGAGAGAGTTACCTACAAAGGACTTCCCATAAGACTGTCAGCTGATTTCTCAAAAGAAACCTTGCAGGCAAGAAAGTGCTGAAAAGAAGTATTCAAATTCATGCAAGACAAGGACCTACATCCAAGATTATTCTACCCAGCAAAGCTATCATTTAGAATGGAAGGACAGATAAAGTGCTTCCCAGATAAGGTCAAGTTAAAGGAGTTCATCACCACCAAGTCCTTATTCTATGAAATGTTAAAGGGACTTATCTAAGAAAAAGATAAAAAATATGAAGAGTAAAATGACAACAAACTCACAACTATCAACAACTGAGCCTGAATGAAAGAAAAACAAAACAAACTAAGCAAATAACTAGAGGAGGAACAGAATCACAGAAATGGAGATCACATGAAGGGTTATCAGTGGGGAGGGAACGGTGTGGGAATGGGGGAAAGGTACAGAGAATAGGAAGCATAATTGGTAGGTACAAAATAGATAGGGGGGGTTAAGAATAGTATAGGAAATGGAGAAGCCAAAGAACTTACATGCATGACCCATGGACATGAACTAAGGAGGTGGGGGAATGCTGGTGGGAAGGAGGGTGCAGGGCAAAGGGGAATAAAGGGGAGAAAAAAATGGGACAACTGTAATAGCATAATCAATAAAATGTACTTTAAAAAATAAAAATATTAAGAGGGATAAGGTATAGAAACTTTCAGTTATAAAATTATAACTCATGGGAATGTAATTTATAGTATAGGTAAATAATCAACAATATTGTAATAACATTGTATGGTGATAGATAGTACTAGACTTTTTACAGTGATCACATACTGAAGTATATTAATATTGAATCACTATGTTGTACACCTGAAATTCATATCATACTGTATGTCAACTATACTGCAATTAAAAAATAAAATATAAAACAACTGAAGATAGTGCATGAGTGAAGAATGAAAGCATGATATGTTAAAGTTAGTTGTGCAGCTGGGAATCAGTTGGGTAGAGGGTTAATGTGGGGAACCATTCCAAGTGTGGGAAATGTGGCTCAGCCCCCACTCGGAAAAGCCAGTGGGGAGTGAGGTTGGCGGGCAGAACCCACGTCCATGGATAGGTTCTCCAGTGGGAAATCAGGCCTGCATTGTACCTTGATTGCTATGAGACTTGCTCTTGCTAAAACTCCCTCACCCTGAATTGAGTCAGCAAATGTTTACTGAGTATCTTCATCTTTCTAAAATCTGTGCTAAACCACCCAGGTATGAAGTGAACAGCTTCCCCCTTGAGCTGTAACATCCTTCTCTTTGAAGTAATTAGCAGTGTTCTGTCCTTTGTCATCCTTAAAAGGTAATCACCTGTGGTGAACCTGTGCATGGCAAATGAGGATCATCCTCAATGTAATGTGCTCAGAAAAACAATAAAAGCCTGTCCAGGCGGGGGTCAAGGAGCCCTCTCTCTAACTTGGAGAGAGGCCATGCAGCCCCTTTTTCTCCACAGGATTTCTGTAGTCCATGTGTATTTGCATATTGCCGCCATAACACAGGATCCCGCAGGCCAGGATCTGCATCAGGTTAATGTCCATGCGATGCTATGATTTACAGAAGATAAAAGATGCACATTATTTTTCAGAATGCAATAGGGATGGAAAGTAAATATGATTATCTTTGAATGGTAATATGCCAGCCATATAAATGATAAAAGTCTTAGAAACATAAGGTGTATTAAGATTCTAGACTATAAAGGACACAAGGACAAAATCAAGGGGGAGGGTAGAGGTAGGGGAGGGAGGTGGGACTGGCTGGGGTGGGATGGAGGGAAGGGGAGAAAATGCAGACAATTGTAACTGAATAAAAATAAATTAATTAATTTTAAAAAAAGATTCTAGACTTGTTCTTTCTAAAAGCAACCAGGGAAATATACATTATGGAGAGTAGTTTTCTATATATTTCCACCCTATATGTGAGTTATGCTTCATATATATCATATGTATATGAAGGGGGACCCAAAAAATGGCAATATGTTTATAAAAAATTATGTATTTATCCTTACCTGTTTAAACTTCAGTCACTTTCAAAGTACTCTCAATTTAATGCAATGCACCTATTTAGACTTTTTTTTCCCGATGCTCAAAACTGTTTTTGAACTTATTGATTTTGATACCTTTTTGTGCTTCTGCCATTTTTTTTCTTTCATCTCTTCAACATCGGCAAAGTGGTTCTCTTTGGGGGCTTTTTTATCCACTCAGAGAAAGATTGGGTGAATAGGGAAGGTGAAGCATGGGGTTCATGGTGATTTTGTTCAAAAACTGGTGAACATTCAGCATGGTGTGGGCAGAGGCACTCATAAATCACCCATCATGAAATGGGAGAACACATTGAATGTTAAAAAAAAAAAAAAATCACTGAAGCTGAATGCAGCCTCTCACAATGCAAGCTGGTACACTGATACAGATGGGTTCCTAGAACACTCACCTAGTTGGGGAAGCCTGTACTACAAAGGACCTGCCCTCCAGAAGATAATTCCATTTTGGGGGGTATCCCACTCGTGCATACCATTTATAGTTACATGGATTCCTTTGAGCTTCCCAACTACCCTGTAAAAAGAATAGCTATGCAAAAAAAGGGTGAGGGGGACTTCTCTGTCCAAGTTTACTAATTAAAAACAACCCTAGTCAGGAAAAAGTTTAAAGTAAGAAAAGACAATTTTGTTGTTAGTGGGTAAAAGCATGGTGTGGGGATGTGCTTGTTCTGGCTGAAAGCAGAACTGTTAAAAAAACTTAGAGACCTGTGGTGAAGTTCAGTGTCAGAGAGAGAAGGAATCCTTGCATAACAATGATAATGATCCTTTTTCTTAGGTTGTATCCAAAGATTTTGGAGTTTGGTTCAGGATCATGGAATGCTAATGTGTCAGAATTTTGTATAAGTAATGAGAGTATGTCTGACCTAGAAAGGAGAGATGAACTATATATAGTTCAGCCAAAAAGGGCTTTTCATTTTAGTGGGGAAAGAAAGTTGAGACAGAGATGTAGCATTTGATAAGGCATATATATAAATATAAGGGAATTTAATAAACAAAATCTATAACAGCACAATTTATACTTCATGTACAATAATTAGAGAGAAGTAACCTAGAAATGTAAGAAGGACTCAAACTACAGAAGAAAGGCTTTTAAAGAAGAAACCTCTGGAATTCAGGAAGAGAAAATTAGCTAGCAACAGATGACAGGGCTGCTCTATGGAGGTCATCCCAATCACTCATCTATCATTGAATATGATTATAATTTTTTTCTTTTATTTTGTAAAGATTTTACTTATTTATTTTTAGAGAGAGGGGAAGGGGTGGAGAAAGAGAGGGAGAGAACTATCAATGTATGGTTGCTTCTAGAGCACCCCCAACTGGGGACCTGGCCTGCAACACAGGCATCTGCCCTGACCTCAATCAAACTGTCAAACTTTTGGTTCATTGGACAATGCCCAGCCCACCGAGCCATACCAGTTAGGGCTATAATTTTTCTTTTTAGATAAGAAAGCAGAGATTCAGAGAGGTTAAGAGATTCACCCAAAGGCACACAGTTAATTACTGTAGCAGAAGATCCAAGGATGGTAACCCATATCTCCTGGCCTTTTTAGCAGATTTCATCTAAGCTTTTCACCTTGAGTACTCTATTGTAAGATGGTACTGAGTATGGCAGGGTTTGAGGAAATGGAGATTGGAGGACAGGAAAAGACACTTCTTCATTACATTTATCATGAATACTAAATAAGGATAATCAAACTGTGACCAAAATTGTTGGTGGTTATGTAATACATGGCAATCTAAAGATTCCTAATACCACACACACACATACACACACACACACACAAATGGTAACTATGTGAGGTACAGATGTGTTAATTAACTTGATTATGTTTATAATTTCACTGTATATATATATGTATATATATATATATATAAAATCATCTTGTACTCCTTAAAATTGCATTGTGCCATCTAAATATGTATAAATTTGTCAATTATATCTCAATAGAGCTGAAAAAAGTAAAGATTCATAAAAGCATCAACATCTATTGGTACTGATAAATAAAGTTTACAAAGAATTAATCTCACTGAAGTCATAAAGCAAACAGGTTGTTGCAAGAGTATTGAATCTTTTGGCATCTCTGTGCCACAGTGGAAGAAGAGTTGTCTTGGCCCACACATTGAATACACGAACACTAACAAAAAGTGATGAGCCAAAAAAATGCTTTAAGTAAATTTATGATTTTGTGTTAGGCTGCATTCATAGACATCCTGAGCCACATGCATCCCGCGGGCTGCATGTTGGACACCCCTATCAGAACTGATAACCTTAGAGAGGGATTGTCCAGGTTGAAGAGCAGTTATGTTCACTTGTGTCACCTCTTAGTGAATGATTGTATTTCAGTTTAGCTTGAATTATGCATTTTAAGTGACCAAGAGTGAATCTAATTTCTAGAAGAAAAAAAATGAAATCAGAAGATGGTTATATATTAGAGACATTCTAAGGGATTGAGGAAGGAGCAGAAGGAAGAGAGTAAAGCACCAAAGGCTTGACCACTATAGGTGAGATAGTGCTCACATAATGCTATATGTATGTTTTAATCTTCTTTCCCAAACTCTCTGGCAATTAGGTTGGAGTCATATAGCTAGTTCTATTGGACTCTAAGTGGAAGTCATGTGTACCAATTCTAGGTCCAGTGGGTTAAGTGCTGGTATTCCTCCTCCATCTTTCTCCTTTCTTCCTATGATCTTGGAAACTACACCTTGAAATAATGGTGTCACAAATTGGCAAAACCTGAATCCCTGAGTCACTGCTTGGAGGAAAATCCTCACCAACTTCAATTAGACTTGAGTAAATAAACTTTTGTTGTGTCAAGACACTGAAATTTTTATTTATATTCTGTGGCAGTTAGCAATAACTAGCCTCAATGCAATCTTCTCATGAGAACATCCAATGCAGTCACTCCTTTGCATGATAACCATGTTCCTCCCATACATGTCATTAAATATATTTCTAATTGTATGAGAACTATAAAAGCTCTTGGTCATTTCAAATTGTATTAATTATGAAGAAATTCATTGTGTACCATTTCATCAGAAGGCACTTATTAAAAAAAACTATTTAGCTAAAGTTTAGATATTTTCTAGGATTCCCATCAAGAGTATTGAGTAATGGAACAAGGAATGCATTCAGAAGGCAACCATAAATGTGTTAAAATTAGATGGTGGTGATACTTGCACAAATTTATAAATTTACTAAGAGTAGATGAAGAATACACTTAAAACAGTTGAATTTTATGATGTTTAAGTTATACTTTGATAAAGTTGTTTTTTTAAAAAGAAATAAACTAGGAACAAGTATTTTCATGAATCACCATACATGTTTGCACACTGATTATAATCAATCCCAAATTCACTTCAAAGAATCCTAAGTACATATCTGTAAAGTGAGATATGAGCTAAATAATGCAGCCTTCTAAACAAGAGAGCTAAGGATAATACTCTCAGGCCCAGGAAGAAGTCTAGATAACACCTGTGTAGTGAGTTTAAGGCTGGTTTCTCTTGGCAGGTTCCCAACAGGAGGGAGAGATAACAGGACATAAAACAGCTAGAAATAGTCCTCAGAACATGGAACACTTGGGAACCTTAACAGAAGAACTTCTTAAAGATTTACAACCTTTCACCCACATTATAAGTGACAGACACTAGAGAGTTGACTCCTGAGACAGAGTGACTAGAGGCAATTCTGAACAGGGTCATCCTTAAGGATAAGGAATAAGTAACCTAAGGTTGCCTTTGAAATTTATCCCTTCATTTATTTTCCCAAACCTTTATTCAAGCCCCTTATGTTGCCCATCTTCCCAAGATATCACATAAAGTTAATGAGGCTAAACTGCTGGGAGCATATTCTCAATAAAGTTTATAAGAGGCAAATGGAATGTACAAGATATAAGCCAAAAGAATAATTCCATGATGGTGAAATTTAATTTTTAAATGACAAGCTAGTGTGGAAGGTATTATTTTAGTGAAGAAGTGTTCAAAACGCTATTGAACTTATACCACAAAGCAACTGCCTATTTTGTAGTAGTAGTGGCAGTAGTAGTAGTAGTAGTAGTAATAAAAGAGCTAACATTTATTTGGCATTTAGTATGTCATGTCCTCTGCTAAATGTTTAATATAATGATGTAATTTAGTACTCTCGATAAACCTCTGAAGTAGGTATTATTGTCAGATGAGAAAACTAAGACATAGAGTGCTTGACTCCAAAAGTAATACCTTCTTCAAGATTGTACAGTTAAGAAGCAGTGGAAACTACACCTTGAAGGTTGTGTACATTATTGAGATAGTTCAACAGGGAAACTGCAAATCCAGAATAGAAAAAGAAAAGAAAGGACACTGACATAATTGAGTTCCTAGATGACAATTTCAACACTATGCATGCTCACAGATGCACTCTCATTTAACCCTCAGTATAACACCACAAGGCCAGTGGTATTGTGCCTACTTACAAATGTGTAAACAATCATATTTTTTCAACAAGAGTTTATTGAGTCCCTACTGTGTACCAGGCAATGTACTGGATGCTTGGTCCACAGTAGTCAATAAATAAGGAAAGTTACCCACTTTGTGGAATGTACATTTTTGTGGGAGAGATAGGGAAACAATAAATAAACATAAACAATAAGGTAAAATTATGCAGAATAAAAGGGAAAAAAGAATTCCTTGTTCACCCTCTCAAAAATAATCACTCTCCTAAAGTTACTGTCTATCATCCCTGTTTTTGTTATGTACATATACATTACAAATATATATGTGTGTGTATATATATATGCAATGTGTATATACATATATGTGTGTGTGTGCAAAATTAGTATCATATAACAATAATTTATTCTTCTGCTTTCTGCTTTATGTGTCAGTTTTTCTCCACATATTTTCATTCTGAGTCTAATACTGAAGGAGCAATCTCAGGGGATATGCTGTGTTTATATGGGAGAGAGAGGAGAGGGGAGAAAAGGAGAGGGGAAGGGTATGGAAGGAAGAAGGAGAGAAGGAGGAAGGGAAAAAGAAGATAGAAGAGAACAAACTCTCTGGTATTTCTAAGGGCACTAATCCCACTAGGAAGTCTCCACCATCATGACCTCATTCAAATCTAATTAACTGCAAAAGGCCCCATCTCTAAATATTATCACATGATGGGTTAGGACATTTTGTTTCCTTCTTTCTCTTTCTTTTTAAAGTGTATTTTATTGATTATGCTCTCACAGTTGTCACATTTTTTTTCTCCCCTTTCTTACCCTCCATGCTGCTCCCCCTTTCCCCCCAACATCCGACCCCCTGCGTCATGTCCATGTCACACATATAAGTTCTTTGGCTTCTCCACTTCCTATACTATTCTTAACCTCCCCCTCTCTATTTGGACCTAATATTTATGCTTCTTATTCCCTGTACCTTTTTCCCCATTCCCACACTTTCCCCTCCCCACTGATAACCTTCCATGTGATCTCCATTTTTGTGATTCTGTTCCTGTTCTAGTTGTTTGCTTAGTTTTATTGATTTTAGGTTCAGTCATAGATAGTTATGGGTTTGTTGTCATTTTACTGTTTACGTTTTTGATCATCTTTTCTTAGATAAGTCCCTTTAACATTTCATAGAATAAGGGCTTGGTGATGATGAACTCCTTTAACTTGACCTTATCTGGGAAGCACTTTATCTGTCCTTCCATTCTAAATGATAGCTTTGCTGGATAGAATTATCTTGGATGTAGATCCTTGTCTTGCATGAATTTGAATACTTCTTTCCAGCCCTTTCTTGCCTGCAAGGTTTCTTTTGAGAAATCAGCTGATTGTCTTATGGGAACTCCTTTGTAGGTAACTCTCTCCTTTTTTCTTGCTGCTTTTAAGATTCTCTCCTTCTCTTTAATTGTGGCTAGTGTAATTATGATGTGTCTTGGTGTGTGCTTCCTTGGGTCCAAGTTTTGGGACTCTCGGAGCTTCCTGGACTTCCTGGAAGTCTATTTCCTTTGCCAGATTGGGGAAGTTCTCCTGCATTAATTTTTCAAATAAGTTTTCAATTTCTTGCTCTTCCACTTCTCCTTCTGGCACCCCTATGATTTGGATGTTGGAACATTTAAAGTTGTCCTAGAGGTTCATAAGCCTCTCCTCATTTTTTTTTTTTTAATCCTTGTTTCTAAATTCTGTTCTGGTTGAATGTTTCTTTCTTCCTTCTCTAAATCATTGATTTGAGTCCTGGTTTCCTTCCCTTCACTGTTGGTTCCCCGTATATAGTTCTTTATTTCACTTTTCATTGCCTTCACTTTTTCCTCTATTTTGCAATCCTACTCAACCATTTCTGTGAGCATCCTGATTACCAGTGTTTTGAACTCTGCACCTAGCAAGTTGGCTATCTCTTCATTGCTTAGTCTAACTTTGGAGTTTTGATATGTTTCATTGTTTTTAATTTTAACCTTTTTTATTGTTGTTCAAGTACAGTTGTCTTTATTTCCCCTCTACCACTCCCCCCCACCCCAGCCATCCCCACTTCCCACACTTGATCCTACTTGTCTTTGGTTTTGTGCATGTGTCCTTTATACATGTTCCTGAAACCCATTTCCCCTTTCCCCCCCTGATTACTTTCCCAACTCCCACCTCCCCTCTGGTTACTCTCAGTTTGTCCTTAATTTCAATGTCTCCGTTTATGTTTTGCTTGCTTGTTTGTTGTTGTTGTTGTTGTTTTGTTGTTGATTAGGTTCTATTTATAAGTGAGATCATATGGTATTTGTCTTTAACCACCTGGTTTATTTCACTTAGCATAATGCTCTCCAGTTCCATCCACGCGGTCCTCACGATGTGCATAGCAGCACAATTTACAATACCCAAGTGCCAGAAGCAACCTAAGTGCCCATCAGTAAATTAATGGATAAAGAAAACTATGGTACATTTACATGATGGAATACTATGCAACAGAAAGAAAGAAGGAGCTCCTACCTGTTGTGACAGCATTGATGATCTGTTCTCTCATTTGTGCCATGTTTCTTTGTCTCAGTGTGCCTGTTATGTTCTGAGGGTCAGAGCCTTAGTATTTGTAGAGTTGGGGCACCCCACCATGCTGTGTTGTAGTGCTATATGTGGGGGAGGGGTCCAAAAGGGAACAATGCTGCTTGCTCGGCTCTTGGCCGGCTTTCAGTCACTTTTCTTCCTTCCCACAAACAAATTGGGTCCTTCTGGTTCTGATTCCAAGATGTGTGGGCTCTGTACATTCTAGGACCCAGTGGGTCTCTCCAATGAACTCTCTTGTGAGACTGGGAATTTATCCTGCTGCCCCAATTCCCACAGGTTTTTACAGCCAGAGGTTTTGAAACTTTATTTCCCCCACTGGAACCCTGGGTTGGATGGTCTGTCTCACTTCTCAGTTGTTCTGGTTTATCCATATGTGAATGCAAGACCACCAGTTCCACAAACCACCACCTTGCCCACCCGGTCCTCCAGCCACTGGCTTGCCATGTGTCCTTTCTGCCCCAGCTTCCCATCTCTGCCCCTCCTACCAGTCTGAATGAATGTTTCTTTATTAACTCCTTGTTTGTTGGACTTCTGTACAGTTTGCTTTTCTGACAGTTCTGGTTGTTTTTTGTTTCTAAATTTGATTTTATCCTTCTTTTGTGTGTGTAAGGAGGCAAAGTGTATCCACCTATGCCTCCATCTTGGCTGGGTACCTGTTACTTTGTAAGGGGCAGAGTCTTATGTATTCTCCAGGGCAGGGCAACCCACATCACTATGTTGTGGCGCTGTCTATGGGGAGCAGTTGAGAGGGAACAATGCCACTTGCTTGACTCTTGGCCAGCTTTCAGTCACTTCCCCTGTTCCCCACAAGAAAATTGGGCCCTTCTGGTGCTGATTCCCAGGTAGGTGGGCTTGTGTATGTTCTAGGAACCTGTGGGTCTCTCCAATGAACTCTCCTGTGAGGTTAGGAGTTTTTCCTGCCACCACATAGGTTTTTACTGCCAGAAGTTTTGAGGCTTTAGTTTCCCTTTCTGGTACCCTGGGTTGCATGGTCTGCCATGCTCCCCAGTTGTTCCTCCCAGTTTACCCTCATGCAAATGTGGGACCACCCCGTCCGCCAGCAGCTGCCTTACCTGCCCGGGCCTCCAGGTGCTGCCTTGCTGCAATTCCTGTCCACCTGGCTCCCCATCTCTGGCCCTCCTACCAGTCTGAATGAATGTGTCTTCTTTAATTCCTTGGTAGTTGGACTTCCAAACAGTTTCATTTTCTGTCAGTTCTGGTTATTTTTTGTTTTTAAATTTGTTGTTGTCCTTCTTTTGCTTGTGCGAGGTGGCAAAGTGTATCTACCTACGCCTCCATCTTGGCTGGAAGTAGGACTTTTGACATATAAATTTTGGGAAGACACAATTCAGTCCATAGTGATACTCTATTTTGTTTCATTGATCTATTTGTTGATCCCTGTGCCAACATTAAACTTGTTACTCACTATATCTTTGCAATGAGTCTTGATATCTGAATACATTTGTGAAAATCAGCAAGTTACACTAAAAATATGTGCTATTTATTGGACCTTCATGTAGTTTACTGATTTGTTTAGAGAACTGATACATTAAGATATAAGGTCTTCATCTATGAACCTACTTATCTCTTCTTTTAGTCTTTTCCCATGTTCTTAAATGATGTTTTGTAACATTCTCTATGTCTTTTGTTAGATTTAATCTCAGGTGCCTTATGTTATTGGTGGCTATTATCAACTTAAATATTTTTCATTGCCTTTTTCTGACAAATTAGAATAGTTCTAAAATTTATTTAGTATGATGTTTGTAAAGACTCAGTGTTTGTTATCAGGTTAGAAAGTCCCCTTTTAATCCCTGTTTGCTAAGATGTTTTAAAATTATTACTGTCTTAGGATGATGGCAGCAGAGAAAAGTAGAGAGATAAGGAATATATTTTCTAGGTAGAATTGATAGGACTGGCACATGGATTGGAGGTAGGGGCTGAAAGAAAGAAAGAAAATAGACTCCTTACAGATTTTTTGCAGGAGCAACTGGTTGGAGAAGGTGGCAGGAAAACCAGTGATTTTCTTTTGTGCAGGTTAAATTTGAGCAACCTGACCATGTTTAAATCAGAGCATCGTTAGCATATAGATGTGATCACCTGGGGAGAGTCTGTGTTGTGAAAAGGAACAATATGCCCTGGAGCATTCCAACATTAAGAGATAGAACAAAGGCAAAGAGTAAGAAAAGGAGAAGGGCCACCCAAGGAGATAAAGGGAAAACCAGGTAAAATATGGAGCCATTTACTTACTAAAATGGGGATAATGACAAGGAGCAGGTTTAGGGAGAAAGATTTTGGATTTTGGTTGTGGATGTGTACAATTTTTCAAGCCTATTAGATATTCATGTAAAAATATAGAGTATATAGTTGGACTTATGAGAGGCTTGGCCTAGATATATTAATATCGGAGTCATCAATATTTAGTCAGTGGTTCTCAAAGATGGCTGCACATTGAAATCACATAGTGATTTATAAAAATTATGTATGTCCAGATCTTACCCTAGACAAATTAAATTAGAACCTTTGAAATTAGGCATAGAGATTAGCTCATGCTTAACTCTCCAGCTGATTCGAATTTGCAATCAGAGCAGAGAACCACTGCTATAGATCAATGCCTTTTAAACTTTAATACATGTCAATCTCCAGGGAATCTTGCTAAAATGCTGATTTTGATTCAATAGGTCTGAGGTGGGGCATAAGACTTTAAATTTCTAATGGACACCCATTATTTTGACTATACCTCACACTTTGAGTAGCAAGGTTATAGATAATATTTAAAGCCATGGGCTTGGATGAACTCATCAAAACACTAGGTACAGACCAAGAAAAGGTGCAAGAACAGCTATTGTGTTTTGCTATCAATGGTTGGAGATTTGGTGCAAGTACAGATCAGGCAGGTTATTACAATTAACCAGGATTAGGGCTTTTTTGGACAAATGTATTGAGGCAGCAGATAGTCAGGAAGGAGGAAACTCCCAACATGCCCCAGGGCTAAGATAAAGGACATCCATACAGGACATTCTAAGACCAGTCGTTCCCACTCTCTGGAAAAGCTCTGAATCATGGTGACTCATGAATGCACCTGTGCAGAAGATGCTACATGACCCCTGCTTCATTATAATAGCGTTATAATAAATCAACATTTTGCGACCACCTTCTCCAGTGGCCAATCAAGGTAAATCATGGGAGACCACATGCACAGTAGCTTTAAAGTAAGACAAATACTTGTACATGTGCAATAAAAGCCCACCAAAACTAGCCAGGAGGGATCTGCCCTATAAGAACAGAATCCCTCCAGACTCTCAGGTCAATCTCTACTTGTAGTTGGCCTGCTCCCCTGTTCTGTGCAGTGTACTATTACTTAATAAATCTTCTCTCTATGTTTATGCTATAAACTCTGTGTGTTCAGTTCAATTATTTGTCTGCAATCAAGAACCTGTGCCCACCTGTGACAATATGACATGTTGAGGGGCAAGAGTGGGATTTTTATTCAAGACATGATTATATTGATTAAATATGGACTCTAGCCTTGGTAAATAGGATGGAATCGAAGAGTTGAAAGAGTGAAGATATTAAAGAACATCTGTCACGGAGCTTTATCTCTGAGCCCCGTGTCCGCCACGGGTGAGAATAAGTCTACCAAGACACGATCTGCTTGGGGAGGAGAGGTGGCTGATCTCTCAAAGGAGAAGGGCCCAGAGCCTTTTCCTCCATGGGCTTTTATTAGGTTCATTTTGCACAGGAATTCAGATAAAACTCATCAATCATTGTCAGCAGTAAGGGTCAAACAATACATAACTTACAGAGAACTTTGAGGACTTATTCTGAGTTACGGTCAGTTAGTTAAAGGGCTATAAAACTTTGGGCACCAGCTCATTTCAGGCCTGGGCCCTTATCATTTAAGCTGAGGGTATAGATAAAGCAGGTTTAACGGGATTGTATGCATTCTTTCTTAGGCCTGATTCCCCAGGGAATCCACCCCTCCCAGCACAGGACTGCACTGCCCTCTGTTATTGTTTCAGGCTTAAATTAGGCAAGAGAAGTATGGCAGCCAAGAGATTAGGAGATTTCTTGCAGACAGAATGAGGACTCAGGCTATTTCAAAGCTTAGGGGCGAGGGTCCATCACCCCCTTTTTCTATAGCCCCCTGAGTCCTTCCCTGTGGGCCTTTTCCATGACCATGCCTGTCTTAGGTTGTTCTTCCCTTGAGGAATCTTACCCGTCATTGGCTAACTGGTCAAGCTCAGGGCCAAGCAGGGTAAAGTGGGCAGAGATGGCACCCCTGCCAGGGAGATAAGCTTTGTCTCCTTAGTGGCTTATGGTCCCAAGGTCTCTGACTTAGCCTTAACCATGGGGGTTTAAGCTTCTGAAACCAGGCAGGGCAGTTCCCAACAAACATGAACTGAAAGCATAAGAAATGTTGATTAGGAATGGGATGACGCGGTCACTGGCAAGCAGTGTCTGCAGCATTGTGGCTGAGATGAGACAAATTCACACGGACTCCTGAGCCCTGTGGAGGAAAAGGGACAGCACGGCCACTCTCTCAAGAGGAGAGTGCCCCAACCCTTGCCTTCACAGACTTTTATTGGCTTAATTTGCATAGGAATACAGGGTGTATATGGAAAGCTCATCAATCATTGTCAGGCAGTAATAATCAAATAGATAACATTCAAAAACCTCTGAGGGCTTATTTTGAGTCAGGGTCAGATAGCTAAAGGACCATAAAACTTTGGGGAAACAAACTCATTTCATGCTTGGACCCTTATCATTTAAATTGAGAGTATTAGCAAAGCAGGTTTCACAGGATTTTATGCATTCCTTTTAGGCCTGGCCGCCCTGGGGAACCCGCCCTTTCCAGCACAGGGCCGCACTCACCTCTTGCACTGTTTCAGGCTTAGGTTGAGCAGGGGAAGTAAGGCAGCCAAGAGATTAGGAGACTTCTTGCAGACAGAATGAGGACTCAGGCTATGTCAAAGCCAAGAGGTGATGGTCCATCACCCCCTTTCTCTATAGCCCCCCAAGTCCTTCCCTGAGGTCCTCCTCACGACTGTGCCTGTCTTAGGTCATCACTCCCTTGAGGAATCTTACCCATCATTGGCTAATCAGTCATACACTGAAGACCAGGCAGAGTGAAGCACAGTGGGCAGAGGCGATGCTACTGCCAGGGAGATAAACTTTGTCTCCTTAGTGGCTTAGGATCCCCAGGTCTCTCACTCAGCCTTACCATGGGGAGTTACAGCTTCTGAAACCAGGCAGGGCAGTTCCCAACAATGGGAGGCTTGAAATCTGGATTTTGGTCATGGTGCATTTGTTAGTGATGTCAAGTGTGGAAGTGGCAGAGGTTAGGTGAAAGTAAAATATCATTGGAAGTAAGAAAGTAAAATAACTTAGAGGCCAAGGAGTTGGTAGAGTGGTTTACATGAATGTTGTATTTTACAAAAGGGTGACAGAAATAGGAATGAAAAAGAAGAGAGTGAGCCAGGTGCTAAAGTGTTCAATGAATGAGAGATGATTAAGAGGTCAGTAGATGATACCAATGATGAATGTGTGGTAGTATGATTTAGCAGCCTCCATAAATTCTGACTCAGTTGAACTGGGGTGAGACATAGGTATCAACCATTTTAAAAGCTTCTCAGAGGATTCTACTGTGAATCAGGATTAAAAATCACTGTGCAATCTGTGAAAACTGGAAGATATGGGGCCATTGGATCGTAAATGTCTTCTATAGCTCCTGACGAGTTTGGAGGCCAACATCAGAAAGGAGATGCTGTCTTAGAAAATTTAGTAAACATAGAGAAGTTATGTAACTTGCCCAAGGACACACAGATCAGAAATGTTTGGACTGGGATTCAAGCCTTGATTTTTCGGACTTAAATCCTGGACTATCTTCTCTTTACCATGCAAGGGTGTCCATCCCGTTGACCACAAGCCACATGCAACCCAGGATAGCAACAAATGAGGCCCAACACAAAATCATAAATTCGCTTAAAACCGTTTGTTTTTTTGTTTGTTTTTTGTTTTGTTTTGTTTTTTTCATCAGTTTTCGTTAGTGTTTGTGTATTTAATGTGTGGCCCAAGACAACTCTTCTTCCAGTATGGTCCAGAGATGCCAAAAGGTTGGACACCCCTGGACTCTAGGGGAAGTATTTTAGCTTAGAATAGGCAGAGATATATCTTGGAAAGAAATTTATGGTTCCCCAAATGAGATTCTAATAGGCCACAGTGAGAGGAGGCAATATGTCTGTGGAATGATTCCAATATTTTATCTACCCCTCTTTTTTCCTCTTGATCTTTTTACCTTTCTTTGTTTCCTTTCTGTAGTTGCCACAACCTCTCCAGGATGGATAGGCACTAAATGAAAGGGATCCAACATTAGGGCTTCCCTCATAGATGCCAGCTGGCCTCAATGTTTCTCTCCCCCAAGTACTATTTGCTGGGGCCTCCTTTCCACAGAGGGAGGAAGGAGCAGGATACAGTGCTGCAATCACAACCAAGCATTTTGTCTCCCTCTACTTTTGCCTCCTGACATATCAGCAGTTCTGTATAATGAAAATCTAAATCATTTGTGTGCACACATAGCAACTGTGTATTTGCTATTAGCTTTTAGGGCTCAGTGGAGGTTTGATGCATTTAGAAAAAGAGATCAACACTGGGGGAGCCTAATCTCATAAGTAGACAAAATGAAAATTGAAGCTCAAAATGCTTCTCTCTACATCTAAAAAAAAAAAAAAGGCCAGTAATAAATATCCTTCAACTTCAGCCCCACTCCAGCTCAAAAAAATGCTTTTAAACCAAGGACACAGGGTGGAGATGACTCCTTGGAAGTGTCCTGCCTCCTGTCTGCTAAGAAAGCTTTACTAGGCCTGGTTGTAGATTGATTGTGAGTTCTAGAAATGGCATACCTTTCCTTTCAAGCTGCAAAAAATTGGATGTCTTCCATTTTTTTATAAAATGTGTTCACTATTAGTTTTTTTGAAACTTCCTTTGCCCCCTCCCACTGACATTCTGCCTTGGGACCAAATACAGTCCTGAAGCTTCTCCACATTAGTATTTCTACCAAGAGTGAATGCCAGACTGAAGAAATTGTCCTTATCACATTCTGAAGGGGCCAGGTCTTTCCTCTTAGTGCATTTGTTGGACAGTGGATAAAGCCTCTATTTGCCAGCAACTTCATCTTACCCTTATCCTCCCAGGGTTCCCTGTCCTCCAGAAACCTCTTATTGCCACCTATTCTTGCAGAAGCCAGAACTCCCTTTCCAAGAGGCAAGAGTCTGTCTGTCTTGATTCAGGTCACATGCTCCTGCAAGGTGGGAAACCCTCTGCCTAGAAGATACCAGAAGCTATAAATGAATGGAGGTGTTTATTCCCCATGGGAGCAGGGATGATGAGTGGCATTAAGGAGAGGGCATTGCTCAAGACAGACCTGAGTGACTTTAACACTTTTAGTATGCCGAGGGCCACCCCAGGTGTAGAAATTGTAACCCTGCAGACACAAAGGGATGCCAATTGGCAGTGGCTACCCGTATGCTGCTCTCTACTAAATGGACTCGATGAACATTCAGTTGATTCTAAGCTAGCTTAGGTGAATAGTCTCCCATTTCTTTCACCACTCCCCCACACACATAAGCTCTAAGTAGTCCCAAGAATCAGAAAGGACCCATGGTTAGGCATTTAATCTGTGTATATGCAGGGAGCATGACAGCCAGCCATGCATGGGTCAAAGCTGTCTCTGAGATCCACTTCATTTGCTCAGCCCTCCACCTGATCCACAGGCTCTCCTTCCCCTGATCAACAACCAGAGGAGGTAAGCGTAGTTATCAGATCCTCCTCCAGGCCACAGGAGAAAAAAAAAAAAAAAAAAAAAAAAAACAAGCTAGTCAAACATCTATGAAAAAAGAAAGGCCTGGCAAGAAAGAAACCAGACACAGGCAGGAAGGAATTTAAATTCAAACTGAACAAGGGACTGTATCCCTCTTTGAATATAAGCCCTTGAAGGCCTGGTTTAGTCACAGAAAAAAATCCTTTTAAATTCTATCCTTTTTCCATGGAAAAGGAGAGGGAACATTCCAACTGACTAGGACCTTATACAATGTGACAGTCAGTTAAAATGATTCTTTTAAGTTCACTCCTTTTTGGTCAGCCTCTTCTTTAGTGTACAGCTACCTCACAAGGTGTTCAGGTATCTGGGCCATGGAGAGCAATAGAGCATTGACTTCCTGGACAGCAATATGTAACAGAATGCATCAGGAGCTAAGAATACTCACTAAGCTGTTATTTTCCATTTTTCCCCTTATACCCCCAAGGACCATTCTCTGTCCTTTGTCATGCTCTGTGCCATAAGAACCTGACCACAATGGGCTGTAGCAACAGGGTTTCTTGCCAGCCTGCATCTGCCCGAGTCTGGCTAGTAATGGGCACTGGAAGATCAGAAAGTGAGAAGAGAATGAGATATAGATTTTTTTTATGCCCCTGTCTCCCTCCCAGTTGTGTTACATTTAGACAGAGACCACATAGTCCTAACTAAAGCCACAACACCTGTCAGGCAGCCCCTCTTATACTGCTAAAGCTATTGCTGGGTTTCAATAACATGATTTTCCCCTTGACCCTTCAGCCTTAGGGGTGATAACAGCTTTCTACTGTTCATAATCTTTGTATGCTTCACCATCACTTGTAGGTTCCCTAAATCCTACTCAAGCCACAATAAATGGCCCCTTCATTAAGCTCATCTCAGTGAAAGCTCTTGAGTATGCTATGTGTTTCCTGCCAAGACTCTGACTTAAATACTTAGATCGCTTCCACAAATTCTATTTCACAGAATTACAGAAGGTTCTGTACCCTGACAAGAGATAGCATCTGCTCCAGCTGCCTTTTCTAGGGAGAGTGATGTGCCTTTTATCAAATATTTGACATAGTCTCCATATACTGGGCTCTCCTAAATTAAAGTTGCATCATTGTGTCTACACAATACAAATGAGGTTTGAATCAATTCCTTTTATGTTTTACCTGTTCTTAGTCATCTTTTGGGGGAATGGGGATGTTACAAACCCAATTACATTGCTTCTTTCACAGTGAGTTATGTTTAACCTGCCTTATCTTAAACACTTAATCCATTTCCATAAAGAAGCCAATACTTGACCTGAACTTGATCATCTGTTCCTTTATGTCTGTCATCTCTCTAGTACTGCCCATCTTGGTGATATAAACCACCCACATGTAAGAGTGGTCATCCCAAAATTTTTGGATGTCTCCATGCTACTGCTTTCCCTGCATCTTTGCTAGTACACGCTTGCCTTTGCTATCTAGCTTCCACCATTTATCTCTCAGATTCATTTTAGGCATCCTCTTTTCTAAGAAGCTTTCCCATGAACCCCCTCACTCCAGGTTGGTTTAATATCCCCTCTATGTGATCCATTAGCCCCCTCCTATTCACTTACTAGAACTTAACACACTGTTTGGCAGTTGTTTATCCACATGTTTGACAATACCAACAACTATCCCTTTTATGGTAAAAAACTGGGTCTGCATCCTTTTATCCTGAGTACTTAGCACAGAATATGGCATATAATAAGATACTCAAAAATGTGCCTGGAATAAATGACTAAATGAATGGATGAACTCAGGAATGAAATATATGCTTGAATTCATTTACCTATATAAGATTAACATAAGGACCCTGACCCTTTTTGGTATAGCATATAATGAATAAGTCCAGTTGTTGCCATTCCTCTCCTTCCAGGAAGGGTTGTACCTCAAAAATCTGGAGTAATTAAAAATAAAACATTTGAGCTGGCCTTCCCACCTAATCCCTAAAGCTGTAGTCGTGGAACAGTAAAGCGAGCCTGAATTAGTTGGGTATTGGGGAGAGACAAATTTTGTCCCTGGGCAACATCAAGTTCTTTTATACCATCCATCCTTGAGCACTTTTGGGATGGAGATCAGGCCTAAAAATACGTCAGCCCTTGTTGATATCAGGGCTGTATTCTTTTATGTATAACTCACCCCAGATGGAGGGGAAAGCATTTGATGAGCAATCTTTGAAACAGACAGAGGTAGGAATTGTGGTAGGAATGATCAGAAGGGCAAAAGACCACTATGGATTTCCTAGTCAATAAAAATGAACTCTGATAGAAATTTCAGTAAGGAGCCAGCAGAAACATCCTTGCCATCATCATCATCATAAAATCATGTTTATTGCATGCAAAAAAATGCTATTATATGCTCATAACATTTAATGAATACCATTTCTGAATCTATACAAGAATAAGGAATACTTGCCACTATATTTGGATGCCAGTTACCCAGCCAGCACACAAAATTAACTCTTATGAATATTCTAAAGCCTAATGAGGAAGAGACTTTAGACTATAAGCAAGCATCTTTGGTTAATGTTTTCCTTACTGGGAGTCACCCTCCCCACAAGCTTCCCCACAACTTAAAAAGAGGAGAGGCCGGGTAAAAGAGGAAGAGTACAGGTATTGTGCTGAGAAAGTCTCAAAAAATTTGAACAGTGACACTCTACTGATAGCAATCAGTACCGGGGAAAGGGCCGTAGGAATGGAATGGTTGGAACCAGGCCTGTCCATTTCTGTGTCTTTCCATGCACAAGTGTTCTTACCTAGCCTTGAAGCTTTAGGTTAAGTGGCAGACAGGAGCTATGGAACACTGAAGGGCTGCTTGATTGCACAGTTAACTTTCAAGTGAGGATCTTCTCACTTTGGAACTTGAGGCTAGCGGGTACTCACAAGCTAGGTAAACATTTGAGAAAATCATTGTTCCTGATAAATTTAATAAGCAGTCACTGACACACTGGCTTAAGGAAAAGTGAAAATGAATGATTGGTGAGTTTAAAAAGCACACAAGTCTAGGCTACATCGCTGAAAGGTGGGTGGCAACTGGCCTAGTCTTAGTATCTCTTTTCAAGGCTCCCTTCCCTCCTCTTTCCCACCCTCTATAATCTTCTGCCAAAGCTCAAGGTTTGAGGCAGTGGTCAAGCTCCATGGCATAAGAATTGGTGTTCCTCATGATGTTCTCCACCAACATAACAGGCTTGGGTTTTTTTCCAGCAAAGCAAGAAAGCCAGGTACAGATCAACATGGCTGCAGCTGCTCCACCTCCGGCACAGTAATAGGCCCAGCCAAGCCTACAGGTACCTGTAGAAACAGGGACAGAGACATGAAAGTTAAAGTAAGAGTAGGCAGCAGTGAATGCAACTGGGATTCCTGTGTCCTCCTTTCCTCCTTTGCTGATGGCTGGTATTTGTTTTAGCAAGACGTTGTAACGTTTTGTACTGTTACAGTAGGAACTTGGGGGTGATGTGGGTAGTGGTAGTGGCAGTGACACTAATGGCAGTGATGATAAGACAACAATCAAGTGTCAAGAACTAGGCTAAAGTCATTACACATACATCCTAATAACTATATAAGACTGATATACTTATTATCCCTGTTTTATACAAGATGAAGCAATCAAGACAGAGGTTAATAGTGAAAAATAACATCTAAAAAGTGGTAGAGTTAGTATTTGAACTTTGGCTCATCTTGACTCTAATGCTCCACACTTTTTGTCACACTGATATACTACGGTGCATGGACTGTTTTCAAAGAGTCATCATTATCAGGAGACTTGACAGGAAAAATCATATCCATTACCCCTTACTCTGTCTCTATCTTAACCTAGTTTTTCAACATCCATGGAGCAACTATGCATTGGAATCAAGACCAAGATTCTAAGAGGGTAGTTCCATTTTTAAGGGAAATGGGAAAGGTCATCTGCTCAAAAAAATATCTACCCCACCACCTAACACCCTCTCAGAAGTAGCTTCTTTCATTTGGAGTATTTGTGTGTTTTTTTCAGATTATTTTCTTCAAAGAATTTTCCTTTAGAAAATGTCAATACCCAAAGAAAGGAGAGCTATTACTTTACCAGGGATCAGAGTAACAACTAACTGTAAAGAATCAAGTACTCATGCAAGCAGAACTCCAGAAATTGGGACAGATGCCCAGTGATACAAAATTGCACAGGAGTCCTGGGAAAAGAGGTAGGCAGCAACCTTTACCTACCTCACAGTCTTGCAGAAACCTAGTCCTGACTATAGTCAGTTGGGGATGTCAAGACTGACCTTTGTATTGTAAAATTTTTTTAATAACCAATTATTTTTGCTCACATAGTGCTCGTGAATCTTAATTTTTCTTAATTTAATTGACTGGTTGACACGTCATATAAAGAGCCTAAGATGGCCCCAAGTTAGGCTGTTTTGCTTTTCCGGTTAGAACAAACTAATTTATCTCAAATTTCCCACCTCAGAAATAGTCTTTCTAGCTCTGGCTGGGTGGCTCAGTTGGTTGGAGCACCATTCCACACGCCAAAAGGTTGTGGGTTTAGTCCCTGGTGAGGGCAAAAACGCAGGTTGTTGGTTCAATCCCCAGTCAGAGCATGTAAGACAGGCAGCTGATTGATATTTCTCTCTCCTTTCCCCTCTCCCCGACCCTTTCTCTGCCTCTAAAATCAATAAACATATCCTAGGGTGAAGATTTTAAAAAGGTTATAAAGAAAAAAATAGTCTTTCTACACCAAGTCATCGTCTTGCTGCCTCTCCTGAGCATGCTGTCTCTCCTGCCAGAAATTTGTTTTTCCTTTCCTTTTTTTTGTTAGACCTAGAGCATTAAATACCATTTTATTTTATTTTATTTTATTTTAATTTAATTTTTATTGTTATTCAATTACAGTTGTATGCCTTTTCTACCCATCCATCCACCCCACCCCAGCCAAAACCTCCCCCGCCACAACCCTCCCCCTTGATTTTGTCCATGTGTCCTTTATAGTAGTTCCTGTAATCCCCTCTCCCCACTGTCCCCTCCCCACACCCCTCTACCTACTGTTAGATTGTTCTTAACTTCAATATCTCTGGTTATATTTTCTTTGCTTTTTTCTTTTGTTAATTATGTTCCAGTTAAAGGTGAGATCATGTGCTATTTGTCCCTCACTGTCTGGCTAATTTCACTTAGCATAATGCTCTCCAGTTCCTTCCATGCTGCTGCAAAGGGTATAAGCTCCTTCTTTCTCTCTGCTGCATAGAATTCCATTGTGTAAATATACCATAGTTTTCGAATCCACTCATTTGCTGATGGGCACTTAGGTTGCTTCCAGTACTTGGCTATTGTAAATTGTGCTACTATGAACATTGGGGTGCATAGGTTATTTTGGACTTGCATTTCAAGGTTTTTAGGGTATAGTCCCAGCAGCAGAATTGCTGGGTCAAAAGACAGTTCCATTTTTAGTTTTCTGAAGAAATTCCGTACTGTTTTCCACAGTGGCCTCACCAGTCTGCATTCCCACCAACAGTGCACTAGGGTTCCGTTTTCTCCACATCCTCTCCAACATTTGTTTGTTGATTTGTTTATGTTGGCCACTCTGAATGGTGTGAGATGGTACCTCATTGTGGTTTTCATTTCCATCTCTCTGATGGCTCGCGATGCTGAGCATCTTTTCATATGTCTCTGGGCTCTCTGTATGTCTTTCTTGGAGAATTGTCTGTTCAAGTCCTTTGCCCATTAGTTAATTGGGTTGTTTGTCTTCCTGGATGGAGTGATGTGAATTATTTATATATTTTGGAGATCAGGCCCTTGTCTGAGGTATCCTTGGCAAATATGTTTTCCCATACTCTTGGTTCTCTTTGTAATTTAATGTTGTTTTCTTTAGCCATGCAGAAGCTTTTTATTTTGATGAGGTCCCATTTGTTTATTCTTTCCTTTATGTCCCTTGCTTTAGGGGATGTGTCTGTGAGGATGGTGCTCCATGGAATGTCCGAGATTTTCCTGCCAATGTGTTCCTCTAGGACTTTTATGGTTTTATGACTTATACTTAAGTCTTCCATCCACCTTGAATTTATTTTTCTGTATGGCGTAAGTTGGTGATCAGGTGTCATTTTTTTTGCACGTAGCTGTCCAGATCTCCCAACACCATTTGTTGAAGAGGCTGTTTTAGCTACATTTTATGCTGCGGCCTACTTTCTCAAATATTAATTGACCGTAAAGTCTTGGGTTTATTTCTGGGTTCTCTGTTCTGTTCCATTGGTCTATGTGCTTGCTTTTATGCCAGTACCATGCTGTTTTGATTACAGTGGCCTTGTAATACAGTTTGATATCAGGTATTGTGATCCCTCCTGCTTTGTTCTTCTTTCTCAAAATTGCTGCAGCTCTTTGGGGTTGTTTATGGTTGCATATGAATTTCTGAAATGTTTGTTCTATATCTTTGAAATACATCATGGATACTCTAATAGGGATTGCATTGAATATATAAATTGCTTTGGGTAGTATGGCCATTTTGATGATGTTAATTATTCCAATCCATGAGCATGATACATGCTTCCATTTGTTTGCATCTTCCTTAATTTCTTTCTTCAATGTTCTGTAGTTTTCTGAGTACAGGTCTTTTACTTCCTTGGTTAGGTTTATCCCTAGGTACTTTATTTTTCTTGTTGCTATATCAAATGGGATTTTTTTTCCTGATTTCTGTTTCTGCAGTTTCGTTGTTGGTATACAGGAATGCCTTTGATTTCTGAGTATTGACTTTGTATCCAGCTGTTTTGCCAAATTCATTTATTAGGTCGAGTAGTTTTTTGGTGGAGTCTATAGCATTTTCCATGTACAGTATCATGTCATGTGCAAACAGTGACAGTTTCATTTCCTTCCTTCCAATTTGGATGCCTTTTATTTATTTTTCTTGTCTGATTGCTGTGGCTAGGACTTCCAGTACTATGTTGAATAGGAGTGATGAGAGAGGGCATCCTTGTCTTGTTCCTGATCTTAGTGGGAAAGCTCTAAGTTTTTGTCCATTGAGTATGATGTTGGCTGTAGGTCTCTCATATATGGCCTTTATTATGTTGAGGAATGCCCCCTCTATTCCCACTTTGATGAGTGTTTTATTCAGAAGTGGTTGCTGTATCTTATCAAATGCTTTTTCCTCATGTATTGATATGATCATGTGAATTTTGTCTTTGCTGTTGTTTATGTGATGTATTATGTTTATTGATTTGCGACTATTGTACCATCTTTGCACCCCTGGGATGAATCTCACTTGGTCAGGGTGTATGATCTTTCTAATGTATTGCTGGATGTGGTTTGCCAATATTTTTTTGAGAATTTTAACGTCTATGTTCATCAGCGATATTGACCGGAGGTTTTCTGCCATGTCCTCTTCCAACCAAGTTGTCTGGCAAGGTTCGGACATGGAAAGAAGGAATTCAAGGAATCCATCTTTCTGGAGGAGAATGTGGCATACCAAAGTGGGCGGTAATTTTCCTGGGATTGCTTTTAGTAACTTCCTTGTTGATATTGTTCATGGTCTTACTTTGAACCTTGATTCCCATGAGAACAGCCCATGAGGAGAAATAGGCTCGTACCTTGAGGGAACTTCTGAAGGGACAACTAGTTCTCCCCAGACTACTGAATCATGCCCAAAATTGTTTAAACAATGTGTTTATAAACCTGAGTAAGAAATAATCCCCTCTAATGAAATAGCCCCTGAATGTCTAAAAGTTGGTGGAGAACAGCCCATCCGTTACCTTAAATAAGAATATATATCAATTAGACAGCCATAAAAATAAGAAAAGCTGGTTAGCTATTAAGCATATAGAAACAGTTACTATGAAGTTAAAGTTTATAGTACACAGAGAAACATTGAAGTTAAAGTTTATAGTACACAGAGAAACATTTTAGACAGAAAAGATAGATAGCTAAGTTAGATATCACAAAGGACTTATTGCCTCTGCTCAATCTACCGTATACTTTTGCCCTATGAACAATTTCTGAAAATGTCTAATTTTCTGATTTATGACTCTCCTAGTTAAAATAATCTTTGTTCACTATAACTGAATCTATGAAAACTTTGGTCAAAACAATCTTTGTTTAATATAATTATATCCATGGAAACTTTCGTACTTTTCATGGTTACCTTTTTATTGATGTTTCTGCTTAACTGATCATGTTATACACTTGCAAATGTTAATCTAAGCCAAAAAGGAAAATATAAAAATCCATTTGTACTTGCAATAAACGGAACAGAGCTTCACTGTCATCTGAGGCGTGATGTCGTCTGTCTCCCATCGCCGACGCCTTACCCACCTTTCAGGAACCCCTGGACCCTGCTGCGGCTGAACGATGCCAGATTCCTTTCTTTTTTTTTATCTTTATCTGGATTTTGGATTACGATGATGCTGGCTTCATAAAAAGAATTTGGGAGTCTTCCATCATTTTGGACATTTTCGAATACTCTGTGAAGGATAGGGGTTAGCACTTCCTTAGATGCTTTGTAGAATTCTCCTATGAAACCACCTGGTCCAGGGCTTTTGTGTGTTGGGAGTTTTTTGATGACTGCTTCAATTTCTTCTGCTGTTATTGGTTCATTCAAGTTTTCTGCTTCTTCTTCATTCAGTTTTGGAAGATTATATTTTTCTAGAAATGTGTCCATTTCACCTAGGTTTTCAAATTTCTTGGCATACAATTCTTTGTAGTAATTTCTTACAATGATTTGTATTTCTGTGGTATCAGTTGGAATCTCTGCTCTTTCATTTCTAATTTTGTTTATTTGGATCCTCTCTCTTTTTTTCTTGATGAGCCTACTGAAAGGCTTGTTGATTTTGTTTATCTTTTCAAAGAACCACCTCCTGGGGTCATTGATCCTTAGAATTGTGCTTTTAGTCTCTATGTCATTTAGGTCTGCTCTGATCTTGGTTATTTCCTTCCTTCTACTTGCTCTGGGTTGTCTTTGTTGTTATTCCTCAAGTTCTTGTAGGCATAGGGTTAGGTTGTTTGTTTGAAAAGTTGCTATCTTTTTAAGGTAGGCCTGTATTGCTATGAACTTTCCTCTCAGGACTGCCTTTGCTGTGTCCCATAGGTTTTGGGTTGTTGTGAGTTCATTTTCATTTGTTTCCAGAAAGTTTCTGATTTCTTCTTTAATCTCGTTCTTGACCCATTCATTGTTTAATAGCATGCTAATCAGTCTCTATGATTTTGAGTGTTTTGGGTTTTTCTTTTGGGATTGGTTTCTAGTTTCAGTCCCTTGTGTTCAGAGAAAATACTTGATATGATTTCAATTTTCTTGAATGTGTCGAGTCTTGCTTTGTGTCCTATCATGTGGTCTATCTTTGAAAATGTTCCATGTACACTTGAAAAGAATGTGTAGTTTGCTTCTTTGGGATGAAAAGCTCTCTATATATCAGTTAAGTCCATTTCCTCTAGGGTATTGTTAAGTGACACAATATCCTTGTTGATATTTTGTTTGGAAGACCTGTCCATTTTTGACAGTGGGGTGTTAAAGTCCCCTACTATAATTGTGTTGCTTTCAGTATCTGTCTTGATGTCCTCCAAGATTTTCTTTATGTATTTGTGTGCTCCTATTTTGGGTGCATATATATTTACAATGTTTATGTCTTCTTGGTGGATTCTTCCTTTGAGTATTATGAAGTGACCTTCTGGGTCTCTCTTTATGGACCTTCTTCTGAAGTCTATCTTGTCTGATATGAGTATTGTTACCTCGGCTTTTGTTTCCTGTCCATGTGCTTAGAAAATTTGTTTCTAGCCCTTCACTTTCAGTCTGTGTAGGTCTTTCCTCTGAGGTGGGTCTCTTGTAGGTAACATGTGTGTGGGTCCTGTTTTCTTATCCATTCCGCTATTCTAAGTCTTTTGATTGGAGCATTTAATCCATTTACATTTAAGGTTATTACTGATAGGTAGTTATTCATTGCCATTTTTTCATACCTGTGTTCCTCTGTCTTTCTCTTTTCCTTCCTTTCCTTAAAGCAGTCCCTTTAGCATGTCTTGCAGAGCTGGTTTGGTGGAGGTGTATTCTTTTAGGCTTCTTTTGTCTGGGAAGCTGTTTATTTGGCCTTCGTTCTTGATTGAGAGGCTTGTTGGGTAAAGTAGCCTTGATTGCAGGCCTCTGGTTCTCATTACTTGGAATATTTTTTGCCATTCTCTTCTGGCTTGGAGCGTTTCCATTGAGAAGTCAGTTGCTAACCCAATTGGGGCTCCATTGTATGTTACTTCCTGTTTCTCCCTTGCTGTCTTTAAGATCCTCTCTTTGTCTTGGAATTTTGCCATTTTAATTATGGTGTGTCTTGCAGTGGGCCTCTTTGGGTTTCTCTTGCTTGGGACTCTCTGTGTTTCCTGGATTTGGGTGGCTTTTTCTCTCCTCAGATTAGGGAAATTGTCCATCTTTACTTTTTCAAACAGGTTTTCTACCCCTTGCTCTTCATCTTCTCCTTCTGGTATTCCTATTATACAGATATTGTTACGTTTCATGTCGTCCTGCATTTCCCTTAATCCCTCTTCATTCTTTCTGAGCCTCTTTTCCTTTTCATTCTCTTTCTGGGTGTTTTTTTCTACTTTTTTCTCCAGCTCACTGATCCTATCCTCTGCTTCATCAAGTCTGCTTTTCATTCCTTCTACTATGTTCTTCAGTTTAGAATTTGTATTCTTCATTTCCTCTTGGCCCTTGCTGATAGTTTCTATTTCTTTTTTCATGTTGATATAGTTTGCAATGAGTTCATTGTAGTTTCCCTGTAGTTTCTGGTAGCTCTCTGTGAGCTCAGTGAGCTTCCTGATAACCATTGCTTTGAACTCAGTGTCTGGTATTTGACTTACCTCTATTTCAGTTAGCATTCTCTTTGAGGCTTTCTCCTTTTGTGTCATTTGGGGATTGTTTCTTTGTCTTTCCATTGTTTGTGAGACTCTTGTTGTTAGCCTCTGCTTCTTAAAGTGATCTATTCTGACTCCCTGATTTTAAGGTATGAACTTCTAAGGTAGAATTTCAGTGGGATTCCGTGGTGCCATCTCCTTAATCTCCTTAGCTCACTGGTATTGGGCTGACGTTTATGGGTCTAACGCTGATCTTTTCAGAGCTCCAGGTTATTGTCTCATCTGGGGGAAAAGTAGAAAGAAAAAAAAAGGAAAATGGAAGGAAGGAAAAAGGAGTAGAAAAGGAAAGAAAGGAAGGAAGGAAGATGGAATAAAAAAAGAAAGAAGGACAGAAAAGAAGAAGGAATTTAGGCAGAAAGAAAAAGAAATTCTTCTGCTGGCTTTAAACTAGTCAGGTCAGTCCTGCTGGTCTTCCTGTCTGTGAAATGGGAGTGGGTGGGTGGAGGGATTGGTTTCACTTTTCTCCCTTCCTGAGCCACACTCTTTGCTCTTGTCCATCCTTCAGTCCAGTTCCTCAGGGTCCTTCTGCTCCCCGCTAGGCCTTTAATCTACCAGTTGTGCTGTCCTTGAGGTGCACCAATTAGGAGCAACTCACACTCCACATTCTTCCTCTTTGCTGTCCTAGATGCTAGGGGCTGTTGGTGCTCCTTCTTTGTAGTTCAGCCCCCTACTGCGTCAAGTCTTTCAGGGGACTGTAGTCTCCCTCAGCCCTGCAGCTCCCCTCTGCTGGGTGTTCTTCCTTCCTCCTAGAGAGCGAGTAGGCCCTGCAGGGCTTTGTTCACAGGGGCTATATGGGAGGTGTTCAGTCCCTGGTGCTTCAGGCATGGATGCCTGTGGGCAGCCTGGCCATTGATCGGGGAGCCCACCGATCCCCCTCTTTGGCCCTGTGCACCAGGGCTACTGGGCTGCGTATCAGGGTGTGCACCACACAGGCTTCAGGTGTGGGCGCCCTGGCTGCTGATTGGGGTGCGTACCAACTCGGCTTCAAGTGTGTGCTGGGGCTCCTTATCTGGTGTTCACTGTCCAGGGGCCAATGGGGTGGGGGCGGAGGAGGCCAGAGCTGCTGCAGTGAATTATCTGAACAGTCTCTGAGCGCCTCTATTTTCTCTTTTTCTTTTCAAGAAATTCCTCCTTTTCAAGCCCCCCACCCCATCCAAACAAGCACCTGGCCTCTCATACAGCCCAGCCTGGCTCTGTCCCAAGAATCCTGCAGCAGACACTGCACCCAGGCAGGGGCCTTCATCCACCCAGTCTCCTCACTGGTCCCAGGGACCTGATTGTCCTTAAGCACTCTTCTTACCATCTGATCTTTCAATGTCCAGCCTCATATAAGCTGGAATTTCATTGGCTGTTCGCTCTATTCCTCAGATCAGCTAGGCTTTTCACTGGTGCCGAGGGGAAGTGGGCTCTGTTCCCACCTATCTCACTGCCATCTTCCACCCAGAAATATGTTCTTCTTTATTTACCAGTTCATATCATTCTCAGACAACTATGCAAGACTCAGCACCTCCAGGAAGCTTTCCCTGATTAATCCCACTGGGCTCAAGTCACCTCAATGAAGTAGCTCTCCAGGAATTTGTCTGTACACCCTTTATATGGGTGTGCATGTTGGGTAAAACAGTGAGAGGAGTATATGTATATCACATGTTTTTCATATGCCTTTTTCCCTCTACTAGGTTGTTGGCACATGTATTTGTTTCTTTCTTGATAATTTTTCCCATGTTCTGTTAACCGTGGGTGCTCAGCCTAATAGTACGTCAAAGATGGGTGTACTTGCATTTTCAACCCTCAACACCCACCCCTATGATTTAAATTTAGAATTAAAATCACAAAACCAGATATAGTATGTTTGTTTCTGGAATGTGCCATGGTCCTGTCCTACCATTCTTCTCCCTCTGCCTACTTCATATGCATGTGTACACATACACTTCCCACCATTATATTTGCCTAGTAAATGTTCCATCACATTTAACACCTGGTTAATCATTAATTCCTTAGTGAAGTCTTCCCTGACCTCCCTAAGTCAAATTTCCTTATCACAAGCCTTCATTAGCATTGTGTACCTTTCCTTCTGTAGTTAAAATTAATATGAATAAGTGAATCCCTTATCCCCTCCTATGGTAAGTGTCAAATCTTAGCTCTTCAGAGGAAATAGTACTTTTTAAAAATTTTTATTGTTATTCAATTACAGTTGTATGCCTTTTCTCCCCATCCCTCCACCCCACCCCAGCTGAACCCACCTCCCTCCCCCACCTCCACCCTCCCCCTTGATTTGGTCCATGTGTCCTTTATAGTAGTTCTTGTAATCCCCTCTTCCCACTGTCCCCACCCCACTCTCCCCCTGGCTATTGTTAGATTGTTCTCAACTTCAATGTCTCTGGTTATATTTTGTTTGCTTTTTTCTTCTATTGATTATGTTCCAGTTAAAGGTGAGATCATATGGAAATAGTACTTTAACCATAGACTGAGATAGTCATGTAACTTCTTTTTAAAAAAAGATCTTATTTATTTATTTTTAGAGATAGGAAGGGAAGGAGAAAGAAAGGGAGAGAAACATCAATGTGTGATTGCCTCTCATGAACCCCCTACTGGAGACCTTGCCTCTCGTGAACCCCCTACTGGAGACCTGGCCCACAACCCAGGCATGTGCCATGATTGGCAATAGAACCAGAGACCCTTTGGTTTGCAGGCCTGTGCTTAATGCACTGAGCTACAACAGCCAGGGCTCATATAACTTCTTGATGTCCCATAGCCCCACCCAAAATCATGGTGAAAGTCATACTACAATACTTATGGAAACAATGCAATTTTAAAAGAGAGGGGTTGAATTTGAAAGAGAAGCCTTCATAAAAAAATAAATCCAACTATGTACAAAGTGGCTTCAACATGAATAATAATGGTGGAACTCTAGGAAGAATTAACTATAGAGTATCATACTTAGGCAAGTAGCCAGTAGATCTGTATCTTCCCCATCTTGTTGTACCACCACTTAGATATGTAATCACTCACTCAATAAAAATAAGAAGTTTTATATAAAGCTTTGGATTTCACAGAGTTGAAAACTCTAGAGATGGACAAACCTTCAGCTGCTGCCATTCTTGACAGAAAGGCTGCAGGCTTTATTGCATCCACTACACATAAAGGAATGTGAGGCTCAGTTGACAACCCTAGGACACTCATAAGCACAAAGTTAGAGGCAAGGATCCAGACCAGGTCTCTGCTCTCAATCTGGTGCCCTTCCCTCTACTAATGTTCTAATCCTCCCAAAAGCCATTTTCCTCTTACAGGACCCTTGACCCATCAGTGCTAGAGGGGTTTTCTAAATCAAATTGTAATAGACTCACCTGAGCTTCTCCTCTATACCTTACAACCAAAACCTCCTGTGCTCATATGGCAAAGTAGACAGGAGCCAGCTCTGGGGTGGTCCCACTGTGGGGCAACTTCCTCCTCTTTGCCATGCTTCCAATCTAGTGTAGACAAGGCAACAGAGGTCTCATTCTGTTTCTTCACTTGACTATCAGGTCATCCCCTGCATTGCAATAGCAGTGATATTTCTATTAGGTACATGTACCCTGGGACCACAGAAAGACTTATTTCTGCAAATGAAAGGAATAAATGCATAGCAGGCCATTACCCCAAAGCCCTAAGCAGGAAGAAAGGTGACAGAGTGGGAAGCTCCAGAGTAGAACACAGGCTAGAGAAGTCTCAATAAACCTTTTTGAAGTCAAGTCAGAATCCAATATTACTGGGCTAGGAGTCAACACCAAAGTCCTCTCATTGCCACCCCAAGTGCACTCTGAATTTTCTCCACAGACTTCTACTAGACCAATGAACAGCATCTAAGCCCCAGGCTGCTGCCATACAGGAATCCAAGAATAGAGGGAATATATCTTCTATCCAGCCCTCTTCCTACAATCCTACCTGTTATATGATTGAGGAAACAGAAAGGTTATCTTACTAGTATGGCACATGGAAAGAAAAGCATACCATCTAACAACTACATTTCCAGGTTGACAACCTCTGTCAGTACTCACCTATACCACAGAAATCTTTGACACTGGTCTGGTGGTCTACAGAAGAACTTGTTTTCTATGGAAGGCTGTGAAATTAGGGAATATTGGAAATGAACCACCCTTTATTTGCAATCCCATTCAATAAAGTCCCATAACCATCATCAGCCACTAAATCTTATTCCTTGAAGTACTACTGCTAATACTACTATTCACCTGACAAATATTTTAAGTACCTACTATGTTCCAGATATTTTGAATACACCATCTCATTTGATTCTCACAAAAAGCCATGATTATTTCCATTTACATTTGAGGAAACTGAGTCTCAGAAAGGTAAATTACTTTGCCAACTTACAAGTGTCAGAACTGAGATTTTAATGGCAGGACTGGAAGTCCATCGTTATTTATTTCAACCATGCCAGGAGAGTAGAGCCAAGAATACAAAATTAGTCTAAATTTTGTGGGAAAATATGATGCCTTTAACTAATCACTTCATGTTTTTTGTCTCAATTTTCTTTTTTAAAAAATGAAGGTAATTTTATTGGAGAGATTTGTAAAAGCCCCTTCCAATTCGAATGTTTCATTCTAGTATGAATGTCATAAATGCTTTAAAAGGCACATGAGCAAAATACCACAGGGATATCCAGGAAGACAAAAATTATTTATAGGTGGGAGAATTCAGGCTCAGGTAAGGTTTTATAGAGGAGATACCATTTCAACTTGACTTTAGTAGTGGGAAGTGGGCATTCTAGACAGCAGGAGTGGTTGGTGTGTGAGCAAAGTTATGTAAGTGTGAAAGTAGAACACATGTTTCAGAAACAGCACTCCATTCACTATTGTTTCAGAAAGGGTGCTGTAGTTGACAAATAATGAACTAAATGTAGATCAGAATGAGTCATGAAATCTGTCATGTTTCCCACAAACAGTAGGGAACAATGGAAAGTTTCTGATGGGAGGATGATATGATAGAACAAGGTTTCTCATCCTTGGCACTATTGACATTTTGAGCCAAAACATTGTTTGTTGTGTGGGAGTGGGGTGGGGATGGTTGTCCTGTGCATAGTAGCACCCTGGCCTCCAACTACTATATTTTCACAACTTGTCCCTTTCCCCCAGAATTGTGGAAGCCAAAAATGTTGACAGACATTACCAAATGCTCCTGGGGATTGGAGAGAGTGGATTGTTTTACATTAAGAACCACTGAGTTAAATGTATGGTTTGGGAAGATTAACCTAAAAGCTCTCTATAAAAAAAGGATTGGAGGATGCTGTAGTGTATAGGCAGAGACCAGTTAACTAGAGGCTAGGGTTACTGTTACATATTCAACAATACATAAAACAGCTTCTAACAAAAAAAGTGACCTGGCCTAAAGTGCCAATATTCTTGAAGTTGAGCCACCTCCATCTAGACAAACACCAGATATTTACATTTTTATTTACCTCCAAAATAAATCTTGATGACTAAAAGGTCAACCCAACATAATGGAATCTTCTCTCTTAAGAATAGGTATGTGTGGTTCCTTATTAACCTGGGAAGCTTGCCGAAACTGGGACATGGTCAGCCTTGAGCATTCTAGTATTTTAGCCCAAAGAAGCTGGGTAAGATCAAGGAGAGAGATCTCACAAGATAGGGAGAAGGAAGCACTGATTCTCTTGGAGTCAGCAGACTGAACTCTTTGAAGAAATCTCCTAACCCCACTTGAATGCAACTGTCTTACCCTTTTTAAAAATTAATTAATTAATTTTTATTCAGTTACAATTGTCTGCATTTTCTCCCCATCCCTCCACCCACCCCAGCCAGTCCCACCTCGCTCCCCCACCTCTACCCTTCCCCTTGATTTTGTCCTTGTGTCCTTTATAGTAGCTCCTATAGACCCCTCTCCCCACTATCCCATCCCCACTCCCCTCTGACTATTGTTGCAATGTTCTTAATTTCAATGTCTCTGGCTGTATTTTGTTTGCTTTTTTCTTTTGTTGATTATGTTCCAGTTAAATGTGAGATCATATGGTATTTGTCCCTCACCGCCTGGCTTATTTCACTTAGCATAATGCTCTCCAGTTCCATCCATGCCATTGCAAAGGGTATAAGCTCCTTCTTTCTCTGCTGCATAGAATTACATTGTGTAAATGTATCATAGTTTTTTGATCCACTCATTTGCTGATGGGCACTTAGGTTGCTTCCAGTACTTGGCTATTGTAAATTGTGCTGCTATGAACATTGGGGTGCACAGGTTCTTTTGGATTGGTGTTTCAGGGTTCTTAGGGTATAATCCCAGCAGTGGAATTTCTGGGTCAAAGGCCAGTTCCAGTTTTAGTTTTCTGAGAAAATTCCATACTGTTTTCCACAGTGGCCACACCAGTCTGCATTCCCACCAACAATGTACTAGGGTTCTGTTTTCTCCACATCCTGTCCAACATTTGTTTGTGGATTTGTTTATATTGGCCACTCTGACCAGTGTGAGATGGTACCTCATGTCTTACCCTTAAAATGGGAGAAAATACTTAAGTGCCTTCCGAAAGAGCAATAAGACCAGATGAATTCTTGAAGTCCCTTTCAGAAATAGCCAGGCTCACTGCTGCCTTGCCTTTCAGATTGAATCTGAGGTGACACATTCAATCTGGAGATTATCTCTACATACTTGCATAGGCATCTGTGAAGAGAAAGACTGGGTGACAGAATAGGGAGAGAGGAAAGGTACTTACTGCAAACTAGCCTTATGCAAAAATTCTGGGTGAGTCCTGAGATAAGCTTATTCCTTTTTGTGCTCCACTCTATCATTTCTAACACCCTATCATGAGTCATTTTATTCCAGTGTTGAGTTTGCTGTGACAAAATTCCTCATAAAAGTTACTCAGCAGTTAATCATCACTCAGCAGTGGATCTGACATTAAAATCAAGACACGTTGCTTTTATTCCAAGTTGCAAATCAAACTGGTTTGGAGTTTGACTTTATTTACTTTGATTCAGCATTAACTTGTGTTATCACATCTTTGTTATATAGAGAACAAATTGTCACTGGCTGCTACTTAAACTGACCCCCTTCCCCAGAGCCCCAGTCCTATGCCCTTCAGGCACTTGGTATCTGGCCAACTGTTAATGGATCATGTCGAGCTACTGAGAGAATTAGCTACAAACCATTGTTTTTGGTGAGGCCTAGCAGTGGTGTGGGTGTCATGGTTGTGAACCAGAGTAGGAAAAATCTGAAGAGTCTGAAAGAGAGGCTCTCTGTGCATGGGGTATGTTCAAAATACCAGTTTAGAAGCCAAGAATACTAAAGAACTAATCCAAAGAAAGGTGTCCTCCTTGGAGGAAGGGTGAAAATGCATAAAATTAGAGTGAGCCAACTTTGGAAGACAGTTTGACATTTTCTTACAAAACTAAACATACACATACCATATGATCCAGCAATAGTGCTCCTTGGTATATATCTGAAGGAGCCAAAAACCTATGTCCACACAAAAACCCTGCACACAGATGTTTATAGCAACCTTATTTATAATTGCCAAAACTTGAAAGCAGCCAAGATGTTTTTCAGTAAGTGAATGGAGAAGTAAAGTGTACCTTAAACTCTTTAAATGAACCTTAAACTCCTTTATTAAAGTATATATATGAGAGAGAGATGTATGTATACATGTATATATACATATATCTATATCTATATATTTATAGAGAGAGAGAGACAGAGACAGAGATACAGAAAGAGAGAGAGAGAGAGAGAAGAGGACAGAAGTCTGTCTTTTGGGGTTCTCAAATCTGCCCTTTCAGCGAATCATATGATGGAATTCTAAGCCACTGAAAAGTTTGAGAAATAGACAGGGAAGCATGGGAAAAGCAAGCACATAACAACCACTAACACCTCCAAAACTGACTAGGCTAGATGAAATGTTGTGGAACTTTCAGGTATGTGAAGTTTTGACGTGGTGCAAGTGTTGCCAATATCAAGTTCTGATAGCTAATACTCCAGAAAAATGCATGCTTGTGACTCAGGATCAGTGGTAAGAAGCCCCAAATATTAGTTTGGTGGGTGAGAGGCTAATGGAGGGGATAAAAATTGTGGAATTGCTGGGAGGTTTGGGATAAGGCAAGAAGGGATAAATCTGTTTCAGGAATATAAATAGTTTAGGAGTGTGAGAGGGGATTGTACTCCTATACAAAGATTAGATACAAAATCTAGGAACTCAAGAAATCAGGATATTGGAAAGTGGTTCAGGTAGAATGCAAAGCAAACAATACTGACATCTGTTATTTCATCTAATATACTCCAATGACCAGGGAATTTGAGACACTGCTGTAACCTTAGATAGGTCAAATAAAATGAGTTGACCCCAAGGATGGAGGAAGACCTACAATGAGAACCAGCATATTGCCCTCAAATTCACCCCCCAGAGCAGAAGGATAGGTCAGATATGCAGAGATATCTGCCTGGGAGCCACCAGGGGAGGGGGCACCTCTCAGCCTTCATCATGTCAAACCAGGCTGCCTACAGTGGCTCTTAGGGCAATATCCTCAGCTACAGAGAAGCACCTAAGGTTCCTTTGGAATTCTATGAGTAATATAGAGGGAAAGGATCAGAAAAATATAAAAGAGAAAGAGACTAAAGGAGGGTCAATGAGATAGGTAGAAGAAGAAGAGAAGAAAGGCAGGGGCTTTGTTTAGAAAACATTAGACTCAACACTAAAGAACATAATGCATAGGGGTTGAGAAGTGCAGAGATTGAGCTTTTCAACAGACCTTTTCCTGATGAGGGGTTATTTTTTCCAAGGTAGACCCAGCTCAGGAATGCCAGTTGCTCTTCCCATCACTGTGGCATCATTGAAACTTACAAAACCAGGGCAGCAACCTACTTCTCAAATGCTCTTTGATGTGCATGATTAAGGGGAAGGAGAGCGTGGGTTGCTATTTGCTTACTCAACACATTTTTGCCACTAGGACCTGAATTTTATGTTAAAAAGGCAGTAGGGGTTTGAAAGAAACTGGTGGTGCCATCTGTTGAGAGAGAGAGAGAGAGAGTACTGGCTTTAAGGGCTCCATAGGTAGCAACATAAAAACATTTTAAATGCAGCCAAGGTTAATGAGCAGAGAATTTGCTCTTTTAGGTCTGCACAGATGAATAATTGTCAAAGATAAAGCAAAACCAACTAATTCAAGGGCAATTGCCAAATGCCCTGCCCCTGCACACACTCCCCACTGTGGCTTCCAGTATAAAGGCAGCCAGACCCATGACAACAGCATTCTTATCACTCTCCGGGGCTCAGCATGAATATCAACAGGTGCCCAGATTAGAAGTCCGAAAACCTGTCAGGCTGCCTTGCCAGAGAAGGAAAAAAAAAATCCTCTGAAAACTTCAATAGTTCAGGTGAACATCATGTTGCTAGTAGCCATTATTTGACTCAGGTCTGCTAGGGAAGTAGAATATTCTGTGTTGCCAACCCCATCTTGGTCTAACCCAATGTTCTAAATGGCAAGGGCAGACCAGAGTACTTGCTAGAAAGTCAGGGTGGCACTCAGTAAAGAGTCAAACCCTCAGGTGACAGAAACCTTCAGGGTGACAGAAACACCCTGACATGATTTATTATTTTTCTTTCTTACACTCCTGTCAAACAAATTGTGTCCTTCTATTGATATTTTCCCCATCACTATTGAGCATTTGCTTCTAACTTAAGGTCATAATTTGTCAACCAATCTTTTTTATTTATATCATCTCTTACATAGCTAGCCTGAGTTTTAGCTAACCTGCTCATCTTTTTATTCATTGTGGGGGAGAAACTACATCTCAGGCCAATTTAAATTGTGCTTCTAGGTCTTTCTCAAGATTGACCCCATATCTGTACCTGAAAATATCTCCATGCCACTCTGTGTTGTTTTTTGTACAACCTACCAACTACACTTGAAGCAGCTTCCTAGAAGAGCTTTGGGAACTGCCATAAAATGGCTTAAAATTCATAAGTTAAATTATAATCTCCAATGTGATTGCATTTGGAGATGGGACCTTTAGGAGTTTATTAGGTCATGAGATCAGAGCCCTCATAAATGAGATTAGTGCCCTTATTAAAAGAGACTCCAGAAAGTTCCCTTGGCCCTTTCCATCTTGTCAGGACACAGCAAGATGACCATCTGTGAAACTAAAAGTAGGTTCTCACCAGACACTGAATCTTCTGGCACCTGAAGACTGATCTTGGATTTCCTAGCTTCCATATCTGTGAGAAAAACATTTCTGTTGTTTTTAAGCCACCTAGGCTTTAGTATCTCTCATAGTAGCCCATAAGGATTAAGACAGATACTCTTCCCAAAGAGACAGGTCAAAACCCATTTAACCAAGTATTGGACCTCTTTGACTCAGCATGAGCTCTTTAGGATATTTGCCCTCTAAGAAATTGACCCCTCTCCTCTAATGTCTGCTTAAAAGACCTCTGCTTGCATCCACCTGAACTTCCTCAGCTAATTAAGACTGGAACTGGAATAGTCATAGTTAATATTGGTCAAAGGCATCCATGTGCCAGCCACTATGGGAAACTCTTTAAAAATATTCTCACATAGGTAAGGTCAATAAACCAGATGAATGAAAAGGAGCCAGAGATAGAAGTGGAACAAGTAAATAGACCATTGGTGTGACAAGTGCTACGACTTAGAGTGACATGGGGATATAGATGCGGGGTATCAACTCAGTTTAAAGGAAGCAGGAAGTTTTCAAAGAAAAGTAGGAAGTTAGCTGGTTGAAGAAGGGGAAAATAGTAGTTATAACAAAGTGAAGAACACATGCATGGTTGCAAAGGTTTGAAGGTACATGGCATTTGCAGGGTGGCTGGGCAAGAGAAGCTTGAGTAGTGAAAGAAGTGATGGCCAGGTTTCCTACAGGCCATGCTAAGGAATCTGGACTTTATCCTGAAGGAAATGGGGAATTATTGCTAAAGAATGGAAATGACATCAGATTTGCAGTTTTGAAATATCACTTTGGCCACAGAATGCAAGACAGACTAAGGGAGTAGTGTGCAGTATCTTTGAGAATAGGGAGAGAGTCAAGGCTGTTTTCTGTAATCCAGATGAAAATTGATACTAAGGAAAAGAAGATAGATTCTAGAGTTCTCATTGTTTGCCTTAGCTAGCAGATTTTATTCCTTCTGATGACTGACATCATTAGAGTTTGAGATTGACATTATTATGGTTGTATTTGTTATATATACATATATAAAATCATCTCAAATAAACTACAAGCTCATTGAAGACTATATTCTTGAATTCTCTGAATTATGTACAGTGTCTCGTTCAGCATCTTATATACAGTAAGTGTCCAGAATATTCTTATTGAGTGACTGTTATCTGTTTTTAACATAATTTTCAAATAGTTAAAAATATAATAAGGCCATACCAGGCAAGTTCACCTACTCTAGGATTCAGGAGCAAATGTACCCTCATTCCAGCCACTGACTTAGCCCTATATCAACAACGCCAGCTTGGAGCATCAGCTGTTTCTATCCATGCTCCACTGGCCAAGAGATATAGACCTCAGGGACTTTTCTGGGGCCCAAGGCCCTTGGGTAATAACGAAAGCCACAAATAATACCACCCATGTATATAGCACTTTACAATTAACAGGACACACTTTTCATCCATTATTTCATTTCTTAGTTTCAGCTTCTCCATGGGTAAAATGGAAGTGACCCCACCTACCTCCTAGAACAGCTGTGTAGGTCAAATGACATGACAAATGTAAAGCACTTAGCACAGCACCAAGAATGATAAATACTTCTGAGCTCCTTTTTCTCTCAGCTAAACACTTTTCAGCTAGCCTACTAGTTCCCAAAAATGTCCAGGGAGAGCTTTATAATATAGATTCCTAAGCCCTGCTCCAGAGCTAGAGTTATTACTTCTGGTGAGAGAACCCAGATGATTCTGATGTACAGTTCAGTGGGCAATCTTCTGAACCAGACCATATCCTTAGCCCAAACTGGTCTAGCTTTTAAATGAAACATAGAAGGAAATGAATATTTATTGTGATTGATGTGATGCTGGGACTTTCCTGGAAAGATATATATTTGTATGTAAATTCTCCCAGTTCACCTGGATGGGACTTGGTGAAGATTGTTTGAAAAATTATATGGCACAGCACAAAGACCCATATTTTTACACCTGTAAGTCTAAGTTTGTCTGAGAATTGATCCCAGGATATGCAAGAGTTGTCCCTGGTTGTCCTTTTGGTTCTTGCCTTTGAAACCCATTTTATTTTATTAAAAACACATTCTGGTTCAGTCTAAGCTATAATAACAACAACAATAGCAGTTATTCTTAACATTTATTGAGTGCAAGCCATGTGCTAAACATTTCATCATGAGACCCCTGTGAAATGGATGCTACAGTATTAACAACCCTATTTAAAAATGATCTCTGTTTTTAAACAAAAGCTAAGGATGTAGTATCATTCCAGAGTAGATTGGGCAAGATAAATGCTCACTAAAGGTGAGAGGGACAAAGACAGCTGATGCTGAGATTTACAGAAGGAAATCGAGTGGAAAAAATGGAAACAAGGAAATTAAGCGTGAATCACATACTTTGATCTGAAAACCTGAGGTGGGACTGAGAAAGCATAGACCAGAATGAATTCACCTGACTTTACTGCCATCGTGTGGTGGTCCAGTATATATAGAGAACCATTTCTCAATTCTGCATTCATTCTCAGTCAGTGAATCTCCTAGAACCTTTCCAAGGGTCTGAGTAAGGAAATAAGACCACATAAAGCAAATTTGCCCTTGATGTTTTTCATTAAAAAATTATTTATTTATTTATATTTAGAGAGATGGGAAAGGAGGGAGAGAAAGAAAGGGAAAGAAACATCAATGTGTGGCTGTCTCTCATTCCCAGCACCCCCCGCCAGGACCTGGCCTGCAACCCAGGCATGTGCCCTGACTGGGAATGGATCTGGTGATCCTTTGATTCACAGGCTGGCACTCAATCCATTCAACTACACTAGCCAGGGCCCTTGATGCTTTTTTAGAGCCTTGTCCCCCGCTGGAGTCACCAGGCTGGAAGTCATCTTAGGGAGCAACAGTAACTACTACAGGGGTAAACACCATTTTCTTATGCAGACTACTTCAGGAAAGACAGGAATGTTTATTAGCATCATATAAATTTTATTCAAAATGAAAAGAGCTTAGCACCCCATGGATGTACATAATCTCATTATTTTGAGTTCTTCAATATTTTGAATAAAAGATAGTCAGTGAAAAAAAGTGGTTCTGAATTTTAGGCAATAAAATAATACGGAGGAGAAAATTTTATGGTATATCAGCTTTCTTATCTTTTACCACTTACACATGTAGGACATTGTTTACATAAAGCACATTTATGTATACTTAGTCATTTCTTAGCCAAAATAATTCCTGAGGGTAGAGAAAATCATCCTCACTTTACTCAAGGGGAAATGGGTTTAAAAAAAACCCCTAAAATCTATATGTGGAATCTAAAAAAGACAAACTCATAAGAAACAGAGAGTAAAATTTTGGTTACCAGGGCCTTGAGGGGTATTGAAAGTAGGACAGATATTATTTAAACATACTACATTGCAATAAGTAGTAAATAAACTCTAGAGATCTCATGCACAGTATAGTGGATATAGACAACAATATAATGTTGTAATCATCAAACTTGCTAAGAGAATAGAACTTAATTATTCCAACCACAAAAATGATTATACAATGTGATGTATATTGTGATTATCCAATGTGATGGCTAATTATTGCCACAATGCAATCATATCACGTATACATATAAATATATCAAATTAACATGTTATATACCTTAAATTTACACAATGCTGTATGTCAAATGTATTTCAGTGAAAAATAAAAAAAAAAAAAAACGGAGCTGATGTGGCTATGGCCACACAGTAAAATGGCAGCACAGATGCCCTAGAATTTTTTCATTCTACTCAATGAAACATTTAGAGAGTGCCAACAATGTGCCAGGCATGAGGGATATGCAGTTGAATGAAGTTGCTCCCTGACCCATGGAGTCTATCCTGCCTCCTCTAACTTAGCCCAGCTTCTCCTCTAGAGAGCAACTCTTCTCTGTATGTACTAGGAAGGCAACTGAAAAACCTTAAGCAAAACCTGAATCATGAGTTTTCTAGAGATACTGGCTGCCCAGGACATTCTGGCTGATGCTGACCATAAATGACTTGCTTTAGCAATCCCCTAGGCAGATCCCTGATCTTCACCCACATAGGTGAGTAATACTAAATAAAAGTCTTGCCTCCTCTATGAAGGGTACCTTAAATAGATTCATTTATTTTATCATACTTCTGGTCTTCAAGAACAAAATACATAAATATAAAATTAAATAAAATGCCTCAACCTAAAGGTAGGCAGGACGCAATAGGGAGCTAGGTAGGTATCTGGGACCTCAGGTTGCTCATTGGCCTAGGGATGTCCAACATTTTGGCATCTCTGGGCCACATTGGAAGAAGAAGAGTTGTCTTGGGCCACACATTAAATACACAAACAATAACAAAAACTGGTGAGCAAAGAAAAGGTTTTAAGTAAATTTATGATTTTGTGTTGGGCTTTATTCATAGCCATCCTGGGCTAGATGTGGCCTGCAGGCTGTGGGTTGGACACTTCTGGTAGTCCAATACACTCTCTGTAAAAACCTGGAAATCAAATCTCAAAGGGGGAAGGTCATGTGCTCAAGCAAGCTGACGAAAATTAAAACCCAGCTGTCCTTATACAGCTGTTTCTACCACATTCTGCTGCCTCTCTGTGGACATGCTGTTGTATTAAGCTGCTTCACTGGACTCTGGTGAGCACAAAAAAACACACTGTCCATAAAGAAGGAAACTAACAGAAACTAAAGGTAACAGGAAATGCCTGGAAACTGACCCCCAAAAGGCCAAACCCCAGTCTCTATAAAAGGCTTTGAACTGGTAAGAATGAGAGGAAATGATAGGAAAATAAAGGAAATGAGCTTCTGAGAAAGGAAACACAGAGTGTACACAAAAGGGCTTTTTAGGTACCTTCTGTTGCAGGCCTTTGTTAAGTTAAGTGGGTCTCTTCCTCCCACCTAGAAGCCAAGCCTGGGGCATCTTCTCCAAATAGGTTCTTGAGAAAGGGGCTGACTACCTACTAACAGCAAGTTACATTTAGTGCAGTCTATTGTACTAAATGCTTTGTATGGGTATGTATGTATTGATTAATTCCTCAATAACCTTATGGAGAAAGGTTTTTTAATCAATCCCCATTAATGGATATAGAGATTACGTAGGGAGCCCAAAGATGCACAACTAGTAAGTGACAGGGCTCAAATTTAAAGCCAGGACTTTCTACCATTAACCTGTATTTTATCCATCATGTTATATAGAGGTTCCTTGCTGTAATTGGTCTTTTTTTTCTGAAAAATTAAGTACTATTGAGTGGTTACTAGAGCAATTTTCAACCTTTTTCATCTAACAGCACACATAAACTAATTATTGAAATTCTGCAGCACCCCAAAAAATATATATTTTTACCAATCTGACAAAAAAAATGATTTTGACTCATTCACACCAGAAGGCTATTATTGTGTTGGCTGCTGTCATTTTTCACTTGATAGTCTAAGGGAAAACAGTTTAGTATCCCTGACTAAATAGTCAGGTATTGCATTTTTTTAAATTATTTATTTTTTAAAATATTTTCTTTATTTATTCTAGAGAGAGGAAGAGTTGGAGAGAGAGAAAAAACATAATTGTGTGGTTGCTTCTCACGCACCCCCTACTGGAGACCTGGCCCATAAGCCAGCATGTCCCCTGACTGGGAATCGAACCGGTGAACTTCTGATTCACAGGCCAGCACTCAATCCACTGAGCAACACCAGCCAGGACTAAATATATATTTTTATTGTATTTTGTCATTACCATTTATGCCCCTAATACCCTCCTCCCCCTAGCAATCACCACAGTGTTGTCCATGTCCATGAGTCCTTTTTCCTTTTTGCTCAATCCCTGCACCTCCTAACCTCCCCCTCTTAGCTCTCATCCTGCTTGCTATCTATGAGTCTGTTGCTATTGTGCTTATTAGTTCGGTTTCTTCATTAAATTCCACATATAAGTGAAATCACATGGTATTTATCTTTCTCTGATTGGCTTATTTCACTTAGCATAATGTTCTCTAGGTCCATCCATACTGTTGCAAAGGGTAAAATTTTCTTTTTTATGGCCAAGTAGTATTCCATTGTGTAAATGTTCCATAGTTGTTTAATCTACTCATCTACTGATGGGCACTTGGGCTGTTTCCATATATTAGTGATTGTAAATAACACTGCAATGAACATAGGGGTGCTTATGTTCTTTTGAATAAGTGTTTTGGGTTCCTTTGGGTATATTCCTAGAAATGGGATTGCTGGGTCAAAAGTCAGATCCATTTTTAATTTTGTAGTAGTTAATTTATCATTTTCTTTGTAAATTTTGTATTTGTTTATTCTATTACAGTTGTCCCACTTTTTTCCCATTGCCCTCCTCAGTCCAGCCCCCTGCCCCTCACTCCCAATCCATCCCAACACCATTGTCCATGTCCATGGGTCATTCATACACGTTCTTTGACTAAACCCTTCACCTTCTTTCCAACATTACCCCTCCCCTTTCCCCTGGCAGCTGACAGAGTGTTCCCTGTTTTCATGACTCTGGATCTGTTTTGCTCATTAGTTTATTTTGTTCATTACATTCTTCTTATAAGGAGATCACATGGTATTTCTCCTTCAACAAATGGATTATTTCACTTAGCATAACAGTCTCCAGTTCCATGCATGCTGTCCAAAAGCATAGAAGTTCCTTCTTCTTTCTTTGTGCTGCATAGAATTCCATTGTGTAAATGTATCACGGTTTTATAATTCATTCATCTGTTGATGGGCTTTAGGCTGTTTCCAACACTTGGTTATTGTATACATTGCTGATATGGACATAGGGGTGCATAAGATCTTTTGAATTGGTGTTTCTAGATTTTAGGGTATATTCCCAGAAGTGTAGGCTATTTTTACTCCACTGTACTCTTGTGCAACCTTTGTCTAATATTAATTGACATTAGAGACCTGGGTTTATTTCTGGGCTCTCTATTCTGTTCCACTGATTTATGTATCTGTACATTTTGTATTTTTTATTAAATATTTTATTGTTCTATTACAGTTGCCCCAATTTCCCACCTTTCCTCTTCCCTGCCCCACCCATACCCCACTCCCACAATCAATTCCCACCCTATTGTCCACAGGTCATTCATACATGTTCCTTGAATAGTCCCTTCCACTTCTTTCCACAGTTAGCCCCCTCCCCATCCCCCCACCACTCTGGTCATTGTCAGTCTGTTTCTGGTTTCCATGCCTCTGGTTCTATTTTGCTCGTTTGTTTGTTTTGTTCATTATGTTCCTCTTAAAGGTGAGATTATATGGCATTTGTCTTTCACTACCTGGTGTATTTCACTTAGCATAATACTCTCCAGTTCCATCCACGCTGTCACAAAAAAGTAGTTCTCTCTTTCTTCTACATAGTATTCCATTGTGTACATGTATCGCTGTTTTTCTATCCACTCATTTAGTGATGGACACTTAAGCTATTTCCAGCACTTGGCTATTGTAAATAATGCTGCTATGAACATAGGAGTGCATAGGTTCTTTTGAATTGGTGTTTCAAAATTGTTAGGATATAGTCCCAGCAATGGAATCACTGGGTCAAAAGGCAATTCCATTTTTAGTTTTTTGAGGAAATTCTATACTGTTTTCTACAGTGGTTGCACCTATCTGCATTCCCACCAACAGTGCACTAGGGTACCATTTTCTCCACATCCTTGCCATCACTTGTTGTTTGTTTATTTGTTAATGATGGCCATTCTGACTGGTGTGAAGTGGTATCTCATTGTGGTTTTAATTTGCATCTCTTTGATGGTTAGTGATGATGCGCATCCTTTCACATATCTCTGGGCCCTCTCTATATCCTTTTTCAAGAAGTGTCTATTCAGGTCCTTTGCCTATTTTTTAAATTGGATTGTTTGTCTTCCTGGTATTGACTCATATGAGCTATTTATATATTTTGGAGCTCAAACCTTTGTCCGAGGTATAATTGGCAAATATGTTTTCCAATATGGTTGCATCCCTTTTCACTTTGCTAATGTTTTCTTTAGCTGTGCAGAAGGTTTTTTTTTTTTTTTTTTACTTTGGTATAGTCCTATTTGTTTATTTTATCCTTTATTTCTCTTGCCTTAGGAAATATATCAGTGAAAATATTGCTGTGTGGAATATCGGAAATTTTACTGCTTAAGTTTTCTTCTAGAACTTTCATGGTGTCATGACTTATGTTTAAGTCTTTTTTTTCCATCTAGAGTTTATTCTTGTGTATGGTATAAGTTGGTAGTCTAGTTTCACTTTTTGCATGTACCTACCCAAATCTCCCAAAACCATTTATTAAAGAGGCTATTTTTACTCCATTTTATGCTTCTTCCCCCTTTGTTGAATATTAATTTGCCATAAAGACTTGGGTTTATTTCTGGGCTCTCTATTCTATTCCCTGGATCTATGGGTAGGTTCTTATGCCAGTAACAAACTGTTTTAAATACAGTGACCTTATAGTATACTTTGATATCAGGTATTGTGATCCCTCCTACTCTGTTCTTTCTCAAGATTGCTGAGCCTGCTTGGGTTTGTTTATGGCTCCGTATACATTTTTTAAGGTTTCTTAAGTTTTATTTTTAGAGAGAGGGGAAGGGAAGGAGAAGGAGAGGGAGAGAAACATCAATGTGTGGTCGCCTCTCACATGCCCCCCAATGGGAACCTGGCCTGCAACCCACACATGTGCCCTGACTGGGAATCAAACCGGTGACCCTTTGATTCACAAGCCAACACTTAATCCACTGAGCCACAACAGCCAGGGCCAGATGGCCAATATTTTATTAAGGACCTTAGCATCTATGTTCATCAGAGATATCGGCTTATAGTTGTCTTTCTTTGTTGTGTCTTTATCTGGTTTTGGAATTAGGATAATACTGGCCTCATAAAAAGAGTTTGATAGGATTCCCTATTCTTGAATTTTTTGCAATAGTTTCATAAGTATAGGAGTTAGCTCATCTTTAAATGTTTGGTAAAATTCACTTGTGAAGCACTCTGGTCCAGGGCTTTTGTGTGATGGGAGTTTCTTGATGACTGCTTCAATTTCCTTTGCTGATATTGGTCTGTTCAGGTTTTCTGCTTCTTCTTGATTCAGTTTTGGAAGATTGTATATTTCTAGGAATTTGTCCATTTCTCCCAGGTTGTCCAGTTCCATGGCATACAATTGTTGCTAGTAATTTCTTACAATCCTTTATATTTCTGTGGTGTCAGTTGTAACTTCTCCTCTTTCATTTCTAATTGTTTTTATTTGGATCCTCTCCCTTTTTTTCTTGATCAGCCTAATTGAAGGCTTGTTGATTTTCTTTATCTTTTCAAAGAACCAGCTCCTGGATTCGTTGATCCTTACAATTGTGCTTTTAGTCTTTATGTCATTTAATTCTGCTCTCATCTTGGTTATTTTCTTCCTTCTACTTGTTCTGGGATTTTTGTTGTTGTTGTTGTTCCTCTAGTTCTTGTAGATGTAAGGTAATGATGTTTGAGATTTTTCTATCTCTTTTAGGTAGACCTGTATTGCTATTAACTTCCCTCTCAGGACTGCCTTCGCTGAGTCCCAAAAGTTTTGGGTTGTTTTGTGTTCATTTTCATTAGTCTCCAGGAACTATTTGATTTCTTCCTTTACCTCATTGTTAACAGATTCACTATTTAATAACTTGTTATTCAGTCTCTATGTATTTGAATGTTCTTGAGTTTTTTCCTTGAGGTTGGATTCTAGTTTCAAGCCATTGTGATCACAGAAGATGCTTGAATTTGTTGAGGCTTGTTGTGACCTACCATGATGTCGATCTTTGAAAGTATTCCATGGGCATTTGAAAAGAACGTATATTTTGCTTTTGGGGGGTGAAAAATTCTGTATATATCAGTTAAATCCATTTGATCTAGAGTGTTATACAATATCCTGACTGATTCTTTGCTTGGAAGATATATCCATTGCTGACAATGGGGTGTTTAAATCCCCTACTATGAGTGTGTTGCTGTCAATATCTTTCTTGAAATCCTCCAAGGTTTTCCTTATATATTTAGGTGCTCCTACGTTGGGCATATATACCATATTTTTCTGACAATAAGATGCACCTACGTTTTAGAAGAGGAAAATAGGAAAAAAAATGTGAAGCAAAAAAAATGTGGTAAAATATTTAATAACATAAATAACATTATATTTCACCAATGTAAATGTAAGCTACATTTGGACTATAAGACACACCCCCATTTTCCTCCCAAATTTGCGGGGGAAAAGTGTGTCTTATAGTCCAAAAAATATGGTATGTTTACATGGCTATATCTTCTTGATTGATGAATCCCTTCAGTATTATGTAGTTTCTTCTTTGTCTCTTTTTTGGCTTTTGTGTGGAAATCTATTTTGTCTGATAAATTATTGCTACCACATTTTTTTTCCACGTCCATTTGCTTGGTATATTTTTTGCATCCCTTCACTTTCAGTCTGTGTATATCTTTTGTTGTGATTTGGGTCTCTTGTGGGTCACATATGTGGGTCACATTTTCTTCTACTCTATACAGCTACTCTATGTCTTTTCATTAGAGCATTTAATCCATTTATATTTAAGGTTATTATTGACAGGCACTTATTCATTGAATTTTTCCCTTTGTACCCCTGTTACTCTCTCTTTTTTTCCCCTCATCTTCTAAAAGCTGTCCCTTTATCATCTCTTGCAATACTTGTTTGGTGGAGATGTACTGTTTTAACCTTTTTGTATAGGAAATACCTACAAAAGATCTCATTTAAAATGGAAGGCAAAATAGGAGAGTAGATGGCGGCGAGATAGGTGGGAGCGGAGTTAACTTCCCTCTGCACCTGTGTGAAACAGCTACCCATTCTACTGAGGAACAAAGCGAACAACCAAAAGCAGCCCAGCGTTTATGAAGATAGGAGACCAAAAGTACAGAGGACACTGAGAAAACAGAAGGTAAGGGGATTGCTTCAGGACAAAAAGGTCCCTGGGACCAGCGCAGGGACCAGGGCAGCTTCAGCCCCAGGCCCACTACTGCCAGGCCTGCCGCAGGACTCCTGGGAAAGAGCTGGGTTAATGCCCCCTCCCCTGCCAAACAAGGCCTGAGCAACACTGTGAGAGACCTGGTTGCCTGAAGTCCCAGGGAGGGGAATAAGGACGAAGTGGAAAACCCAGGGAGACTGTGGGCGCTGGATAAGGAGAGTTGAAAGTTGGGCATGTGCGATCCAGACCCAGACAGCCCCTGGGCTAGCTGGAGAGGTGGGCTGTGTGAGAGGACAGGCCCTTCCTTGTATGGAGGGAGGCACAGGAGTGAGCAGGAGGATTTTTCCCAAAAATAAAAAGACCCTCTGGGGCACTTTGGGGAATTCCCCTGCAGCAACAGCTCCAGTTTCCTCTCTACCCCACCATCCTTCGGGGGATTGTGCGCACCTCATCTCGGAGGGAGCTGAGACTACAGGCACCAACAGGGGGAGGGTACCCAGAGACTAGGGAGTGTACCCATGAACCAGGGAGTGCCCCCACCTCATCTCAGAGGAAGCTGAGACTTCAGGCACCGCCCGGGGCAGGGTGCCCAGCGACTGGGAGTGTGCCCAGCTACTGGGCAGTGTGCCCATCTACCAGGGAGTACCCGCACCTCATCTCAGAGGAAGCTGAGACTGCAGGCACCACCCAGGGCAGGGTGCCCAGCGACCGGGAGTGTGCCCACACACCGGGGAGTGTCTGCACCTCATCTTGGAGGAAACTAAGACCACAGGCACCAGGGAGAGTGCGAATCAAGGAAGGCTCTGCATGCACACCCATAGCCCAGAGGAGGCCTACCATAAAAAAGAGTGGGTAGAAGCTGGGAACACCAAGATACCTCCTGGAAGAGGAAACTCACCAACAAAGGAAAGACCAACAGATAAGAAGAGAAGAAGGTGAAGGAGGGAGGTGAAACCACACTAAGTCAACCCAAGACCTATCTGAAAATACAAATAAATAGGGAAGACATTACTGAGAACAAACAACTGAACAAGAGCAAGAGAAAAGGCTCAAAACCTTGTACACATGGAAGAATTAGCTCCAACACGACCTGCCCACATTTGCACAACAGGAAACAAGAGGTGGGGGACAGACTGACCATCGGAAAAACAGCTGCTGCGACAGACCCACCAAAGAAAGACCCAACAAGAACCAAAAAACAAAGAAATACACAGAACCAACATAAACCACAGCCCAAGATCAGTAAGATCCGGAGAAAAGGAGACTGTACCACTAAATCTCATAGGTATTTTATCACAGAAGTTCACACCAAAAACCCAGGGGGTCATAACACAGCAATGTAAGATGCAGAGGCTAACAGGGACAGTCTCACAAACAATGGGAAGACAAAGAAACAATCCCCAAATGAAAGGAAAGGGGGAAGTCTCAGAAACAATGCTTACTGAAAAAGAGGCAACTCAACTATCAGATAATTAGTTCAAGGAATTGGTTATAAGGAAGCTCACCGAGCTCACACAAAATTAACGGAAACTACAATGAACTCACCGCAAACTACATCAACATGAAAAAGGAAATAGAAACTATCAACAAGGGCCAAGAGGAAATGAAGAATACAATTTCTGAACTAAAGAACACAGTAGAAGGAATCATCAGCAGGCTCGATGAAGCACAGGATCAGATCAGCAAACTGGAGGTCAAGGTAGAAAAAAACACCCAGAATGAGCAAGAAGAGGAAAAGAGGCACAGAAAGAATGAAGAGGAATTAAGGGAAATGCAGAACAACATAAACGCAATAAGATCCATATAATAGGGATACCAGAAGGAGAAGAGGAAGAGCAAGGGATAGAAAACCTGTTTGAATGAGTAATGATGGAAAATTTCCCTAATTTGAGGGGATAAAGAGTCACACAAATCCAGTAAATACAGAGACTCCCAAGCAAGAGGAACCCAAAGAGGCCCACTGCAAGACACATCATAGTTAAAAACGCAAAATTCCAAGACAAAGAGAGGATTTTAAAGGCAGCAAGGGAGAAACAGGAAGTAACATACAAGAGAGACCCAATAAGGTTAGCAACTGATTTCTCAATGGAAATGCTCCAAGCCAGAAGAGAATGGCAAAAAAATATTCCAAGTAATGAGAACCAGAGGCCTGCAACCAAGACTACTTTACCCAGCAAGGCTCTCAATCAAGATAGAAGGCCAAATAAAGAGTTTCCCAGACAAAAGAAGTCTAAAAGAATACACCTCCACCAAACCAGCACCGCAAGAGATGCTAAAGGGACCGCTTTAAGGAAAGAAAGGAAAAGAGAGAAAGAGAGAAGAACACAGGTACAAAAAATCAGCAATGAATAACTACCTATCGATAATAACCTTGAATGTGAATGGATTAAATGCTCCAATCAAAAGACATAGAATAGCTGAATGGATAAGAAAACATGACCCATGCATATGCTGCCGACAAAAGACCCACCTCAGGACAGAAGACCTATACAGACTGAAAGTGAAGGGCTGGAAACAAATTTTCCAAGCAATGCACAGGAAAAAAAAGCAGGGGTAGCAATACTCATATCAGACAAACTAGACTTCAACAAAAGGGCCATAAAGAGAGACCCAGATAGTCACTTCATAATACTCAAAGGAAGAATCCATCAGGAAGACAAACATTGTAAATATATATGTTCCCAACATAAGAACACCAAAATACATAAAGAAAATCTTGGAGGACATCATGAAAGATATTGACAGCAACACAATTATAGTAGGGGATTTTAATACCCCACTGTCAAAGACGGACAGATCTTCTACACAAAATAGCAACAAACATATTGTGGCATTGAACAAGGCCCTAGATGAAATGGACTTAACTGATATATATATATATATATATATATATATATATATATATATATATATATATATATATATACAGCCTTTCATCCCAAAGACACAAAATACACACTCTTTTCAAATGCACATGGAATATTTTCCAAGTTAGACCACATGATAGGACACAAAACAAGCCACAACAAATTCAAGAAAATTGAAATCATATCAAGCATTTTCTCTGACCACAAGGGACTGAAACTAGAAACAAATCTCAAGGAAAAAACCACAAAACACTCAAAATAATGGAGATTGAATAGCATGGTATTAAACAATGAATGGGTAAAAAATGATATTAGGGAAGAAATCAAAAAGTTTCTGTAAACAAATGAAAATGAAATCACAACAACCGAAAACCTATGGAACACAGCAAAGGCAGTCCAGAGAGGGATGTTCATAGCAATACAGGCCTACCTTAAAAAGATAGAAACATTTCAAACAAACGACCTAACCCTATGCCTACAAGAACTTGAGGTACACTAACAAAGACAGCCCAGAGCAAGCAGAAGAAAGGAAATACCCAAGATCAGAGCAGAATTAAATGACATAGAGACTAAAAGCATAATTCTAAGGATCAATGAATCCAGGAGCTGGTTCTTTGAAAAGATAAACAAAGTTGACAAGCCCTTAAGCAGGCTCATCAAAAAAAAAAAAAAAAAAAAAAATGGAGAGAGAGAGAGAGAGAGAGAGGACCCAAATAAATACAATCAAAAATGAAAGAGGGAAGACTACAATTGATACCATGGAAATACAAAGGATTGTAAGAAATTATTACAAAGAACTGTATGACAAAAAAATTGAAAACCTAGATGAAATGGAAAAATTTCTGGAAAAATATAACCTTCCAAACCTCAATGAAGAAGAAGCAGAAAGCCTGAACAGACCAGTAATGCCTGATTGAATTGAAACACTAATCTAAAATCTTCCGACACACAAAAGCCCTGGGCCAGACGGTTTCGCAGTAGAATTCTACAGAGCATTTAAGGGTAAGCTAACCCCCATCATCCACAGGCTATTTCAAAAAATTCAAGAAGATGGAAAACTCCAAAACTTGTTTTATGAAGCAAACATCATCCTAATCCCAAAACCAGATAAAGACATACAAAGAAAGAAAATTTCAGGCCAACATTACTGATGAATATTGATGCTAAAATCCTCAACAAATTATTGGCAAACTGCATCCAGCAATATATTAAAAAGATCATACACCATGATGAAGTGGGATTCTTTCCAGGGATGCAAGGATGATACAATATTGGCAAATCAATAAACATAATATACCACATAAACAAAACCAAAGACAAAAGCCACTTGATTATATCAATAGATGGAGAAAAATCATTTGATATGGTACAGCACCCATTGATGATAAAAACCCTCAGCAAAGTGGGCATAGAGGGAGCATTCCTCAACATAATAAAGGCCATATACGAGAGACCTACAGCCAACATCATACTCAATGGACAAAAACTTAGAGCTTTCCCACTAAGATCAGGGACAAGACAAAATGCCCTCTCTCAGCACGCCTATTCAACATAGTATTGGAAGTCCTAGCCACAGCAATCAGACAAGAAAAAGAAATAAAAGGCATCCAAAATTGGAAAGGAGGACATGAAACTGTCATTGTTTGCAGATTACATGATAGTGTACGTGGAAAATCCTATACACTCCACCAAAAATCTACTCGACCTAATAAATGAATTTGGCACAACAGCTAGATACAAAGTCAATACCCAGAATTGAAAGGCATTTTTGTACACCGACAAGCAAACATCAGAAACAGAAATCAGGGGAAAAAATCACATTTCATATAGCAAGAAGAAAAATAAAGTTCCTAGGAATAATACTAACCAAGGAAGTAAAAGACCTGTACTCAGAAAACTACACAACACTGAAGAAAGAAATTAAGACACAAACAAATGGAAGCATGTACCATGCTCATGGATTGGAAGAATTAACATCATCAAAATGGCCATACTACCCTAACCAATTTATAGATTCAATGCTATCTCTATTAAAATACCTATGACATATTTCACAGATATAGAACAAACATTTCAGAAATTCATATGGAACCATAAACGACCCTGAATAGCTGCAGCAATTTTGAAAAAGAAGAACAAAGCAGGAGGGATCACAGTACCTGATATCAAACTGTATTAAAAGGCCACTGTAATCCAAACAGCCTGGTACTGGCATAAAAACAGGCACATAGACCAATGGAACAGAACAGAGAGCCCAGAAAATAACTCAAGTCTTCACAGTCAATTAATATTTGACAAAAGGGGCAGGAGCATAAAATGCAGCAAAAACATTTTCTTCAACAAATGGTGTTGGGAGATCTGGACAGCTACTTGCAAAAAAATGAAACTCTATCACCAACGTACACCATACAAAAAAAATAAATTCAAGCTGGGTAAAAGACTTAAATATAAGTCGTAACACCATAAAAGTCCTAGAGGAAAATGTTGGCAGGAAGATCTCAGACATTCCACACAGCAACTTCCTCACACACCCATCACCCAAAGCAAGGGACAAAAAGGAAAGAATAAACAAATGGGACCTCATCAAAATAAAAAGCTTCTGCATCGCTAAAGAAAGCAGCATTAAAATACAAAGAGAACCAACAGTATGGGAAAACATATTTGCCAATGATACCTCAGACAAGGGCCTGATCTCCAAAATATATAAATAACTCATACGACTCCACTCCTGGAAGACAAACAGCCCAATTAAAAAATGGGCAAAGGACTTGAACAGGCACTTCTCCAAGGAAGACATACAGAGGGCCCACAGACATATGCAAATATGTTCGGTAGCACTAGCCATCAGAGAGATGCAAATTAAAACAACAATGAGGTACCATCTCACACTTGTCCGAGTGTCCAACATAAACAAGTCAAAAAACAAATGTTGGAGAGGATGCGGAGAAAAGGGAACCCTAGTACATTGTTGGTGGGAATGCAGACTGGTGTGGCCACTGTGGAAAACAGTGTGGAATTTCCTCAGAAAACTAAAAATGGAACTGCCCTTTGACCAAGAAATTCCGCTGCTGGGATTGTATCCTAAGAACCCTGAAACACCAATCCAAAAGAACCTATGCACCCCAATGTTCATAGCAGCAGAATTTATAATAGCATAGTCCTGCAAGCAACCTAAGTGCCAATTAGCAAATGAGTGGATCAAAAAATTATGGTACATTTACACAATGGAATTCTATGCTGCAGAGTGACAGAACGAACTTATACCCTTTGCAATGGCATGGATGGAACTGGAGAGCATTATGCTAAGTGAAATAAGCCAGGCAGTGAGGGACAAATACCATATGATCTCACCTTTAACTGGAACATAATCAACAAAAGAAAAAAAGCAAACAAAATATAACCAGAGACATTGAAATTATGAACAATGTAACAATAGCCAGAGGGGAGTGGGGAGGGAATAGTGGAGAGAGGTGTCTACAGGAGCTTCTATGAAAGACACAAGGACAAAATCAAGGGGGAGGGTGGAGGTGGGGGATGGAGGTGGGATTGACTGGGGTGGGGTGGAGGGATGGGAAGAAAAGGCATTCAACTGTAATTGAATAACTGGTGAGAACCGCCCCGCCTGGTTTCAGAGGCTGTAATCCCCCATGGTTAAGGCTGAGTCAGAGTTGGGACCATAAGCCACTAAGGAGACAAAGCTTATCTCCCTGGCAGGTGTGCCACCCCTGCCCACTTCACCCTGCTTGTCCCTGAGCTTGACCAGTTAGCCAATGACTGGTAATAATCCTCAAGGGAGGGTCAACCTAAGACAGGCTCTAGTCACCAGGGATAAGCTCGCAGGGAAGGACTCGGGGGGCTGTGGAAACAGGGGGTGATGGAACCTCCCCCCTCAGCTTTGAAAGAGCCTGAGTCCTCATTCTGTCTGCAAGAAGTCTCCTAATTTCTTGGCTGTCTTACTTCCCTTGCCTGACTTAAGCCTGAAGCAATAACAGAGGGCAGTGCAGTCCTGTGCTGGGAGGGGCGGATTCCCTGGGGAATCATTCCTAAGAAAAATACATACATTCTTGTGAAACCTACTTAATTTGTACCCTCAGCTTAAAAGATAAGGGTCCAGACCTGAGATGAGTCTGGCGCCTAAAGTTTTATGGCCCTCTAACTAATTGGCTATAACTCAGAATAAGCCCTCAAAGTTCTTTTTAAATCATGTATTGTTTAACCCTTATTGCCTAATAATGATTGATGAGCTTTATCTGTATTCCTAAGTGAATGAACCTAATAAAAGCCCATGGAGGGAAAGGCTCTGGGCCCTTCTCCTTTGAGAGATCGGCCACCTCTCCTCCACAAGCAGATCATATCTTGCTAGACTTATTCTTCATCCGTGGCAGATGGGTGTGCTGCATTAAAGCCCCCCGACAAATAACAATATTTTTTTTTAAAGTCAACCAAAAAATTTTAAAAAATAAAGAAAAATAAACGGAAGGCAATATAACTAGTTTCCCAGACAAATAAGGTTAAAACAATACATCTCCACCAATCTGGTACATTTACACCATGGAATACTATGCAGCACAGAAAAAGAAGGAGCTCCTTTCCTTTGTGACAATGTGGATGGAACTGAAGAGCACTATGCTAAGTCAAATAAGCAGTGAGGGACAAATACCATATGATGTAACCTTTAACTGGAACATAATCAACAAAAGAAAAAAAGCAAGCAAAATATATCCAGAGACATTGAAATTAAGAACAATCTGACAGTAACCAGAGGGTAGGTGGGAGGGAATAATGGGGGGAAGGGTTTTCAGGAACAACTACAAAGGACACATGGACACAACCAAGGGAGGGTGGAAGCAAGGAGGGATATGGGTTTGGCTGGGTTTGGGGGAGTGGTGGAGGGTAAATGCAGACAACTGTAATTGAACAACAATAAAATAATTTTAAAAATTAAATAAGAACCTTGCTAGTTAGAGTAGTCTTGGTTGCAATCTTTTGCTTTCATTACCAGGAATATTTATTGTCATTCCCTTCTGGCCTGTAGTGTTTCTGTGGAGAAGTAAGCTGATAGCCTTGTCAGACCTCCCTTGTATGTTACTAGGTGTTTCTCCTTTGCTGCTTTTACAATTATCTCCTTGTCTTTAAATTTTGCAATTTTAATTATGATGTGTCTTGGGCTGAATCTCTGAGTTCTTTATTTTGTAATTATTTTATCTTATTTATTTGTTTTTAGAGAGGGGAAGGGAGTGAGAAAGAGGGAGAGAAACATCCATGTGTGGTTGTGTCTTACATGCCCCCTACTGGGGATAGAGGACCTGGTCCACAACTGAGGCATGTGCTGCAGACTGGGAATTAAACCAGCGACCCTTTGTTTCACGGGCTGGCACTCAATCCACTGAGCCACACCAGCCAGGACTCTGGATTCATCTTGATTCAGACCTTCTGTGCTTCCTGGACTTGTGTGACATTTTCCCTTATCAAGTTATGGAAGTTTTCTGTCATTACTTTTTCAAACAGGTTTTCTATCCATTACTCCTCTTTTTCTCCTTCTGGTATCCCTATGATAAAGATACCATTATGTTTCATATTGTCCTGCAGCTCCCTTAATCTCTCTTCATTATTTTTTTATTTTAAAGATTTTAATTATTTATTTTTAGAGAGGGTAAGGGAGGGAGAGAAACATTAATGTGTAGTTGCCTCTTGCATGCCCTTCACTGGGGACCTAGTCAGCAACCCAGGTATGTGCCCTGAATTGGAATCTAACTGGTGACGCTTTGGTTCACAGGCCAGCACTACCAGCCAGGGCTCTCTTCATTATTTTTGAGTATTTTTTCATTTTGTTGCTCTGTCTGGGAGGTTTTTTTTGTTTTTTTTTCTACTGTATTTTCCACCTCACTGATTTGGTCTTCTGCTTCATCTAGACTCATTTTAATTCCTTCTAATGTATTCTTCATTTCAGATATTGTATTTTTTGTTTCCTCCTGGCTCTTATTGATAGCTTCTATGTCCTTTTTATGCTGGTGTAGTTCCCAATAAATTCCTTGTAGGTTTTATAGAGTTCCTTGGAGCTTTCACTGAGCTCTTTGAGCATCCTTATAACCATTATTTTGTTAGTTTGTTTGCCTCAATTTCATTTAGCACTCTTTCTTTCTGGGGATTCCTCCTTTCCTTTCAATTGTTTTTTTTTTTTTCTTTGTCTCCCTATTTTAGATGACTCTTACTGTTTGTTTCTGTGTATTAGATTGACCTGTGTTTACTCCCTGACCTTGTGGTGTGAACCTTCTGTGGTAGGAGACCTGTGGGACTGACTGGTGTGGTGTCCTTTATCTGCTGACCTGGATACTCTTAGGATGCCCTTTATGTACTTTATTTGGGCTTTCCGGTCTTAATTCGGTTTGGGTTGTTGTTGGGTAATTCTTTTGTGGATCCTTCCCTCCAGCTTTGTGACTGAGAGTAACACCATCCACCAAGCTTGTATGTTGTTGTACAGCTACTGCTAGAACAAAATCAAACAACTCAGGAAACAAATCCATACCTTCAAAAATAACCCCCACCCACAACCACACTATCATCAGCAAATATTAATAAATGTGAAAAGAGATTAAGACTATTTTAAGAAAAACAAATATGAGATGACTAACTAAAATAAACATTATTTTGAGAAAGTAGAGGGAGGAGAAATAATAAGAGTAGGGAATAGAAACAAGGAGAAAAAAAAGAAAAAATACTTTTTAAATATAAAAGGAGGGAACAAGGCAAAAATGGAGTAATAAAGGGGAATGGTATTGTATGAGGTTTAAACAAAAAGTTTTAAAAATATATGTAGTGAATAAAATAGGAACCAAATTGGAGAAGAAGTTTCCAGCACAGTAATACAAATGACAAATGAGCAATGATTAATATAGGTGGAATGGGATAAGAAGGAAAGAAGAAAGAAAAGCTTAAGAGATGTCTAGAGGGGAAAAAACATGATTTTGAGAGTATAAGAGAAGAAATATTAAGAATGAGGAATGAAAACCAAGCTAAGACAAAGAAAAATTAAAATTTGAAACAACAAATAAAGAAAGGGCAAGAGGAAGGGAAAATGAGGTAGGAGAGGGGAATGGTAAAATTTGAGACTTGAAATACAAAAATATCTGGAAATAAAACTGAAGAAATGTGACAGTGACCACCATAACAACAAATGAGTAAAGATTGATAATGGTGGAGAGAGAATATGGGTATTTTAAGACCGGGAAATAGAATGTGAGATGGCTAATCACAAGAAAATTTGTTTTGAGAGTCTGGGGGTGGTGGCAAATAGTAGGAGTGTGGACTAGAAATAAGTTGTAGCAAGAGAAAAAAGAAAATTTAAAACAAAAATAAGAAGAGGAAGGAAGAAGGTTAAATGGAGTAAGAGAGGGGAGGAGCAAAATGTGAGATTGGAAATAAACTAAAATATAAAAACTAGTGAAATAATAGGCACAAACTTGAAGGAAAAGAAATGAAAGTTAAAAAGCTCACACAACTGTAATTGAATAACAATAAAAAATTAAAATTAAAAAAAATAAAATTAATTTTTAAAAAAGCTATGCAGGAGAGAAAATAACACAGATAATGAAGAAGATATTGATGGAATTCATCTCAGTTGAATTCAATGTTACTACTGTCTTCTACTTCTGGATCCACTCCTGGTAATGTCAGATGGTGGCCCTAGGGAGCCTGTTTTAGACTACAAGCAATCCATAGTCTGTGGCTGTCTCCTTCAGATTTGGCTGGTCCCCACTTTTCTGCTCTGCCAGTATTCCATCAGCCCATGGCCCAGGAGTGGTTCATTCATTGCCCCAAGAGGATTGACAGTACCTTCTCCACTTGCCTCCAGAGGTGACCTTTGGTGCATTTGGGAAGGTGGGATCCTTTCATCACTCCTTGGGGGCACTGTTCAGACTACAGGGTAGATGGTGGAGTGTTGCCCTACCCTTTTGCCACTCATCTTGGTCTGTTCCATATTCTTTCCAATAATGTATGGTTTCTGAATGTCTGTTTCCTGTGAGTGGCCAGTCCATGTAAAAGGGGTTACTCTTTCCTGCTTGGTGAAGACAGCAGCTCTGTCTAGGCATGAAGGCTGGGTAGAGCCCTGAGTATCCCTTGTTGCACCTGTCTCTAATCTCTCTACTCTGCTGGATCAGGGCCCAAGGCACAGTGTAGCCCATAGTATCTGGTAAAATGGGCCCTTTCAGAGATTTTTCTTCCTTCCACTGCAGAAATGCACCTAGCAAGGGGCTCCTGAGCCTGTCCTCACTGATCTGTAGATCTTGTAATCTCACAGGTGGGGTTTGGACTCACCTGTCTGTGAGGGGACCTGCCTGGCTACAGCAAATCTCAACATCCAGTCTCCAACCTGTCACTCTCTCACAGGTCACTCAGGCCTGAACTCTCCCCTCTGTACCATCCACTGCATGACAACCATAATGGGTTGGGTCCCACAGTCCCTTCAGTGTGATTCTATCCCTTTTGTCAGAGCTATTGTGCAGGAACATACATACACATGAGCACCAGGTTCCTGCCAAGTCTCGAGTCTCACCTCAGTTCCCCTTTTAAACAAGTGTCTCTGTGGCTGCCATGCTGAGGCTCCAAGCCCTGAAGGTCCGGCTCTCCACACACTTCCCCTCCCCGCAAATCAAAAAATCTCTCTCAGTCAGGCTGGCCACAGCTTTCCAGAGCTTCTGACAGTTTTAGATAAAGTTTCTCTCTGGATTTTTCCTGGAAGGCACTGGGAAGATTCCAGCAGCAATCCTATAACACGGGGCAGTGGCAATGTGCTCTCCCTGCTCCCTCCAGTTATTCTCAGCCTCGGGGTGGGGGGCTGCTCCTGCAATGCTGTTTCTATAGGCAGAACCTCCCTGGTCATTTCTCCCCACCACCAGAGTTCGCAGCTCCTGAGCCAATCTCCAGCCACCCTGAATCTGAGCAGCCAGAAGTGCCGGATTGGACAGTGGCAGTGGTGGCAGCAGTTGCTCCATGAGGAGAGCCCAGGCAGCCCACTCACAAGTGCTCTGAAGGCTGGCAGGTTCTTGCTCACTTCCCAGATCACTCTCACATGCTCTCACTCACTCTCCACTGGACTTTCAAGGTGATTGCTCTGTGGTTTAGCTGCAAGACTGGTCAGGGCTTGGGAGCAAGTGACTAGAGTTTCCAGCTACTCTGAAACCATCCTGTATCCTCCTATGTGTCTGTTCTTATGTCAGTTCCAGACTGTTTAGATGACAGTAGCCTTATAGTATAGTTTGATATCAGGTACTATGATTCCAACAACTTTGTTCTTCTTTCTCATGATTGCTGTGTTTACTTAAGATCTTTTTGCTTCCATATAATTTTGTAAGTATTTGTTCTAGATCTGTGAAATGAGTAATTAGAATTTTAATAAGAATTGTGTTGAGAGAGGGGAGAAGATGGTGGCGAGATAGGTGGTAATGGAGTCCACTTCCCCCTGCACATGGGTGAAACACCTAGCTGATCTTCTGAGGAACAGAGCAAACAGCCAACAGTATCCCAGCATATATGAAGATTGGAGACCAAAAATTGTAGAGGACATAGAAAAATCATACAATAAGGAGAGTGCTTCGGGACAATAAGGTCCTTGGGACCAGTGCAGGGACCAAGGTGGCTGCAGCCCCAGGTCCGGTGCCCACCAGATCTGCCACAGGGTTCTTGGGAGAGAGCCGGGTCAACTGCTCGCTCCCCTGCCAAACAAGGTTTGAGTAGCACTGGGGAAGACCTGGTTGCTTGAAGACACAGAGAGGGGAATAAGGACAAAGTGGCAAACACACAGGGGCTGTGAGCACCCAAGAAGACTGTGGATGCTGGCTGGGGGGATTTGAGAGTTGGGACATGATGGGCCTTGACCCAGATAGTCCCTGGTCTAGTTGGAGAGGTGGGCTATGTGAGAGGCCAGGCCCTTGTATGGAGTGGCAGGCTTGAGCAGAAGGAATGTTTCAAAAAGAAAATGTGAAAAAAGAGACACTCAGCGGCTGTTTGGGGAATTCTCCTGCAGCAGCCACTCCGGCCTCTACTTCACCCAGGCTTGTGGTGCTCCCTCAGTGGGGCAGAAGGCCCTGTGCTCACACCTAAAGCCCCAGGGAGAGTGCACACAGTGGAAGGCCCAAAGCCTACACCCATAGACTCGGGAACAGTGCACACCCAAACCTGTGGGACGGCAACTGCTTGTACTGCCACACCCACAGGCGCAGGAAGGAGTGCACCTGACCCTGACACACAGGAACCTCACACCCAATCCCTGTGTCCCTGGGGAAGCAGCAGAGGAGGCATGCACCTACATTCACAGCACTAGACACGGTGACACCCCTGCCCTGCAGGGCTGACTGGCTCTCACAGAGGAAGGCAGAGAAGCCCTTACAGAAGAGAACTACAGGGTTCAGGGAGTCAGCAATCCCCAGAGAAACTTGACGCAGTGGGGGGACTGAACTGGCCTGAGGGGGAGCTAAGAGTTCCTAGCATCTAGGACAGCAAGGAGCGAGAAGAGGGTGTGTGAATTGCCCCTAATTGGTGCACCTCAGGGACAGTGCAACTGGTGGACTGAAGTCCTAGGCTGGGCACACAGGGGCACTGGGGGCCCAACAGCAAACTGGGGAACTGGGCTGGAGGCTGGCTGAGTGCCTCTCAGGAAGGGAGAAAGGTGAAACCAATCCCCCTTCAGCCTGCTGCAGCCAGGAAGACCAGCAGAACTGGCTTGGCCAGTTTGAAGACAGCAGGAGGCTTTTTTTTCTTTTTTTTAGTGTATTTTTTTTTTTTATTTTAACACCTTCTTCCTTCTTTCTTTTTTTATTCCTTCTTCCTTTCTTTCCCTTTTTATCTATTCTTCCTTCCTTTTTTTTTTAATTCCCACGAGTGAGACAATAAACCCTGCAACTGTGAAAAGACCAGAGTTGGACCCAAAGAGAGGGCATCCAAACAACTGGAACAGTGATACAAATTTCACTCTGCTACTCCAGCGAACTTGCAAGTTATTGTATATTTGTTTTAATATTGTTCATTATTCTTACCTCTTTCATTTTATTAGTATTGTTGTGTTTCTCTGCTTTCCATTTAGTCTTCTTCACTTGGCTGGTTAAATTGCATTGTTTGAATGGTTTCCCTTGTTCTCTCTTTCATAGTGTATTTTCAATGTACTGTCTTTCACTTCACTTGTGTTCCATTAGCACACTACTCTAGGTCCTATACTTCCTATTCTTCTTATGCAGATCACATAGATTATGTCATATGATTGTTGCTCCATTATTATTGTAAATAAATGCTCTTCCATACAATTGTAAATAATACACAGCACCACTCCCAGTTCTTAGCCCACTTCACTGTTTCCTGGACTTCATTAATCTTGTGGTTGACTCTATACTCTCACACACTACACTTATTTTCCATCCTTTACTCTCACCTTACTTGAAAATCTTACCTCCCATAAGCTCACTGCTTTCTAGATCCATCTCACAATCCCTCTCCCTGCTAACAACAGCCTTATCTTCTTCCCACCCTTACTAAAAACTGGAAAGTTTGGTGAAATATCAGGGTTAACACTATACATATCCAAAGGATATCCTATCTCTTCTCTATGGGCTGGTATTTTAAATATCATAGAATACACTCTTGCTGTCTTAAACCATTTCACCTTCCCCCTCCAACTGGTCACAAAAAACAGAAAAAAAATTATTCAGAAATTTCTGAACAGAAATTATTCAGACCAAAAAATTGAACAAGAGCAAGAGAGAGCCTCAAAACCATGTACACACAGAAGAACCAAGTTCAACACAACCTGCACAAACTTGCACTACAGAATACAAGAAGTGGTGGACAGAGTGAAACTCGGTTAACCAGCTAGATGGAAAGACCACCCCCCAAAAAGACCCAACAACAATCAAAGCCCAAATACATACACAGAGGCAACATAAATAACAGACCAACACTAGCAAGCTGAGGAGATCAGGAGACTGCACCACTGAATCTCATGGGTATTCTACCATAGAAATTCATATCATAAACCTAGGGAGTCAGAGCAGATCAATTAAAGAAGCAGAGGCTAACAAAAGGAGTCTATCAAACAATGGGAAGACAAATAAACAATCCCCAAATAAAAAGAAAGGAAGAAGTCTCAGAAAGAATGCTAAATGCAATAGAGGCAAGTCAACTATCAGATATTGAGTACAAAGCAATGGTTGTCAGGAAGCTCAATGAGCTCACTAAAAATTAAAAAAAAAAAAAAAAACTACAGGGATGCTACAAGAAACTTACTGTGAATTACACCAGTGTGAAAAAGGAAAAAGGAACTATCAACAAGAGCCAAGAGGAAATGAATAATACAATTTCAGAATTGAAGAACACAGTAGAAGGAATCAAAAGCAGGTTTGTGAAGTAGAGGAACAGAGCAGTGAGGTAGAGGACAATGTAAAAAAAAAAAAAAAAAAAAAAACACCCACAAAGAAAAAGAAAACAAAATGAGGCTCAGAAAGAATGAAGAGGCATTTAGGGAAATGCAAGACAGCATGAAACGTAGTAATACCCATGTAATAGGGATACCAGAAGGAGAAAAAGAAGAGCAAGGAATAGAAAACCTTTTTGAAAAAAGTAATGATGTAAAATTTCACTAATTTGATGAGTAAAAAAGACACACATATCCAGGAAACACAAAGAGTCCCAATCAAGAGGAACCCAAAGAGGCCCACTTCAAGACATATCATAATTAAAATGGCAAAATTCCAATATAAAGAGAGAATCTTTTTTTTTTTTTTTTTTTTTTTTTTTTTTTATTGTTATGCAATTACAGTTGTATGCCTTTTCTCCCCATCCCTCTACCCCACCCCAGGTGAACCCACCTCCCTCCCCCCTCTCCACCCTCCCCCTTGGTTTTGTCCATGTGTCCTTTATAGTAGTTCCTGTAATACCCTCTTCCCACTATCCCCGCCCCCACCCCCCACCCCCGCCCTGGCTATTGTTAGATTGTTCTTAACTTCAATGTCTCTGGTTATATTTTGTTTGCTTTTTTCTTCTATTGCTTATGTTCCAGTTAAAGGTGTGGTACTTGTCCCTCACTTCCTGGCTTATTTCACTTAGCATAATGCTCTCCAGTTTCATCCATGCTGTTGCAAAGGGTATAAGCTCCTTCTTTCTCTCTGCTGCGTAGAATTCCATTGTGTAAATATACCATAGTTTTTGGATCCACTCATTTGCTGATGGGCACTTCGGTTGCTTCCAGTACTTGGCTATTGTAAATTGTGCTGCTATGAACATTGGGGTGCACAGATTCTTTTGGATTGGTGTTTCAGTGTTCTTAGGGTATAATCCCAGCAGCGGAATTACTGGGTCAAAGGGCAGTTCCATTTTTAGTTTTCTGAGGAAATTCCATATTGTTTTCCACAGTGGCCTCACCAGTCTGCATTCCCACCAGAATCTTAAAGGTGGAGAGGGAAATATAAGAAGTAACATATAAGGGAGCCCAGGTAAGGCTAGCAGCTGACGTCTCAATGGAAATTCTGCAAGCCAGAAGGGAATGGCAAGAAATATTCCAAGTAATGAAAAACAAAGGCCTGCAACCAAGACTATTTTATCCAGCAAGGGTCTCAATTAAAATGGAAAGTCAAATAAGGATCTTCCCAGACAAAAGAAGCCTCAAAGAATATACCTCCTCCTAACCAGGTCTCCAAGAGATGCTAAAGGGTTTGATTTATGAACAGGAAAAAAAAATCAGTGAAAGAGAGAGGAACACAGGTATGAAAAAATGGCAATGAAAAAGTACCTACCAATAATAACCTTAAACATAAATGGATTAAATGTCCCAATCAAAAGACACAGAATAGCAGAATGGATAAGAAAACATGACCCACACATATGCTGCCTACAGGAAACCCACCTCAGAGCAAAAGACCTACACAGACTGAAAGTGAAGGGCTGGAAACAAATTTTCCAAACAAATGGACAGGAAAAAAAAAAAAAAAAAGACAGGGTAACAAGACCATTATGGGACAAAATAGACGTCAAAAAAAGAGCCATAAAAAGAGACCAAGAAGGTCACTTCCTAATACTCAAAGGAAGAATCCATCAAGAACACTTAACATTGAAATATATAAGCACCCAACATACAGCACCTAAATACATACAGAAAATCTTGGAGGACTTCCAGAAAAATATCAACGGTAACACAATTATAGTAGATTTTAACAACCCACTGTCAAAAATGGATAGAAGATCTTCCAAATGAAATATCAACAAATATATTGTGGCATTGAACAATGCCGTAGATGAAATGGACTTAACTGATATATATATAGAGAGAGAGCCTTTCATCCCAAAGACACAAAATACACACTCTTTTCAAATGTACATGGAATGTTTTCAAACATAGACCACACGATAGGACACAAAAGAAGCCTCAACAAGTTCAAGAAAATTGAAATCATATGAAGCATCTTCTCGTACCATAAGGGACGGAAACTAGAAACCAAAATCAAGGAAAAACCCCAAAACATCAAAATCATGGAGATTGTATAGCATGCTATTAAACAATGAATGGGTGAAGAATGAGATCAGAGAAGAAATAAAAAGAGTTTCAGGAACAAATAAAAATGAACTCAGAACAGCCCAAAACCTATGGGACACAATGAAGGCCGTCCTGAGAGGGAAGTTCATAGCGTTACACGTCTACCTAAAAAAACATGAAAACAGTTCAAATAAACACCCTAACCCTATGCCTGCAAGAACTCAAGTAACAACAACAAACACAGCCCAGAGCAAGTAGAAGGAAGGAAATGAACAAGATCAGAGCAGAGTTAAACGACATAGAGGCTAAAAGCACAATTCTAGGGATCAATGAATCCAGGAGCTAATTTTGTGAAAACATGAACAAAATTGAAAAGCGTTTAAGCAAGCTCATCAGGAAAAAAAATAGACAGGAGCCAAATAAACACAATCAGAAATGAAAGAGGAGAGATTACAACTGATACCACGGAAATATAAGGAATTGTAAGAAATTATGAAGGAGTACATGTCAAGAAATTTGAAAGCCTAGGGGAAATGGACACATTTCTGGAAAAATATAATCTTCTAAAACTGAATGAAGAAGAAGGAGAAAGCCTGAACAGACTAATAACAGGTGATAAAATTGAAACGGTAATCAAAAAACTCTCAACACACAAAAGGCCTGAACTGGGTGGTTTCACAGGAGAATTTTACAAAACATTTAAAGAGAGTTAATCCCCATCCTCCACATATTATTTCAAAAAATTCAAGAAGATGGAAGACTCCCAAATTATTTTTATGAAGCCAGTGTCATCTTAATCCCAAAACCAGATAAAGACACAACAGACAAAGAAAACATCAGGCCAATTTCGCTGAGGACCACAGATGCTAAAATCCTCAACAAAATATTGCCAACCCGCATCAAGCAATACATTAAAAAGATCATACACCACCTGAGACATTGAAATTAAGAACAATATAACAATAGCCAGAGGGGAGTGGGGAGGGCATGGTAGGGAGAGGGGTTTACAGGAGCTACTATAAAGGACATAAGGACAAAATTAAGGGGGGTAGAGGTAGGGGAGGGAGGTGGAATTGGCTGGGGTAGTGTGGAGGGATAGGTAGAAAATGCAGACAATTGTAACTGAATAACAATAAAAAAATAAAAAATAATAAAAAATAAAAAGATCATACACCATGACCAAGTGGAATAATCCCAGGGATGCAAGGATGGTACAATATTTGCAAATGAAGAAACATAATACATCACATAAACAAAATGAAAGACAAAAACTCACATGATCATATCAATGGATGCTGAAAAAGAATTTCATGAAGTACACCACCCATGTATGATAAAAACACTTAGAAAAGTAGGAATAGAGGGAGCATTGCTCAACATAATAAAGGCCATGTATGAGAGACCTACAGCCAACATCACACTCAATGGAAAAAAACTTAGAGCTTTCCCACTAAGATAAGGAACAAGACAAGGATGCCCACTCTCACCACTCCTATTCAACATATTACTGCAAGTCCTATCCACAGCAATAGACAGGAAAAAGAAATAAAAATCATCCAAATTGGAATGGAGGAAGTAAAACACTCATTGTTTGCAGATGACATGACAGTGTACACAGAAAATTCTATAGACTCCAACAAAAAAACTACTTGACCTAAGAAGTGAATTTGGCAAAACAGCCAGATACAAACTCGGTACTCAGAAATCAAGGGCATTTTTACATATCAACAATGAAACATCAGAAACAGAAATCAGGGAAAAAATCCCATTTAATATAGCAAGAAGAAAAATAAAGTACCTATGAATAATGCTAACCAAGGAGGTAAAAGACCTGTACTCAGAAAACTATGCAACACTGAAAAAAGAAATTAAGGAAGACACAGACAAATCAAAGTAAGTACTATGCTCATGGATTGGAAGAATTAATATAATCAAAATGACCATTACCCAAAGTGATGTATAGATTCAATAAAATCCCTATTAAAGTACCCATGATTTATTTCACAGATATAGAACAAATATTTCAGAAATTTGTATAGAACCATAAACAACCCTAAATAGTTGCAGCAATTTTGAGAAAGAACAAAGCAGGAGGGATCACAATACCTGATATCAAACTGTATTACAAGGTCACTGTAATCAAAACAGCCTGCTGTTGGTATAAAAACAGACACATAGACCAATGGAACAAAATAGAGAGCCCAGAAATAAACCCAAGTCTCTATAGTCAATTAATATTTGACAAAGTGGGAAGAAGCATAAAATGGAGTAAAAATAGCCTCTTCCACAAATGGTGTTGGGAGATCTGGACAGCTACATGCAAAAAAATGAAACTGCATCACCAATTTACACCATACAGAAAAATAAATTCAAGGTGCATAAAACACTAAAATATAAGTCATAACACCATAAACGTCCTAGAGGAAAACACTGGCAGGATAATCTCAGACATTCCATGCAGCTACATCTTCACTGATATACCCCCTAAAGCAAGGGACACAAAGGAAAGAATAAACGAATGGGACCTCATCAAATTAAGAAGCTTCTGCGTGGCTAAAGAAAACAGTATTAAAACGAAAAGATAACCAACTATATGCGAAAACATTTGCCAATGATACTTCAGGCAAGGGTTTGATCTCTAAAAAATATAAAGAACGCACCCGACTCCATTCCAGAAAGACAAACCACCCAATTAAAAAATGGACAAAAGACTTGAACAGACACTTCTCCAAGGAAGACATACAGAGGGCCCAGAGACATATGAAAAGATGCTCAATATCAGTAGCCATCAGAGATATGCCAATTAAAACCACAATGAGATACCATCTCACACTAGTAAGAATGCCCATCATAAACACATCAAGAAACAAGTGTTGGAGAGGATGAGGAGGAATTCCTATTGGTGGAATGCAGACTGGTGCAACCACTGTGGAAAACAGTGTGGAATTTCTCAGAAAACTAAAAATGGATCTGCCTTTTGACCCAGCAGTTCCACTTCTGGGATTATAGCCTAAGAGCCCTGAAACAATAACCCAAACATCCTATGCACCCCAATGTTCATAGCAGCACAATTTACTATAGCCAAGTGCTAGAAGCAACCTGAATGCCCATAAGCAAATGAGTGGAGAAAAAAACTGTGGTACATTTTCACATTGGAATTCCATGCAGCAGAGAAAATAAGGGAGCCCCTACCTTTTGTGGCAGCATGGATGGAACTGGAGAGCATTATGCTAAGTGAAATAAGCCATGTGGTGAGGTACAAATATATGATCTCATCTTTAACCAGAACATAATCAATGATAGAAAAAAGCAAACAAAATATAACCAGAAACATTGAAATTAAGGACAATCTAACAATAGCCAGAGGGGAGTGGGGAGAGGACAGTGGGCAGAAGAGTTTTCAGGAACTACTATGAAAGACACATGGACAAAACCAAGGGGGAGGGCGGAAGCAAGGGAGGGAGGTGGGTTTGGTTCGGTGGGGAGTAAATGCAGACAACTGTAATTGAACAACAATAAAGTAATTACTTAAAAAAAAGAATTGTGTTGAATCTATAGATTGCTTTGGGTAATGGACATCTTAGTGATGTTAATTCTTACAATCTATGCCAAATGTTTCCATTTATTTGTAGCTTATCAATTGCTTTCTTCAGTATTCCATAGTTTTTCTCATACAGGTTTTTTACCTCCATGGTTAAATTTAATTCTAGTTACTTTATTTTATTTGTTGCTATAGAAAACAGGATATTTTTCTTAGTTTCTCTTTCTGGTAGTTCATTGCTAGTGTATAAAATGTCATTGATTTCTGAGTATTGACTTTGTGTCCCAATAATTTGCTTACCTCACATTAAATTGAGTAGATTTTTGGTGGAGCTTATAGGTTTTTATATGTACATTATCATGTCATCTGCAAATAATGACAGTTTTACTTCCTCATTTCCAATTTGAATGTCTTATTTTTTATTCCTGTCTGTCCACTATGGCTAGGACCTACAGTGTAAGAGTGGTGTAAGTGGACACTCTTGTCTTGTTCTTCATCTTAAGGGAAAAGCTTTTAGTATTTGTCCATTGAATATGATCTTGGCAGTAGCTTTTTCATATATGGCCTCTGTTTTTTGAGGTATTCTCCCTCTACTCTCACTTTGCTGGATGTTTTTATCATGAATGGGTGCTGGACTTTATCAAATGTTTTTTTTTTCTTTTTTTAAAATTTTTATTGTTATTCAATTACAGTTGTATGCCTTTTCTCCCCATCCCTCCACCCCATCCCAGCTGAACCCACCTCCCTCCCCCACCTCCACATTCCCCTTGATTTTCTCCAAGTGTCCTTTATAGTAGTTCCTGTAATACCCTCTTCCCACTGTCCCCACCCACTCTCCTTGGGCTATTGTTAGATTGTTCTTAACTTCAATGTCCCTGGTTATATTTTGTTTGCTTTTTTCTTCAATTGCTTATATTCCAGTTAAAGGTGAGATCATATGGTATTTGTCTCTCACCGCCTGCCTTATTTCACTTAGCATAATGCTCTCCAGGTCCATCCATGTTGTTGCAAAGGGTATAAGCTCCTTCTTTCTCTCTGCTGCATAGAATTCCATTGTGTAAATATACCATAGTTTTTAGATCCACTCGTTTGCTGATGGGCACTTAGGTTGCTTCCAGTACTTGGCTATTGTATATTGGGCTGCTATGAACATTGGGGTGCACAGGTTCTTTTAGATTGGTGTTTCAGGGTTCTTAGGGTATAATCCCAGCAGCGGAATTGCTGGGTGAAAGGGCAGTTCCATTTTTAGTTTTCTGAGGAAAGTCCATAGTGTTTTCCACAGTGGCCTCACCAGTCTGCATTCGCACCAACAGTGCACTAGGGTTCCCTTTTCTCCGCATCCTCTCCAACATTTGTTTGTTGATTTGTTTATGTTGGCCACTCTGACTGGTGTGAGATGGTACCTCATGGTAGTTTTAATTTGCATCTCTCTGACGGCTAGCGATGCTGAGCATCTTTTCATATGTCTGTGGGCCCTCTGTATGTCTTCCTTGGAGAAGTGTCTGTTCAAGGCCTTTGCCCATTTTTTAATTGGGTTGTTTGTCTTCCTGGAGTGGAGTCGTGTGAGTTCTTTATATATTTTGGAGACCAGGCCCTTGTCTGAGGTTTCATTGGCAAATGTATTTCCCCATACTGTTGGTTCTCCTTCTAATTTGGTACTGTTTTCTTTAGCCATGCAGAAGCTTTTTATTTTGATGAGGTACAACTTGTTTATTTTTTCCTTTATGTCCCTTGCTTTAGGGAACATGTCTGTAAGGATGTTGCTGCGTAGAATGTCTGAGATTTTCCTGCCAATGTTTTCCTCGAGGACTTTTATGGTGTTACAACATATACTTAAGTCTTTTATCCATCTTGAGTTTATTTTCATGTATGGCGTAAGTTGGTGATCGAGTTTCATTTTTTTGCATGTAGCTGTCCAGATCTCCCAACATTGTCTGTTGAAGAGGCTGTTTTTACTCCATTTCATGATCCTGCCTCCTTTGTCAAATATTAATTGACCGTAAAGACTTGAGTGTATCTCTGGGCTCTCTGCTCTGTTCCAGTGGTCTATGTGCCTGTTTTGATGCCAGTACCAGGCTGTTTTGATTACAGTGGCCTTGTAATACAGTTTGATATCAGGTATTATGATTCCTCCCGCATTGTTCTTCTTTCTCAAAATTGCTGCAGCTATTCGGGGTCGTTTATGGTTCCATATAAATTTCTGAAATGTTTGTTCTATATCTGTGAAATAGGTCATGGGTACTCTAATAGGGATTGCATTGTATCCATAAATAGCTTTGGGTAGTATGGCCATTTTGATGATGTTAATTCTTCCAATCCATGAGCATGGTACATGCTTCCATTTGTTTGTGTCTTCCTTAATTTCTTTCTTCAGTGTTGTGTAGTTTTCTGAGGACAGGTCTTTTACCTCCTTGGTTAGGTTCATCCCTAGGTACTTGATTTTTCTTGTTGCTATATCAAATGGGATTTTTTCCTGATTTCAGTTTCTGCAGTTTCATTGTTGGTGTACAGGAATGCCTTTGATTTCTGAGTATTGACTTTTTATCCAGCGGTTTTGCCAAATTCATTTATTAGGTCGAGTAGATTTTTGGTGGAGTCTATAGGATTTTCCATGTACACTATCATGCCATCTGAAAACAGTGACAGTTTCATTTCCTCCTTTCCAATTTGCATGCCTTTATTTCTTTTTCTTGTCTGATTGCTGTGGCTAGGACTTCCAATACTATGTTGAATAGGAGTGGTGAGAGAGGGCATCCTTGTCTTTTTCCTGATCTTAGTGGGAAAGCTCTAAGTTTTTGTCCATTGAGTATGTTGTTGGCTGTAGGTTTCTCATATATGGCCTTTATGATGTTGAGGAATGCTCACTTTATTCCCACTTTACTGAGTGTTTTTATCAGAAATGGGTGCTGTATCTTCTCAAATGCCTTTTCTGCATCTATTGATATGATCATGCTATTTTGTCTTTGCAGTTATTGATGTGATGTATTATGTTTATTGATTTGCGAATATTGTACCATTCTTGCATCCTTGTGATGAATCCCACTTGGTCATGGTGTATGATCTTTTTTTTTTTTAATTTTTATTGTTATTCAATTACAATTGTATGCCTTTTCTCCCCATCCCTCCACCCCACCGCAGGTGAACCCACCTCCATCCCCCACCTCCACCCTCCCCCTTGGTTTTGTCCATGTGTCCTTTATAGTAGTTCCTGTGGTGTATGATCTTTTTAATGTATTGCTGGATATGGTTTGCCAATATTTTGTTGGGAATTTTTGCATCTATGTTCATCAGCGATATTGGTCTGAAATTTTCTTTCTTCGTTTTGTCTTTATCTGGTTTGAGGATTAGGATGATGCTGGCTTCAGAAAAAGAGTTTGGGAGTCTTCCATCAGTTTGGATTTTTTCGAATAGTCTGTGAAGGATAGGGGTTATCTCTTCCTTAAATGCTTTGTAGAATTCTCCTGTGAAACCATCTGGTCCAGGGCTTTTGTGTGTTGGGAGTTTTTTGATGACCGCTTCAATTTCGTCCACTGTTATTGTCTGTTCAGGTTTTCTGCTTCTTCTTCATTCAGTTTTGGAAGATTATATTTTTCTAGAAATGTGTCCATTTCATCTAGGTTTTCAAATTTCTTAGCATACAGTTCTTCATAGTAATTTCTTACAATCCTTTGTATTTCTATGGTGTCAGTTGTAATCTCTCCTCTTTCATTTCTAATTGTGTTTTTTTGGATCCTATATCTTTTTTTCTTGATGAGCCTACTTAAAGGCTTGTCAATTTTGTTTATCTTTTCAAAGAATCAGCTCCTGGATTCATTCATCCTTAGAATTGTGCTTTTAGTCTCTATGTCATTTAGTTCTGCTCTGATCTTGGTTATTTCCTTCCTTCTGCTTCCTCTGGGCTGTCTTTGTTGTTGATCCTCCAGTTCTTGTAGGCATAGGGTTAGGTTGTTTGTTTGAACTGTTTCTATCTTCTTAAGGTAAGCCTGTATTGCTATGAACTTCTGTCTCAGGACTGCCTTTGCTGTGTCCCATAGGTTTTGGGTTGTTGTGAGTTCATTTTCATTTGTTTCCAGAAAGTTTTTTATTTCTTTCCTAATCTCGTTCTTGACCCATTCATTGTTTAATAGCATGCTATTCAGTCTCCATGATTTTGAGCGTTTGGGTTTTTTTCCTTTGGGGTTGGTTTCTAGTTTCACTCCCTTGTGGTCAGAGAAAATGCTTGATACGATTTCAATTTTCTTGAATTTGTTGAAGATTGCTTTGTGACCTATCATGTGGTCTATCTTTGAAAAACTTCCATGTACACTTGAAAAGAATGTGTATTTTGCTTGTTTGGGATGAAAAGCTCTATATATATCCGTTAAGTCCATTTCGTCTACGGTGTTGTTAAGTGACACAATATCTTTGTTGATATTTTGTTTGGAAGACCTGTCCATTTTTGACAGTGGGATGTTAAAGTCCCCTACTATAATTGTGTTGCTGTCAATATCTTTCTTGAAATCCTCCAATATTTTCTTTATGTATTTCGGTGCTCCTATGTGGGGGGCATATATATTTACAATGTTTATGTCTTCTTCGTGGATTCTTGCTTTGAGTATTATGAAGTGACCTTCTGGGTCTCTCTTAATGGCCCTTCCTTGGAAGTCTATTTTCTCTGAAATGAGTATTGCTACCCCTGCTTTTTTTTCTGTACGTTTGCTTGGAAAATTAGTTTCCAGCCCTTCACTTTCAGTCTGTGTAAGTCTTTTGTCCTGAGTTGGGTCTCTTGTAGGCAGCATATGTGTGGGTCATGTTTTCTTATCCATTCAGCTATTCTATGTCTTTTGATTGGAGTTTTTAATCCATTTATGTTTAAGGTTATTATCGATAGGTACATATTCATTGCCTTTTTTTCCTACCTGTGTTCCTCTTTCTTTCTCTTTCTCTTCCTTTCCTTAAAGCAGTGCCTTTAGCATCTCTTGCAGAGCTGGTTTGGTGTAGCTGTATTCTTTTAGACTTCTTTTGTCTGAGAAACTCTTTATTTGGCCTTCTATCTTGATTGAGAGCCTTGCTGGGTAAAGTAGTCTTGGTTGCAGGCCTGTGGTTCTCATTACTTGGAATATTTTTTGCCATTCTCTTCTGGCTTGGAGCATTTCCATTGAGAAGTCAGTTGCTAACCTTATTGGGGCTCCCTTGTATGTTACTTCCTGTTTCTTCCTTGGTGACTTTAAGATCCTCTCTTTGTCTTGGAATTTTACCCTTTTATTTATGATGTGTCTTGCGGTGGGTCTCTTTGGGTTCCTCTTGCTTGGGACTCTCTGTGTTTCCTGGATTTGGGTGACTTTTTCTCTCCTGAGCTTAGGGAAATTTTCCATCATTACTTTTTCAAACAGGTTTTCTATCCCTTGCTCTTCTTCTTCTCCTTCTGTTATTCCTATTATACGGATATTGTTACCTTTCGTGTTGTCCTGCATTTCCCTTATTATCTCTTCATTCTTTCTGACCCTTTTTCCTTTTCATGCTCTTTCTGGGTGTTTTTTTCTACTTTGTCCTCCAGCTCGCTGATCCAATCCTGTGCTTCATCAAGTCTGCTTTTCATTCCTTCCACTGTGTTCTTCAATTCAGAAATTGTATTCTTTATTTCCTCTTGGCCCTTGTTGATAGTTTCTATTTCCTTTTTCATGTTGATATAGTTTGCAGTGAGTTCATTGTAGTTTCCTTGTAGTTTCTGATAGTTCTCTGTGAGCTCAGAGAGCTCAGTGAGATTCCAGATAACCATTGCTTTGAACTCTGTATCTGATAGTTGACTTGCCTCTTTTTCAGTTAGCATTTTCTCTGAGGCTTCCTCCTTTCCTTTCATTTCGGAAGTGTTTCGTTGTCTTCCCATTGTTTGTGAGACTCTTTTTTTTAGCCTCTGCTTCTTAAATTGATCTATTCTGACTCCCTGGGTTTAATAATGCTTTCTCCTTAATCTCCCGTGCTCACTGGTCTTGAGATGACGTTTATGGGTGTAACACAATCTAACTCTGGTCTTTTCACCACTCCAGGTTTTCTTGTCTCACATGTGGGAAAAAGAGGAATGCGGGCAAAAAAAAAAAAAAAAAGATGGGAAGGGAATAGAAAAGGAAAGGAAGGAAGGAAGAAGGAATAGAGAGAGATCGGGGGCAAGATAAGAAGGAATTTTAACAATAATTAAAACAAGAGAATAAATAAAAGAAGGCAGGAAGAAGGATTAAAAAAGGCAAAGAATGGAAGGAGGAAGGAATAAAGAAAAGAAAGAAGGACAGAAAGGAAGAAGGAATTCAGGGGGGAAGGAGGAAAGAAAAAAAGAAAAAAGAAAAGAAAGTCTTCTGCTTGCTTTAAACCGGTCAGGTTAGTTCTGCTGGTCGTCCTGTCTGTGGAACGGGAGTGTAGTGGCTGGTTGGAAGGATTGGTTTCACTTTACTCCTTCCTGAGCCACACTCTTCGCTGTTGTTCAGCCTTCAGTCTAGTTCCTCCAGGTCCTTCTGCTCCCCACTAGGCCTTTAGTTCACCAGCTGTGCTGTCCTTGAGTTGCACCAATTAGGGGCAACTCACATTCCACCTTCTTGCTCTCTGCTGCCTGATATGCTAGGGGCTCTCGGTGTTGCTATGGGGTAGTTCAGCCCCCTACTGGGTCGAGTCTTTCCAAGGAATGCAGTCTCCCCTAGCCCTGCTGCTCCCCTCTGCTGGGCGTTCTGCCTTCCTCCTAGAGAGCCAGTAGGCCCTGCAGGGTTCTGTGCCAAGGGGCTAGGTAGGAGTTTTTCAGAACTTGTGCTTTTGTGTGTCGTTGCCTGCAGGCAGCCAGGCCGTTGATCTGGTTGTGTGGCTGATCTCTGCTTGGGACGTTGGTTGGCTGCGGATCCCCTGCTTTGGGTCTGTGCACAGGGGCAGCCAGCCACTGATCCGATTGCAGGCCCACCCAGGTGCTTTGTGTCAGTGCGCTCAGGCAGCAGCGTCGCTTATCAGGGCGCGCGCCCACCCGGGGTTTCAAGTGTGGGCCCCAGGCCACTGATTGCGGTACGCGCCCACTGGGGCACTTTGGGTGTGGTGCCCAGGCAGCCGGGCCACTTATCGGGGTGCGCGCTCACCTGGAGTTTCAGCTGTGGGCCCCTGTCCGCTAATCTGGGTCCACGCCAGCTGGGCTTCAGGTGAGCGCTGGGGCAGCTTTTCCGGGTTCACAGTCCAGGGGAGGAGCGGGGAGGGGCGCCAGAGGCCGAGGCTGCTGGGGAGAGTTCTCTAACTAGCTACTACGTGCCTCTATTTTCTTTTCCTTTTGGAGAAATTCTTCTTATTCAAGCCCCCCTGGTCCAAACAAGCACCTGGCTGCTTACACAGCCCAGCCTGGCTCTCTCCCAATAATCCTGCAGCAGACCCTGCGCCTGGCCCGGGCTGCAGCAGCTCTGGTACCCGCGCTGGTCCCAGGGACCTTATTGTTCTTAAGCACTGTTCTTACAGTCTGATCTTTCAATGTCCTCTATCTTTGGTCTCTGATCTTCATATATGCTGGAATACTGTTGGCTGTTCGCTCTGCTCCTCAGATCAGCTGGTATTTCACTGGCGTTGACGGTAAGTGGACTCTGCTCCCTCCTATCTCTCCGCCATCTTCTTTTCTCTCAAATGTTTTTTTCAAAATCTATTGATATGATCGGGAGGAAATGGAGACAACTGTAGTGGAACAACAATAAAAAAAAGTAAAAAAAGAGAGATATGACCATATGATTTTTGTCTTTTCTTTTGTTTATGTTATATATCACATTTATTGATTTGTGAATATTGTACCATCCTTGCATCCATGGAATAAATCCTACTTGATCATGGTGTATGATCTTTTTAATCTATTTTAGGATCCTGTTTGTTAATATTTTGTTGAGGATTTAGCATTCTGCAAAGATACTGGTCTGTTATTTTCTTTCTTTTTTGTGTCTTTACCTGGTATTGGGATTGGCTCAATACTGGCCCTGTAAAAGAGTTTGGTAGTCTTCCCTCTTCTTGAATGTGTTGAAATAGTTTGAGAAGGATAGGAGTTGATTCTTGCTTGAATGTTTAGTAAAATTCACCTGGGATGATATCTGATCCAGGGCTTTTGTGTGTTGGCAGTTTTTGTATCACTGCTTCAATTTTCCTGGTTGTTTTTGGTCTATTCAAGTTGTCTGCTTCTTCCTGATTTGGTTTGGAAGATTCTATGTTTCTAGAAATGTATCCATTTTGCCCTGATTGTCTGATTTCTTCATATGTAGTTGTGCATAATCATTTCTTACAATCTTTTGTATTCCTGTAGCATTGTTACTTCTCCCCTTTCATTTCTGATTTTATTTATTTGGGACCCTTCTGTTTCTTGATGAGTCTGATTAAAGGTTTGATATTTTATTATCTTTAAAAAAAAAGCTCCTGGATTAATTAACCCTTTGTATTTGTTTTAGGCTTTATGTCATTTAATTCTGCTCTGATCTTGATTGTTTCTCTTCTTCTTGCTATGGGCTTTGTTATTGTTCTTCCAGTTCTTGTAGATGTAGGGCTCAGTTGTTTATTGAGATTTTCCTATATTCTTTAGGTAGGTCTGTGTTACTATCAACTTCCCTCTGTGAAATGCTTTCTCTGTGTCCCATAGGTTTTGGGTTATTGTGTACTCATTATCATTTGTTTCCAGATACATTTTGATTTTTTATCTCATTGTTAATCAATTAATTATTTAATAACATCTCTTTCAGTCTCCATGTATTTGAGTGTTTTGGAGTTTGTTTGTTTGTTTTTTTTCTGGAGGTTGATTTCTACTTTGTAGCCAGTGTGATCTGAGAAGATGCTTGATAGGAATTCAATTTTCCTTAATTTGTAAAGGCTTGTTTTGTGCCCTACCATGTGGTCTATCTTTGAGAATAATCCATACGTGTTTGAGAAAAATGTGTATGCTACTTCCTTGGGGGTAAATGTTCTATAAATATCAGTTAAGTCCATTTGATCAGGAGTGTTGTTCAATTCTGCAATATTTTTGTTGATTTTTTATTGGAAGATCTATCCTTGTTGACAGTAGGGTATTAAAATTCCAGCATAAGCTACAAAGTGATGCAGATGGCTACTATTTTTGCTAAGCTTGGAGGTGCCCAGGTGAAGCCTAGCTTTGAGCCAAGATCAGCTTCTTCTAGTGCTGGGTCTGTGGCCATTAGCAAGAGGTATGGGGCTTACTAAGGCCAGATGCTGCTTGTTTGAGAGAATTTAGGAAAATCTGAAGCATGAACCAAGACAAGTCATTCATATGGATAAGCCACTAGAAACAGCTTAAATGGGCCTGAAAGTTGGATGGAGCAGAGCCTCAGGGAATTACCAGGGTAGGGCAAGCTGTGTGTGCCAGATTGATGAAGTCTCAGATATAATGCCCACCTACTGGCTCTGTGTGGGGAGGGCTCAGAAAAGGAACACTAGCCTCTGTCAGCATTTCTGTCTGGGAGAAAGCTGCCCCCCAGCTCTTGCCCTGATGCCAGACACTTCCGTTCTTCCACATATGTGCCCCTGCTGCCTTTCAAGCTGCTTCCCCCATGCTGGAGCTCAGAGGGAGTGAGTCTAATTAAATCCAAGTGTGTGCCCTTTAAGAGGAACTTCCTGGGACTCTAGTACTTATCTTCTTGGCACTGGGTTCCTGATCTGGGGGGCTGGGTGTAGGTAGGGCTGGGACCCCTTACTTCTGAGATATCCCTCTCAATTTTTATACACCACGCCTGAGTGTGAGACCAGTGTGAGGAGTTCTGCATCTCCAACCCCTCCTCCCAGTCTTGATGTGGTTTCTTCTTTAATTCCATAATTGCTGAACTTCCATTCAGCTCAATTTGTGGTGGTTCCAAATAATGGTTTTCTGTAGTTTAGTTGTAATTTTTACGTGGTTGTACAAGGAGATAAGCCATGTTTACCTATGCTGCCACACTGACTGGAAGTCCTTAATTTTTTTTTTTTAATGAATAAAAAGAAAAAAGAGAGTCAATTCTCTACACTGCTGAACTGATGACTCTGGTGGGTGAGAACCAGGTAAGTGATATTCCAGGGAAGAGTAGAGCAGGCACCAGGGGACTGGATGGCAAGTGACCTGGAAAATGGACTGGGAGAAATCAGAAAAAATCTTAGCAACAGGAAATGTGGTGAAAAGAAGAAGGTCAAACATTTAGGGGATAAGGAGCTTTGGATTGATTTGCAACTGTAAATTTTTTTCTTGAGAGCATTTCTTCTCCAACTCCCTTTTGATCCTTTATCCTACCCCCCCACATATATAAACATATCTTTTTCTCTCAAGAAGAGAGACAGAGATAAGGAGTAGAAAATCAGAGAGTCCCTAGGTAGACTGTATATAACCTTAGAACATGTGGAACTAAAAATATTTTTATTTACTCTGTAATCAAGTTTAGTAAGATGATTTAGACTCATTTATTAGTGCAGGTCATATCTATATTTCCCACACATATCTATTTTACTGAGGACCTCTTTCTGAATTCCATCAGGTCCAGTCATTGCCTTATTTATCTGTATTTGATTATACTAAAAGGGTGACAGGGGACTCAGGCTGAGGGCTGGGATTGGGGAGACACAATGCAATACTGGCTACTTTACCATATATACAATGGAATATTGTTCAGTGATAAAAAGGAATAAAACTTTACCATTTGTGACAGCCTGGATGGATCTAGACAGTATTATGCTAAGTGAAATGTCAGTCAGAGAAAGACATACCATACCGTTTGACTTTTATTTGGAATCTAAAAAAGAAAATAAATGAATGAACAAAATTGAAAGTGATTCATAGATATAAAAACAGAATGATGATTGCCAGAGTGCTGAGGGTTTGAGAGACTGGGTGAAAAAGATTAAGGGATTAAGGAGTACAAATCAACAGCTACAAAATAATCATGGGGATGTAAAATGCAGCATAGGGAAAATAGTCAATAATATTATAATAACTATGTATGGTGCCAGGTGGATGGTAGGAATAGCTGGGGGGAATACTTTGTAAATACATGATCGTTTAAGCAATATAATGTGCACCTGAAACTAATACAAAATAATATTCATTGTAAATGGTAATTGAAAATAAAATAAATACATATGACTATACCTCTTGAAATATCAACCACCCAGAGAAGACAACTTTTAACATAATTTAAATACAGGGCAGGGAAAAAGTAGGTTTACAATTGTGAGGATATGAAACACAGAATTTATTGTTGTATTATTACTTATTGTATAATTGTCCATATGAACAGTAACCTAATTTTGCCCCATCCTATATAATCAGTCCTTTTCCGAATGCAAATTATGTACATATACAAACACATATGCATATGTATTTACATAAATATACCCACACATACATATTACATGTGAATTTTCTCTGAGTCTCAATTTTCTTATCAGTTAAGTAGGATAATAATAGCCACCTCACAGAGTTTGCACATACACATACCCCACATCTCTCTCTCTCTCCCATTAAAAAATTTTCCCTGCTTTTCAATAAAAATTATAAACTTTAATTCTCAAATTCTCCAAGAGAAAATATATGGAATATGGTTCATTGTTAAAACATTCCCATTTTGAAAAAAGATTTTTCACATAACGTAGTCATATTAATCTCGAAAACCCCAAATAAGCCCCACATTAATTAGGGAATTGACACTTTTGCAAATTAAGGATATCACATTACCAGTTATTCAGGGTGAATATTTTTAATTTAGCTAATGCTGAGAAATCTTTACTCAATTAAGAACAGTAGTAATTCAAACTTGGATGCTAGATTCATGGGGAGAAAAAAGAACTCCCTACCAAAAAAAATACTGGGAACTTTCCATGATGTTTCACACATTTGTTTTTGAAAACAATAGAGCTAAAGTGTGTCCTAAGGAAAAACATTTTCAAATGACTGGAGACATACCCTCACAAATGGAAAGGAAAAATGTCATTATAGCACACAAAGGACAGTGAATTACGAGTTAGGCTCCATTGAGAGTTCTCCCTTTAACTTGCTGTGTGACCTTACACAAATCACTTTACCTCTCCATATCTCAGGGTTTCCTCTTTATAAAATGGGGATATTACCATTTGCTATGCGTGCACTTTTAAGGATCAGATAAGATTATATTCATGGTAACATGTTGCAAATGCGATCTATTGATAGATGGATGGTACAGACCTTACCTTAAAATTAAGTGCTATTCAATTTGCAATAGCCAGCTGCTGGGAGCAGCCTAAGTGCCCACCAGTAAATGAGTGGATAAAAAAAAAACAAAAAACCTATGGTACATTTATACAATGGAATACTATGCAACAGAAAGAAAGAAGGAGCTACTACCCTTTGCAGCAGCATCAATGGAACTGGAGAGCATTATACTTAGTGAAGTAAGCAAAGAATTGAAATGAAAATACCATATAATCTCACCTATAAGTGGAACCTAATCAACAGCAACAACAACAACAAAAAAAAAAAAACAAGCAAGCAAAATATAACCAGAGACACTGAAATAAAGAACAAACTGACAGTAACCAGAGGATGGGGGAGAGGTATAAAGGGGGAAAATAGGGGAAGGGTCATCAAGGAACATGTATAAAGAACATATGGACAAAGCCAAGGGGGGTAGGTTCAAGGGTGGGAGGTGGGGATGGAGTGTGGTAGGGTGAGAATGGAGATAAGTGTACTTGAGCAATAATAAAAAACATTAAGTGCTATTGATAATACAATGGTTTTATAAGCTTGTTTGAAAACAACTGTTTCCCATTAGAAGTATTTAGCTTTAGTAAATTCTCAGTGTGGCTAATTTGGGTCTCCATTGTCTATAGTTAATTGCATATGAAGGAATTCCCCAGCAATTTTGTGGATCTAAGAAGATTTTGAAAATCACAACAAAGTTGAGATGCGTTTATTAGGAAATCAGTTAAAAACATTTGAAATCTTGGTTCAAGGCTCCTTACTCCTCACTGCCCCTTTACTTTCTCAAGGACTTTGTTTTTCTGCATTAATTTCTCTCCACTGTAGAACCATTATCATCATCAAGTATTTGGCCACCTTAGAAAAAGCTTCTAGAAAAAGATGGCAGCAAGATATGTGGGAGCAGAGTCCACTTCCCCCTGCACATGGGTGAAACACCTACCTGATCTACTGAGGAACAAAGCATACAGCCAACAGTACCCCAGCATTTATGAAGATAGGAGACCAAAAAGTATAGAGGACACTGAAAAAACAGACGGTAAGGGAATTGCTTCAGGACAAACAGGTCCCTGGGACCAGCGCAGGGACCAGGGTGACTGCAGCACCAGGCCTGAGCCTGACGGGTCTGCTACAGGACTCCTGGGAGAGAGCCCAGCTGACAGCTCCCTCTCCTGCCAAACAAGGCTTGAGCAGCACCGACACAGACCTGGTTGCTTGAAGTCACAGGGAGAGGAATAAGGACAAAGTGGGAAACCCAGGGAGTCCATGGGCGCTGGCTGGGGAGAGTTCAGCGTTGGGCCATGTGGGGCTCTGACCTGGACAGTCCCCAGTCTAGCTGGAGAGGTAGGCTGTGCGAGAAGACATGCCCTTCCTTGTATGGAGGGAGCCGCCGCAGGACTGAGCAGGAGGATTTTCCCAAAAAGAAAAAGACCCTCAGGGACATTTTGGGGAATTCCCTTGCAGCAACAGCTCCAGGCTCCTCTCCACCCGGCTACCCACCCATCTGGCACTCCCGCAGAGGTGTGGGGGATATCAAGCCCATATCCGAAGCACCGGGAGGGGAGAGTACACACCTCTGGGGGGTCTGAGACCACAGGCACTGACCGGGGAGTGTCTGTACATCATCTCGGAGGGAACTGAGACCACAGGCACCAACCAGGGAGTGTGCAGAAGGACCGGGGAGTGTGAGCACTGATCAGTGAGTGTCTACACCTCATGTAGGAGGGAATTGAGACCACAAGCACCAACCTGGTTGTGTGCGTATTGACCTGGTAGTGTGCGCAACAACCAGGGAGTGTCCTCACCTCATCTAGGAGGGAACTGAGACCACAGGCACCAACCTGGGAGTGTGCGTATTGACCTGGTAGTGTGCGCAACAACCAGGAGTGCCCTCACCACATCTAGGAGGGAACTGAGACCACAGGCACCAACCTGGGAGTGTACACACCAACCAGGGAGTGTCGGCACCTCATCTAGGAGGGAACTGAGACTACAGGCACCAGCCTGGGAGTGTGCGCACCTCATCTCAGAGGGAACTGAGACCACAGGCATCCACCGGAGAGTGTGTGCACCAACCAGGGAGTGTGCACACCGACCAGGGAGTGTCTCCACCTCATCTACCAGAGACCTGAGACCACAAGCAATGGGGAGAGTGCAAATCAAGGAAGGCCCCACATGCACACACATAGCCCGGAAGAGGCCTACCATAAAAAAGAGTAGGTAGAAGCTGGGAACACAAAGATACGTCCTGGAAGAGGAAAACCACCAACAAAGGAAACACCAACAGATAACAACAAAAGAAGGTGAAGGAGGGAGTGGAAGTCATACAAAGTCAACCCAGGAACTATCTGAAAATACAACCAAATAGCGAAGAAATTACTAAGAACAAAAAACTGAACAAGAGCAAGAGAAAAGCCTCAAAACCTGGTACACATGGAAGAACCATCTCCCACACAACCAGCCCACACATGCACAACAAAAAACAAGAAGTGGGGGACAGACTGTCCATCAGATAATGAGATGGTGGGAAAGACCCTGCAAAGAAAGTCCCCAAAGGAACCAAAAACCAAAGACATACACAGAGCCAACATAAATCACAGCTCAAGATCAGTAAAAGCAGGAAACCAAGGAGACTGTACCACTGAATCTCAAAGGTATTCCACCACAGAAGATTACACCATAAACCCAGGGAGTAAGAATACAGCAACTTAAGAAGCAGAAGCCACCAGGATGACTCTCAAAAACAATGGGAAGACAAAGAAACCATCCCCAAATGAAAGGAAAAGGGAAAGTCTCAGAAACAATGCTAAATGAAAAAGAGGCAAGTCAACTAACAGATGATGAGTTCAAAGAATTGGTAATAAGGAAGCTTAATGAGCTCACAGAGAATTAGCAAAAATTACAGGGAAACTAGAAGGAACTCACTGCAAACTATATCAACATGAAAAAGGAAATGGAAACTATCAACAAGGGCCAAGAGGAAATGAAGAATACAATTTCAGAACTGAAGAACACAGTAGAAAGAATCAACAGCAGGCTCCATTAAGCAAAGGATCAGATCAGCGACCTGGAGGACAAGGTAGAAAAATCACCCAAAAGAGCAACAAAAAGAAAAGAGGCTCAATCACCCAAAAGAGCAACAAAAAGAAAAGAGGCTCAAAAAGAATGAAGAGAGGTTGAGAGAAATGCAGGACAATATTACATGCAAGAATATCCATATAATAGGAATACCAGAAGGAGAAGAGGAAGAGCAAGGGATAGAAAACCTATTTGAAAAAGTAATGATGGAAAGTTTCCCTAATTTGATGACAGAAAGAGTCACACAAATCTAGGAATCACATAGAGTCCCAAACAAGAGGAACCTAAAGAGGCCCACTACAAGACACATCATAATTAAAATGGCAAAATTCCAAGACAAAGAGAGGATCTTAAAGGCAGCAAGGGAGAAACAGGAAGTAACATACAAGGGAGTCCCAATAAGGTTAGCAACTGACTTCTCAATGGAAATGCTACAAGCCAGAAGAGAATGGCAAAAATCATTCCAAGTAATGAGAACCAGAGGCCTGCAACCAAGGCTACTTTACCAAGCAAGTCTCTCAATCCAGACAGAAGGCCAAATAAGGAGTTTCAGAAAATAAGGCCAGAAAAAAAAAAAAGTCTAAAAGAATATACCTCCACCAAAACAGCTCTGCAAGAGATGCTAAAGGGGCTGCTGTAAGGAAGAAAGGAAAAGAGAGGAAGAGAGAGAGGAACACAGGTACAAAAAATGGCAATGAATAAGTACCTATCAAAAATAACCTAAAATGTAAATGTATTAAATGCTCCAATCAAAAGACATAGAATAGCTGAATGAATAAGAAAGCATGACCCACACATATGCTGCCTACAAGAGACTCACCTTATGACAGAAGACCTACACAGACTGAAAGTGAAGGCTTGAAACAAATTTTCCATGCATGTCAGCAGGAAAAAAAAAAGCAGAGATACCAATGCTCATATCAGACAAAACAGACTTCAAAAGAAGGGCCATAAGGAGAGACCCAGAAGGTCACTTCATAATACTCAAAGCAAGATTCCACCAAAAAGACTTAAACATTGTAAATATATATGCACCCAACATAGGAGCACCCAAATACATAAAGAAAATCTTGGAGGACTTCAAGAAAGATATTGACAGCAACACAATTATAGTAGGGGACTTTAACACCCCACTGTCAACAATGGAAGATCTTCCATTCAAAATATCAAAAATAATATTGTGTCACTTAACCATACCCTAGAGGAAATGGACTTAACTGATATATATAGAGCTTTTCATCTCAAAGAAGCAAAATACACATTCTTTACAAGTGCGCATGGAACAATTTAAAAGATAGAACACATGATAGGACATAAAACAAGCCTCAAGAAATTCAAGAAAATTGAAATCATATCAACCATTTTCTCGGATCACAAGGGACTGAAACTAGAAACCAACCCCAAAGGAAAAAACCCAAAACACTCAAAATCATGGAGACTGAATAGCATGCTATCAAACAATGAATGAGTGAAGAAAAAGATTAGGGAAGAAATCAAAAAGTTTCTGGAAACAAATGAAAATGAACTCACAACAACCCAAAACTTATAGGACACAGCAAAGGCAGTCCTGAGAGGGAAGTTCATAGCAATACAAGCCTACCTAAAAAAGACAGAAACATTTCAAACAACCTAACCCCACACCTACAAGAACTTGAGGAAGAACAACAAAGACAGCCCAGAGCAAGTAGAAGGAAGGAAATAACCAGGATCATAGCAGAGTTAAATAACATAGAGACTGAAAGCACAATTCTAAAGATCAATGAATCCAGGAGCTGGTTCTTTGAAAAGATAAACAAAATTGACAAGCCTTTAAGCAGGCTCATCAAGAAAAAAAGATATAGGATCCAAAAAAACACAATTAGAAATGAAAGAGGAGAGATTACAACTGATACCACAGAAATACAAAGGATTGTAAGAAATTACTATGAAGAACTGTATGCCAAGAAATTTGAAAACCTAGATGAAATGGACACATTTGTAGAAAAATATAATCTTCCACCACTCAGTGAAGAAGAAACAGAAAACCTGAACAGACAAAGAACAGCAGATGAAATTGAAGCAGTCATCAAAAAACTCCCAAAACACAAAAACCTTGGACCACATGGTTTCACAGGAGAATTCTACAAAGCATTTAAGGAGGAGCTAACCCCTACCCTTCACAGACTATTACCAAAAATCCAAACTCATGGAAGACTCCCAAGCTCTTTTTATGAAGCAAACATCATCCTAATTCCAACACCAGATAAATACATAACAAAGAAAGCAAACTTCAGAGCAATATCGCTGATGAACATATATGCTAAATTTCTCAACTAAATATTGGCAAACCGCATTCAGCAATACATTGAAAAGATCATACACCATGACCAAGTGGGATTCATCCCAGGGATGTAAGGATAGTACAGTATTCACAAACCAATAAACATAATACATCACATAAACAACAGCAAAGAAAAAATTACAATAGATGAGGAAAAAGCATTTGATAAGATACAGCACCCTTTTATGATAATAACACTCAGCAGACTGGGAATACAGGGAGCATTCCTCAATATAATAAAGGCCATATATGAGAGACCTACAGCCAACATCATACTCAATGGACAAAAACTTAGAGCTTTCCAACTAAGATCAGGAAGAAGACAGGGATGCCCACTTCCACCATTCCTGTTCAACATAGTATTGGAAGTCCTAGCCACAGCAATCAGACAAGAAAAAGAAATAAAAGGCACCCACATTGGAAGCAAGAAGCAAAACTGTCATTGATTGAAGATGACATGATAGTGATATAGAACATCTTATAGACTCCAGCAAAAAAAACTACTCGACCTCATAAGTGAATTGGGCAAAAGAGCATGATACAATGTCAATATTCCGAAATTAAAGGCATTTTTGTACACCGACAATGAAACACCAGAAACAGAAATCAGGGAAAAAAAATCCCATTTAATATACCAAGAAGAAAAATAAAGTACCTAGGAATAAACCTAACCAAGGAGGTAAAAGATCTGTACACAGAAAACTGCACAACACTAAAGAAAAAAATTAAGGAAGACACAAACAAATAGAAGCATGTACCATACTCATGGATTGGAAGAATTAACATCATCAAAATGGCCATACTAACCAAAGCAATGTATACATTCAAAGCAATCCATTTCGATATGCTAATGTCATATTTCACAGATGTAAAACAAGCATTTCTAAAATGTATATGGAAACATAAATTACCCTGAATAGCTGTAGCAATTTTGGGAAGGAACAACAAAGCAGGAGAGATCACAATTCCTGATATCAAACTGTATTACAAGGCCACTGTAATCAAAACAGCCTGGTACTGGCATAAAAACAGGCACATAGACCAATGGAACAGAACACAGAGCGCAGAAATAATCCCAAGTCTTTACAGTCAATTAATATTTGACAAAGGAATCAGGTGCACAAAATGGAGCAAAAATAGCCTCTTCAGCAAATGGTGTTGGGAGATCTGGACAGCTACATGCAAAAAAAGTGAAACTTGATCACCAACTTACACCATACACACAAAAAAAATTCAAGGTGGATAGGAGAATTAAATATAAGTCATAACACCATACAAGTCCTAGAGGAAAACATTGGCAGGAAAATCTCAGACATTCCACGCAGCAACATCCTCACAAACACGTCCCCTAAAGCAAGGGACATAAAGGAAAGAATAAACAAGTTGTACCTCATCTGCATGGCTAAAGAAAACAGTGCCAAATTACAAAGAGAACCAACAGTATGGGAAAATGTATTTGCCAGTGATACCTCAGACAAGGGCCTGATCTCCAAAATATATAAAGAACTCACACAGCTCCACTCCTGGAAGACAAACAACCCGATTAAAAAATGAGCAAAGGACTTGAACAGACACTTCTCCAAGGAAGACACAAAGAGGGCCCAGAGACACATGAAAGGATGCTCAGCATCTCTAGCTATCAGAGAGAGGCAAAGGAAAACCACAATGAGGTACCATCTCACACCAGTCAGAGTGGCCAATATAAACAAATCAACAAATGTTGGAGAGGATGAGGAGAAAAGGGAACCCTAGTACATTGTTTGGGGTATTGCAGACTGGTGAGGCCACTGTGGAAAACAGTATGGAATTTCCTCAGAAAACTAAAAATGGAACTGCCCTTTGACCCAACAATTCTGCTGTTGGGATTATACCCTAAGGATCCACAATCACCAATCCGAAAGAACCTATGTACCCCAATGTTCATAGCAGCACAATTTACAATAGCCATGTACTGGAAGCAACCTAAGTGCCCATCAGCAAATGAGTGGATCAAAAAACTATAGTACATTTACACAATGGAATTCTACGCAGCAGAATGAAAGAAGGAGCTCATGACCTTTCCAGCAGCATGGATGGACCTGGAGAGCATTATGCTCAGTGAAATAAGCCAGGCGGTGAGGGACAAATACCATATGATCTCACCTTTAACTGGAACATAATCAGCAAAGGAAAAATGCAAACAAAATATAACCTGAAACATTGAAGTTAAGAGCAATCTAACAATAGCCAGAGGAGAGTGGGGAGGGGACAGTGGCGAGAGGGGTTTACAGGTTCTACTATAAAGGACACATGAACAAAATCAAGGGAGAGGGTGGAGGTGGGGGAGGGAGGAGGTTTTTCCTGGTGTGGGGTGGAGGGGTGGGAGAAAATGAAGACAAGTGTAATTGAACAACAACAATAAATAAATAAATAAATAAATAAATAAATAAATAAATAATTCGGAAATTTCACTGGAGAAACAAAAAAGATAAAGCTTCTCATCTTCCCACATTCTTTTCTAGCTATTGCTCAGCTTTTGTGCTTTTCTTCATAATAAAAATTTTGAAAGAATGTCTACACATGCTCCTTTTATTTTTATATGTCACAATACCTGCAATATCTATAACGGCAAACTGCTCCTCCAGGTCACCTTCGTCTGGCTGACTTCAGTGTTCATTTCTCTATTCTCACATATCATTTGCAACAGCATTAAACACAAGTGGCTAGCCTCTGTGCCTTGACATACTCTTTGTCTTGGCTTTGTGACCTCACATTCTTGATTTTCTTTTCATGGTTCTCTGGCTACTCCTTCTGAGTCTCCATAATATTCTCTTTCTCTCTCTATTTCTGTCTCTGTCTCTCTCCTTTCTATTTTGCTCAATCCCTCTCCCAACTCCACTCATTCCCCCAGGATATTTCTTCTGTAGAGAGGAGCACAGCAGCTAAGAGTACAGACTCTCAAGACTTGCTGTCCAATATAGTAGTCACTAGTCACATTGTAGCTATCACATTTAAATTAGTAAAATAAGTTAAATTCACAAAACAAAATAAATTAATAAAATTAAAAATTTATTAAATAAATTTTAAATTAATAATATTAAATTACAAATTCAGTATCAGTACCCTAACATTTCAATTGTTCAATGACAACACATGGCTAGTGGATAACACAATGATAAGTAAGACACAAAACATTTCCATCATTGCAGAAAATTCTATTGAATGATCCTGTCTAGATAAGACATCCAGAATTAGAATCCAAGCTTTGCCACTCTACCAGATGACTTACTCAATGTCAGGGACTAAAGTCTTTGTTCTCATGGAGTTTATGCTATCCCTACAACGGAAAAAATGCGGTATATGTAAACTGTAGATGGAATATCTATAAATATTAAAACTCTGCAAAAGATATAAGTAAAGGAAAAATGCAATGTACAGAATAGTATACCTAACTAGATGACTAGAAGATATATAATATGATCTTGGTTTTAAAAAGTAAAGATGCACAGAAATATATATTTTTAATTATTTTATTGTTGTTCAGTTACATTTTTCTTCATTTACCAACACCATTCCCTCCCCCACCCTAGCCATTCCTACCTCCCTTCCCTGCTTCCACCCCCCTTGGTTTTGTCCATGTGTCCTACATAGTTGTTCCTAAAAACCCTTCCCCACTTACCCCCCATTATCCCCTCCCACCCCCTTCTGGTTACAGTCAGATTGTTCTTAATTTGAAAGTCTCTGGTGATATTTTGCTTCCTTGCTTGTTTTATTGATTAGGTTCCATTTAAGGTGAGATCATATGGTATTTGTCCCTCACCGTCTGGCTTATTTCACTTAGCGTAATGCTCTCCAGTTCCATCCATGCTGTTGCAAAGGGTAGGAGCTCCATCTTTCTTAATGGTGCATAGTATTCCATTGTGTAAATGTACCAGAGCTTTTTGATCCATTCATTTAGTGATGGGCACTTTGGTTGCTTTCAGTACTTGGCTATTGTAAATTGTGCTGCTATGAACATTGGGGTGCATAGGGTCTTTTGGATTGGTGTTTCAGGACTTAGAATATAATCCTAGCAGTGGAATTGCCTGGTCAAAAAGCAGTTCCATTTTTCGTTTTCTGAAGAAATTCCATACTGTTTTCCACAGAGCCTGCATGAGTCTGCATTTCCACCCAGAGTTCACAAGAGTTCCCTTTTGTCCACAGCCTCTCCAACACTTGTTTGTGATGGCCATTGTGACTGGTGTGAGATGATATCTCATTGTGGTTTTAATGTGCATCTCTCTGATGGCTAGTGATGTTAAACATTTTCTCATATGTCTCTGGGCCCTTTGTATGTCATCCTTGGAGAAGTGTCAGTTAAAGTCTTTTGCCCATTTTTTAATTGAAATGTTTGTCTTTCTGAAGTAGAGTCATGTAAGTTCTCTATTTACTTTGGAGATCAAACCCTTCCCCAAGGTATTATTGACAAATATGTTTTCCTATACAGTTGGTTCTCTTTCATTTTAATGCTGTTCTCTTTAGCCATGCAAAAGCTTTTTAATTTGATGAGGTCCCATTTGTTTATTCTTTCCTTTATGCCCCCTGCTCTATGGGACATATCAGTGAAAATATTGCTGCATGGAATATCTGAGATTTTCCTGCATATATTCTCCTGAAGGACTTTTATGATGTCACAAATTATATTTAAGTCTTTTAATCACCTTGAATTTATTTTTGTGTATGGTGTAAGTTGGTAATTGAGTTTCATTTTTTTGCTTGTACCTGTCCAGCTCTCCTAACACCATTTGTTGAAGAGGCTATTTCTACTCCATTTATGCTGCTGTACACTTTGTTAAATATTAATTGACCATTGAGACTTGGGTTGATTTCTGGGCTCTTTATTCTGTTCCATTGATCTATGCATCTGTACTTATGCCAGTACCAGGCTGTTTCGATTACAGTGACCTTGTAGTACAGTTTGATATTGGGTATTGTGATCCCTCCTACTTTGTACATTTTTCTCAAAATTGCTGCAGCCATTTGGGTAGTTTATGGTTCCATATAAATTTTTGAAATGTTTGTTCTACATCTGTGAAATATGACATTAGCACATTAAAAGGGATTGCTTTGAATGTATACATTGCTTTGGGTAGTATGGCCATTTTGATGATGTTAATTCTTCCAATCCATGAGCATGGTACATGCTTCCATTTGTTTATGTCTTCCTAAATTTCTTTCTTCAGTGTTGTGTAGTTTTCTGAGTACAGTTCTTTTACCTCCTTGGTTAGGTTTATTCCTAGGTACTTTATTTTTCTTGTTGCTATATCAAATGGGATTTTTTTTTTCCTGATTTCTATTTCTGATGTTTCATTTTCGGTGTAGAAAAATGCCTTTAATTTCTGAATGTCGACATTGTATCACACTCTTTGGCCCAATTAACTTGTTAGGTTGAGTATATTTTTGGTGGAGTCTATAAGATGTTCTACATCACTATCATGTCGTCTGCAAACAATGACAGTTTTGATTTTTCCCTGCCAATATGGATGCCTTTTATTTCTTTTTCTTGTCTGATTGCTGTGGCTAGGACTTCCAATACTATGTTTAATAGGAGTGATGAGAGTGGACATCCTTGTCTTGTGCCTGATCTTAGTGGGAAAGCTCTAAGTTTTTGTCCATTGAGTATGATATTGGCTGTAGGTCTTTCATATATGGCCTTTATTATGTTGAGGTGTACTCACTCTACTCCCACTTTGCTGAGTGTTTTTATCATAAGTGGGTGCCATATCTTATCAAGTAGTTTTCCACATCTATTGATATGATCATGTAATTTTTGTCTTTTTTTTGTTTATGTGATATATTACAATTTTTGATTTGCAAATATTGTACCATTCTTGCATCCCTGGGATGAATCCGACTGCCATGGGAATAGCATGGCATATGATATTTTAAGATATTGCTGGATGCAGTTTTGCAATATTTTGTTGAGGATCGTTACGTCTATGTTGATCAGTTATATTGGCCTGAAGTTTTCTTTCTATTTTATGTTTTTATCTGGTTTTGAGATTAGGATGATGCTGAATTCAGAATAAGACATTGGGAGTCTTCCATCTTCTTGAATTTCTTGGAGTAGTCTGTGAATTATAGGGGTTTGCTCATTCTTAAATGCTTTGTAAAATTCTCTTTTGAAACCGTCCAGTCCAGGGTTTTTGTGTGTTGGGAGTTTTTTGATTACTCTCTCAATTTCATCAGCTGTTCTTGGTCTGCTCAGGCTTTCTGCTTCTTCTTTATTTAGTTGTGGAAGATTATATTTTTCTAGAAATGTGTACATTTCACCTAGATTTTCAAATTTCTTGGCAGGTAGTTATTTGTAGTAATTTCTTACTATCCTTTGTATTTCTGAGATATCAGTTGTAATCTCTCCTCTTTCATTTCTGATTGTGTTTATTTGGATTCTCTGTCTCTTTTTTTTTTTAAAGATGAGTCTGCTTAAAGGCTTGTCCAGTTTGTTTATCTTTTCAAAGAACCAGCTCCTGGATTTTTTGAACCTTAGAATTGTATTTTTAGTCTCCATGTCATTTAATTCTCTGATCTTGGTTATTTCCTTCCTTCTAATTGCTCTGGGCTGTCTTTGTTGGTGTTCTTCGAGTTCTTGTAGGTGTAGGGTTAGGTTGTTTTTTTCAATTGTTTCTACCTTTTTTAGGTAGGCCTGTATTGCTATGAACTTCCCACTCAGGACTGCCTTCACTGTGTCCCATAACTTTTGGACTGTTGTGAGTTGATTTTCATTTGTTTCCAGAAACTTTTTGATTTCTTCCTTGATCTCATTCTTGACCCATTCATTGTTCAAAAGAATGTCATTCAATCTCCATTACTTTGAGTGTTTTTGAATTTTTTCCTTGAGGTTGATTTCTAGTTTCAGTCCCTTGTGATGAGGCAAAAAGCTTGATATTTTTTCAATTTTCTTGAATTTGTTGAGGCTTCTTTTGTGTCTTTTTGTATGGTCTATCATTGAAAATGTTGCATGTATATTTGAAAAGAATATGTATTTTACTTCTTTGGGATGAAAGGCCATGTATATATTCCATTTGATCTGGACTGTGTTCAATGCCACAATATCCTGTTGATATTTTGTTTGAAAGATCTATCCATTTTTGACAGTGGGGGTTAAAATCCCCTACTATGATTGTGTCGCTGCCAATATCTTTCTTGAAGTCCTCCAAGATTTTCTTTATGTATTTGGTTACTCCTATGTTGGATTCATATATATTTCAATGTCTATGTCTTCCTGATGGATTCTTCCCTTGAGTGTTAGGAAGTGACCTTTTGGGTCTCTTTTTATGGCTCTTTTCTTGAAGTCTATTTTGTCCGATATAAGTCTTGTTACCCCTGCTTTTTTTTTTTTTCCCCTGTCTATTTGCTTGGAATATTTCTTTCTGGTCCTTCACTTTCAGTCTGTGTAAGTATTTTCTTCTGAAGTGGGTATCCTGTAGGGAGCATATGTGTGGGTCATGTTTTCTTACCCATTCTGCTATTCTGTGTCTTTTGATTGGGGCATTTAATCCATTAACATTTAAGGTTATTATTGATAGGTACTTACTCATTGCCATTTTTTCCTACCTGTGTTCCTCTCTCTCACTGTTTTTCTTCCTGTTCTTAAAGCAAACCCTTTAGCATCTCTTGCAGAGCTGGGTAGGAGGAGGTATATTCTTTGAGACTTCTTTTGTCCTGGAAGCTCCTTATTTGGCCTTCCATTTGAATTCAGACCCTTTCTGGATAAAATAGTCTTGGTTGCAGGCCTTTGTTTTTCATTACTTGGAACGTTCCTTGCCATTCATTCCCTTCTGGCTTGCAGCATTTCCATTGAGAAGTCAGCTGCTAGCCTTACCGGGGCTCCCTTGTATGTTACTTCCTGTTTTTCCCTTGCTACCTTTAGGATTTTCTCTTTGTCTTGGAATTTTGCCATTTTAATTATGATGTGTCTTTAAGTGGGCCCCTTCCAGTTCCTCTTGATTAGGACGATTTGGGTTTCCTGGATATGTGTGACTTTTTTACTCATCAAGTTGGGGAAATATTCCATCATTAATTTTTTCAAACAGGTTTTCTACCCCTTGCTATTCTTCTTCTCCTTCTGGTATCCCTATTATACGGATATTATTATGTTTTATGTTGTCCTGCAGTTCCCTTAACCCCCCTCTTTCTTTCTGAGCCTCTTTTCCTTTTGTTGCTCATTCTGGGTGTTTTTTTCTACTTTGTCCTCCAGCTCTCTGATTTGATCCTCTGCTCTCTCTACCCTGATTTTGATTCCTTCTACTGTGTTCTTCAATTCAGACATTGAATTCTTCTTTTCCTCTTGGCCCTTGTTGATAGTTTCTATTTCCTTTTCCATGTTGATATAGTTTGGAGTGTGTTTATTGTAGTTTCCTTGTAATTTTTGGTAATTTTCTGTGAGCTCATTGAGCTTTCTTATAACCATTGCTTTGAACTCAATATCTGATAGTTGATTTTTCTCTGTTTCATTTAGCATTCTTCCCGACGCTTCCTCCTTCCCTTTCATTTGGGGATTGTTTGTTTGTTTTCCCATTGTTTGTGAGATTCCTTTTGTTACCCTCTGCTTCTTAAATTGATCTCCTCTGACTCCCTGGGTTTATGGTGTTGGCTTCTATCATAGGAGACCTGTGAGTTTCAGTGGTTCATTCTCCTTTATCTTCTGAATTTGCTGCTCTTGGGCTGTAGTTTATTTTGGCTTTGTGTGTGTCTTTGGTTTTTCATTGTTGCTGGATCATTCTTTGGTGGGTCCTTCCCTCCAGCTAGGTAACTGAGGGTCACACCACCCACATCTTGTATCCTCTTATGCAGGTTTGTACAGGTTTTGTCCAAGCTGGTTCTGCTGTTTGTCCCAGGTTTTGAGGCTTCTTTCTCACTATTGGTCAGTTGTTTGTTCTGGGTAATTTCTCCACCATTTAGTTTTAATTCCAGATTGGTCTTGGGTGGCGTTAGTGTGGCTTCCACTCACTGCTTCACCTTCTTCCATTGTTATCTGTTGGTGGTTCCTTTGTTGGTGGGTTTCTTCTTCCAGCAGGTATACTGTTGTTCACAGCTCCCACCTACTCTATTATGTGATCAGTTGTAGGGGGAATGCAAAGTAGTTTAAGACAGCGTGAGTGTATACTATGAGACAAAGTACCAACCTGTAGAGAAGAGATAGGAGACCCTTTGGATAACTGTAGTGTTAACGATGATATTTCATCCAACTGGCCACTTTTTGGAAAGAGTGGGAAAAATTAAGACTGTTGTTAGAGGGGGGAAGGATTGTGAGTTCGATCCAGAAAACAGTGAGATTGTGGGAGGTCAGATTATGAGATATAGTGACAGTAAAGGATAGAGAATAGGTGTAGTGTGTGAGAGAATAGAGTTAACCACTATAGTAATAAAGTTCCAGAAGACAGTGAAATGTGCTAAGATGCAGGAGGGGTGCTGTGTTGTATTTACAATTGTATGGAACAACAATTATTTACAATAATAATGGAGCAACAGTCATATGACAGAATCTATGTGTTTTGAATAAGAAGAATAGGAAGTACATGATACAGAGTAGTGTGCTATTGGAACACAAGTGAAGTGAAAGATGGAAAATTAAAAATATGCTATGAAAGAAAGAACAAGGGAAACCAGCCCAATGATGCAATTAAACAAACAAAGTGAAGAATACTAAACAGAAAGAAGAGAAATAAAAAGTAGTAATAAAATAAAAGAAATAGAAATAATGAAAGAATAATAATAATACAAATAAACTTAACTTGCAAGTTCTCTGGAATAGCAAAGTGAAATTTCTCTCAGTTTCTTCAGTTGTTGGGATGAGCCCTCTTCAGGTCTAAATCTGGTCCTTTAATACCTCCAGGTCTTACTGTGTCAGTTTTGGAAAAAAAAAAAAAAAAGAGGGAGAAAAAAAAGGAAGGAAAAAAAAAGCCTCCTGCTGGCTTTAAAAAGTTCTGCTGGTCTTCCTGGCTGCTGCAGGCTGTGGGGAATTGGGTTTCGCTTTTCTCTATTCCTGAGGCTCTTCACAGATGGGGACTAGGCCTGGGCCGCACTCCCCACAGTTGCCCAGCCTCCAGCCCAGTTCCTCAGTTCACTGCTGTGTCCCCAGTGCCCTTCTGCACCAGACCTATTATGTCTTGAGTCCACCTGTTGTGCTGTCCTTGATGTGCACCAGTTAGGCGCAATTCGCACACCACCTTCTCACTCTTTTCTGTTCTAGGTGCTAGGGACTCTCAAAGTCTCTTCAGTGGAGTTGAGCCCCACCACTGAGTTAAGTCTTTCTAGGGACTTCTAACTCCCTGAGCCCTGCTGTTCTCCTCTGCAAGGGGTGCCTCCTTCCTCTTAGGAAGCCAGTCTGATCTGCAGGGTGGGAGTGCCACTGTGGCTGACACAATGGGTGCCATGCATGCCTCTTTTGCAGCAGGCATTGGCATGTAGCCTCTGCAGCTCCTGGGGCAGGGGCAGGGGCAGGGGCGGGGGTTCAGCTGTGGAGGCCATGGGCATGGGCACATGGTCTTTGCTGCTGTGGTGGATTGATTGGGTGGGGGGCACAGCGTGGGGGTGGCAGGGTCAGGCACACCACTGGGGCTGTGGCCCAGGGCAGCCACCCTCTGCCACTGTGGCTAGGGGGAGGGTAAGTACACAGCCCTGGTCCTGGTGGCAGGGGTTGGCCTGCGACCAAGGCAGTGGTGGCTCTGGGGATACAACTGGGGGAGGCAGGTGTGGCCACTGTGGGAGAATTTCCTAAACAGCCACCACGAGCCATGTTTTGAGAAATTCCTCCTGTTCCAGACTGCCACTTCAAACAAGCACCCGGCCTCTCTCACAGCCCAACTTTCCAACCAGACCAGAGACTATCGGTGTCAGGGTCCATCACAGCCCAACTCTTCTCCCTTCTCCAGGTGTCACCTGGCTCCCCAATTTCTCTGGTACTGACCCAGCCGGCGTCCACAGTCTAAGTGGGTGAACACTGCCCCTGTGCATTTGCCACCTTGTCTTTATTCCCCCCAGCCACATCAAGCTTCCAGGTCCATCCTGGTTCTTCTCAAACCTCCCTGTTTGGCAGGGGAGAGATCCATTGAACTGATTCTCTTCCAAGAATCCTCTCGCAGGCCCAGCAGTTGCTGGGCCTTGTGCTGCAGCAACCCTAGTCCCCGTGCTAGTCCCAAGGACCTTATTGTCCCAAAGCAATCTCCTCACCATCTGATTTTTCAATGTACTCTACAATTTTGGCCTCCAACATTCATATATGCTAGGATACTATTGGCTGTTCACTATGTTCCTCAGAAGATAGACTAGGTGTTCCACCTGTGTGCAGGGGGAAATGGACTCCACTTCCACCTACCTTGCTGACATCTTTTGAATTGAAACACATATGATTATATTTATTAACAATTCTGGAGATATAAAAAGCAATTCATTTTTTTTCAAAGGCTCAATAAATGTGTCTTATTACTATTAGTATTGTTTTTAATATACTTTATTTATTATGCTATTACACTTCTATTTTCTCCCCTTTATTCCCCTCTGACCTGCAACCCACCTCCCACCAATATTCCCCTCCCTTAGTTCATGTCCATGGGTTGTACTTATAAGATCTTTCGCTTCTCTATTTCCTATACTATTTTTAACCTCCCCCTGTCTGTTTTGTACCTACAATTTATGCTACTTATTACCTGTACCTTTTACCCCATCCCCCCCTTCCCCCATCCCACTGGTAACCCTCCATGTGACCTCCATTTCTGTGATTCTATTCCTGTTCTAGTTGTTTGCTTACTTTGTTGTTGTTTTTTTTTTCTTTCTTTTAGGCTCAGTTGTTGAGAGTTGTGAGTTTGTTATCATTTTACTGTTCATAGTTTTTTTTATTTTCTTCTCTTAGATAAGGTCCTTTAACTTTTCATATAATAAGGGCTTGGTGATAATGAACTCCTTTAACTTGACCTTATCTGGAAAGCACTTTATCTGCCCTTCTTTTCTAAATGATATCTTTGCTGGATAGAGTAATCTTGGATGTAGGTCCTTGCTTTCCATGACTTGGAATACTTCTTACAGCCCCTTCTTGCCTGTAAGATTTCTTTTGACAAATCAGCTGATAGTCTTATGGGAACTCCTTTGTAAGTAACTGTCTCCTTTTCTGTGGCTGCTTTGAAGAGTCTCTATATTTAATCTTGGGTAATATAATTATGATATGCCTTGATGTGTGCTTCCTTGGGTCCCATTTCTTTGGGACTCTGAGCTTCCTGAGCTTCCTGGAAGTTTATTTCCTTCAACAGATTGGGGAAGTTATCCTACATTATTTGTTCAAATAAGTTGTCAATTTCTTGCTCTTCCTCTTCTTCTGGCACCCCTATGATTCTTATGTAGGAATGTTTAAAGTTGCCCCAGAGGTTCCTAAGCCTCTCATCATTTTTTTTTAAATTCTTGTTTCTTCATTCTGTTTGGGTTGAATGTTTATTTCTTCCTTCTGCTACAAACTGATGATTTGAGTCACAATTTCCTTCCCTTCACTGTTGGTTCTCTGTACATTTTCCTTTATTTTACTTTTTCCTCTATTTTGTGACCATACTCAATAATTTCTGTAAGCATCCTAATTACCAGTGTTTTGAATTGTGCATATGATGGGTTGGCTATCTCTTCATTACTTAGTTGTATTTTTTGTGGAACTTTGATCTTTTCTTTCATTTGGACCTTTTTTTTTTGCCTTGGTACACCTTTATGTAGTAAGGGGTGGAGCCTTAGGTATTTACCAAGGCAGGGCAACCCAAGTTGATATGTTGTGGCACTGTATGTAGGGGAGGGGTCTGAGATGGAACAGTGCCACTTTCTCAGCTCTCAGCCAGCTTTCAGTCACTTCCTCTGCTACCCACAATCAAATTTGGCCTTTCTGGTGCTGATTCCCAGGTGGGTGTTTTTGTGTACATTCTAGGACTCTGTGGGTCTCTCTAATGAACGCTCCTGTGAGTCTGGGAGTTTCTCCCAGCACTGCAACCCCCACAGGTCTTTTCACTCAGAGGTTTTGAGGCTTTATTTCATCGCACTGAAACCCTGGGTTGAGTGGTCTGTCTTGCTCCCCAGTTATTCCTTCTGGTTTATCTGCACACATATGTAGGACTTCCTGCTCCACCAGTCACCTCCTTGCCCACCCTGGTCCTCCAGCCGCTGCCTTACTGTGAATCTTCTCCAACCAGCTTCCCATCTCTGCCCCTCCTACCAGTCTGGATGAATGTTTCTTCTTTAACACCTTGGTTGTTGGACTTCCATACAGTTTGATTTTCTGTCAGTTCTGATTGTTTTTTGTTTTTAAAATTGTTGATGTTCTTCTTTTGATTGTGCAAGGAGGCAAAGTGTATCTACCTATGCCTCCATCTTGGCTGGAAGTCCCTAAAAAGTAATTTAATAGTCCCTTTGAGGAATGAGACTGAGATCCAGAGAAAGACTCACTTTGCATTCTGAACCTTTATATACTATTTTATTTTGTTACCTTTATAAATTATTTTTGATTACAAATAATAATTTTAAATTTATATGTATTTACTTGGCATTTTCCTGGTTATCTATTTTGTATAACAAACTACCCCCAGGACATAGCAGCTTAAAACAACAACCATTTTATTATATATCATGAGTCTGTCAGTCATGATTTGGTCAGATCTCAGCTACGCAATATTCCTACTGCAATTGACATTAACTAGGGTCATTCAGTGGCATTCAGATGTTTGTTATGGAGGGTCCAACACTGCTTCAATCACATATCTGTTGTCATGGCAGAAATGACTGGAAGTTTGGACTGAGCTGGGTTTCTCTCTCTCTCTGTCTCTAAATACCTCTGGAATTTTCCATATAGTCTCTCCAGCAAATAAGTAACATTTTTAATATGATGGCTCATATTTTAACAAAACAAAGATAGAAACTACATGTTCTTTAGAGGCTAGGCCTAGAATAAGCTTAATGTCACTTCTGCCATACTCTATTGATTAAATCAGTTATAGGGCAACCCAGATTCAAGAGATAGAGGTTAGAAATACACCCAGCCGCACTATGGGAAGAGTATCAAATAATCAATGGATATCTTTAGTCCAATAGGGATATCAAGACAAGTTATATCCATGATAATTAAGGTTAAGACTAAAAGTCTTAACTATAGATGATTTAGGGTAACTTCAATGGAAACCTAGGAAAATAAGAGGTGAAGACATGAATGTGACCCCTTAATGCTGGATGGTAGAGGAGGCCATTTGAAGTCTCAGAGTGAGAAATATCTTTTACTCACTCTCAAAATAATTTTGGCGTACTGATAATGCCTGATTCTATCATTTTTCCTACCCTCTTCATCTCTCTCAAGGAAGACAGGGTAAGAAGCTTTGTTCCTTAAATAAAACCCATGTCTTTCTTGGCTCTGTGAATCTCCCTTCCCAAAATACAGAACAAATAGTAGAGTATAGAGCTGACAGCAGATTTATAGTAAGTGCCATCAATTGATAGTCCACCCACCCCCAGCACATTCTACTCTATCTTTTAAAGAAAGAAGGCCACATTTACTTTAAGTCAAACACTGTGCTTTAATATGCCTTTTCCTTTCATTGTAAAAACACTTGGACAGGTATTAATATCCTCCATTTTACAGAAAATGAAACAGACCAAAACATCAAGCAATTTTACCCCTATACAACTACATAGGTGGATACCAACCTATGAAAAGCCTAGATACCAACCAAGATCTTTGACTCTTTGACTCCAAAGCCTATGACCTTTCAGTATACTATGATGCCTTTCAATGAAAAAACAAACAAATTCTGTACAGTGGATATTACATGTACTTTCATCCTATTACATTCATCCATCCAGAAAATATTTAATGTGTGCTGAGGATGATTCCACACTGCCAGAATCTCCACAGTATTAAAGAAAGTTCTAAGTATAAAGACTGCTTCTAGCCCTGAAATTTCCAAACCTTGATATTCACAAACTTGGCAGTCCCAACATATCATTAAAATTTTTAATTCTACTATTTGTTTTTCTGCTATTCCTGGCAACTCTACTTTGCAAGAAAACAGTTAATATAGCTGACACTATTGTGTATGTTTGGACAGCTGACCAGAAAAGGGCCAAGGATGCTACAGATTGTCTCTTCTTTTCAGCATTAACTATTAAGATGCAAATATGGGGACATGTAATTAGAGAATATGGGCAGAAAGTCTAAGACGGATAAGAGACATTTAGGCAGTTGGAAGAATGCAAAGTTGTTTCAAAAAAGGAACTAGGGGGCCTTGACTCAAGCAGGATTCACATTTATATATAAGCATTCACAGAACAAAAATGGCCAGTGCTCTGAGGAGAGGGGACCTAGCACCCTTGTACAGACACATGGTACAAGAGAGAAGGGTAAGTAAAGAAAAAAGCAGTGGAGAGAAAAACAATAACAAAAAATTGAGTAAAAGAAGAAAGAAAAAATTAATGATCCTTTGATCAACACAATTGAAGGCCACCAATTTGGGACATCCAGCTGTTAAAACAACAGAGTTTCTCTCTGACAGGGTCAGACAGCTAGAGATGCAAAGAGCCATTAACAGGGCCAATGCATAAATCTCCACTTAAAGCCACTTACCCTGGGCTCTGGCAAAGGGTGGGGGGCAGAGTGGACTAGAAACACTTGAAGAGAACCTGAGGATGTCTTTTGGGAGAGAACTGAGAGAGCAGCCACTGGGATGCAGGTGCTGAGTCATTCCCCGTACTTCAGGAGCCATCTTGCTCAGGCAGACCACTCATCTCCAAGTGGCAGCACGATGAGGGGAAGCAATAGCCCACCCCAGGAGGGACTCTTCCCCACTCTGTGGCGCTTAAACCTGACTGCTGAGTACAGAATGACTAGATTAACAACTTAAAGAGTCAGCCACAGATAGTAGTTCCCTGGTAGTCTCAAACAGGCTGCCTAGGGCTAGACAGGGTCACCATCTGGCATCACCAGAGGCAGATCCAGAAAGAAACAAACAATGGTAAAAACTAGATGCTACCAAGACAAAATCCACCATGGTCTTCTCCATGATTTGTGATATTTTCTTTCCTGCATAGTGTTTTTATCATTCATTTATTGTCCTTCAAGTTTGAGCATTTTAAGTCACTAGGTTTGATATTGTAGTTTATTTCAATTCTCATATTTTGATCCTCCCTTCTCTTACCCCATTTTACCTTCTTCTTTCCTCTTATTATTTGTGTTTTAAATTTTGCTACATTTCTTGCTATAATTAGTTTCTTTCCTGCACTCCTAGTATTTCTACCCCATCCAGCCTCTCAAAACAAATTTTCTTGTCAATGGTCATCTCACACTGTTTTTCTTGGTCTTAAAATACCTGTGTTCTCTCTCCACCTTTCCCAATTTTTGATCATTGGTTGTGGATATGGTAGTTGTTGAATTTTTAAATTTTATTTCTAGATGTTCACTATATTTGTATCTAAAATATCAAATTGTAGTGTTCCTCTCTTGTACTCTATTCTGCCTTCATTCAGCCCATTCATTTTTGTCTAAAATTTGAAATTTTCCCTGTTTGGACCTGTTTATTTTTCTCTTTCATCCTGACCTTTTTCATCTTTTTGTCTTGTATTTTAAATGTTCCCTGTCTTAGCCTGGTTTTCATTTCTCATTCTTAATATTCCTTTGCCCTCTATAATCTCAAAATCACTTCCTTTTCCTATAGACATCTCTTAAGCTTTTCTTTCTTTTCTCCTTCTTATTCCCATCCCACCCATATTAACTTCAGCACATTGAAATCATATTAAGCATTTTCTTAGACCACAATGGCTTGAAACTAGAAAACAACCTCAAGGAAAAAAATTAACAATATTCAAATATGTGGAAACTAAATGCCATATTATTAAACAATGAATGGGATAACAATAACATCAAAGAAGAAATCAAAAAGTTCCTCGAAAAAAATGAAAATGAACATACAAAAACCCAAAATCTATGGGACACAGCAAAGGCAGTCCTGAGAGGAAAATTCATAGCAATATAAGCCTATGTAAAAATGAAAAATTTCAAATAAAAAGTTAATAATACATCTACAAAAACAATAAACACAACCACAAACAAAGAACAGAGTGAGTAAGAGAAAGGAAATAGTCAAGACCAGAGAATTAAATGACATAGAGACTAAAAGAAAAATCCAAAGGATCAATAAATCCAGGACCCGGTTCTCTGAAAAATGAACAAAATAAAAAATCCTTCCCTAGACTCACCAAGAAAAAAAGAGAGATGACCCAAGTAAATAAAATCAGAAAGGAAAGAAGAGAAATTACAACCGATAACAGAGAAATACAAAGGAATGTAGGAAATTACCATGAAGAACTATATGACAAGAAATTTGAAAACCTGGGTGAAGTGGACAAATTTCTAGAAACATATAATCCTCAAGAACTAAGTCAAGAAGAAGCAGAAAGCCTGAATAGACTGATGTTAGCTAGTGAAATTGAAGAAGTAATAAAAAAAAAAACAAAAACAAAAACAAAAAACTGCTGGCACACTAAAGCCCTGGGTCAGACAGATTCTCAGGAAAATTTTACCAAACATTTAAAGAACAGCCATCTTCCTCACCCTATTCCAAAAAATTAAAGAAGAAAGAAGATTCCCAAACTGTTTTTATAATGCCACTATTATCCTAATTCCAAAACAAGATAAAGACACAAAAAAGATAAACTATAAGCCAATATAACTTATGAACATAGATGCTAAAATGCTCAACAAAATATTGGCAAACCAGATCTAGCAATATGTTAAAAAGATCATACACCATGATCAATGGGATTCATCACAGGAATGAAAGGATAGTACAACATACACAAATGAATAAAAGTAATACATCACATAAACAGTACAAAAGACAAAAAACACATGATCATATCAATTGATACTGAAAAAATGTTGATATGATAAAATGTAGCTCCCATTTAGGAATAGAGGGAAGATACCTCAACATAATAAAGGACATATACAAAAAGCCTACATCCAGCAAAAACTAAAAGTTTTCCCCCTAAAATCAGGAACAAGATAAGAGTGTCCACCTTCACCACTTCTATTCAACATAGTATTAGAAATTCTAGCCACAACTATCAGACAAGAAACAGAAAATAATAGAAAAAGGCATCCAAATTGGAAAGGAGGTAGTAAAACTGTCATTGTCTGCAGATGACAAGATAGTATACATAGAAAACCCTAGAGATTCCACCAAAAATCTACTTTACCTAATAAGCGAATTTAGTAAAACAGTGGGATACATAGTATTCAGAAATCAAAGGCATTTTCATACACCATCAACAATGTATCAAAGAGAGAAACTAGAGAAAAATCCCAATACTACAGCAACAAGAAAATAAAAGTACTTAGGAATAAATCTAACCAAGGAGGTAAAAGACCTGTACTAAGAAAATTGCAGAACACTGAAGAAAAAAATAAGGGAAGAAACAAATAAATGGAAGCATATACCATGTCCATGGATTGGGTATCATCAAAATACCCATACTACCGAAAGCAATTTATAGATTTATCATAATCCTTATTAATATACCAATGACATATTTCACAGATATAGAATAAATATTTCTACATTTTGTGTGGAACCACACATGACCCTGAATAGCTTCAGCAATTTTAAGAAAGAAGAACAAAGTAGGAAGGATGATAAAAACTGATATCAGACTATACTACAAGCCCACTGTAGTACTGGCCTGGTACTGGCATAACAACTGACACACAGACCAACAAAACAGATTAGACAGCCCAGAAAGAAACTCATGTCCATACAGTCAGTTAATATTTGACAAAGAGGGCAGGGACATAAAATGGAGTAAAAATAACCTCTTCAACAAATGGTATTGGGAGTACTGAAATGATATATGCAAAAAAAATAAAACTCATGACCAACTTACACCATACACCAAAATAAACTCAAGATGGCTAAAAGGATTAAATATAAGCCATGGCATCATAAAAGTCATACAGGAAAACATAGGCAGGAAAATTTTAGATATTCCATGCAGCAACATTTTCACCAATATGCCCCCTACAGTAAGGGATATAAAAGAAAGAATAGATAAATGCAACTACATTAAACTAAAAAGCTTCTGCACAGCTAAAGAAAACATCAGCAAAATGAAAACGGAACCAACTGTATGGGAAAATATATTTGCTATGATAGCTTGGTGAAGGGTTTTATCTCCAAAATATCTAAAGAACTCACACAACTCCACACCAGGAGGACAAATAATCCAATTAAAAAGTGGGCAAAGGACCTGAACAGACACTTCTCCAAAGAGGACATACAGAGGGCCCAGAGACATATGAAAGGATGCTCAGCATCACTAGCCATCGAAGAGATGAAAATTCAAACCAAAATAAGATACCACTTCACAACAGTCAGAATGGCCATCATTAATCTATCAACAAAAGACAAGTCCTTCCTGGCAAGGTTATGGTGCAGACTGGTGCCGCCACTGTGGAAATCAGTATGGAATTTCCTCAGAAAACTAAAAATGGAACTGCCTTTTGACCCAGCGATCCCACTATTAGTATTATACCCTACATATCCTGAAACACCAATCAAAAGAACCTATGCACCCCAATGTTCATAGCAGTGTTATTTATAATAGCCAAGCAGTGGAAACAGCCTAAGTGCCCATCAGTAAATGAGTGGATGAAAAATTGTGGTATGTTTACACAATGGATACTAAGCAGCAGAAAGAAGGATGGATGGAACTGCAGAGTATTTTTTTTGTTAAAATTTTAATGTTTTTTGAAATTTTTATTGTTATTCAATTACAGATGTCTGCATTTTCTCCCCATCCCTCCACCCCAACCCAGCCAAACCCACCTCCCTCCCCTGCCTACACCCTCCCCCTTGATTTTCTCCATGTGTCCTTTTTTTTAATTTTTATTTTAAATTTTTATTGTTATTCAATTACAGTTGTATGCCTTTTCTCCCCATCCCTCCACCCCACCCCAGCTGAACCCACCTCCCTCCCCCACCTCCACCCTCCCCCTTGATTTTGTCCATGTGTCCTTTATATTAGTTCCTCTAATCCCCTCTCTTCACTGTCCCCTCCCCACTCCCCCCGACTATTGTTAGATTGTTCTTAACTTCAATGTCTCTAGTTATATTTTGTTCACTTTTTTCTTCTGTTGATTATGTTCCAGTTAAAGGTGAGATCATATGGTATCTGTCCCTCACCGTCTGCCTTATTTCACTTAGCATAATGCTCTCCAGTTCCATCCATGCTGTTGCAAAGGGTATAAGCTCCTTCTTTCTCTCTGCTACATAGAATTCCATTGTATAAATATAACATAGTTTTCGAATCCACTCATTTGCTGATGGTCACTTAGGTTGCTTCCAGTACTTGGCTATTGTAAATTGTGCTGCTACGAACATTGGGGTGCATAGGTCCTTTTGGATTGGTGTTTCAGGGTTCTTAGGGTATAACACCAGCAGTGGAATTGCTGGGTCAAAGGGCAGTTCCACTTTTAGTTTTCTGAGGGAATTCCAAACATATTTGCCAATGATAACTCAATCAAGGGCCGGATCTCCAAAATACATAAACAACTTACACAACTCCACTCCAGGAAGACAAACAACCCAATTAAAAAATGGGCAAAGGACTTGAACAGACAATTCTCCAAGGAAGATATACAGAGGGCCCAGAAGACATATGAAAAGATGCTCAGTATCACTAGCCATCAGAGAGATGCAAATTAAAACCACAATGAGGTACCATTTCACACCGGTCAGAGTGGCCAACATAAACAAATCAACAAACAAATGTTGGAGAGGATGCAGAGAAAAGGGAACCCTAGTACATTGTTGGTGGGAATGCAGACTGGTGTGGAACTGGAGAGTATTATGCTACATGAAATAAGTCAGGCAATGAAAGACAAATATCATATGATCTCACCTATAAGTAGAACCTAATCAATAAAATAAACAAGTGAGCAGAATAGAACCAGAGACATGGAAATAAAGAACAAACTGACAGTGACCAGAGGGGTTGGGGGAGGGGATAACAAGGGGAAGAATAGGAAGGCTCAAGTCAAAGAACCTGTATAAAGAACCCATGGACAAGGATAATAGGGAGGTGAAGATCGTGAAATCAGTGTGTAGACAGGGCATGGGTAAGTAATGGGGCAAAAAATGGGGACAAGTATATATGAATAACAACAAAAAGCTTTTTGTGTAAATAAAACCTGTTAAATGGGTGTTTTCTCAATTATTGTTGACATGTACTTTTATGAAGATGTTAATGGATACATTCTTATATAAGCTCTCATATTCTTGTATAAGCTCTCATATTTTTATGGGAAGATATTTGGCTGTCTTAAAAAATCACTATATATATGTAAAATGTTAATTTATAACATCATCATGTTAACTAATATTAAAATATATGAAAAGAATTGAAATAAAAAATATCCTAAGAAATCCACTAAAAATTCATTAGAATTGATAAATGAATTCAGCAAGGTTGCAAAATAAAAGGTCAATATAGAAAAAATTATTTGTATTTCTATATAATAACAGTTAACTATCCAAAATAAAATTAACAAAACAGTCCAATTACAATATTATTAAAACCAATAAAAATACTTAGAAATATATTTCACAAAAGAAGAACAAGACTTTTATAATGAAAATTACAAAATATCATCAAAGTAAATTAAAGATGACCTAACTCAATGGAGCATCATCTCATGCTCATGGACTGGAAAACCTAATATTGCTAAAGTAGCAATATGCTCAAACTATTGGTTTAACACAATCGTTATCAAAATCCCAAGTGCGAGGACTTCTGGCCAAGATGGAGGAGTAGGTAGACACACTGTGCCTCCTTGCACAACCAAAAGAAGGACAACAACAATTTAAAAACAGAAAACAACCAGAACTGACAGAAAATCAAACTATATGGAAGTCTGACAACCAAGGGGATAAAGAAGAAACATTCATCCAGACTGGTGGGAGAGGCAGAGACGAGCAGCCAGGGAGGAGGGGACTCGCGGCAAGGCGGGGGCTGGCGAACCCAGTGAGATGGCGGATTGTGGAACAGGGCAGTCCAGGCTGCAGCTGGTGGACCCCACAGGGTGGTGGCTGACAGACCCTGCAACCCCACATTCGTGCATGGACAAACTGGGAGGAACAGTCGGGGAGCAAGGCAGGCTGCACAACCCAGGGTTCCAGCTCAGGGAAGTGAAGCCTCAAACCTCTGATTGAAAACATCCGTGGGGGTGGAGGCGGTAGAAGAAACTCCCAGCCTCACAGGAGAGTTCATTGGAGAGACCCACAGGGGCCTAGAGTGTGCACAAGCTCACCCACTCAGGAAACAGCACCAGAAGGGCCCAATTTGATTGTGGGTAGCAGACGGAGTGACTGGGGTCCAGCGGAGAGTGGAGCAAGCACCATTGCTCCCTCTCAGCCCCTCCCCCACATACAGCCTCTCAGCACAGTGACCAGTGTTACCCTGCCGTGGTGAACACCTAAGGCTCCACCCCTTTATGTAACAGGCATGCCAAAACAAACAAACAAACAAACAAATGACCCAAATGAAAGAACAGATCAAAGCTCCAGAAAAAATACAACTAAGCAACGAAGAGATAGTCAACCTATCAGATGCACAATTCAAAACACTGGTAATGAGGAAGCTCACAGAATTGGTTCAATCTGGTCGAAAACTAGATGAAAAAATGAAGGCTATGCTAAGAGAAACAAAGGAAAATGTACAGGGAACCAATAGTGATGGGAAAGGAACTGGGACTCAAATCAATGGTGTGGACCAGAAGGAAGAAAGAAACATCCAACCAGAAAAGAATGAAGAAACAAGAATTCAAAAAAATGAGGAGAGTTTTAGGAACCTCCAGGACATCTTTCAACGTTCCAACATCTGAATTATAGGGGTACCAGAAGGAGAAGAGGAAGAACAAAAAATTGAAAACTTATTTGAACAAATAATGAAGGAGAACTTCTCTAATCTGGCAAGAGAAATAGACTTCCAGGAAGTCCAGGAAGCTCAGAGAGTTCCAAAGAAGTTGGACCCAAGAAGGAACCCACAAGGCACATCATCATTACATTACCCAAGATTAAACAGAAGGAGAGAATCTTAGAAACAGCAATAGAAAAGGACACAGTTATCTACAAAGGAGTTCCCATAAGACTGTCAGCTGATTTCTCAAAAGAGACCTTACAGGCAAGGAGGGGCTGGAAAGAATTATTTCAAGTCATGAAAGACAAGGACCTACACCCAAGATTACTGTATCCAGCAAAGCTATCATTTAGAATGGAAGGACAGATAAAGTGCTTCCAAGATAAGGTCAAGTTCAAGGAGTTCATCATCATCAAGCCCTTATTATATGAAATGTGAAAGGGATTAATCTAAGAAAAAGAAGATAAAAAATAGGAACAGTAAAAATGACAGCAAACTCACACTTATTAACAACCACATCTAAAACAAAAACAAAAACAAACTAAGCAAACAACTAGAACAGGAACAGAACCACAGAAATGGAAATTACATGGAGGGTTTTCAACAGGGGAGTGAGAGGGGGAGAGAAGGGGGAAAGGTACAGAGAATAAGTAGCATAAATGGTAGTTGGAAAATAGACAGGGGGAGAGTAAGAATAGTATAGGAAATGTAGAAGTCAAAGAACTTATAAGTATGACCCATGGACTTGAACTATAGGGGGGGTGGGGTGTGGGAGGAAGGGGGTGTGCCGGATGTAGTGGAGTGAAGGGGGGAAATGGGACAAGTGTAATAGCATAATCAATAAATATATATTTTTTTAAATCCCAAGTGGCGTTTGTAGAAAAATTGAAAAGATGAACTTCAAATTCACATGAAAATGCAAGATTAGCTAAAACAGTCCTTGTGTCATTAGATTTGGCAATATATGCTTAGATGTGACATCAAAAGCACAATCAATAAAACCTTAAAAATAGATAAAATTTTATTTCATCAATATTAAATAATTTTTTACTTCAGAGAATGTCATCAAAGAAGTGAAAATACAAACCACAGAATGGGGAAAATATTTGTAAATCATACATCTAAAAATAGTCTAGTATCTAGAATACAGAAAGAACTCTTACAATTAACAAAACAAGGCAAATAATCAAGTTAAAAATAGGCAAAGAATTTGAATAGACATTTCTTTAAAGAAGATATAGGAAAAAAGCAAGTATAAATTACCCATGGATATGGATAACAGGGTGAGGGTTGAGTGTTGGAGTGGGTGTTGGACGGGGTAGGGGAGATAAGTGGGGGAAAATTGGGACAACTGTAATAGAACAACAATTTTTAAAAAAATAAAGAAATTAAAAATACCAAAAATTAAAGGAAAGAAATAGGTAATAAGTAAATGAAAAGATGTTCAACACCATGAGTAATCAGGAAAATGCAAATTAAAAGCACAATGAGGTATCACTTCACACTCACCAGGATAGCTATAACTTAAAATATGGAAAATAAGTGTTGGTGAAGATTGGGGAAATTGGAACACTTGGAGATTTCTGGTAGATACCTAAAGTGACACAGTCACTTTGGAAAATAGCATGGCAGTTCCTCAAAGGCTTAAACATCAAGTCACCATTTGACCCAGAAATTCTGCACCTAGATATATACACAAGAAAAATGAAACATTATATGCATACAAAAATGTGTACACAAATATTCATAGCATTATTATTTTCATAATAGTGAAAAATGGAGAAACCCAAATATCTATCAGCTGATGACTGGATAAATGAGTTATATCCATACAATGAAATATTATTCATCCACGAAAAGCAGAAGTACTGATACATGCTATGATGTGGATGAACTTTGAAAACATTATTCTAAGTAAAAGAAGCCAAACACAAAAGCCACACATTATATGATTTCATTCATATGAAATGTTTAGAATAAGCAAATCTATAGAGTTGCTGCTGGGGGCTGAGCTCAGGAGGAAATTGAGAGTGACTGTGAATGGGTAAGAGGTTTCTTTTTGGGTTATGTAAATATTCTGAAATCGAATAGTAGTGATGATTGCACAACCTTGTGAATATATTGAAAACCACTAATTGTACACTTTAAAAGGGAAAATTCTATGGCATGTGAATTATATATCAATAAACCTGTTTTTAAAGTAGAATTATAGGTCTAACAACCAAGTAGGAGAAATGTGCTAAATCTTTATTTCTCTCTACTCCAGCTAGCAGGACCAGTAGCTTGCTTATATACTTGTCCTATCTTCTTTATAGCCCTTCCCTCATGTTATGTTTGTCCAGTGAACAACTCCTTTCTCCCAAAATTGCTTAGGTGAGACAAAAAACAATCTAAGGCAACAGAGAGAAAGGGAAGTAATGGGGCATAAACTATAGGAGATGGGTTGCCTCATTGTTCCAATGTTCTCTTCTACAATTGAGAATATTCAGGGAAGATTATACATTTCCCTTCTAAGTCTCTTCTATCATGGTAGGTTGGTAAAATATTTTGAAACTTCGAGTTAGAGTCTAATCTATTCTCAATTCACAATACTGAATTTAAGCCATTCTCACTGAGAATTGGCAATCATGGAAGAATCCGGAGCTCCTTCTGTCACTCCTTACATTTAACAGTTCTTGCCATTAATATGCCAGTAACAATTCCCAATACTTAACCTACGTTCCTAATGGATGATGGAAACTCAATTATCCTTTGTTATATCTTCAGTGGAGGGTGAGAAGAGATACTATTGATTTATATTTAGAAAACAGTGCCTAGAAGAAAATAATAATAAGATCTAGTGTTTATACAGAGGGTGACAGATCATTACTCTACAAGCATTTGAAATCCCTCTGTACCTAGTGTTGACACAAACTGGTCACAGGACTCTGGGTAAAAATACATAAAGGATGTAGAGAGAAACAGTTAATGAAGTGAAATTTATGTCCACCCCTTGTAAGTCAGCAAGGTGAGATTCAGGCTGGCCAAGCTACTACTTCTTACAAGGTAATACAGTGAGAGAGACACAAGAAAGCACCACTGGCAAGCAGAGGCTCATTTAAGAGGTAAAGTAATTTGAAAAACAGATGAACTGACACTGCCATCCTGCTGGTCACCTTACCTAACTGAAATTGATTGGAGACGTTCCCACATGTTTGCATTATCTCTGGGCTATTCCATCCTAAGGGGTATAATGCACAGCCTGAGCTTATCAGCAGCCCTGGAAAGAAAAAAATACACACAGATAGAAAAATGTAATAGGTCTTCCTTCACCCCAACATTCCCTCTGGATAAGCTCAGCTCAAATTCTGTTTCTTCTACTCAGAGTTTACCTCTCCCCTTTTACCCTAAATTTCTATAATACTATAAACTCAACAGGATTTCTTTGCCATCATAAGTGGTGAGTTGTAGTAGGTACTAGAGGGGGTAAATCATAAAAGGAAGTATTAGGAATTGAGGCAGGACAATGTAATTTTTATACTTGAAATGTTTTTGACAATGACTTACAAAGTTAAGGTGGCCTCTCCAACCAGACTTCTATCTTTGTCTGATTTACAAAGAATCACAATATAGAGACTACAGCTGTTTCCTAAAATGTCAGCCTTTTCTAAGAGTCAAGTAGGTCCCTAGCAGTTTAAGGTAGATCATGATTTCTGTAACTTGGAATCAGCTGCCAGACTGAGCTCTGCAGAAGGCATACATGTTGCATAGGCTTATCCTGGTGAGCAGGGCACCACACTCCCTCTTCCAGAAACACTTTTTTTTTCTTCTGAAAGATCATTCCGAATTCATGTTAAACATGCCTTCTTTCTTTAGCTTCCAGTACCTTACACTGTGTCCCCTGCCTTCATCTTCATTTTGTTTAGATCATTTAGTCACTGGGAAACTTTGTGGGACCTTAGTGATAACCTTACCCTTCCAACCATAAATACAAATCTGGTACTTGCCAACACTGACTTCTAAGAAAAACTTCTTCATCTGCAACTCTTGCTGCTGCCTAGGTTCACATTTTATAACCTCTGAACTCCCCACACCATGCCTTTGGTGACAGTGAATTGGAACTAGCATTGGCATCTGACACAAATAAACATTTATTGACGGTCCAGTAATGTATGGCATCATAACCTGGCATGAAGACATGATATGGGCCAGACTCTTGTTTCTGAAAGTTTTAATCAAGAAACACAGAAATGCCAAGTTAGTTATCAGATAGAGAATAAGTTAAGAAAAAAATGCCAGGAGGTAGAATCAAGTCTGTGTCAAACTAAAGCCGAGTTCAATCTAAAATTATGAGTAGACATAACTTTCAGGTATGCTGAGCAAACTGACTGGTAGAGAGGGAGAATACAGTAGCATGAAGCAGACATACCATGAAGAAAAACTCCATGCTGCCCATGAAAGACCAAGAGATAATTCCGTGCTTCCCAATGGCTTTTGTGTTCCACTTTTCTTATGTTATAATAAAGTCTATTTTCATTGAGAGATCTCAAGTGGGTCTCCTACTTGCAACAAAGAGAGCCTAATTACAAGAACACTATACTTGACTGCTACACAAAAGGTCATGGAATGGTCTCCTGCCACAAATGTGGATGCAGAAACTAACACATAACACAGAACCTCTAGAGAGCAGATGTTTAATCAGTGATAAATGAATGGCATATTTGTAGGTTCCAGAGCTTTGGAGCTCAGCTGACAGTGAAAGGCAGAAGACTCCAGGGATTGCTGACCTCACCTTTATTTATTTTTCCTCAAAGATGAAAATTCCATATACACTCCGAGAAGCTAATAAGCCCATTTTGCCTTCAGATGAACTCTTTGGAAGAAAATCTCAACATCCTCTCTAAGCATGCCTGAAACATGGAAACCAGGTTTTCATACTCAATGAAGCCAGAGAAAAACACAAAGACTTAAAGAAATAGCAAGAAGCATTTAGGCCTCTACTTCTAGCCGAGATGGAGGTATAGGTAGATGCACTGTGCCTCCTTGCACAACCAAAAGGACAAGAACAAATTTAAAAACAAAGAAACAAGAACTGCCAGAAAACTGAACTGTGTGGAAGTCTGTCAACCAAGGAGCTAAAGAGGGAACATTCATTGAGACTGGTAGGAGGGGTGGAGACAGGCAGCCAGGGTAGAGAGGACAGGCAACAAGGCTGTGGCTGGCGAAATGGTGGGTGAAGTGGTGGATAGCCGATAAGGAAGTCCGGCATTCATGTGTGGATAAGCCAGGAGGAACAACTGGGGAGTGACAGACCAGGCAATCCAGAGTTCAAGTGTGGGAAAAGAAAGCTTCAAAAGCTCTGGCTGTAAAAACCTATGGGGGTTGCTGTGGTGGGAAAAACTCCCAGCCTCACAGGAGAGTTTGTTGGAGAGACCCACAGGGTCCTAGGACATACAGAAACCCACCCACCTGGAATCAGCACCAGAAGGGCCAAATTTGCTTGTGGGTAGTAGGGAAGTGAATGGAAGCCAGCCAAGAGCAGAGCAAGAGACATTGTTCCCTCTCAGACCCCTCCCCCACATACAGTGCCTCAACACAGCAATGTGGGTTGACCTACCCTGGCAAATACCTAAGACTCCACCACTTACAATGTAACAGGAGTACCAAGACAAAGAAAGATGGCCAAAATGTAAGAGCGGATCAAGCCCTGACTGATGTGGCTCAATGGACTGAGCACCTGCCTGTGAACCAAAGGGTCAGTGGCTCAATTCCCAGTCAGGACACACGCCTGGGTTGTGGTCAGTTCAGGTCCCCAGTATGGGGCGCATGAGAAGCAGACACACATTTATGTGTCTCTCCCTCTCTTTCCTCTTCCCTCCCCCTCCGTCTAAAAAAATAAATTAAATCATTTTTTTTAAATCTCACAAAACAAGAAAAACAGATCAAATATCCAAAAATAGAACTAAGCAATGAATAGATAACCAACCTATCAGATGCACCATTCACAACACTGGTAATCAGGATGCTCACAGAAATGGCTGAGTATGGTTGCAAAATAGAGAAAAAAGTGAAGGCTATGCAAAGTGAAATAAAGAAAAATATACAGGGAACCAAGAGTGAAGGGAAGGAAACCAGCACTCAAATCAACAATTTGGAGTAGAAGGAAGAAATAAACATTCAACCAGAACAGAATGAAGAAAGATGAATTCAAAAAAGTGAGGATAGGCTTAGGAACCTCCAGGACAACTTTAAACTGTTCCAACATCTGAATCATAGGGGTGCCAGAAAGAGAAGAGGAAGAGCAAGAAATTGAAAACTGATTTGAAAAAATAATGAAGGAACACTCCCCCAATCTGGCAAAGGAAATAGACTTCCAGGAAGTCCAGGAAGCTCCAAGAGTCCCAAAGAAGTTGGACCCAAGGAGGGACACACCAAGACACATCATAATTAAATTTACCAAGATTAAAGAGGAGAGAATCTTAAAAGCAGCAAGAGAAAGAGACAGTTACCTACAAAGGAGTTCCCATAAGACTATCAGCTGATTTCTCAAAAGAAACCTTACAGGCAAGAAGGGGCCAAAACGAGTATTCAGAGTCATGAAAGGCAAGGACCTACATCCAAGATTACTCTATCTAGCAAATCTCTCATTTAGAATGCAAGGGCAGATAAAGTGCTTCTCAGATAAGGTCGAGTTAAAGGAGTTCATCATCACCAAGCCCTTATTATATGAAATGTTAAAGGGACTTATGTAAGAAAAAGATCAAAACTATGAATAGTAAGATGACAACAAACTCACAACTATCAAAAACTGAACCTGAAATTACAAAAACAAAGCAAACAACTAGAATAGGAACAGAATCACAGAAATGGAGATCACATGGAGGGTTATCAGTGGGGAGGGGGAGGAGGGAGATTGGGGGAAAAGGTACAGAGAATAAGAAGCATAAAAAATAGGTACAAAATTGACAGGGGGAGGTTAAGAATAGTATAGGAAGTGGAGAAGCCAAAGGACTTATAGGTATGACCCAGAGACATGGACTAAGAAGTGAAGAATGCTCATGTGAAGGGGGCACAGGGCAGAGGTGCGTAAAGGGGAGAAAAAATGGGACAACTGTATTAAAAACAGAGGCATTTAAAAAGGAAAACAGAGAGAACATTCTGACAGTGAGAGAGAGGTTTTAGAAACAAACACACAAAATCAGTTAAGGGTAGAAATTCCCTTCAGTGGAATGCATTCTATTTTTAATTTTTTTTCACATGTTTTATTATTGTTCAAGTACAGTTGTCTCGATTCCCCCCCACCATGTCCCCCCCTCATCAGACATACCCACTTCCCACCCTTGATCCTACCTGCCTTTGACTTTGTCCATGCATTCTTATCTGTCTCACCATCTTAAAGGAAAAGGAACTGGTCACCTGAAGACTTTTCAAGGCTCTGGAATTTATCCAGTGACAATGGAACAACACTTCTGATTTTTTTTTTTTATCACAGATAAACTGGAACCCTATGATATGAAGAAGTATGAACCAGAGTGTATGAGCTCAGAGTTTGTACAATGGGTTAAGGGAAACAATGGAGATGAAACTTAGGCCTTTTCCTGTTTCCAGTGTATGCCTTTTGAGGGAAGAGTTAATAAAAAGTGAGCTTTCTCACACAGACCAGGAAGAAAAGCACCCAAGTTTATAAAAGCACAGTAGTTCAGCTTTCCAACCTCCATATTCAGATCCCTGGGACTGGCATGAACTTCTGCCTTCTCAAGGAGGCAGTAGTGCTGGCCGAATGCCTGTCCTGACATGGCAAGGGGAACCTTCCACATTCTTCATCTCCTTTGCTTTTCAGACATTACTATGCCAAGGAACTCAGGTCAGGGAATACTTCCTCAAAGAAGCCTTTCCTTGGCCGTCGGTTCAAGTGACCAAGGCAGTGAGGAGGTGTCCTCTGCCTTTCTACCTTCTGCCGCCAATGCTGTGCCGCTTGAGCTGGAAGACACCTCCTCGCTCCTCGCCACCTCCACCCCCCTGCGGCCACTGCTCCCCTCCCCGTAGGCGCACACACCATGAAGAAGAAAGACAAGAAGTCCTTCAGCCAGAGCCTGGCCCAGTGTAAGCTCTTCATCTACAACCTGACCAAAGGAGAGTTCCTGGGATGCACCACCAAGAGCTGGGGTTTGATCTTGCTCTTCTACCTAGTCTTTTATAGGTTCCTGGCTACACTCTTCACATTCACAATGTGGGTTATGCTTCAAATGCTGAACGATGAGGTTCCAAAATATCGTGACCAGATTTCTAGTCCAGGACTTATGGTTTTTCCAAAACCAGTGTCAGTGTTGGAGTATTCATTCAATATGTCTGATCCACAGTCCTATAAAGGGTACATTGGAGACCTTAAGAAATGTCTAAAGCCATACCCTTCAGAAGCACAGAACAATCTCAAGGACTGTCCTGATGGAGCACTCTTTGAACAGAAGGGTCCAGTTTATAAAGCATATCGGTTTCCTGTTACCTTACCTGAAGAATGCAGTGGGGTTAATGACCCTCACTTTGGCTACTCCAGTGGACACCCTTGTGTTCCTTTTTTTAAAATTAATTAATTTATTTTTATTCAGTTACAATAGTCTGCATTTCCCCATTCCTCCACCCCACCCCAGCCAGTCCCACCTCCCTCCCCCAATTCTACCCTCCCCTTTTATTTTGTCCTTGTGTCCTTTATAGTAGCTCCTATAGACCCCTCTCCCCACTATCCCCTCTCCACTCCCCTCTGGCTATTGTTACAATGAAGACAAAGAAACACCCTTGTGTTCTTGTGAAAATGAACAGAATAATTGGATTAAAGCCTCAAGGAAAACCAAGGATAGAATGCTCTGTTTCTAAGGGTGAAAACACAACTCTATTACCTTATCCTGACCTGGGAAATCTAGACTTCAAATATTTTTCCATATTATGGGAAGAAACTGCATGTGGGCTATCTATAGCCATTAGTCCAGCTCAGCCTTGGTGCTAGCAGTACCCCAAAAGAAGCAACAGTCAAGTGCAAGATTGTTGATTCACCCAACCTGAAAAACCATAATGACTGTGACAAGTTTTTAGGACGAGTTGTGTTCAAAATCACAATGTGCGCATAGTAGGAGTTAGAATGCATCCACAAAGTAAATGTTGTGTTGTCTGTCTTCATTTTCTATCAGCTGGACCTGACATTCTAGAATTATGAGACCACCTGAGAGAGAGGTGGGGTGGTACATGACACTGGGGTAACATTGTGATGTGCGTCCAGACTGTAGTGTTCGATGTCCTCTGAAGTAACTGCCTGTTGCCTCTGCTGCCTTTGGGAACAATTGTACAGTCACCCAACGGGGGCTGTGAACACCTGATTCTGAACACGGGGTCTTGTCCTATTTTTACGTGGTTTAATTGCCAAGTGTCTAAAGCTTAATGTGCTGTGCCATGTAAATATTTTATAGATGTAACATTGGTTAACTGTCATATTTTGATGCCAGCAAAGTTTTAGGGGTGAAATGGTACCTGACCAACACGAAGTGACTTTACAGCTACAAAAAACATGTGTGGAGAAGTTCTGGGTATAAAGGGGAAAAGAAAATAAAAGTGGTTTTGAAAAGTTAAAAAAAAAAAAAGAAGCCTTTCCTTACCATTTCCAATCCTTAGGCAAAGTTACACATTCTCTCTCTCTCTCTCTTCTCATAGCAACTTTTGCTTACTCCTGTGATTAAAATATCCTGTGATATATATCCTTCACAACCATTTGTTGTCTGTATCCCTCACTAAAGTGTGTGTGTGTGTGTGTGTGTGTGTGTTTCTTGAAGGGAGTAACCATATTTATCCTCAACTATGTATCCTTGTTACCTGGTATATAATAAGTAGTCAGTAAGTGTTTTTCAGTGTGTTCTGCCTACCTTACAGATAGTTTCCTTTACTTGCACTACCAGGTGGGAAGCCTTCTGAAGGGATCTCCATGGCAGAGGTGGCAGATATTCCTAGATATCTGATACAACCATAGAACTTGAGCATGGGAAAGACCTTTGGAAATTACCTACACTAATCCTTTCCCATTATAGATGTGAATTTTGAGACCCAGAGAGAGAAGGTGATTTACCCAAGGTCACATAATCACTGACAACATCTTTCTCAATAACCACAGAGATCATCAACCCTTAGAAGTTCTGTACTTCCAGAGAGATGTCCAGAAATGACCACCTTCTGGCAACAATATCTCTTGCAGACAGTAGGAATCTTACAGTCATTAGATCCTGAGTACAACATGCTGGCTTAAGAGAACAATACTGTATTTTATACTTGAAAGCTGCTAAGAGAATACATCTGAAATATTCTCACCATAAAAAAGGTAATTATGTGAGGTGATAGATGTTTTAACTAACCTTATTGTGATAATCATTTCACATGTGTATATACATGTATCAAATCATTACACTCGTACACCTTAAACTTACACAATCTTGTATGTCCATTATATTTCAATAAAGCTGTGGGGAAAAAAGAGAGAATGGGTTCTGTAGACAGTCTATACCTAAGTTCAAATTCCAGCTCTGCCACTTGGAAACTGTGTGACTTTGGGCAAGTTACTTAATATGCCTGTACTTCAGTTACCTCATCTTTAAAATGGAAATAGTCATACTCTTTCTTACAGGGATGTTTCAAGGAGCAATGCTCATAAAGTTTCTGGCACACAGAAAGTGTTCAACAAAGATTGATTATTACTAAACAGTAGCCTTTCCCTATGGCTCATCTCTCACTTTCCACCTATATTCTCTATGCTAATATTTTCCTTCACCTCTCATAACATACAGCTGAAAAGTAAAAAAGCTGAATAAGGCTCTATTCAAAAGGTTCCTGGTTGGAGGTGTTATCTTGCAGTGTTTCATAGACACCAGACATGAAATAATAAATCTCTGCTAGGCATTTATTCCGCCCCAGTGCATATGGCTCTGCCCAACCTGCCTTACCATCCCTCCCATCTCCCATCCTTCATCCTGCCTTTTAGACAGGAGAGCATGATAGATTGTACACATACTTCATGAAGACATTGGACTTGTAACTGACAGCTGATTGTATTACATTTGATTATAACTGGAGAAAGATGTCCCTGGAGACATATTTTAAAACATGAAGTCACAGGGGAATTTATTCTCCATTATATTTGTCCCCAGAAATTCTCATCAATTTCAAATTGTGAAGATGTGATTCAAATAGCAACATGGAAGTCATTTATGAGTGCCAGGCCCTGCCACCTTCTGGAAGAGTAGGAGCTTATTATAAATATAGATTTTGCCCTGACTGGTGTGGTTCAGTAAGTTGGACATATTCCCACAAAGTGAAAGATCACTGGTTTTATCCCCAGTTGGGACACATGCCTGGTTTGTGGGTTCAGTCCCTGGTCATGGTGCATGAAAGAGGCAGCCGATCAATGTTGCCCCCTCACATCAAAGTTTCTCTCTCTCTTTTTCTCCCTCCCTTGACTTCTCTTCAAAAATAAATAAAATCTTTTGAACATATATAGATTTGGAGGTATTTAATTCAGTAACTGCAGCCCAGGAATACGCATTTCAAAAGCACCCTAGTAATCTGATGCATCTTTCTGGTCCTGGTACCAATCCTTAAGAAAAACACCATTGAAAGTATTAGGAGCATGGGGATCTGGTACCAGAGACTAGTTCAAATCCTGACCTTGCAACATATGAACTGTAGCCCTAGGTCGCACTTCTCTATGTGTCATTGCTAATTCCAGTTTTACTGCCCTTCCAACCACACATGACCTTTGGAGAAGTCTGTCTCAACTGTACATCTCAGCTGGGTACTTTCCTACAGGAAGGGGAAAAAAAAAGACCTTTAAAGTGTGTTAACATCCTCACTTCCCTACTGCATATGTGCAGATGACCACCTTGTTCCCCTTCCTCAACTTCTCCTTCCACAAGAATCTCCTTTCACAAAATGTGCCAAATGTTTTTCCCAAACATGATTGCTATAATTTGAATTCACTTCTTCAACCAAGCAGAAGCCCAGAGTTGGACACTTCACTCAACTTCAGCCCTTGTGGCAACCTCAATGCCAACACAAACCCTCAGAAACATAATATCAAACAGAACTTGGAACCTTACTTATAAAAGTGTAACTTTTGAGTGGTAGCCATTTTGTTACACACCCCAACCTATCCACAAATATCTGTCCAAATATGGTTATTAATACTTTGAATTTACTACCCTGAGCAGAAGCTTAGTATGAGTTAAATTGTTATTAATTTTTTCAGCTTATTGCTCCTGTAGCAACTTCATCTCAAACACAGTGGAAAATTTATATTTGTTTTACAGCCATATCTCAGTTTTCCCTTTCCAAGGAACTCCCACACTCAACTCTCCCATTCTTAGAACCTAATATTTTCAGTCACAGTTAAAAGACAGTTCACTTCTGCTAGAGATTTCTAAAGATCAGGGGAGGCTTCACAAGGAAGTTGCATTTGACTTTGCCTTTGAGAGATAGAGAGATATTTATGTTCAAGCTGACATGGAAGAAAAGGGAACTCATTTTTTTTCCTATAAAAAGCAACATTATAACAAAACTGAGCAGACGTTCTCAAATTTTAGTGTGGACTGGAGTCTGCTGGTGAGATGGATAACAAATCCAAGAGAGTAGTTACGTTTGCTGTAGGGACAAGAGAATATGATCAGGGTATGAAGGAGACTTCAACTGTATTGATAATACTATATTTCTTCATCTGAGTGGTACATACACCAGAGATATTTCATACTATAGCTTCAAAAAGAAAGCAGCATGAGAGACTGTGTAAAACAGAGTGCAAAGCATCAGTTCTGATTCAGTAGTCTTAGACTGGCCCTAAGGCATCTGCATTAATAAGCTCCCCAGGTAATACTTATACAAGTGGTTCCTGGAACACTCTGAAAACCACTATGACAACACTTTTTCTCCAAAGGGAAAAAGAAAAATCAATGGCACCAGTGCATAAACCTCAGAGCTGAGAGTCAGAAGCCCTGAACCATATTCTCTGCTTAATTTACTATATGACCCCTTGTTAGTAGGTTAACTTATTTGAATACCATTTTTCCAAACAGAAAGCCACTTTTATAATCCTTGTTCAGGCTGGTGAGGATAAGTTTAATGATGCCTGGTGAAACTTTGGAGTACTTCCCAGGAAATGAAGTTTCCAGAGAAGATAGCGGTTTTTGGAAAAATAGTACCCTTTCCTCAAATCAAGTTCTCAGTGATCTGTTTCCAGTGGCAGTTTTCATCCAGCTTGAAGCATGTAGCATTAAGACCTTACGTGGAGAAAAACACTGTTACCTGTCTGAGTGTATTACATTTTATGCCCTTAACATTGTAGGTATATCCACAGTGGTGGTTCTCACTTGGGTTAGGGAAAGGAAACACAGTATATACATTAGAATTACTAAGGAGATTTTTCAAAACACACAGCCTTCCACCTGTTGATGTGTATATCAGAATGGAAAAGAGGACGGGAGAGTTGTGGAGTCCACATTTTTTAAGCACTCTACATGATTTTGATACAATCCCTACTCTTGAAAGATTCTCGGCCTCCCTCAAGTAACCTGATCCAAGATCTTTCACTTATTCCTGCCAAGAAATTCCTTATATTTATTTCTCACCTATTTCTTCTTTGTCTAGCTGTCACTGAAGATAGAAGATAATTCAAAAGTATATTGTGTGTGTGTGTATAATACACACACACACACATGGTAATGTGAATAATGATCCTGTTCTCACAGGCTGGGGGCCAGCTGGTTGGAAATCTCAGCACCCCCAGAGTTGAAATAATCTCCTAATCACATGTTTCCTTCACCAGTTGGAGCAGGGCATGAAGGTCCAGGTGGAAGGCTCTCTGGAACCTAAGCTTGTCCAGCTGGATCAGCTGCAGGTGGAGCAAATGGGACCCAAGGGCCCCATCAAGTCACCTTGCTGAGTATGACTCAGTCAAACAGATCTTTATTTCTTCCTGTCTCTTCCACTTCCCACCGCTCATCTCTATGGGAAGCTGCCAAACTAGAAAAAAAGAGTAAAGCAGGGGGAGGACATAGTTCTTAATGGATACTCCATCTCTTCAGTGGTTTGGGGTCTGGCAGAGATAAACCAGTCCTGAAACAAATTGGCTCCTCCCCCTAATAAATTTCAGTTAATGCTCTAGCTGCTGAGAATCAGCCAGGCCTGGAGCAACAAAACCAATTCCCCTCAGCTGAACAATAAGTTTAAACTAAACCTCCACAGCACTTTCTCTTGTGTCTTTTATCCATGGAGCTCAAAATGCTGTTAAGGTTTGGTGGTCTGTCACTGGTAAGAGCCCATCTCTAAGGGATCAAGTAGGCCTGAGATGTCTAAAGAGTCTTGGTTAATGATCATGTGCCAAAGGACTCCTAGAAAATATGATATATCCAAGCAGTCTCCACCACTTCTTCACATCTGATGCAACCTTAACAAGCATAAATTTCTAAAATGGAGGTGGTAACGACTATAAGTTGATTGATGTTACAGATGTGGAAATTTAGCAGTTTGTCCAATATCATTGTCTTGCCCAGGGATACACCTTATAGCACATCTTACGTCTTGTCTTTTTCCATGACTACTATCAAATGGCATTTCTTTCTTGAACTTTAAAGACCCTCATCTAAGTGTAAATACTGTGACCATGTTTATATGAGCAAAGGTCAATGAAGAATAGAGAAGGGCAGCATCATATGAGATGAAAATGACACTATTTTGACTTCCCCGTATGACACTTGCCACTCAGTCCTTCCCCACTCAGTCTATGTGTGTCTAAATCTCCATTATTTTCCCACATCTTCCTTCAACAATTTTATTTGAATTTCTAGACCAAGGAAGTATGTTCAGCTAAAATATGTTATATGGGGAAACATAAGAATTTTTGTAAAAGTCTCAGCAAAGTCCAAGGCAGGATGCAAGCTGGGAGTAGGAGCCACTATTAATTCTTGGAGTCTAAGGGAGGCTATTGCTACTGAACTTCTTTTTAAAACTTTTTTATTGTTTATTGTTCAGTTACAGTTGTCCCCATTTTCCCCCCTTCTGATTCCTACCACTTAGTTCTTCCTCACTCTCTGCCAGGAATTCTTAGAATTGCAAGTAAGGTTAACTTGTCACTCTCAAACTGGAAGAGAAGTTAACTCAGGATATTAACACCCTTGAGTGGAAGCCTGAAAGGGAAGGAAAGGATGTGAATGAAGCCAGCTCTCATATGTCCATCTTATCCCAACATATACTAAACATTGCCTTAGTCATATGTTCCTTTTATCTATAGTTATTAAAAACCTGTTCTGTCCTTGATGCTGAACTGGGCCCTGGAGCTATAAATAAGAATTTCAAGGACCACCATTCAGGTTAAGTGAAAGGTGAGCCTGCTTAAAGTTCATTTGTGATATTCAGGGAGCCCCTAAATGGAGATTAATTCATTGGCTTAGACTAGCCTTTGTGATTGGTTCTATACCATGGTTTTCAAGAGGAAGAAAGAAACAACCTAATGACTTTCCAATGTGGCTAGAAAACCATTAGTAGTTGAAGAGTGGAAAAATTTAGAAATAATAGAGGCTAGAGTGTTGATTCAAATTTAAAACCTTTACAATGAGTCTTAGGAAAGATAGAATCTGAAAACATCACCTTAACTGTAATTCAACAAAAAGAATCTGGTGCTTTTCATAAGCAGGACAGGAAAGTATGTTATCTTAGCTCAGGGTTTTTCAACTTTGGCACTATTGACATTTTGGGCCAGATACATCTTTATTTTGTGAAAAGGGTAGGTGTCTTGTTCTTGTGAACTGTGGAGTATTCAATGGCATCCCTTGCTTTCACTTAGTGGATGCCAGTAACACCCTCCTCAAATTGTGATAACCAAAAATGCCCCAAAAAGATTATTATATGTCCCCAGGGAGAGGAGGTGAAAAATCAGTCCCTGTTGAGTCTTACCTCATCACTACCATCTCACCCCAAAACCACCTGAACTCAGTCATTGGAGAGTATAAAGAAAATTGGGATCTAAGCTATCTTGCCAGTGAACAAATTCAAGGAAAAAAAGGAAGTGAACAGAGGACAGGTTATTCTCATTTGCCCATGATCACAGGGCAACTTAGCAGAAAAGCCAGAAGTGGGATCCAAAAATTTTGGCTCTAGTTACCCACACTGTGTTGCTAATGAAGATGATAATGAATTGAATAATGATTCCAAAACTTCATGAGCAAAAACAACACACCTCAACTTATAGCTTCTATTAGCACTTTTTTCCAGTGCCTCATCCAAGTGTAAAATATAGCTCACATATTCATACATATATACTTGTCTATCTAAACTTGCTATTTCCCCCCATATAATTCAAATTAAGGTGCTACCATTGCCTTCCTGCAGGTTGCCATTTTGCATTTGGTCTTTCCTAGCCCTTTAATACAGTGTCAGCATCCCAGTTTATCTACACTAATTTAAAGGGTTAAAGGATGGGACAGGGCCATAAGAAATCTGAATACACTGTTAACAGCTACCAGACAGTGATAGCCTTGGATGTGGGCAAAATAATCAGTTATCTACAGTCTGTTTTGCACCTAGAATTTCACCATTACAGATATATTTCTTTGGCAAGCACTTTATATTAAACTCTTGTTAGTAATTAGCATTTGTGTGTGTGTGTGTGTGTGTGTGTGTGTATTTATTGCATCACTGTCCTCTGAGATCTGGGCTTTTAAAGGCCAAGTTTATTTTAAAGCAGTAAAAGTGTAATATATGTTGTTGCTCCTGGAAAGTAGACCTGGATAATATTCTTGAATAAACACCCTGCAGGCAGAAGGCGATGAAAATAGAGGCTGAAAAAGAAACCAGATATCAACTGCCTACTAACCAATTTTTCTGTGAATGCAGCCTTGATATAGATTGCAGTTTCGGTGGTTCACAGACAAAAAACGGACTTCTGGCCAAGATGGAGGAGTAGGTAGATACACTGTGCCTCCTTGCACAACCAAAAGAAGGACAACAACAAATTTAAAAACAAAAAACAACCAGAACTGCCAGAAAATCAAACTGTATGGAAGTCTGACAAACAAGGAGTTAAAGAAGAAACATTCATCCAGACCGGTAGGAGGGGCGGCAGCTGTCAGACTGGGTTGGATGAAGCAGAAGGGGGCAGACTGGGTGGTCCCACATTTGCATGCAGATAAACTGGGAGGAACAACTGGGGAGTGAGACAGACTGTGCAACCCAGAGTTCCAGCACGGGGAAATAAGGCCTCAAAACCTCTAACTGAAAGAACTTGTTAGGGTTGTGGCCCCAGGAGAATCTCCCACTCTCACAGGAGAGTTAGTTGGAGAGACCCACAGGGGTCTAGAATGTACACAAACCCACCTTCCCAGGAGTCAGCACCAGAGGGCCCAATTTGCTTGTGGGTAGCAGAGGAAATGACTGAAAGCTGGCTAGGAGATGAGCAAGTGGCACGTTCCCTTTTGGGTCCCTCCCCCACATACAGCACCACAACACAGTGACTTGGGTTGCCCCACCCTGGAGAATACCTAAGGCTCTGCACCTTACTACATAACAGGTGGGCCAAGCCAAAAAAAAAAAAAAAGCCCAAGTGAAAGAAAAGATCAAAGCTCCAGAAAAAATACAACTAAGTGATGAATAGATAGCCAGCCAGCCTATCAGATTCACAGTTCAAAACACCAGTAATCAGGATGCTTACAGAAATGGTTGAGTATGGTTGCAAAATAGAGGGAAAAATGAAGGCTATGCAAAGTGAAATAAAGGAAAATGTACAGGGAACCAACAATAAAGGGAAGGATACTGGCACTCAAATCAATGCTTTGGACCAAAAGGAAAAAATAAACATTCAACCAGAACAGAACGAAGAAAGATGAGTTCAAAAAAATGAGGAGAGGCTGAGGAACCTTCAGGACAATGTTGAACATTCGAACATCTGAATCATAGGGGTGCCAGAAGGAGAAGAGGGAGAGCAAGAAGTTGAAAACTTATTTGGAAAAATAACGAAGGAATACTCCCCCAATCTGGCCAAAGAAATAGACTTCCAGGAAGCTCAGAGAGTCACAAAGAAATTGGACCCAAGGAGGAACACACCAACACACATAACTGGGTAATTACATTATCCAAGATTAAAGATAAGAAGAGAATCTTAAAAAGCAACAGGAGAAAAGGAGACAGTTACCTACAAAGGAGTTCCCATGGCCGTCAGTTGATTTCTCAAAAGAAACCGTACAGGCAAGAAGGGGCTGGAAACAAGTAGTCAAAGACATGAACAACAAGGACCTACATCCAAGATTACTCTATCCACAAAGCTATCATTTAGAATGGGAAGAGAGATAAAGTGCTTCCCAGATAAGATCCAGTTAAAGGAGTTCATCATCACCAAGCCATTATTATATGAAATGTTAAATCTAAGAAAAAGAAGATCAAAAATTATAAACAGTAAAATGACAACAAACTCATTACTATCAACATCTGAACCTAAAATTACAAAAACAAAAACAAACTAAGCAAACAACTAGTACAGGAACAGAAACACAGAAATGGAGATCACATGGAGAGTTATCAGCAGGGAGGGGGTGGGGGGAGAAGGGGGAAAAAGGTACAGGGAAAAAGAAGCATAATGGGTAGGTACAAAATAGACAGGGGGAGGTTAAGAATAGTATAGGAAATGTAGAAGCCAAAGAACTTATATGTACAACCCATGGACATGAACTAAGGGGGGGAGGAAATGCGGGTGGGAAAGGAGTGCAGGGCAGAGAGGAATAAATGGGGGGAAATGGCACAACTGTAATAGCATAATCAATAAAATATAGTTTTTAAAAAGATTGCAGTTTAGAGAATCCTAGACTGTTTCAGTGGAGTCCCCTTTTATAGCCTTAGAGATGGACATGGTGGAGAGGGTGAGAGGGATTTCCCGTAAGGTAACACTTCCCACTCCCTCCCCACCTTCTCCAAAACTCCCCAACCTATGTAAGCCCAGCAATACTGTCTTACCTCCCACAAACTGTGCTGCTCCCATGCAACGTCCCATCATTCTGGAGATGAGCGCCTCCATGCAGCAGCCCAGGACTGCAGCTAATGACACCAGGAGGAGGAGAGCACAGCCAGCACCTGTCACCACTGTGCACATCTGCCAGGCAAGGCTTGGGATGGCACTAAAGCTGGCATAGCGCCCACACTCTTCCACCATGCTCAGACTGTTCCCCTCTCCCCACACAGGGTAGTTGCACCTCCGGAACATGCTGAATGACACTGGCTTCCCCAGCTGGGATCCGAAGAGCCAATATGGCAGGAAGTAACTGGTAGAGCTGGCCACAGCAGTAACAAGGGACAGGAAGGCCCAGAAGGTCCCCACCAGTGTCAGGCTGCTCCTCATGGTCCTGGGTTTCTCTGCAGGTATGGCGAGATGAGCACCAAACACAGAAAGTTATCATATAGGCTCCATCAGGCTATTTTTCATCTGATTGGTCAGTCCTGGGACTCATTTATGGTCCACTTGGCCCTTGCTCCTCGATGAGTTTATACTCTCAAGGACCATTTGGGCCCTTATGGCTTTCTGCTTTCCAGCAGTTTTTCCATCTTTCCTTTCTTTCACCTGATTTACAGTTCTATGTTCTCTAGGCTGCAATGGAAAAAAAAAAAAAAAAACACAGAACTGAATTAGTGACTTCTCTGCCAACTCAAATGCAGCCTGATATGACAGCTTTTAACTCTTGATAAAAAGAGTTAACAAGTTAAGCATGGAACAAGTGGCTAGAGGGAAGCCTGAATGAAACCCAGGGTACTCAAAGAACCTCCAGCTTCCAGTGGAATGGCCTTGCTGGCTTGGAGGCTTAGAAAGAAAAGATATCTGAAGAGGGCAAGGAACCAAGTTGTTTTCTGTGAGCAAAGGAAGAAAGAGGGCAGCTCACGAGGCTTGCCCCTAATACAAGGGAGATGAGGGAAGAAGAGCTCACCATGGAGTTGAACTAGATAAGATGTGCAAGTGTATTCATGTTGGCTTTTCACAGGGATACACCAGCCAGTTTGAAATGAGCAGAATAAAACAAGGGGCGCCTAGTCTCACACTGTATGTTTATCACTGAATGAGCACTATTCAGTCACTTTCTCCCAAAATTAAAATGTGAGGCAACTTTCTAACCAGTGAAGTTTGTTTAACTATAGACTAGCTAAGAAAAGCTGCCTTTTCTTTTGCTTAATATAATCAAAAAAGCTTCTCATCTTTCTGTAATAGATCAGGTACCCCCTGCCTGGCAATATGAACATATAAGTAAATATAGGGACCTTTCAAGATGCATTCGGAACAAGTTATCTCAGATTCAAGATGCAGAGAGCCATTTTAGATCTAATCTTCTTGGGAGAGCTCACAAATGGCTTTAACAGACCCCTCTGTCAAAAATCAACCACTTCCCTCCCAACTCCATTAATCTGCCATTGCTTAATGGCCTGTTTCTCAATTAGAGCAGCCAGAGCCCACGCTGCTGACAGCACTGTGAATGGCTCCAGCAGGCAGATGGTGGAGTATGTTTCAAAGGCTTCCCCATTACTGGTTAAAGTTACAGGTGGTGACAGAAGGGTTCAAGAGTAGGAGATCGAAGGCAAAAAAAAAAGTACAGGAACTGGCTCTATAGGATCAATTTCTGTCTGTCAGGAGCAAGCAGCAATTGTACTCAGGGTCTCAGGCACCGTGCTCACCATGACCCCTTTCACAACCACCATCATAGTATCTTGCACTAAGTAGGCACTTCAAGTCCTCTTTATTTTGTGGCTGGCAGGGACCTTAATGAATCACCTAATTCAACCTTCTTGTTTTACATATGGGGGAGTATGGCCTGGTAAAGGAGGAAATGATTTTTCCCAACTCACAGAGTAAATTAGCAAGAAACAACTCCAGAATAAGAAACCTGATCTGCAGATTCCTAGGCCAGCACTTTTCTACTACACAATGTTCACCCCCCTCCATCACAGACGGGAATACAGAGAGGAAGTGATTTACCCAAGGGTAAAGGGCTAGTGAGGTACACAGGCCAAACCACAGCCCAGTTATTTCAGTCTTAGTATAATGCTCTATTTTTACTCCACTGCAATTCCTCTCCTGATACATATGTATTGTGTGCTATGTGTTTTGTGCAGGAAGGGAGCAGAGATCATAAATTACAGGTGCTTACTGTGGAATGTTAGGGCTTGGGAAGAAAGTGCCCTGAGCTGTACCCTTGGGAATGAGGCTTTTTGCCTGAGATTGGGAGAAATTAGAGAAAGATGTGTTGAGGGTTTGAAATCCAATAGGAGAAGTGAAATTCATTTTGAGTAATTGCTGTTAGAAAGCAAGTATGCTTGCCCATAATGAGGTAATACCTCTGTTTGTTATAGTAGAGTTGGTAAGATTATGAAAAGTGCAAGCAACCCTCTCTTAAAGACTCACCCTCTGGTGAATAAACTCAACCCAGAGGATGAGAGAAAACAAGCTCATAAACTACTGCATCTGCATCATCATAGTCCCTTCCAAGTCCCTCATTACAAATGAGAAAATTGAGGGTCATAAAACTAAGTAACTTGCCCAAGATTACCCAGTAATTCAATGGCAGAGCCATCATTTCCCACTTTTTAAAAAAATTTTTATTGTTATTCAATTAGTTGTATGCCTTTTCTCCCCATCCCTCCACCCCACCCCAGCCAGGCCCACCTCCCTTCCCCACCTCCACCCTCCCCCTTGATTTTGTCCATGTGTCCTTTATAGTAGTCCTGTAATCCCCTCTCCTCACTGTCCCCTCCCCAGTCCCTGCTGACCATTGTTAGATTGTTCTTAACTTCAATGTCTCTGCTTATATTTTGTTTGCTTTTTTCTTCTACTTATGTTCCAGTTAAAGGTGAGATCATATGGTAATTGTCCCTCACCACCTGGCTTATTTCACTTAGCATAATGCTCTCCAGTTCCATCCATGCTGTTGCAAAGGGTATAAGCTCCTTCTTTCTCTCTGCTGCATAGAATTCCATTTTTCTTTCACCTGAAACCTTCCCCCATATTCTCCCTCATGACCCCCCAAAGATTACAGTTAAAAGCCTAAGGGTTTCAAAAAATGCTTAAGGATGGGGAAAGAATTAAAAGAGAAGATAGGGATGGGAGAAAGAAGGCCACTTTCTCTAAGCAGTGTGTAAACCAGCAAAATAGGAACATAAGTTGTTTCAAGTTCAGAAATTGTATTCACTACTAACCCCATGTGTCCCTCATGAACATCATCACATTTAGGTCAAAAGCCCCAGTATGACAACTAGAAATAAGAAGAGGTGTTCTTTTTTAAAAGTATATTTTATTGATTATGCTACTACAATTTTCCCAATTTCTACCCCTTTATCCTTCCTCTGCCCTGCACTCCCCAACCCTCCAGCATTCCCCCCAATTAGTTCATGTCCATGTGTTGTACATGTAAGTTCTTTGGCTTCTCCATTTCCTATACTATTCTTAACCTTCCCCTGTCTATTTTGTATCTGCCAATTTTGCTTCTTCTTCCCTGTACCTTCCCCCCCATTCCTCCCTTCTCCCTCCCCACTGAAATCTCTCCATGTGATGTCCATTTCTCTGATTCTGTTCCTGTTCTAGATGTTTGCTTATTTTTTGTTTTCATTGTTTGTTTTTTTTTCTTTTAAGTTCATTTGTTGTTCATTGTGAGTTTGTTGTCATTTTACTGTTCATATTTTTCATCTTCTTTTTCTTAGATGAGTCCCTTTAACATTTCAGGTAATAATGGCTTGGTGATGAGGAACTCCTTTAACTTGACCTTATCTGTGAAGCACTTTATGTACCCTTCCACTCTAAATGAAAGCTTTGCTTGATAGAGTAATCTTGGATGTAGGTCCTTGCCTTTCATGACTTCAAATACTTCTTTGTAGACCCTTCTTATCTGCAGGGTTTCTTCTGAGAAATCAGTTGATATCCTAACAGGCACTCCTTTTTAGGTAAGGTAACTCTCTCCTTTTCTCTTGCTGCTTTTAAGATTCTCTCCTTACCTTTAATATTCGGTAACTTAATGATGATGTGCCTTGGTGTGTTCCTCTTTGGGTCCAACTTCTTTGGGACTCTCTGAGCTTCCTGGACTTCCTGGAAGTCTATTTCCTTCACCAGATTGGGGAAGTTTCCCTTCATTATTTGTTCAAATGATTTTTCAATTTCTTGCTGTCGTTCTTCTCCTTCTGGCACCCCTATAATTCAGTTATGGGGACGTTTCAGGTTGTCCCAGAGATTCCTCAGCCTCTCTTCATTTTTTTGAATTCTTGTTTCTTCATTTTGTTCTGATTGGATGTTTATTTCCTCCTTTTGTCCCAAATTGTTGCTTTGAGTCCTGTTTTCCTTCCTGTCACTGTTGGTTCCCTGAATATTTTCCTTTATTTCATTCTGGGTATCTTTCATTTGTTTTTTTCATTTTTTGACCAAACTCAATCAGTTCTTTGAGCATTTTGATTATCATGGCTTTAAATTCTCCATCAGATAGGTTGGCTATCTCCTCATTGCTTAGCTCTCTTTCTGAGGTTTTGCTCTGTTCTTTCATTTGGGCCATATTTCTTTGTCTCAGCACACCAGTCTGGTTGTTCTGGTTGACTGCTTATTTAATTCCTTGGTTGTTGGAGCTCCATGCAGTTTGATTTTCTGGCAATTCTGGTTGTTTATTGATTTTAAATTGCTTGTTATCCTCCTTTTGGTTGTGCAAGGAAGCAAAAGGTTTCTTCTACCTATGCCTCCATCTTGGCCAGAACTTCCAGAAGAGGTGTTCTGACAGAAGATTATCATTATCTGTGATGAATCAAGCTGTTTAAAAAACTACAATACTCTATTGATACTTCATCTGTTGGATAAAGAAGATGTAATATATATACATATATGCATACACATAGATACAATAAAATATTATTCAGCAATAAAAAATAATGCAATCTTGCATTTACTACAACATGGATGGACCTAGAGGGTATTATGTTAAGTAAAGTAAGTCAGACAGAGAAAGGCAAATGCCATATGATTTTAATTATATGTACTTCAAAAAAAAAACTAATAAACAAAGCAAAACAGAAACAGACTCATAAATGTAGAGAAGTGATGGTTGACAGAGGGTGGAAGTGGGGAGATGAGTGAAAAAGGTGAAGGGAAATAAAAGGTATAAACTTGCAGTTATAAATCATCAGGATCTAATGTACAGCACAAGACATATAGTCAATAATATCATAATAATTTTGGACAGTGATAGATGGTTACTAGACATATTGTGGTGATTATAAGACACATAAGTGTAGAATCACTATGTTGTACACCTGAAATTAATATAATATTGTATCTCAACAATACTTTAATAAAAATATGACAACACTACCAACTACTGTCACCATAATTTTATTTTTGAAATTGTATTTTAAGTGATATTTTAAAGCTGAGATTTGGGAAGGCAGAATCACAAAATTCAGTTTAAATTAAATAGATTTAGCTTTAGAAAAACTCATTGTCTTTCAAAATTTAAACAAAACACTTTAAAAATCACAAAAAAACTCATTGTCTTTATTTTATTTAGGACTAGGTTGACCAACCATGCTAGTTTTCCTGGGACTAAGGGGTTCTCTGAGTTGTGGGAATTTCAGTGATAAAACTAGGAATGTCCCATACTTGGATGTTAGTCACACTATTTAAGACTATTGGGGCAATGAGCCAGTACTGTCCATGGATAACAGGTAGAAAATCACCACCACAGACAATTTACTATTGTTCTTTTTTGCAGGATTCAAACAATATAAAGTTAAAAGTGACCATAGAGTTCAATAATGGAGGGATAAAGCCTATTTATTTCAAATGTAAACCTTCATAAATCATAGATGTGACCTCATGCTGTCAAGGAGGAGATCTCAGAGATCCAATGACTCAACATTTTCTGACACAAAATAAACCTCACCCAGCTTCTTCTATGGCTTGATAGAGATGCAATGGGCTGTGTGGAGTATGTGAATGCACATTGCTACATATTCACATGTTTTGGACAGAGAAGTGTACTCAAGTAAATGCTTTTAGTTCCTGAATCATCTGTGATGGAGTAACTTCCCTTTGTTCCTCTAAAGCAATCCATGTTCAATCCCAGGAAATAGCCAAGTCTTTGTACTCACATAAATAAAAATCACACATAATGAAGTATATAATGCTATACTTCATTTTATCATTATTCTCCTTGTATATTTTATGTATACAATAGCTTTGTTTACTTGTCCTGGAATGTCTAGCTACACTGGATCAGAAACCAAGAACCTGGTGGTTCTCTTAATTGGCCCAGTAACCAAGCATCAGTGGAATTCTTATTGACCCTCTCTCTTTGGTGTTGCATGGTTCCTCATCCCTTAGTTTTTCCATCTCTTAAATGGGTCACATGACTGTTTCTGAAATGAATGATAAGACTGTTCTTTAATAAGTGAATTTGCACAGTTTGAGCTCCAAGATTTTAGATACCGTGGGGAAGCAAGTTTGAATTCTCTTTGGTGGAGTGAAAAACAAACAAACAAACATGTATTCTGAAGAAAAGCAGGAGAAAGACCACACATTCTAGGCTATGGTTTCTGGGGAGAGAAAACTTATTCTTCATTTAGGAAATTTTCCAGAGACAGAATACGTGGTGCTTTGCATAAGGAATGAAAGCTTCTATATAGGGATGATCTTATCACCATGCAATGCCAATAAGCTTATTCTCACCATCCCTGTTAAACTTACATTGCCACCTCTTTGCCTTTGATCCTCTTATTCCAAGTACCTCAGCAGCCTGGTCCTGTGTTCTTTTCATCCCTCTGGTTTCCACCAAAATGGAAAGGGAAACTTGGGGACATATGAAGGAGAGAGAATGATTTGATCTTACATTAGGAGAACAGAGGATGTCCAGTGTAGTGATAGCAATGATCAAGAAAAACCTGCCTGAGAGATATCCTCCCCTACTTGGGATAGAGAAAGTGTTCTACTCCCATTGTGAGATGGCATCACTTACTAGTGTTGCTTGACACTCTGGGAATGAAGAACATGTTGGCCACTGCCCTCCAGATGAAAACCCTCCATCAACTCAGATTGCTCTTAGCTTACTCTTAGCCTCCCTTTCCCCCCCAAAATAAGTACTCTGCCTCTCCCTGCAGTGTCTCATTGATCAGTCTAATAATTTGTTCTCACCTTTTCACTCTTGTGTGTACCTACTCATATGTGGGCACACATTTAGTATCTGTACAACTGAAAATGTTGCTTTCAAATTTTCCCTTTTTTAACATTTTATTTATATTTATTTTTAGAGGGGAAGGGAGGTAGAGAGGAAGAGAAACATCAATGTTTGGTGCCTCTCATGCGCTACCTACTGGGGACACAACCCAGGCATGTACCCTGACTGGGAATCAAACGGGCGACCCCTTGGTTCACAGACTGGCGCTCAATCTACTGAGCCGCACTAGACAGGGCTGCTTTCATATTTTTCTTAGTGGAGAAAAACAACAAATCTTTCTTCTAATTCATCTCCTCCCTAATTCCCACAGAAGGCTCGAAATTTTTTTATTCCCACTTGAGTTTGTCACACAACTTCTGAGTTAAGGGAAAAAAAAATATTTTTCCAAGGGTAATAGGGCCCAGGCAAAGCAGCCAGTGTTAATGACCAGAACATAAAATGGTCAGAAAGGGAATCTGTGACATGCAGCTGTTGAAGGAAACATTGCTGTAAGACTACTTGGTTCAGACTGGTCTGCAAGGATCCTCTTCGTTGTCACTGGTTTTGGTAAAAAAGTATGAACAAGTTTTTCTATTAATACCCCCAGATAGTGTGCACTGCCTACATGCCAACTCTATCACAAATACTTCATATTCAGTGTTGAGATTCCCAAGGAAATGAGCAAGGTAAACAGGCATATATTTCCAGTGTGTAAATAGAGTCTTGTTTCAGAGAAATGTCTTTTCCCAATGTGACGCCTTGTTTCAAGTTGGGCATATAAGCAACTCGACCATTCTAGATTATTCTATTTCAGGCTCAACCTTAAAAAGTTATCTATTACCACTTCCCAAACTTTTCTCTCCTCATTTTCTCCCACCTAAGTCCCTTAGAAGTTTCTCCTCCTTTGTGTACCTCCATGAAGAGTTCTCCTATGTCTGAAATCTTACCATGATGTAATACTCCAAGGGCTTTATTTCCAATTTGTATCTCAGTGACTTGAAAAAGACCTCACTTTTTCAAGCGTTATTGAGGTATAATTGCTATACAAAATATTGTACACATTTAGTTTATACATCTTGATGAGTTTAGACATATGTCTACATCCATAAAACCATGACCACAGTTAAGGTACTAGACATACTTATAACCTTCAAAATTTTTGTTGTATTATTTTGTGTTTGTGTGTGTTAAGAACACAACATAAGATATATCCTCATAACATTTTAAAGTTCACAACACTGTATTGTTACTATAATCACAAATTTGTACAGATCTCTAGAATTTATTCAACAGCATAACTGAAACCTAACACCCATTGAGCAACAATTCTTCATTTCCCCCTCCACTGATCCCCTGCCAACACCATTCTACTTTCTTCTTAAGAAGACCTCACTTTTAACCTAAGCTTTATCTTTCAAATTCTTTAGCTTTCATGCTTACTATCCTCTTTCCAAGCCTTTTCTCTTCTTTGCACCTCTTTTATACTAGGGTATAAAGAGTAGCAAACTAGCTGTGTTGAGTTTATTTATTTGCATCTTTCCATCCTGAGGTTGAGATGATCACAGGCAACTCATTAGAAGACAAGAAGCCAGAGAGTAACTAGAGAGAGAAAACAACCAAGTCATTAACAAACTAGAAGGTCAATTCTAAATAATCAACTTGGCTATGCAGAGAAAGAGAGAGCCCATAAAAAGAACCTCCATGTCAGGTCCTGAGATATTCCCTTTCTGCACAGTCTGAAGTTACAAAAGTAAGGATTAGAATGATTTATCTAAATTTCATATGAGTTCCTCTCTTCCCTGAAAAAAAAAATGCTGTTCACTGAGCTTCTCATCTGTCTTCTGCTTTTGAAAGTCGGGTGCCAATTAGAGATGTTCATCTCAGTTCTTATTCTGGATTGACAAATGCCACCACCTTCAGTTCTCAATTGATTGGCTAAAAGTCCTATTTCACACCCTATACCAGTAAGAAACTACTCTTACGGGCTTGCTCTGGCAAGACACTGTTAAGTGCTGTCAACAATGGGCTAACTTGTAAACTACATACTCACACCCTTAGGCCTTAGCTCCAGGGGCACTGCTGTCATTGCAGAAGTAGTCCCTCTAACCATGGCCTTAACAGGGAATAAAAGATCATCACAGCCAACCACCTCCATTCAGTGAATCTGTCCAGTATAAGAAGAAGGTGGGCTGAATGCTTCCCCAACCAATTCAGCAGAAATGACAGGAAGCATGGCATATTGAGTATTTCTAAAAATGGGGATCTAAATCCTCTGCACCAGAGTTCCCTTCAAAGTTTCTTCAAAATGCAGACTATTACACTCCTTCTCGGATTCACTGAGTTAGAATTTATGGAATTTGAATTTTATAAAAATCTTCAAATGATTCTGATGGGAGGTAATGTTTGAAAAATACTGTTTTAGTAGAAAAAAGCCCAGATTTTGGAATCAGATCTGGGAGAGGACCCTCAGGTATGTCACTTATAGGTTCTATGAACTTGAGAGACTCACTTAAAATCTCTGAGGTTCAGTTTCATCTATAAAATAGAGATGATGGAATATAAAATTCAAGTGAAACAACATCTGTGGTCTAGCTAACACTAGTATAGTTGTCAATTCTATCTACCAGAGAAGACTCCATTCTCCCATACATAACAGAGAAGACTTGCAGTTACCCAAGAAGCAGAACATTACCCCTCTCCACTCTCTTTCCTCAAGAACTCTCTAAGTGATTTCTCCTCAATCATAGGCTTCTTTCTGTTTTCAGTTCCTCACCACAAAATGAAACCAGTTGGCTCAGTGTTTTTTTCAACAATGGATTTATTTTTTAAAAGATTTTATTTATTTACTTTCAGAGAGAGGGGAAGGGAATGATAAAGAGAGGGAGAGAAACATCAATGTGTGGTTGCCTCTTGAATGCCCCCTACTGGGGACCTGGCCCACAACCCAGGCATGTGCCCTGACTGGGAAACAAACCAGCAACCCTTTGCTTCGTAGGCCCTCAATCAATCCACTGAGCTACACCAGCCAAGGCCAAGGATGTATTTATAGTTAAACTATCTCAGGTTTTCTGAAAGTCATCATGCTTGGCACATAGGAGGAACTCACAATACTTACTGAGTGAACGCACTCTTTTATTGCCAGCCCTACTGATTTAAAAATCTGCATTTCAGAAAATTTCATGGCATTTTCCACCATGGCTGCACCAGCCTGCGTTCCCACAAACTGTGCCCTAGGATTCTCTTTTCTCCACATCCTCATCAGCACTTGTTTTTATTGATTTATTAATGATGGCCATTCTGATGACTGGTGTGAACTGGTATCTCATTGTGGTTTTAATTTGTATCTCTCTAATGGCTAGTGATGCTGAGCATCCTTTTGTATGCCTATGGGCCCTCTGTATGTCCTCCTTGCAGAAGTGTCTGTTCAGTTTCTTTGCCTATTTTTAAATTGAATTGTTAGTTTTCCTGGTGTGGAACAGTATGGAATTTCCTCAAAAAAACAAAAGAGAGTACTGCCTTTGATCCAGTGATCCCACTGCTGGAACTATACCCTAAGAATCCTGAAACACCAATTCAAAAGAACCTATCCACCCTAGTGCTCATAGCAGCATTATTTACAATAGCTAAGTGCTGGAAACAGCCTAAGTGCCCATGATTAAATAAGTGAATCAAAAAACTGGTACATTTACACAATGGAATACTATGCAGCAGAAAGAAAGAACTCCTACCCTTTGCAACAGCATGGATGGGACTGGATACTATTATGCTAAGTGAAATAAGCCAGGCAGTGAAAGACAAATACAGTATGATCTCACTTATAAGGGGAACCTAATCAACCTAACAAACAAGCGAACAAAATAGAACCAGAGACATGGAAATAAAGAACAAACTGACAATGACCAGAGGGGAAGAGGAAGGGAGGAGGGAGACAATGGGGAAAGAAGGGGACGAAGCAAGTCAAGGAACGTGAATAGAGGACTCATGGGCACAGACAAGGCGGGGGTGATTGACTGAGGGAGTGGGTAGGAGAGTGTAGGGGTGAGCAATGGGGGAAAAGGCAGGACAACTGCAACTGAACAACAATAAATTTTTTAAAAATTGCATTTCCCTTTAATGCCATCACCCCATTTCATTCTCATAACCTCAGTTTAGGCAAGTCTAAGAAATCAACCCAGCACATTAGCAAACCAGATCTGCTTTTACTTCTACAGACAAGTCAGAACAAAATCTGTCCATCCACTCCCAGAGACATGCACTTGCTCTCTCCTTCCTCAAGTTACCAGTTCTTTGGGGGAAGCCAAATAGCATTTAACCCTTAGGTCCTCAAACCATGCCAATATGAAATAGGAATCCAGCCTTGATTCTGGGCAGCCTCTGTGGAAGCAACAAACTACAAGGAAGAAAAAATGGACCTGGCTCCCTTTGGGAAGAAACAGCTTCTCTGAGCTGTGAGAGGAAAGAACAGGAAGCCTGGGAAAGGAAGGGGAAAAGGGGGACTAAGCAAAGGGAGAGCAAAGCAGTTTCTTATCCAGCTGTTTCGATTGTATTTGGCCCATGTTGCAAATTTACCTTCTGACCATGAAGGCTGATTAACTTGTTCCCTCTCTTCAAACTCAGATCTGAGAAACAACTTCTTACTGCTGGTCAGAAGGGGATGGGAATCCCAGCGGCTGTTTGCAGTGATGCCTGGAAATCTTGCTTTACCTTTGGGAGAGAGAGGCGGAGTCCAACCTAATGGGAATTAACTCCAAACACGCTGGAGGCTAAAAATCCAGCCTCAGACATGCAGGCACTTGAAATAGCTTAGCAGGCACTGAGTTCCCCACCTCCATTCTCACAGCTGCCAAGTCAGCTCGTCTATGAGTATGTGTGTGCATGCACACACAACTCATACTTGAACTGCATATCTGTCTCACTTCTTTATCTGCTGTCCAAATGCCTCCTGAGGAAGAAGTTCTCACTAACTTTCCTCCAAAGCCCTAAACCACTTCCATCATATATATTAGGTGGCAGGCATGGGTGCCTGGAAACAACTGAGAAAACACATGCCTAAACCAAGTAAGACAGAATAACCTCTTTTTTGAAAACTAATTTTCACTGTCTGATGGGTAAGGTGCTCCAAAAGAGCAATTTATGGCTCCAAAATGTAAGAAGTTTACATTTAAGGAACTTAAAAATCACATATTGAGAAGGCTTAATAATACATTTTTTAAAATATCAGTACTGCCAAAAGGCAATGTCTAACTTACTCCAAAACATCAATAACTACTTTAGTACTTGGGAAAAAAGCTGAGAGGTCTAAAGATTAATGGAGTTTTGCCTGACACTGTGATCCAAACTGACGTCATCTCTCCCACATATGAATGTCTCTGACACTCCATATTTATTTTGGGAACCTTATCACTTTCTACCCTGTATTTTTTTTTTTTTTGGCATATATGTCTCATTTCCTGGATACTTTGTGAACAGGGAACTTTGCTAACAAAATGAGCTGGAGGGAGGCGTGGCAACTATCTTAACTTAATACAACATACTAGACTGATCCAAAGTAACTTTGCTTCTATAATGGCCCACTTCCCTTCCCAGAATGCTACAAAGGTTATCAGGCCTGTTTTCTAGCATTTTGTGGCAATAACTTAAAATATGAGAATAAATGAACTAGCAGTTTAACACATGCATTCTAGTGTGATTTTTTAAAAATATTTTATTTATTTATTTTTAGAGGGAAAGGGAGGGAGAAGGAAAGGGAGAGAAACACCAATGTGTGGTTGCCTCTTGCACGCCCCCAACTGAGGACCTGGCCTGCAACCCAGGCATGTGCCCCAGCTGGGAATCAAACCAGCAACCCTTTGATTTGCAAGCCGGCACTCAATCCACTGAGCCACACCAGCCAAGGCTGTACTCCGATTTTTTAATGAAGTTAATAAATTCTTTCCTGCCTATTATGTATACAAGCATGCATCTTGTCTTTTTTCCATGATATATATAGCCTTATATTCATGCATGCATACATTTGTTTGTCTTGCTATTTTCCATAAACAATTTTAACCATTTTTTTCTGCCCCTACACACTGATAAACAACATTCCCATCTGTAATAATGGCTTACTAAGGCAGTTTCAGGGCGGGGAGGGGGGGAGGGAAAGACGATTCCTTAGATGGAATGTCAGATTTTTGAAAGTGTAAACTTCTGAGATAAGATTTATAATCTCTTAGTTGGTGTACCCTTAAGAACCACTGCTTCAGATATAGGCCTATATAAATAAAAATGTTAAACACTCTCTCATTAAAAATAAGTCAGTATGAACAGACAGATAATAACTGTGTGTGAAATATGACTACATTTTTTGACATAAGAAAAGTAGTTGATTCCACTCTACACAACAGTAAATATTGCCCTTTGCTTAGTGGCTGCCCCTGTCATTTCGGGGAACTGATCACTATTTGTAAATCTATGATAAATGTGTTATTTTAAAAGATTTTATTTATTTATTTTTAGAGAGAGGGGAAGGGAAGGAGAAAGAATGGGAGAGAAACATCAATCAGTTGCCTGTCGCACGCACCCAAACCAGGGACTGGCCCACAACCCAGGCATGTGCCCTCACTGGGAATCAAACTTGTGACCTTTGGCTTTTTAGGACGATGCCCAACCAACTGAGCAACACCAGTCAGGGCAAAAAGTTCACTTTTACCTACCACTTTTTATCCTCTATTCCTTATGCTTCTGGTTAACTTAAGTTGGATAACATGGAAATTTAAATGTTTACTAAATAATGATAAAATTTATTGGGTACAGTTTCATTTCATGTTCCTACTTTAAGGGTTGATCATTCTCAGAAAAAAAATTGCTTGCTTCTTGTGGCTCTTGGTATTCTCTCACTTAAAAATACTTTTCTGTTCTGCTTCCATAAGATCATCTGGAAAAGATTCAGAAGGGAAAAGTTCTTGCAATTCATGGAGGGGATAGGATAGTATATAATATTTACAGTAATGTTTAAATAGGTATCAGTCAGGGATCCAGAGAATACCTAAATTTTCTGCCTTTGATTAGGCTTGAATAAGAGATCCTGCAAAGACAAGATACAGTGACAGGTGACTCTGATACATACCCACATTCCCATCCATAGTTTGCAAAACACTGCTCTACATAATAGAATTTCCCAAGCAAAATCAACACCCCCACAACATTTCACAGTCTAGACAACAGATCAACAAACCAGAGCCTGTGCTGTGCATCGACTCCAGTAGGCTTTCTGTTTATGTAGTTTTATTGGCACATAGGTAGAATTTATTCATTTGTGTATCGTTTATGGCTGTTTTCATAGTAGAACTGCAAAGATCTAATGGTCCGTAAAGACTAAAAAATTTACTATCTGTCTGTTTACAGAAAAAAAATAATGTGGACCCCTGGCTTAGACCCACACCAATAGAGTTATAATAGATATATTATATTAATTGTTAGGATTAAGGTGTTGAAAATGAGGGGGGAGTGAAATAAGGAGAAATACTGCTTGCTTTCAGCTTTGTTAACGTGCCAGCCAATCCTCACTATTCTTTAGAATTTGTGAAGGTCACAACACACTATAAATCAGTATAAGCCAAATATTTGGTAATCTTGTAAAAATGTATTTCTCTGCTAACTCTCCTTCAAACCAGTGTTTATGTTGTTCTCTTATATACCCTAAGTTTTCGTTTTTACTGAAAACTTTATTGAGCTAAAAGTCACATATCATGTGATTTGGCCTTTCAAAATGTAGAATTCTGCATTTTTTTACTATATTCACAAATTTGTTTAACACATTACCACTATCCAATTCAAGAACATTTTCATCACCTCCAAAACAAAGTCCATGCCTTTTAGCGTATAAATTTTTTTGCTCTTTTTCAAAACTACTTCTTCTTTTGGGGCTACTTGTGTTTTGTTTTTTGTTGTTGCTGTTTTGTTTTTAAATAAAATTTCTTATTACTCTGAGTGTACATTCTACTCATCTTACAAGAAGGTGCAGTTTGTTTCTTAATAATTTCTAGAGTTCCATTGCCCATGAAGTTTGGAGAGGTTGCATATAAGTGCTTATAAACCTTGCCTATACTATAGTTTCAGTTAGAGATTGAAAACTTAGAAATGAAACTTATATTATTTCTTAAGATTCTATTTACTTAATTTTAGAGAGAGGGGAAGGGAGGGAGAAAGAAATGGAGAGAAACATTAATCAGATGCCTCTCATATTTCCCCAACCAGGAGCCTGGCCTGCAACCAAGGCATGTGTACTGACTGGGAATTGAACCAGTGACCTTTCAGTTCACAAGCGGGTGCTCAATGCACGGACCCACACTGCCAGGGCTGATGTTTCTTTTTTATATAAAAATCAGAACTGACAACTCTTTTGTTGAGTTTCCTTATTGACCTCAGCGGATGAACAGATAGTGTTAGCCAGAGGTATGGTATCTTGGTCAATATTAATAACTGATTTTGGGCATCAGGAGGAAAAAGAGAGCTCTGATTGTGGCATTTGCTGAAAGTATATCTTTCTGTAAGCATATTTATATTGAAATAAACTTTCAAGTATATGGAAGACTCTTCTATCTAATAATAAATAAAACTCTTTAAATGTCCTATATATTTGGCTGGGAAGATTTATAACCCATGATGATTGTTGCCCTCTTGGAGAAGGCAACCCCCCAAAATTACTTACCAATCACAAGTGTTCACCAGACACTGATTTCTATGCTGGAAAATTAAGGTTTAAGAAGACAGATAAGGTCCCCGCCCTTTTGAAGTGTATATTCTATTCAAGGAGATGGAACAGGTTAAATAAGCAAACAAACATGATAATAAGGCACAGTGATGAATACAGAGTGATTTTTAAAATAATAATATCGATAGAGTAATTAGGGAGAGGAATACCTACTTTAAGTAAAGGAATCAGGGAAGGCTTCTCTGATGTGTCAGGGAGCTGAAAACCTGAAGTATGAGAAGTAAAACAGGACCTGGAATAAGCTGGGAGAAGATTGTAGGTTCAAAGGCTCTGAGGAGGAGAGGATCCAATCATATTAAGGAACTGAAAAGCCAGTGGGGTTGAATCTTGGTGCACCTATAAGAAGATGCTCCCAGATAAGGCTGGAGAAGTAAGCAGAAGGCAGATTATGCAGGGTTTTACAGGATTTCCTTTTAAATACAGTGGCAAGTTATGGGCAGGCCTTCCATGAGCTCACTGTGGCACATACTCAAAATAAACAGACTACAAATCATTGGTAACTGTGGTAAAATTGGGTAAGTCCTAGGCTGCTGATGTGGCTGGTCTCCAGTGTCTTGGCTTTTAAGACCAAACCATTTTAAACATACTTCTATGAAAACAGGAACAGCTACAGAAAACAAGAGCCATCAACTCCTATTTTTATCACAGGGTTTCCAAAGTATTATTATTCACATATTTGTTATTAGTAAACTGAGGTTTACTACTTGGGCTTAAGGTTTATTACTTTATTATTATACTTAGGTTGCTTTGACCTAGTATGAGTCATTACCCTCACCAGTCTTTGACCCTTGACCATGTCTGGCCTAGCAGAGACCATTGAGAAGCCACTACTTGGTTTAAAGCATTATCTGATTCACATTTGAAAGTTATCATCTTGTAAAATAAATGAATTCATCATATTGGCATTTTCAGGTCCCAGATCTTTCTCAATGCTTTCTTCTTCTCTCTGTGATCATCTTGTATTACAACCTTCAAACTTCATTTTTTCATTTCCTTTTTGACTTCTGCATTCTAGGTACCCTGATGTAGAACTAATTATGAGATTTATTTGCCTAGGAACAGAAGGTCCACTCTCTCACACTTCAGTTGATCAAGATTTGACTAGAATTCTGATCCTATAGCAGTGTCCTAAATGATTGACCAGATAGCTGAAAGAACAAATGGTCTCCTCCCAAGTCTATCAACAGTATTTCCTGTTATATTTCCCCACCCCACCTTTCTCAGAACAAGGCCATCAGTGTCATTTGAAGCCTTTCTAGCCATAACACCCCCATCTTCACAGTTGGCCAAACCATGTGGAGGTGTAGCATAACTAGTAGGTCACTGGTAGCATAACTGATTTTTCTAAACAACCCTGATTCATTTCCCAGAGGACAATCTAACTGGGTTATGAGTTACAATGAAACAAGAGAAATGGCATTCCAGAGGCAAAAAATCTGTATTATCCTTGTCTCTGCTTACTAAAGCTAGTCACAGAGCTTTGTCAATTTGGACACCTCACACACAAAGATTGAATGGTTTCTAAGCATCCAGTTGGTTCTTACAGCATTACTACACTTTGCTGGCTTTGCTGTATGATGTATCCAGCCAGGCTGCTCCAAAAGACCTGGGCAATGACACCACAGAAGGACATTAGAAGACGTTAAAGAATGAGTATGTCCCCTGCCATTTTACTATTGGCTTAAAGGCTGAGGAAAAAGTGAAGGTAATAGGGTAACTAAAAAATGCTTAGGAAATTAGATCTAGAGTTCAGGAAATACATGACAAAGTTTTCAACAAGGGTAATCTGATAGGACTAGTGGCTGGCCAATGGAGAAAGTGCTATTAGCCAAACTACTTGCCCACAAAATCTCACAGAATTAGAAAGTCCCTACTCTATGAAACTCAGCTTTGTTCTCTGGGTAAGCATTTGGGTACTGGGATAATAGCTCCCCAGAGCATTTTGGGCATTTGGCTAGTGATCTGCATTATATATCATGTTTTCTTAGCACCTGTGGGTAAAATACAACTGACAGACAAAAATCTTTGTTCTACCTCTTTCTGGGAGGTAATACTGGTTCCTGGGGACATCATAGGCTTATCCGTGATCCTGTATAGAAAACCTGTGCAGGAAATTATCACCATGGATATTTGCTAGAAACTGTGGGCAAATATTCATAATCTTTGCAGGCAGGACTTGTCTTTTTCTAAGCAATTGTTCCTCTCTTAAATTTGAATAATAAAGTTGGTCCTCACCACATCCTTATGACATAGGCAGTACACTTTTCTCAGGAAGGAAACTGAGACTTAGAAAAGTTAAGTGACAAACCTCCATACTGTTTTTCCACAGTGGCTGTATGGGGAACCGTTCCACGCGTGGGAAATGTGGCCCATCCCCCACTCAGAAAAGCCAGTGGGGAGCAAGTTTCATTGGGCAGGACCCACACCCACAGACAGGTTCTCCCGTGGGGAATCATGCCTGCATTGTACCTAGGCTGCTGAGACTTGCTATTGCTAAAACTCCCTCACCTTGAATTAAGGCAGCAAATGTTTACTGAGTATCTTTAACTTCCTAAAATCTGTGCTAAACCTCCCAAGTATGGAGTATAACCAGTTCAACCACTTTCCCCCTTGAGCTGTAACATCCTTCTCTTTGATGCAATTAGCAACATCCTCTCCTTTGTTTTCTGTAAAAGGTAACCACCCCAAACAAACCTGTGCATAGTAAATGAAGACCATCCTCAATGTAATGTGACCAGAAAAGCAATAAAAGCCTGTCCAGGCAGGGGTTGGGGCTCTCTCTTGGGCTCTCTCTAGCCCTCTTGCCCTCTCTCACTTAGAGAGTGGCCATGCCATCCCTTTTTCTCCACCGGATTTCTGTAGTCCATGTGTATTTGTCTATTGCTGCCACAACACAGGATCCTGCTAGCCGGGATCCGCATCAGGCTGCACCAATCTGCATTCCTGTGTCTGAATATGAGTGTGGCCGCTTTGTTTGAGTGTGTGAGGACAGAGTGTGTGGCTCCACCGGCGACAGCCTACGGAGCGTGCGTGGGACCCATCCTGCGGTTCCTTAGTCTGTCATACGGCATAACGGCTGGGAGTTTAACCCGGACTCTACGCGGGCAGCCTTAGCTAAGACAGACCTAAGTCCTCGAGAGAGGAGAGGCCAGGCGGGCGAAGCGAATTGTCATTTCTGTTTGTTTTGTTTTGTTTGTTTGTCTCAGTTATGTGAAACTAACCCTTATGAAAATGGGCCAGCGGGAGTCCACCCCAAACTCCCCGCTTGATTGCATCTTGAATAACTTTTCTGATTTCCAGCGCTGTGCAAGCGGCTACGGGAGCGTGCAGCTCGATCCGGAGTTCCTGCAGACTCTTTGCCAGCTAAAGTGGCCGACTTTTGGTGTTGGATGGCCTGCAGAGGGGACTTTCGACCTCCCGGTATTGTTTGCAGTTCAGGCCACAGTTTATAGAGCCCCACACCCTGATCAGATAGTTTACATCGATGTGTGGGTAGACATAGCCCCAGACAAGCCAGGCTATATTCAGAAATGTCTAAGAAGGAGTGCCTCCCACGGAAGAACGGTTCTGTTAGCCGCGGGAAGAGGAAAACAAAAAGAAATTCCCGGAGCCCTCCTCGCCGAGAGGGCGGAGGGTGCCTAAACTCTACCCCCCACTACCAGGACCTGGGGAGGACATGTTAGACCCCTTGAATGCGCTCCCTCCCTACCCTAGGAGGGAAGTGCCACATTCTACCCAGCCGGAGGAGGGAGGGACACTTACGAGCCCTCCTCACACCCGAGGGGGAACTAGAGAAGGGGAGGAGGCTCCAGTATCCCCAGCACCTCCGGCACTTCTGCCACTCCGTGAGGCACCGCCCGGACCGGATGCCCCTGCCGGAGCACCCCCTCGGTTGATATATGTTCCTTTCTCCACTAGTGATCTGTATAATTGGAAACACCAGAATCCCCCATTTTCTGAGAAACCGCAGGAATTAATTTCCCTACTAGAAACTATATTTAGGACTCACCAGCCAACCTGGGATGGTTGTCAGACTCTATTTACCTCAGGGAAAGGGAAAGAATCTATAGGGAGGTTGCAAAGATTGTGTTGGGAGAAGGGGAGGGAAATATAACTTGAACTGAAAAAGAGAACCAAGCCTTTGAGGCGCTTAAGGCAGCTTTGGTATCTGCACCTGCACTGGCCTTGCCAAATTTAGGAAAGCCATTCCAGCTGTTCATGGTAGAAAACGGAGGCATTGCAAAGGGAGTGCTGAGCCAGGCTTTAGGACCCAGGGGAAGGCCCGTGGCCTATTTGTCCAGGAGATTGGACCCAGTAGCCTCAGGGTGGCCGGCCTGCTTGCAAGCTCTGGCTGCCACAGCTATGCTAGTGAAAGAGGCCAGCAAGCTCACCCTTGGACAGAATTTGCAGATAATTAGGGAGCATCATATAGAGAGAATTCTGAAATCCTCTCCTGATCGCTGGTTGTCTAATGCACAGCTAACTCAGTACCAGGTGCAGTTGCTGAATTCCCCAGCAGTTCAGTTCCTGAAAAGCGCAGCCCTGAGTCCAGCCACCCTGCTGCCAGCCCCTGATCCAACCATCATGCATAGCTGCCATGAAATATTAGAGCGGGTCACAGGCGTGCGCCCAGACTTGCGGGATGAGGCATACGAAAAAAAACAGAGTTCACTCTGTTCTCGGATAGCAGTAGTTTTCTTAGGGAAGGGCAGCTGTACGCGGGGGCTGCGGTAACCACAGAAACTGAAGTCATTTGGCAGCAAGCCCTGCCAAAAGGAACTTCAGCCCAGAGGGCGGAGTTGATAGGGCGTTTGCAAGGTCTAATCTTCAGAAAGCTGCAGGATGTCCCTGCATATCTAGGGACTTTGAGTAGAAGATGCCTGTACTGGTAGGGACTTTTGGCTGCCACGTACTGAGTTTAACTACTGAGTTTAAGTACAGTCCTTCCCAGGGTGGGAAAGAAGCAGGGATTAAAGGTAAACTGTAGTTAAATCTAGATAGGCAAAAATATGTAGAAAGGTTATGAAAGTTTTAAACCTGGAGGAAAGGAAACCTCAACTACTTGTTTTCTGGTTTTATAGGAATGTGGTTTCATTTTGCTTCCGTTTCTGATCAGAAACCCCCTGTATCTGAAGACCTAGCAAAGGTCGCCTGTAACCAGTTGGAGAGAATGCCTTTGCCACTCGGGACCCAGGAAGGGTCATTTAGGCCTGATGTGTGTTTCAGCCTGAGGCAAAGGAGCATGTCTCTGCCAAGAGACCGGACCTGAATGGCATGTCTCTGCGGAGGCCCCAGTAGACACACTGGTGCAAGAGGATGCCTCTACCTGTGTACTGTTCTTATAGAACTCTGTCTGTGTTTTGGATTTTGTTCTGTATCTTCTCTGAAAAGAAAATTGAGGATTCCAGGGATGGTTAAAACTTCACACTCTGTAGGAAAGTGAACAAGGGAAAGTGCAAGATACGTAAATGAAAAAGGTGTATGAAAGGATATCAGAAGGAAAAGGATTTTCCTTTGCACTTGGTATTTTTCTCCCTATCTAATCCCTCCAGAATTTGGCATTCTGAAGGAGTGAGTAATGACATAAGGTTTCTCTGCATAAATCCATTAAGACCAGTCATTAATGGAGGTTTGTTAACCGATTCTTTGACTGGAATGTCACGCCTGAAGGAGGCATGTCTGGGTTCTGGTTGTCACCAGGAAGCCCTGAGGAACTGGGATTGACTTGCGAAGCTAGCAAAAGCCCACAAGAAGAAGCCTGGTACCTTGGTTAATTGTGCGGTTCATGGCAGTCTTTCCAGGGAAGGAACGAAGGTTGCTTTCCTGAAAGATGGCTAAAAAGGAACCTGTAGACACAACGGAAGACTCAAGGATTTAAGTAAAACAACTGGTACAGGCGAAGCCAGGTGGCGGATGTGTGGCTCTGCTTCTGTGCCCCGAGGGGCAGACTAAAGTCAGTCTAAAGGTTCCCTGAGTGAGTTCCAGCGGAGAGAACTTAAAGATCATAGGCAATCCAGGCTGCTCTTGGTATGTTTATGCAAACAAACAGGCAGAATTAAAAGTTGGACTGAAAGTAGTCTCTTTAATAATGATGAGGGTGATCTTAAGGATTCTCCATGGTCATGGTCTGAGGAAAATCACAATGCTCAGTATTAGATATTAGAATCATGCAGCTAACTGTCTTAAAAGTCTGTTTTCATTTGAAAGTTAAAACTGGGTTTGTAATATCACCAAAGATGTTCAATTTACAGGCACGAAGGACCTGTCAAATTGCCATTGTTAGATGTCATTGCAGCAAGGGTCTTGCAACTGAATGTCTTCCCAAAAGACAGTCTCACCAGCATAGAGACTGGCTTAGGAGTGGTTGTGTAAATTAACCTGTGTATTCCTCCTTCTGTTTTCATTGGGCGTAGGACTATGGCCTCATTACCTGAGCGATTGGTTGCAGTATAGGCCTCACTTAAAGAGCCCACCTTCATCATCTCCCCCTAAGACTCAACTAGTTTAGTTAAACTAGGTAGTTTGGTTAGTGAAGGGTTCGGGCAGTCTGTAGGCTTCACTTCAGAGCTTATCTTCCCTTTTCTGTCCTAATAGCCAAAACAGAAAGGGCCCAGAGATCTGAAAGGAAGGAAATCCTGATATATTCCCCTCAGCCCGAGCGAAGTATAGTGAGCCACAGGGTTTTGGATAGGTGTAGCATGTCTCATACACCTTCCTCCAGATGAGCCATTCTTTACCTAGGTGCCTGCCTTTGTTATTCAGTAATTATGATTTAATTGTGCCTTCCAACTCTCTTGCCAAGTCTGTTTTCACCTCCAGAATACGATGAGGATGTCAACTGTCCAGTAAGGCCAGCCTTTAGACACCGAGCCTGCAACTTCGCAGTGACAGCCAACTGACTTGGATTCTGTAAGGTCCTTCCCCTTACAGGAAAGGACTCCCTCCGTGCTGCACCCCCTTTCAGGGCACCCCTGACCCAAGGTTAGGTAGGACAACGTCCATGTCCAGCCGGAAGCAGTTACAAGAAGATGAGACCTTCGTCCATTGTCCTTTATATAATTATAAAGGGGTTATATATCTGAAAGGAAGGATTGAAGCAGGGTGCAGCCAAGAGGAGGGCCCCAAGAAGGGATTTGTAATAGGATCCAGAACTCAAGGTGTACCATTGTTTGCCACCAATTTCTTATCCAGAGTTTTGTGTAACTGGGTACATAATTCCCCAAGTGTATCTATGCAGGAAACCCAGATTTTGTTCTCCCCTCCAGGACTAGGGAGAAGAGAGTTCCCCTTATACCCATAGTAGCCACTGTGAGGATCTTAGGGTCCACCGCACTGAGTGCTGCAGCCCTCATTCAGGGAGAATTAGAGTTGAGACAGCTTTTGCAGATTTTCTCTAAGGACATATCTCTGCTGCAAGATCAAGTAGCTTATTTAGAAAGACAGGTAGATTCATTGGCAGAGGTAGCTCTCCAAAATCGGAGAGGATTAGATTTATTGTTCTTAAGGAAAGAAGAATTATGCGCAGCATTAGAAGAAACTTGTTGCTTTTATGCTAATCATTCAGGGATAATTAGAGATAGTATTAAGGTCTTAACCAAGAGACTGAAAGAACAAGAAAAGCTAGAAAAACCAACGTAGTACACAGGAATCTATAAGATGTCCCCATAGCTGACTACCCTGATTTCCTCTATTAGTAGGCCTTTATTAATTATACTCCTGTTTAACTTGTAGCCCCATCGTCATTAATAAGCTTACGTCTTTTATTAAGGAAAGGATAGAGACCGTCAAGCTGATAGTATTGGCCCAGCCCTACACTATCCTTCCCCATGAAGAAGATGATTCAAGGATTTGACTCATAAGTGCCAACAAGGAAATGGGGGAATGTTGAGAGCTAGACAATTATAAGCATTGCTAAGCAGAAAACCTCTTGAAGGTCACTAGAATTGAAGCAGGGTGCAGCCAGGAAGAGGGCCCCAAGAAGGGATTTGTAATGGGGTGCAGGACTCGGGGTGTCCAGGAAATATTAGAAAAATGTATATAGGATGTCCTCACCCCTACAGGCCTGAGCCAGGGGGGATGGGACACATGGAACAGGGCCATTCAGAGGCTGTTTTGGGTAGCAAGAGCTTTGCAGCTAACCCCAGGCACGGTCATTTAACATATCTATAACCTTTAACTGGTTTCATGGATATGTTAAATAGCTGTGGCCCTGCTTTGAGCCAGGGAGATGGGAGTGACTTCCACCCAAGATGGGACTGGGAAGCAACTCCCCCGGGTTACAGGGACTGCGTGAGAGCTTGGAGATGATTGGCTCCACGCCATGGGGCCACACCTGCCCAGACTTACTATGGCAGCCCAGTAAAGCTGGAAGAATACAGGGATGCTGGCAGGTGTAGCTGACTGTAGGAGGAGTCGGAAATGGGGCTGCAAAGGAAGCTGGGTGCTGGGATTTAAACCTAGGCCCGGCAGCCATAGAAGAGACCATGCGGCTCTGAAGGGAAGAAGAGACCATGCGGCTCTGAAGGGAAGGAGTAGACCACCCGGCTCTGAAGTAAGAAAGAGTAGACCATGCGGCTCTGAAGTAGAGAGGAGAGACCATGCAGCTCTGAAGTAAAGAAGAGACCACGCGGCTCCAAAGTAGTAGGGAGGACCACAAGGTTTTGGGGGAGAAGGGAGTAGACCATGCGGCTCTGAAGGAAGGAGAACCACGAGGTTCTGAAGCAAGTAGATAGATAGAGGTCCATGTGGTTCTGAAGTGGGGAAAAGGACCACGCGGTTCTGAAGGAGAGTAGAGAGGACCACGAGGTTTTGGAGTGCTTCTTGCCACGCGGCTTAGGCAGCAGGAGAGACTTTGCAGCCATAGAGAAAGGGGAGAAAGGACTCTTGCTGCTGGGCCATGAGAAGGTGCCACACGGCTTTGGATTAACTG